>NC_139043.1:7889291-8489291 GCF_965140915.1 Aythya marila
TTCTTTCTTTCTTTTTTTTTTTTTTTTCTTTAGACATAAAATATGTAGAGAACAAAAATAGGTGTATCAAATCATTTTTCCTAGTGATACACAACATTTTTTTGAAGCTGACTGGACACAAAGTAGTCAAATACTTACACCTTTGGCTTCTTTAGAGGGCATATGGGCAAATAAAAATCCCATTCAAAGACTTGTCTATAATTTCAAGTTTACCATTATCTTACAAAGATCTTATTGATTTCCCAATTCAGAAAGTAACTATTACAGCAGAATGCCCAGGCCAGGTCCTCACTCCAACAACCTGATGACTGAATCACTCTTTTCTTATGAAAAACCAACAGGATTTAAATTTGATTCAAGAAATAATACTCTGTTTTACTGACAGTTCCAGCAGCCTTGTAATATGTTAATCCACCTTTAATTTAACCTCAGTGGTCTTCAGACTTGACCATACTTAGTTGGGGAGCAGGTGGAGCAATGATACAGGGCAAGAAATGCAATGGTTTACTCTCCAGAGGTGGGCTATGAAAAAAGCTCCTCGAAAATACCTCTAACAAAATTTACAGCTGGAGACAGCAGTGCTACCTGAAGAGCAGGCTGTCCTTGTAAAATTATAAACACCTTTCTTAGCCTGGTATGTGCAGCATTTGCAAGTTCATTGAGCAGTTGTTAAATAATATATTCAGTATCTAATTATTCTCTGAGACGGGAACAGTCAACAGGTTGTCCAGCTCTGCTTTGGTTATGAGCATTGATATTTGCTTAGCAGGTAAACCAGCTGGATGCTTCATTTTCCTTGTTTTGTTTGCAATGAGCATGAACCTGGAAGATCTTATGATCCTTCTGCAAACTGTCAGCTTCTCTGCATCCCAACTAGTTTCTGGAGAGAGCAGAGAGGACTGAGAGAGCACCTTACAAGGCCAGATCTGCACATGAGTGGAATACTTTAGCATGAAAAATGTAGTTGCAGTCAGCAAAATATTTCCCTCTAGGTTTAGCAAATGTAACAGGAAAGCAAAGGAAGTTAATGTTTGCCAGAAGGGAAATGAGTAAGCTCCCCAGTATGGTTCTCAACCGCGCAATCAATCTTGAATATGGAGCCCAGCATGCCCAGAGGCAAACACCCTACTCCTTCTCCCCAGCAGGAATTTATTAGCTTGAGACACTTTCCACAGCTTTCTCTCTGTACTCTGTTTTCATAGTATAGAAATGCTCCTTGGGGGACAGACACTCTGCAAGTGTTATTCAAGTAATTGTTGCATTGCCCTTTGAGAAAAAAAAAAAAAAAAAAAAAAAAAAAAAAAAAAAAAAAAAAAGGGGAGCAGCCACACACATTCCCTTCTTTGACCAGGATGGCTGATGCACCAGAGCATGTATTTTCAATTACAGACAGATGTGGCAGTTGAGATACTTTTGGTGGGGCTGTCACACACAGCCCTGAGGCTGGTTTCCCCTGCAGGACTTTATCCTGGGGCATTGCTGAGTGCAGTGGGGGGCTTTCCACCTACAGCCATGATGAGTTTTAAGCAGCACTGCTGGCTGAGTGCAGATTTTGAGACTAATTCTCCCTTGTTCCCATTCAGAACCATCTGAGAAAATATCTTATGGCCATTCAGAAAATATCTTAATCTTCCTGGACAGCATGGCAGAGATAGCAATGGTATTTAACTGTAATCATTACTTTCTTTAGGAACTGCTGCAGTGGTGATCAAGGGAACTGACAGTCTCTGTCTCTGACGTGCTGGGGTCATGACCAGTAAGACTTGCAGTCATCTCGGTGAATCCCTTGAGCTGGCATCTGCCTTGGGATCATCTTGCTTGTCTTGGGGTGTCTGCAGGGTAAAAGTTACCATCTGAGCCAGTCATGCTTACTGGCAATAGATAGGCACAGTCAGGTTGTCACTCACTGAATCTGTCAGACCTCTCTTCTGGATAATTCTCCCTTTAAAATTCACACTTGTTTCACCAGTGACTGTAATGGATATCACTGCCTCTACTGCTTCAGACATCTGCATTTGGTCAGAGCCAACCCCTTCTCTGGACTTTTGCTACCTGTGAAATGTCTCTGGCACAAAGACTTCTGTCTGAGAATGTAAGGAACCGTATTCTGTACCAAGACCAACAGGTTTGAGAAAAAACCTATTCTGAAGGTTCAGTGATTAATATGCTGCTGCTATCAACTTGCATTTAATAATTAACGTGCTGTTGGTGTCGACTTGTTTTTAGCTTCTTTTCTGAAGAGGGATTCCCAAGGCAGTAATAAACTGACCAGGGGTCAGATCAGAGGCATCATCAACCTTTGTTTGCTGGTGCCACTACTAAATCTTAAACACCCATTACAAAGAGACCATGGCATTGTTTCAAACAGTCACTACCTAGTTTGAATAATGCTGTTATTTTTAAACCTCTGTTAGTAATGAATGCTCTCAGTCTGAGAAATCTTTATTTTGTGGACTTGGTTAAAGATTTTGAAGAACATTTTTCAGAAGGGGATTGCTTTGATGATACACTTTAACCATAATAATTGAACAATCCCTATCTGAAAGCTGTGTTGTTGAGATATCATTTTACTTCTGGTGGAAGGTTGGAAATGCTGATGGTTTGTCTATAAGATGCATGAGCAGAGGAGGCAAATTAAAAAACAGGGTCTAGATGAATAATTATTTTGCACACTTACCAGATGAAATTGATTATCAGACAGTCCTCATCAATTCATTTTCCCTGCATCTGTTTTTTTTACAAGAATGAACATATTTCACTCTATTAAAATTTCATGATCTAAGGGAGCTTTTAACACTATTAACCAATAATGCCAATAAACTTTTAGAGCAAAGAGTTGAGCCTCATAGAGATGTGCAAAATCTTCACATGTGGAATGAAGTAAAGAAGGTAGAAAAAAGAGAGGAAAGAGGAAGAACTAAATGAAAAGAAAGAAAGATTTAATAAGTGGTAACTTATCTTTTGTCTCTTCCTCCTTGTGTTACTTCCTGATTAGAGTTTTCCTATTATATTTCTATCTGAAATTGTCTCCTTGCTCTATAAAGCATAGTGAACACATCAGGTGAAGAAAAATTGTTTATCACAATGATTTTTGAGACTGTTTTTTGCAAAATTCATGACATCTACTCAACACTGTTACCAAACATCCATGCTTTGAAATTTGTAAGCTCAGCCCAATACAAGAACATGTCCTTAGCCCATATTTATGTTGAGGGCCTTTGCAGTTACCTGATGCAGGGTATGCATGCCTTGGGGTATTCAGTGTGAGAATCCTGAATTCTGCTTTTGATAGGGATACTGTGGTTTTTCCTGTCTGGAGTAGTTACATGGCTGCATGAAACTTCAGAATTGATATTTGATATAACGTTTTACTTTCTTCCTGGCACTTCTTGCTATCTTGTCAGCCGTGAAAAGGCACATAGAGTCTCTGCATGGACTACCTGCCTTTGTATTTGCCAGCATACAAGAAACAGCCACAAATGTGACCCTGGGAATACCTTTTGCTCCTGTTTAGAAACTCCCAGGGGTGTGAGAGGATTTTCTGTGTAATTATTTAATGGTTGTGGTTGTTTTATGGTGTAACTGAATGTTGAGCAGCCAGCATTTCTGCTTTGATTTTATTTTTTAATATTTGTTATTATTTTTTACAGGGTATGTTTTAGTTCAAATGTGTTACTGCCCAGCATGGGAATGGGCTGTCAGGGAGTTGGCAGAGTTTGGAATTTGGCAGGGTATGTTTCCATGATGTACCTGACCACCTGTGACTACTGTGTGTCTGCTTCTGCAGGAGTTGCTGTGTTAATTTGGGACTGACCATTCATAGGTGATGAAAGAACTGAAACTTGGATTTACTCAACCTAGCCTTAGTATCTACTCAGAAGACTGGAGAAAAGCTGGAGAAAGCCTACTAGCTAGTCATTGGAAAGAGATAGCACTGCCAAGCAGTGGCTTGGATTATAGTTGGATTATTTTGGCTTGTCTGCTAGAGAGAAGGCCTGGGAATACACATTTGGGTGAGAGCTATGGAATTCAGTTCATCCTGCAGTAATAGCTGAGGTGCAGTGGGGAATCAAGGCTGTACCTGTGTGCACACCGTGCACTTAATGTTCCCGGCTGCACAGATGACTCAATGGCCAAAGTTCAAGAAATAGACCAGTTTGAGATGAGGGGACTGACTGAACTCCTTGCCACCACATTTCACACAATGCATTTCACTACTCAGTGTAGGAGCTCACCAGCTGGCAATTTTGGACTGTCCCAAAGACTTCCTGAGGCAGTTCCTGCTGTGTCTAGAGCAATTTTTGTGTTTCAAAACAATTTATACATTTTGACATGTTGATTAATACCCTGGGTGGAGAATCTGGACTCCCTGAGGTAGTTCCCTCTGCAAGATTGATCAAATTGTTCATAGATAAGATATGCATAAATGTACAGTAGAAACATCTCTTGTAGATGCAGAAAGAGTTGCAAAGGACAGGCTTTTGTTCTTCTGTACTGTTGTACATTTCTACTAAGACAAGAGAAGTTTGTCTGTAGTTTAAGAACACCAATATATACATGTATGTATTGTTCACTTGCTGTTGTGGTCCTGTAGGACCAGGAACCACCTGAGTATAAGAACTGTTCATTGGGGGTTCTCACATGATCCAGATAGAGATGTTCTTGCAAGGGTGTTTGTAACTCAGACTCCTGTCACCAACCAGGCAGTGACCAGCCACTGTTCAAAAGATTTAATTCACCATATGAGCGTCACCTTTGGCAAAAATTCCAATAAATCGTTTTTTATCAAACACTATGTGTTGACTGAGTTTCTGTGCAACATGTAGCTGCTGAAAGGTGAGATTCGTGCCTATCTGAACCCATAAAATCAATTTCTACTATAGCAAATTGTCTAATCAAGGAGCGAGGTATGTCATACAGTGTTTAAGAAAATTTGTCATGAGTCTGCAAATGGCTCTTTGCTATTGCACATTCTCCTCTATCAGCTCAGAGTTCTGTTTATAATATTGTGTCCTCCTCCAGAAAATAATTTCTGCATCAATCTCAAAAATAGGAAAGTTTTCTTAATCAGCTGCATCCCAGTTGGGAAAGAGGGAATAGCAGCAAGGACAAAAGTGATGTCCTTGAATCCTTCTTACAAATAATTTAGATTCAATCTGTTTACAGAGGTTAGATACCAGTATGTAATTCAAATCCCATTGGACTGTAACATCAAGGGTGAAGTGGTATTTAGATAGATCATGCAAACACAAATCTTCATTTTCTTAATGAAGTTAACTAACACATTTCACCTTACAGTGCAGAGTAAGCTGTTTCTAAAGAAACAGCAAGGAAACATAAAACAAATTCTGAGTTTCTTGATTAATCTTACAAGCAGCATTGCTGTTTGCATGGTTACAAAGTTATTAATAGGTCAAGACACATCTGTATTTCCAGGCTAAAACCACAACATTAAAATAAAAGGAAATATTTCCACCATGCATTATGAAGGAAAGAAGGACAATCAAAAACTTAATTTAAGGGCTTCGGTTCATTGTGATATTGGCTCACTGTGGAATTAATATAACAGAATTTAGATGCATAAAATATAGACTTCTGCATAGGAATTTGTAATCTCCTTGAGCTTCCTGTGTCATTATTGGAAACTCAGCTAGAGAATTTTCATGGACTTTGAGATGCAGCTGATCTCAAAGTTGACTTTAAAATGTTTATTCCTCTCTGTGAACAGAAGAAGCAGCCTTGGTAGGTTCATTCATTTGTAGATTGCAAAGGTGCAATGTTAGCTTAGCTAAGCCTACACTACTTTCTATAGCAGAGAATCCACAGAAGCACTTGAACATTTTAGCTGAATATAAGAGTATGTAACTGGATGCTTTTATTGTTCTGAAGAGAGAAGACACACCACAGGTCCATGAAACCTCCAAAGAAACCCCTGGGAATGAAATCAGGAACAAGTTCTTGTCTCAGACACATCTTATAAAAAGTTGGTCTTGCTTCACAGAGTAGGACCATAGGGATGGGAACTGTCATGCTCATTTTCAGGATGCTAGAAACAGCAAAACTGTAGAAATTATAGGAGAAAATTGAAAGGCACTGAATCTATGCTCCTTACAACCAGTGTATCAAAACTTCCCTGTCTCTGCACAAGCACTGCTGCTGCCAAGAGAAGGATATTTTGCACTAAACTCAAAATCTCAACTTGCTGCAGCAGCTAGACTCACTTAAAAACGGATGGCTCAGCCAATGACCACTCTACTAATTTGCTGAAGAGATTATTTCTGCCAAAATGCAGAAAGAAAACAAAGATCATCTGGGCTTTTTCATCACTGCTAACACAAAAGTGAAAGTGATGAGACAAACTGTGTGTACAGAAAATTGAACCTCTGTGACAAAAAAAGCTAGTTAGCTAAAAGGGGAGCCAAACAACCAGGAGACAGTGACACTGCAAATATAAAACATCCCCATCTTTGGCTACCAGGTTCTTAATAAATTCTGCTTTTGCTTCAATGTTTTGCTCACCACCTAATGGCTCTATATTTCCTTGCCCTGGAATAAAGGTTCTCACTTCATTTCTGCTTATCAGTTTTGAATTACATCTTTCGCAGAGATATTCCACATTGGGATGTGCTGTCTGTTGAACACAGAAGCATAGAATCATTTAGGTTGGAGAAAACTTCTAAGATCATTTAGTCCAACCTTTAACCTAGTACTGACGTCCACCACTGAACCATTCTAATAAGTTCTAAATCTGCACGTTTCTTGAAGACCTCCAGGGATGGTGACTCAACCACTTCCCTGGGCAGCCTGTTCCAATGTCACACAACTCTTTCACTAAAGAAATTTCTCCTAATATCCAACCTACATACACCTACATACAACCTATATACACCCCCCATCCCCCTGCCCCCCCCGGCACAACTTGAGGCCATTTCCCTTCATCTTATCACTTGGGTGCCAAAGTTTTCAGGTAACTAATAAAGAAATTTACAAATGACAACAGCTTCTTTTTCTAGGAGTTTTCCCAGCACTCAGCACAAGGTGTTTTGGTCCACGACTGAGCTCCTAGGCTTTTCTGTATACAGTTCATGTCTGTTCTCACTGCCAGCTTAAATCATTACAGGATCTTGACTGTAACAGAGCAGTGACTTACAAATATTGATAGCTTACATTAAAAATGTAGAAACAAACTCTTATTGAAAAGGAAAGCCATCTTAATCACAAGAACAGTGTTCGTTTAGACTTGTTGGTACATTTGCCCTTCTTCCTTGAAGACTACCTTCAGAAAGAGGAAGGAGAGCCCTTAAAGCTTCTTTTCATAAAGTGTGTCTTAACACTGACAGGTATGGTCTGAGATGTGAGAAACAATTCCAAAGCAGCAGTCTGTCATCATGACTTCTAAGAAATCCTGTATTACACAATGTGCACATATGTAATTATGGATAAAAACCTTCCAGAATAACTACATGTTGGCCAAACCTCATCTTCTGAGCATTCTGCTAGACTGCCACAAGATTCTATTTCTAAAAAAAAAACAAATATTCACAAGTAGTTTGAAGACTGGTTGCTTCTGGGTGCTTAAAATCTCCTAGCTTTGCTATAATTATTTTTAATTATAGAGCTTGTCATGGTGAAGTGTTTATGCGATTCCCAGCTTTTGTTGACTGTCAAAGGGAAGTGGAGAGCTTACTCCCTTCATACTATTGGAAAAAAACTAGCACTGTATAAACCTGTTGAGTGGAAATGAGAAATTTAAAATGTGTTTTGCTAGGGCTTTGGTGACAGCTGTCTTCTCCCCTTTCATCGCCATGCTAACAGGTGATAGATGAACAAGAAAGGCAACTATCTCCCTTCTTGCCTTTGTCTCCCTTCAAAAGGAGAAAAAAATGAATCACTTCAGAATAAACATAATTCCTCACCCATGAAGGGCAATTAAACTTATTTTACTAGTGAAAAGGGAAGCTTAATAAAGTTATGAGTGTTTTAAAACTCGTAAAAGAAATTTTTACATTCCCCCTTCACGGATGAGCTCACACAAGTCACAAGCTTGTGAGCACGTTATCAGCTGCATTCAGAGAATAGCAGGCTGTTAAAAGTACTTTGTTAACTCTCTCTGTTTCCAACCTTTTTCCCATTAATTCAAGAATCCTTTTTTTTTTTTTTTTTCTTTTTCCCCCCATCCAAAGGATTCAAGCCCAATAACAAATATGATCAAAACAAGACAAGTAATATATTCAGAATTTCATCTCCTCTTTTTATGCCATGTCAGTAAGTCATCAGCGAAAGAAGTGGTAGATTTTCTTTCTTTCTTTCTTTCTTACTTTTTTTTTGTTGTTGTTGTTGTTTCCTCCGTTTCCTCCAAAATAGCTATTGAAAACTGAACAGGTTAAAATATGTGACTTAGGCCCCAAACACATGACCAGAGAAGCAAAGCTCAAAGCAGTGTGATGGAGCAAATCCTGAAAGGCAGCAGTAATGTGCAAGTAAATAGGTTAAAGATAGGCATTTGAAAGCCTAAGAGGTTTAACTCTGGTTCATCCATGAACAGAATTGGCTCTCTCTGAGCACATGCATATTGCTTTGGATGTTTGCATCATGTCTGGTGTTTTCTGCATTATTTGGTCTTTTCTTCCCCAAGTCTGGATAATATGACTTGCCGCAAGCTGACTTATTTTAGTGGTTCTGGCCTCAAATTGATTTGTATTTGCAGACAGAAATTGTCTTTCTTTTTAGTGCTTATACAATCATACATACAACAAGGGAGTGGAGTGAGAAGGGAAGAGAGGTCTTGATCTGTTTCTGGTTTCCAGGAGCTCACGTACAATAGAAAGCAACTTAATTTGTGACCTGCTGCACTGAAGATTCCTGTATATGCCAGTGCTACAGGAATTTAATGTAATTTCTGTGATAAAAGTTACTGAGAATTGTATACTAAAAACAAAACAAAACAAAACAAAATAAAATAAAATAAAATAAAATAAAATAAAATAAACTTGTCTTTTGAGAACATCTTGTATCTAGCAACATAGTATGAATATTGGGCTGAAATGCAGTGTTTTGGTCACACCTCCCATTTCTGGGGTGAGCCTCACAGAAGGTAACATTTAAGATAAAATTTCAGACACCTAAAACAAGTGCACAATAAAGATGCACCCCAGGTGGCATTTCCAAAGCGGTCAGTATAAAAACAGTTGAAAAAGATTGCTAAAAAGCTGGGTGTCACTGGTGTCACTCAAACCCTCCATAAGTGGTTGCCTCTTAAAAGTGATCTGTTCTGTTCCTCTTTTCTTGTAGAAAGACCATGCTGCTCTTTCTGCTCTTTTATTTACTCCCCCTCCTCAAAAGAACAGGGATAGAAATTATGTTAAAAAGAGCTCATTGGTTAAGGACATGAAAATCATTCACCTGTCAAGGGCAGAACACACTCAGCTCAGGAATAGGTTTCATTGCCCTTTTTCCTTCCCATGGGAAATAAACTCCTGGCCTCTGGAAATAGGGACACCTAGGTGAGATAAGATGTCACCTGTGGGTGGCTCATGATACAGGCCCTTCAATGGGCCTGAACGTGGAGTGAGCACTAGAGAAGCAATTCTGGTATGACCAACTCAAAGTACAGTCAAGGAAGGAAAGTCAAGTGACATGATACTGCGGGCCCCCAGAACAAAGCACCCACAATCTGCATTTTGAAACAGGCAGAAAAGAGCTGTGGGAAAGTTCTAAACATGAAATATTTTGTCCAAATCTAAAGAAAAGTGCTAATTAGTATTACAGTGTCAGTAAAGCTTGCCAATGAAGCAATCATATATTTTTCTTTCCTTTCTGCATCCTGTATTTGCTACCCTTGCTTTTGAGAGCCTGTTGCTCTTTGTGTGGTACCTGAAGCATCCTGCACAGCTTTCAGATGCCTTAATTGTGAGGCTGGTGAAAAAAATCAGACAGTGTCAGACAAGAGCAGCAAAAAATATTTTCCAGTGGTTGTCACAGAGAGCAGGGAGAACAAGAAACGCAAGGAAAGCTGCAGATAGACATACCTTGATGATTCATTTCTGATTCTGTTGATGCCTGAAAATTGACAGGACTCCCCTCTCAAGAGTAAGCAGGGGAAAAGGAGACAGAGATAAAATCAGGTGGAGAAAGCTCACTTGCTATTCATTGCAATAATTTTCATCTCCTAGCATTAAGCTTTTGTATCTGTTCTTCTAGTGACAATTGATGAAGATGTAAGAGCATGGAAACCTAAGCTTTATCATCCCATATCTTCCTAATAATACTCAGGCAAAAGAGTAACATCCTTTATCAGGCAGAATGACAATGTATAAAGCTGGGATAAGCGATTTCCTAGGACACCATAGTGGTGGTTTCACTCTGCTGGGCAGCTGAACTCCACTACAACCATTTTCTCATTCCCCCTCCTTGAAGGGAAAGAGGGGGAAAATACAATGAAAAAGGCTCAGAGTTTGAGATAAGGACAGGGAAATCACTCACCAATTATTTTCATGGGCAAAACAGACCCAGCATAGAGAGATTAATCTATTTATTACCCATTACTAAGAAGCTAGATTGGTAAGAAACTAAAAACAAACATCTTCCCCTCATCTACCCTCTTCCACCTCCTCCCATTAAGAGGCACAGGGGAATGGGGAATGGGGGCTGCGGTCAGTCCCTGAGGCTTCGTCCGTGTCACTCCTTCACAGTCCCTCTCTGTCCCTGCTCCACGCAGGGTCCCTCCCATGGATGCCATCCTTCCTGAACTGAGCCCGCGGGGGCTTCCCACAGGCAGCAGGTCTTCAAGTGCTGCTCCCACACCACTCTGTACCACGGGGTCCATCCCCCAGGAGCAAACTGCTCCAGCACTGGTCCCCCATGGGTGGCAGCTCCCCCCAGACCCTCTGCTCCTGTGTGCTCTTAGCTTTACTGCAACAATATAATTACATCTACGCCTACCAACACCAACATCTTCTGCAACTTCCAGTAACATACACAGGCCAAAGTAGAATCACGTCTCAATATTCAACCCTTGACATGGTCATTGCAGAGTGATGGATCAGCATCACTTACAGCATAGAAGTCAGAAAGGTTACAATAACACCAACTGTATGTTAGCACAACAGCTTCTGAAAATAATACACATTTTTCCCACTTACAATGGTGATACATTTAACAAATGTCCCCTTCAGACACAAATTCAATAAGCCTTTGGTATTCTGTGTGGGGCCCAAATATAATATCGTTATGTGATACACACCATTTTACTGCTTTCTAATATAACAACTCTCCAGTGTGAAATATGGTTTACGATCAGCATAAAATACCGATCACTTTAGTACAGTAGTAAATCAAAATTTATTTTGTACCTGGGCTGCCATGAGGGTATGATTAACTTTTATAAAATGGGCAGGATTTTGGGAGCCATTTGATTGGTCAATATTAGCTCTAAACCACAGGTATAAATCTTTATGACTAAACAGGTCGAAATTCATTAGCCCTGTGCCCCTCCCTCCTATCACGTTGCCGTAAAATGGTAAAAAAAGAGTTCCAGTGGAAAAAAAATAATCCTTGTATTCATTCCTTTTTTCATCCCAGAGAATACAAATATACTGCAGGATTTGGGTTTGCACTTACTGAATGATGATCACTGAAGGTCTGACAGCCATGGGCTGGCTGTGTTTGCAAGGTTGCACAGCATGGAGGATTTCACAGGAGCCAACATCCTGCAAAAGGTGCTCACCCTTCTCAGCCAAGGCCTGAAGCCATCAGTGCTCCTTTTCCACATCCCAGGCCAAGCCTGAGAAACGAAGCCACCTGGTGCTGCTTGGAGAGCCAAGATGAGGAAGAAAACTTGGCACAGACTGACCAGAAGTCTCCAATGTTATTGAGTCCCAGTCATTGCTTCCTCTATGTCTTGGGGCAATCCTCTGGCCACATGATCATCTCCATCTCCTCTCAAAATCAAAGGCGCCTAATTTTGTGCATTTTTTCATTTTGGTATTTTGTCCTTGCTTCCCAGTGCACGAATGTCCATGGGAGATGGGGGATTCCTCCAAGCCCATGCAGCAGGTGAGTCCGTAGAGTTCATGTGCATGATGGAGACAGTTGTTTTTCTTTTTTAAATTCTACATGAAGAAACAAGATGGCAAATGGTTTGGCACCTTGTGTTTCTAACCAGATTTTTTCAACATTTACCCTCTTTCAGTGTTAGCCAAGGGTCCTGCATTTTCACCTCCTGTAGGCCCCTAGTTAGGTGGGGTTTTTGTGTGAAACTCATGAAATGCCATACTGCCATGGTGTTGACACCTCCATGGTTTTAACCCCACTGATGACCTGCTTTGCAGCCAACAAACTGTCCATCAGCTATCTAACCAGCAAAGGGACATTGGCTGGAACAGCAACCATGGGCCACGGGAACACGTTCCCAAGGGACTAACACCTCAGCACCCCTATGGAGTTCACCTTCAATTGATGGTGACAAGGACACATGGAGAGGCTGTGTCACAGCAGGAGTCTGGCCAGGACCTTTGTCTCTCCTCTGTGCCACCTCTCTGGCAATAAAGCTGTAATAATTGTCTCCAGACAGTTTATGATGTGTTCATGTACCAGAGTTTCTAACACCATATAAATGATTCGTAACATCCTTTAAACATCTTCCTTCATCCATATTAGATTGCTGTTCCCATGAGATCTATAAATGGATATTATTCATCAGAGAACAATGTTATTGAAGAAATCAAAACGGAATCTATTGCTTTATGCTTGGGAATTAGGTGGCTTTATTATGGAAACTCAGGGTATAACTAATGTAAAGTTAGGATTAGGATAATAATAAATCACCTATTGGATGGGAAATAGCTTTCTTTGCTCAAACGAAGCCTAAGGAAATTTCCCCCATCTGAACAACAAATTTAGTAGAAAGTTCAGTTAAAACTGGAAGGAGTATGCATACAGAACTTGTTAAGCAAAGAGGACTCATTTCTCATCTGAGTGGCCAGAGATTAATCCTGTGAAGGAAGTATCCTCTGCAACAGATTTTAGCATCTTTCTGACCCAGTGGCCAAAAAGCACAGCCGAGCAGGTGAAATCTTGCTCATCACTTCCCGAACACTCACTGCTTATTGTTTAAATAAGAAATGAGTCATCAGCAATTTTAACTAGAGGCATTGCTGGCTTCATTGAGCAGATTTTTTTGACTTCAGAGAGCACATCCCTGCCTCAAACCATTCCTTTACAGGGAGGATTCACTGCTTTTTGTCTGGAGCAGTGTCAAGCATGGCACAGCACTGATGCATCTGGGGTTCTTCAGAGTGATTTGCTCCTGTTTGATTTGATTTCTTTTAAAGGAAAACAAACAGACTAATAGCTATGCTGAAATAGAAGATGCATCCCTTATGGACTACTATTTCTGGAACTGGAGAGCCTCTTCTTTCTGAGCAGCACGGGATGGGATATGTTTAGATTCTCAGGCAGAAGGAGAAGCCCCACTTAAATGTGGCTCATATAATTACACTCTTCTCCATTAACATGGAGTTTAGGCTGGGCAGACCTTTAAATGTTCTTGTTTGACTTGTGCCCTCCACATCCAGGGTTGATTCGCAATCTTTAATGCCTTTGCATGGCCATCTGGTCACCTGGCCTTCTGCCTGGGGACAGCCTGCTCCTACCCTTGCCCTTGGACATACGGCTGTAGTGATGAGAGAAGGGGAGTCTCCACCACAGGGCAAGAGATAGCGAGGGCATGGAACTGGGAAATTCAGCGGAATTCTCCTCTGTGCTCCCCTCTGCTCTCAGTCTCTGCTCTGGCAAGGAAGGGGAAAAGACCAGGATGAAAAAATACAGAGAGTGAGCCTGGCATCTGCAAGGTCCCTGATTGCTCACACTGATCCCATGGGACTTGTAGACAGGCAGAGGGGATCCAAGGCAGGTGACCCCCTTTGAGCAGTTTACCCTGAGGTCCCCTGATGGTCTGCAGAGCAATTTGAGTTATCAGCCGTCTAACTTCAGACTGTCTCCTGCTGAACACACCCAGCTCTATAGAGAGCTGGAGAGAGCTGATTCCCATCAGACATCCTGCCTGCAGACATCTACCCGTGGGCAGGTAAAGCCCTCATTTCCCACCGGCTTCACCCAGTATCAGTTCCCTGTGGGAGCACAGCCCCAGGACACCCACCTTGTAAAGCTGGATTTGCATTTTGCACAGATGGGTGGGTGTCATTTTAAGGTCTGGGTATGAGAGCATCAATACCATGAGTGCAGTTCTCAAGGGTGAAGCCCACGGAAAGCTGATGTTCCCCCCTCCTTTTAACAGCAATTGCTAAAAAGCATTCCCCTAGGAGTTTCATTTGTGTACAGTCTGGCAGAAAGCAGCAGGTCTAAAATATACCTGGACAGAGATAATGAGCTCCAGACTTTCATGCTCAGGAATGATTAGAGCAATAGAGTTGTTTGAAGGGAGGAGATATCTCCAGGGGCTAGCAGGCAGCAGGTCCAAACCCAGAGGGAATTAAGTCAGTACTTATTACAGAAGATAGTTGATTTACCAAGATTTGTCACATATGTATAATTCAAAAATTAGTGTGCAGGTCTTTTCCTTCAACGGTGTATTCTAACAGGTTTTGGAAGGATTTATTTACAAAGGCTTCTTGCAATATTTTGTCCATTTCATTTTCACTTTTTATTACAGGTAACAGAAGCTGGGAAAATACTTTGAAGAATTGCTTCCTGTTACTATACTCATAAACTGCCCTTGATTAGACAATGAAGTACTGGCTATTTTACAGAAAAGTGAAATGAAATTCTTGCTTCATGGTTCACCACATTTTTGGAAGATTTTTACACCAAAACCACTCTTTACAGCTGCAAAGTTGGAAAAAAAAAATCTCAAAATGAAGTGCCAGCAGAGGAGATTTAGGAGTAAATTAATAGAATAAAAAGACATAAATTGCTAGAGCTAGATGATACTAATCCAAGTGCTCAAATAGTACTCAAATATGAAATTGAGGAATCATTAAGAATTGGTTAACTGAGCCTTCCTATCTGAGAAATACAGGACAATGAATACAATTTCAATGGCAAACATGACATTTAAAAATGTTTTAGGCATAGTGTAAGGATCCTGAGATTAGTGATCTTCTCTTTTGCATCAGACAAAATGTATAAGCCCTAATAAAGAAAAGGATTATAAAGCAATGATATGAAAAAATGATATATTGTGAAAAATTAATGGGATATTTGTCAAAAAGAAATTACATCTTACATATCACTTTTAGGATTATTTGCAAAGAGCCCATGAACATGAAGATAAGTAAGGTTTTGTTGGTGCAGAGGACCTGGAGTTTAAAAAACCTTAAATGTCTCACCAAAGACTTGTAAGGATGCTAAGTTCTTATAGGTTAAGAAGGAAAGTCCTACTTCAGGTTAATTATTGAAAGCAATTAAACTAGCAATTGCTTAATTAATTAAGCAGTTAGGTAGAAATAAACAGTTTGTTTTTACACTGAAGAGTAAGAAGATGTGGGGTTCTACATTAAGGATCTCCATTAAGTTCTGTGCTGTGTGTGCTTTCACAAAAGACGGTGGAAAAAGGGAATATACTTAACCAAAGCTACACCTGACTGATGAACTGTGAAAGAGTCTTGTGATATTCAGCAACTTGGAGATAAAAAGGCATGTATCATTCATTCTGGACCCCTTGTTGAGGTCTCACCAGCAGATATATTACATGGGTGTGGCTTATCTGTTCTATCATCTGCACACAGGATGCCTGATGGTATCTTTAATGGAGTGCTACATGATGTGTGGATGCTTTCTGAAGCCATACAAGATATTTCGTTGGAAAATTCCATCCTTCAACACAAGACCTCTGGCCAGTGCACGATGTGCTTGTGGTTTTCTTACATGCTCAGAGCCAGACTAGTGACAGAGACAGCAGACACACCTGGAAAACATCAGGCTGTGGAGAGAGGTGCCCACACCCCCCAAAGAAGCCAAAGGATCATGAGCTTTGTGCACAAGCAGAAACCCAGTACAGATGTTATGAACAACCTTTAAAGGCAATTTGCTGAACTAAAGGCAATTTGCTGAACATCTTGCAATGCTCACTTAACTCTACATATAAAAGCAAACTGATAAACAGGCAGACAACACATCACTATTTAAATAAGTCAAACTGGAAAGAAATGTTGAAGCAATGTCACTGTGGCAAAAGTAAAGTCCAATAAAAAAAAGATATGAGTGATATGAATGTATAGGAAAGAATATTTATGAACATAGATACTGTAAATCCTTTTAAGTCTATCCCTGTTCTTGAAAAAATGGAGAGCTTTCCTTTCTGTGGCTCACTGTCCTGGTGTGGCACATAAATCCTCCCAGGCAAAAAAAAAAAAAAAAAAAAAGCTTTTTTTTTTTTTTTTTTACCTTTGCTCCTAAACAAAAGTGTCTCCCCATGGTCAATCTGTAAGCAGTCAGTGTTTAAATTTTGAGCTGAAAATTGCATCACTGAAGAGCACACACCACATTATGCCCAAACAGAAGAACTTTCATCTCAAAAGAAGAGGGGGAGGAAGGAGACATCTTCTGTACAGTCCTTCACCACCCCATGTCCATTCAATTTTCCCTCAGTGCTGAACTAGTTTCTTTTTCTAATATTTCCTGTATTTCCTTTATGTAGGTTGAATCAGGCCCATCCAGTATTTATGGCAGCCCTTATTTCATATTGATTACTTTTAGCTCTTAGTATTCAGCAGCAGCAGAATTCTCTATTGAAGTTCAATGTGAAATCTAACTAGAACAGCACTCTTGTGATAATTATTTTATGAATTAATTACAGGTAAGTGGCTGTGCATAAGGGCAATTGTAATTATCTGTATCATACAGTGAACTCCTGTAAATTGTCATGCACTTGGGCCTATATATTCTTTCCCTGCCTCTTGAAAACCAGCATATTGAAGCTGACAGAACTGCTTGCACCAGAATTTGGCTCAGTGTTGACTGAATGCAATCCTTCTGTTCTGGGCTTTTTTTTTTTTTTTTTTTTTTTTCCCCAAAAGATCCTGTTAGTGGCTTTTTCCTCTCTTCCATACTGTTACTCAGTTGCTATGTGAAACAAGTTTCAAGGTCAGGCAATAACTCTGTTAACCTTCCTGATAACACCCCTTCTTTGGGCAAAAAATCAAAGTGAATCAGGAATGAGTATGGAAGCATCTTCTAATAATGCCTGCTTGTCTTGGGGATCTGGTTGAGCCCTGCTTAGTTACGTGATATCCCATCTCTGCTGCTTCACTCCTACTTTTGATTTTTTTCTAAAGAGAGTATTAAGCCTGAAGCCAAACAATCATGAAATAGTACAGACCATAAATTCAAGGCTTATGCACATCTCCCCTCACACATGCTGAATTGCAGCTTCATGTCTGAGAAACCCTTACAGTCTGTAGCGGCCAGGAGCAGCTGACCTGGATGTCACTGGCGCATCCTGATGGAGAAAGTTTATTTCTCCATATCTCCATAGCACCAGTGCCAGAACCTGACCAGAGTACCCCCACAGGAGCTTCTCCAGTGAGGGCTGAGCTGGGGGTACCTGCTCTACCTGTGGCCTCACACTAAAACTGGAATTTTTTTGTAACTATTTCTCATTGTCACAAGTGTTCCCCACATCCCGTGTCCTTCTTTAGCCAGTATTCTTCTGGGTGGGTCTGTAGACACACAAAGGTGTTTGGGCACCTAATTCCAGTGTGGAATGGAGAGATTTAGGCACCACTGCAGATCTGAGTTAAGGAAATACATCTAAGCTAGTTCAGTGTACACTGGGGCAGAAACTGCAAAGGCTGGCCAGGGTTTAATGAAGCTTTTGTAGGTATTCAGAAACTATAAATATCTGGCACAAATAGCATGGAATGTGTGTAGGGGTACATCAAAATTTCTGCTGATCAGGTAGGCACGTCCAGAACACTTAGGAGATGGGAAAAATCATATCTCAGTCCTGATCTGAGGGTTTAAGGGTCCCTTTGCTCCCCCTGTCTCCCATGGGGATGTCTGCACACATTCTGTGTAGCTCCCTAAGATGAGCTCCAAAAGGAAAACTAGTGTTTGAAATCAGAGAAGATGATTTGTGTGGGAAGAAGAAAAGATCAAAGACTAATTAACCTAGATCTTAGGAAATGAACTACAGATCAAGCAAGAAAGAAATGAGGAAAATGAGAGAAAGATTTCTCAGGCTGCAGAATTTGGATCTGGAGAGTTGAAGTACTCTGCAAGTCTGCAGTGAGACCAAGGGGCTCCGTAGCCATGCAGTAACAAAGCTGAGAGAGGATAGAAGTAGAAACACTTTTCTCCAAAACTGTTTACAAAACACTCAAGGAATGCTAGAGAAATGTATAACCTGTGCTGTGTGTAGACTGAAATGTATCATTTTTTGCAAATGTCAAAATCAATATTATAAAGAATAGGAGTCATTTCCCCAAAATGTAGACTTGGAGAACATTTTCATTACAGTGATAGAAGGCACTGCATATTAATTGCTCTTCAACATTTATTCAAGAAGCTCTGAGGATTTAAACCACTGGTGGAAGTTAGGAGAACTGCAGCTTCTAAACAACTCCGAAAATCAGTCATTTAATATTTTCCTCTTTGGGTTGTTGTGAGGCATTTTGATTTTCTGACCATCCACAAGGTGGAAGCTAGTGGCCTTCTCTTTACAGAGGACAACCTGCTTGTTGGACTTTCACTTGGCCCTGAGCAGTGCTAAATAAGAGAACCTAGATGAGTAAAATGTGTGGGATAGGGTTAAAACAGAGCAAAGGGCAAAACCTGCCCCTTTTGAAACCTATCTAAAAATCCCATTGACGTGCAAGAGGGCAGAACATCACGTCTGCTTTGGAGAGGATGACTTTAATTATATAATATGGTACTCAGCAAAGATATAATTCTCACAGCGTCTTCTGCCCTTACTGTAGACTCAAAAGAGCTACTGAGCCCAGAAAGGAGGCAGTTCTGTCCTCACACTCCACACTGCTCTGATGAATGGTGGTCTCCTGAAGATGCTCAGATGGAAGCTGAGGGCCTTGTCACTTCCCAGTGCTATCAGAAAATCTTGCAATTGTCAGGGAATAGAATGTAGCTGCACTCACTCTTCTATGTTTCTTTCTTGTGGCTGCCCATGACATCATTTTTTCTACCATCCAAAATAAGTGGCAGGACATAGCCTCCAGAAATATATTTCAGGCTGCGTGCATGATAAATCACCTTTCACTGCAAAAGGTGAAGAACTGACAGCCCTGTGTCTATGCTTCTTAGCCATGTCCTTTAGAAAGAAAATTGCCTCCATCTGTTTTGAAATGTTTGTTTAAGTTCTGGAAATAAGAAAGATCTATTTACATGGAAGTATTTTTTTTTTTTATTTTTTTTTCCCTGGAGGCATCCATAATCTTGTCTTCTACAGTGGTTGAAGCAAAGTTCAAGAGATGTGTGGCCAGAGACAGGTTTATGATTATTTCTTTAGAATTGCCTATTTATTTATGAGCTAGGTTAGCCTGGCTTAAGTAATGTATTCAGCAGTCTCAGTTCTTTTGTCAGGAATATAAAATACCTTGAGTGTTTGAGAAGTTGATTTTTATTAATTCTCAGCCCTTTCAAAATTCAGTTTTACTGCTGTCCTTTCAAGTGTTCCTGTCTAAGACCAAGTGCTGACTACAGCAGCTCATCTTGGGAAGTTACTGAAACCTCTGAAATAGAATAGTCAGGCTGGGAGAGAGTCGGGCTGGAAGAAAGCACAGCTCACAGCCAGGCTGGCTCATCTGCTTAGATGTAGGCAAAGAGACACCTGTGTCTTCCAACTTCTTGGGTTTCTGTGGCTCCCATATCTCACCTTAGATCCTTCTTTTCTTCAGGGCACAAATGTGGGCTTCTGCTTGGTGGCCTGATATGACCTATGGGAAGACAACTAGCCATTTATGTCTATAAAGTAGTGTAAAACTGAATTCTGCAATATGAGCTAGGGGATCAAGAGACGCAGAGTAAGTCTCCAACATGAGATTTTACTTTGCCCTTTCAAGATTTTACACTCTCCGGTTAAGTAAAATATTTTATACTCTAAATATTTTAGACTTTAAAATATTTTAGACACCAGGCTTTCTTTACAGAGTTGCAAACTAATGTTTCTCCAAGTTGCCTGTTCCCATTCTGTTATTTCACCTTCCCCTCCACACAGGTGAGCCCTGGGGGCTGAAGAATCAATTCTCATCTTCAAAGATGTTAAAGCAGCTAATAAGATTGATAGGGTTACCTTCATCTCCAGATAAAGCTGGCCAGCTTTTACTTGCTGCTCTGTATATCAAAAATTTCTACCCCTCCTTTAGAAAAAGAAAAATAAAGGTTAATATTCATTCTTGATTGATATCTGATAAACATTTGCAGGCACAAAGTACAGTGGGATATAACTGGTGATGGAACAGAATTTTTCATTTTTGTTTTTAGATGTTTTATGAAAAGGACATCACAAGTTGTAACTGTTTAGGGATTTAAAGTTCCTACATGCGTCTCAGTTACAGTAAGTGTTTATAGCAATGTGAAATCCCTGTTGTCAATCTGCATCTTCTAACGTGACTGCTTTGTAGTCTCTGTTAAGAACTGCTAATGAAAGTTTTGTTTAGCATGAAGTCTTCTCTATCTTTTAAAAGTCTGAAAAGAATCTCCTCCCCTACACAGAAAAAAATAACCCAACATACAGCCTCGTACAGATTAGTCTACCCAACGCAATGGAGTAACAGCATGGTCCATGGTCCTGGGCACTTGGACTGACAAAGGAGAACAGTGGTACTTCACTGTTCCCAGTGCAGACTGGCACTGAAAGAAGACAGGACACATAGCTAGCCAGAAGATTTCACACCTTTTTCTTGGCATAAATTCTGATGAAGGTCTGAATCTCTTTCTCATCCATGGTGGTCAAAAGTTTTTATGCACGCCTTGTATCACTAATGCACTATGTTTGTCTCCCTCCCCTTCTCTCCAGCTTGGTCACAGTCTTAGTCTCCTTTCCTTGGCTCCTCTTCTACTTCCTAGTGCTAATCAATTTGTCCAGACACTGTTTCTATCTTAATCTCTGCCTAATTTATAGGCAGAGATCTACATATCTCAAGATCTCAGAAGTGTCTACTGATCTAGTAAAAAGGGTAAAGTCCAAAAACTTCAGCCTGAATGATAATATATGATTTGCACAATTATTTTAGGCGTAAAGGTAACTCTTCTTTCATATTTTCAAATGGTGGAAGTGGTACTAAATCTGCTAAGAAATGTTTCAAGGGTTGCATGGCATGAGTAGCGGAGCATATTTTTCTCTGTCCTCTCCTCAAAACAGTTGTGGTTCCTCTTGTGAGGGTTTCTGGTTAAGTTCAGCCTGTGGTAGATATATGATGATGAGTTTTATTTGTATAACTGATGTTTGGCAAAGTCATAAGCAACTCAAAGCAGGTTGTTAGATGAGGACCTTAGTAATCATGCCCCACTGCCATGTGCATGCAGTTTTGTGCCCTTGTGCATGTGTGGTTCTGTGCATCAGGCAAGAAACATAAAAGAGGTTGTTTTCCACCAAGTAAGTAGTTGTAATACTTTGGCAGAGCCCTCAAATCAAAAGGTCACGGAAAAGTCAAAGCACACAAAATCCACCTTGCTCCACAGGTCTCAAAGTCAGCTGAATAAGAATTGCTTCAAGGATTAGGATTAATTCAGGACAGAACTGTGCTCCTGTCTTGGTATGTATGCCCTCACGGATAGGATTCGGGAAAGAGAGAATGAAAAACAGTGGAAACAAAGTCTCATCTTGAAAATGTTTGTGCAGAAAAGCAGTTCCAGTGAGCAGCCATGCTAATAAAAAAAAAGAGAAGGCAATTTCAGCTATTGCCAGGACTTTCATGCTCTGCTTAGGCTGCACCTTTGATCCTGTATGAAATCCCCAAAGCTTCGTGCCACCTGACAACGATGTCCCATCTCCTGTGAATTGGTTTAAAGGACGAATCTGTTTCTAAAGGACAGAAAATGCATGATACAGGCTCTACTTAGGAAAACCCATGTGATTTCATAAAAACAGGGTTATGCTTCACTGGCTTGTTAGAACATGTTGAGTTTTACTGTCAGTGTAAAGGCTTCCGTAATGAAACAGCACTACACTGGATAGGATATTCATAAAGCTTTTAAGCCAATTCCTTGGTTTCCAATTAAAATAACATCTAAAAGGCAGAGTTATAGAGCCATGAGATATTAGTGCAGTGCTTAAAATTAGGCTAATTCTAGAAACCATCTCTTAAAAAAAAATTTAAAAAAATTAATGACCATGAGAGACTGCAGAAGCCAGCTGTGGGACATGAGCTTTGTTACTGTTTATATTAACGAGTATAATGACACTGAAATCAAGGTTTTCTGGTTTGTAAATTACGCTAAATACCAACAAATGATATGGGCTTTGAAATTGGACTCTGAAGCAATATCAAATAGTGAATGTGATTAAATATAGATAAACAGAGAACAATCAGTCATGGAACTAGAAACCAAAAAAGCAATTACAAAAAATGGAAATTTGCTGCTATAAACTGACAAGAAAAGAAATTTGTCAAAGAAAGAGAAAATGTATCAGAAGATGTCCTGAATTCAGACAGCAGTTTCAATAATGAATGCAAAAAGGACATTGTCTGCAATGCTGGGGAATATAATCATCTGAAAATCAAAGGGAGAGGTAGAGCAGTGTTTCTGTACAACGTATTAGTTAAAGACCTTCTATAGTAATTGTCATTATGCTTTTGAAAAAAAACACCACACACACACACACAAAAATAATAATTTATCTTAATGGGACAAAATAGAGATGAAGTCTATTATTATGCATTTCAAAGATTTGAATGATAGAGAAATTGTATAAAAGAGACTTGTTCCTCATTGTCTGGGGAAGAAGGCCATACATGTAAACATTCTTACAATGAACCATCAACATTGCTCCTGAGGAAAAAGTACACATAGGTAGGAATAACAGAAAAGAAATATATTCCCCCCTGGTAATTCTTACCCAAATGCCCTGGTGCCTTCTCCTCTCCCTACAAGGTGAGGACAGCACTGTTAAGAGGGGTAAATGGCAATGAAATATTAAGGAGGCATGTGCTGGGAAGAGTACTTCACATGAGGTGTCTTTGGTGCAGTAATGGACATGCAAGAGATGTCCTGAAGAACCAACAGCTATTGTTACACACCATTTATGAAGAGATGTGTTCTGCTCTTTAGAGCTTTCAATGCAGATGAGCAAAAGCAACCAGGGAGAGCAAGACATTTGCAGTGCAGTGACTTAGATGGGGAGTGGAACCACAGTTTTGTAGTGTTAGAAGTACAACACTATTTCTGAGGTGTAGAACATATGTATAGCGAAGATTAATTCTGTTCATAGCTTTCCCATGGGCTTTTTCGGCAGCTGCAGTTCTCTTCATTTCTGACCCTCAATTTCCAGATCTGCTGTGTGCCCCTTTCCTTTATTGCTGCTGCAGTAGAGCTAAGCTCTCTAACACATTTAATACATTTATCCTGTACAGCACAAGCTGTTCAGCATGAATGTATTGCTCTTTGCTCATCCCTCTTGTGTTCCCATGGCACTATTGTTGACAGGTTTTGAACACATCACAGACAGAGAGGAGGAGAAGAAGAAATGAATCAAGCTAAAATCACAGGCAATGAAATTTCTTTCTTCTGAAACCTCTTTTTGCTTTATGTTTCATCAGAAAGTTCATTTATTACCCTGTTTTTAAGTGAGTTGCCTATTCTACCTTCAGGATCCTAATTGCTTTTCAGATTGTGTATATCATTAATACGCTATATCTTCATTTTCTAGCCTAGGTAGTAATCAAGCGCTCAGTCATTGTTATACTCACCATTCTGCCAACATTTATTAAAATGAGGCAATTAACTATTGTCTTAAATGGAGTTTAGAGGTAAGGCTCATTAGTTTTAGACTCATTACAATTAAGTGGGATGATAAATGTAAAATTATTTCACTGCAGCTTTGTACAGAAAACTTGTTTGATTATGTACTGTCAGTGTTCACTTTGTGTTGCGATTTTGCAGTTCTTCTGGGCCCATTTTATGAAAATCCAAGCCATTACATAGGCACTGTTATAAATGGTAAATTGCATTCCATTCACAGTCCCTGTGTTTGACATTGGAGTTATCCTGCCTCTCATCTTCTGTAAGGCAAAGCTGCCCCATGAGAACTAGATCTGCTGTCTTCTGAAAGTAGTTACACCGTTCAGTCCTAGGGGCCATTTTATTCTTAATCTTGGTCCCTTGGCATCTGATTTTCTATCTAAATACTTATGAATAAAGTATTTCTAAAAGATCCATGCAATAGCATGAGGAGGCTATTATTCCTCCATTGCCTCTGTAAGTGTCTCCATGTTACTGTAAATGGTGCTGTAAGTGCTGTAAGTTAGCTGGTTGTGATGTACAAAGTCCTATTATGAGGTCCACAAAATCTTCAAGGTACAGCCCTCAAAGCGCATTGAGAGAAATTGTTCAGCATGAGCACTCAGGAACACTCTCAGGGCAGAAAGTGCCACCCTTCTAGCTGAGACCTCCAAATTTGACCATCTAACCTTAAGATCTATCACACAGAGTGACCTGGTTTCAGAGGCTGATTCCCCCTACTAAGCTCAACTCCCCTACTTGGAGCTTTCAAATGAAGTCCTTTTCTAATTAGGGTCTTTGAACAGAAAAAGGTCATCAGGATCTAAACATACCCAGCCAGGCTTGCAGGTGCTGTCATTGGTCTCCTCAGAGGGAAGCCTCTGATGTGTGGGACATACCATGCCACCACTCAAACCTGACACTTGCTTCACTTTTTGGAAGTTTAAACATCCTTTAACTTCCAGGCTGGTATTTAACCAAGTTGCCCAGTTTGGCTTGTTCATTGTCTAGAGACACAAGAGTGAGGAATATTATTAATATCTAAAATAAGAGAGACTGAGGGAAAAGGTAAATAATAATCTTGGTCACTAAATGATCCCTTAGGGCATAACTATGCAGTACCACATTTCTGTGCCTTTGAACTAGCAGCTGAACAGGGCACTGTGAAAATGTTTCCAGAGGTGGGGTATGTGTTCTCAGAGATGGGGTATTCTTATGCAGAGACCCAAACATACTCTCCCTTGTAGGACATATTGCAGCTTTCATATCACTGGAGATGTAAATTGCATCGACACTTTGCCTATACTCATTTTAGAAAATTAAGGAAATCCATCAAAGTAAGGAGTAACCTAGATCTGCCCAGCTCCACACCTCAGTAGCTTCCTCACGCATCTCCACGATGAGATAAAAGGGACAGAGCTGGTTAATGGCTCTTTGAAATCTGCCAGGCTTTCCTCTCGGTTTGTGACAGCTTTGAGAATCCCTGGGCTGGCTGCAAAAATGCTGCTGCTGTAGTCCTTGCTCCAAGCTGTTCTTGTCTTTGAAACCAGACCAGTCGGGGGGAATCTGGCCTCTATCTGCAGGGAGGTCATGATCAAATGCCTAAGAAAATTGCGCTGAGTCACAAATGGTCTTGCTCATCAGAGAGATACCACTGGCAGATAAAGAGGACTCTGTTCAGTCACAAATGTGTCAGTGAGTCCCCAAGTACAGGGGAGCTGTGTCAGGTCCTCAGCATATGCCAGGGTTGGACATATTTGCACTGGGGTGTCACATTAGTCATGTCATCTCCTTGAGAAAAAAAAAAAAAAAAAAAAAAGTAAGCTTGAAGAATTCAGTCTCTTTTTGGAGTCTCTTCTGGATGCTCACTAACATAACTGTGCAAAAGACCTGTTTTTTCACTTCATTAGCCAAAAAGAAAAATGGGACAGGGAGCAGTGGGAAAGAGGAAAGGATTTCTCTCAGTTGAAAGCCAAAGCCTTTGCGAACAGGAAACTAACAAATAATTCATGTCACATTGAATAAAACCTTGTACTTGATCCAAAACAAAATGCTTATATGAGGAGTCTCTTTTATGTTTGAAAGTTTAATAAAAGCAGTCAAACTAAATTAAATCAAACCTGACTTTGAGTGAAGGCCTCTTCTTTTAAAAAATGTCAGAGCAACAGGTGACAAGACAAGCAAGAAACCTGTGAAGTGCAAACAGAATGATAGAATAATTTAGCCTGGAAGGGACCTCTGGATCTGCTTGCTAAAGGCAGTGTTCAGCTGAGTTTGAGCATCTCCTGGTTTGTAGATTTCACTTTCCCTCTTGGAAACTTTTAAACAGGATGGCCATGGAGCACCACTAGATGGGCTTCTGCAGGAGGGGAAATCATCAATGCAGAGTCATGGTGCCTCAGCTATCTGCTACTCCTCAGCAGCAAGGCAGCAGTCACTCTGCCCAGCATCCACCCAACTTAATGTCATCTGAACAGCTCTGTAGATGAGGGATATAAACAGCTTTTTTTTTTTTTTTTTTTTTTTTTTTTTTTAACTTCATTTTTATTATTGTTATTGTTGTTATTGTTGTTATTGTTGTTGTTGTTGTTATTATTATTCAGAGACTCTGAGATCAGGTTTCTAACCCAGAAAAATATCACACTGAGTTAGTGACTAAGGTTGACCCTGAAGTGTACACAGATCACATCACTCTAACACCTGGGCATCATAGTGGTGTTAGCTCAGCCTTCCTCTTAACAGCCTGTGGGGAAAGATATGTTACTGTCTTCTTTCCATGGGATGGGGAATAACGCATGGAGAGACTGTGGCTTGAATCTTCAAAGGCACCTAGTATGCATGGATGACATGGAAGAGGAGCAGTGTCTAATTCCTTTTAAATAATGACTCCCTATGAAATTTCACAGAATCACAGAATTTCTAGGTTGGAAGAGACCTCAAGGTCATCGAGTCCAACCTTCAACCTAACGCTAACAGCCCTCCACTAAACCATATCCCTAAGCTCTACATCTAAACGTCTTTTGAAGACTTCCAGGGATGGTGACTCCACCACTTCCCTGGGCAGCCTGTTCCAGTGCCTCACAACCCTTTCAGTGAAGAAGTTCTTCCTAACATCTAGCCTAAAACTCCCCTGGCTCAACTTAAACCCATTCCCCCTCGTCCTGTCACCAGGCACGTGGGAGAACAGGCCAACCCCCACCTCGCTACAGCCTCCCTTGAGGTACCTAAAAAGAGCGATAAGGTCGCCCCTGAGCCTCCTCTTCTCCAGGCTGAACAAGCCCAGCTCCCTCAGCCGCTCCTCGTAGGACTTGTTCTCCAGGCCCCTCACCAGCTTCGTCGCCCTTCTCTGGACCCGCTCAAGCACCTCGATGTCCTTCTTGTAGCGAGGGGCCCAAAACTGAACACAGTACTCGAGGTGCGGCCTCACCAGAGCTGAGTACAGGGGGACGATCACCTCCCTAGCCCTGCTGGTCACGCTGTTCCTGATACAAGCCAGGATGCCGTTGGCCTTCTTGGCCACCTGAGCACACTGCTGGCTCATATTCAGCCGACTGTCCACCATCACTCCCAGGTCCTTCTCTGCCTGGCAGCTTTCCAACCATTCCTCTCCCAGCCTGTAGCTCTGCTTGGGGTTATTGCGCCCCAGGTGCAGGACCCGGCACTTGGCCTTGTTGAACTTCATGCAGTTGACCTCAGCCCATCGGTGCAGCCTATCCAGATCCTCCTGCAGAGCTTTCCTACCCTCAAGCAGATCGACACACGCACCTAACTTGGTGTCATCTGCAAACTTACTGAGGGTGCACTCGATGCCCTCGTCCAGATCATCGATGAAGATATTAAAGAGGACCGGCCCCAGCACCGAGCCCTGGGGGACGCCACTAGTGACTGGCCTCCAACTGGACTTGGCTCCATTCACCACGACTCTTTGGGCCCGGCTATCCAGCCAGTTTCTAACCCAACGAAGCGTGCGCCAGTCCAAGCCAAGAGCAGCCAGTTTCTTGAGGAGAATGCTGTGGGAGACGGTGTCAAAAGCCTTGCAGAAGTCAAGGTAGACCACATCCACAGCCTTTCCCTCATCCACCCAGCGCGTCACTCTGTCATAGAAGGAGATCAGGTTCGTCAGGCATGACCTGCCTTTCATAAAGCCATGCTGACTGGGCCTGATCGCCTGCTTGCCCTGCAAGTGCTGCATGATGACTCTCAGGAGGATCTGCTCCATGAGCTTCCCTGGCACTGAGGTCAAACTGACAGGCCTGTAGTTTCCCGGGTCTGCCCTCCGGCCCTTCTTGTAGATGGGCGTCACGTTTGCTAGCCGCCAGTCGATTGGGACCTCCCCCGATAGCCAGGACTGTTGATAAATGATGGACAGTGGCTTGGCCAGCTCCTCTGCGAGTTCCCTCAGTACCCTTGGGTGGATCCCATCCGGCCCCATCGACTTGTGCACATCTAAGTGCCGTAGCAGGTCACCAACCAGTTCTTCATGGATAATGAGGGCCACTTCCTGCTCCTCATCCCCTTCCACCAGCTCAGGGTACTGAGTATCCAGAGAACAACCAGTATTGCCGCTAAAGACTGAGGCAAAGAAGGCATTGAGCACCTCCGCCTTTTCCTCATCTCTTGTAACTAAGTTTCCCCCCGCATCCAGTAAAGGATGGAGATTCTCCTTAGTCCTCCTTTTTGTGTTGATGTATTTATAGAAACGTTTTTTGTTATCTTTAACAGCAGTAGCCAGATTGAGCTCCAGATGAGCTTTGGCCTTCCTAATTTTGTCCCTGCACAGCCTCGCTACTTCTTTAAAGTCCTCCTTAGTGGCATGCCCACTTTTCCAAAGCTTATAAACCCTCTTTTTCCTCCTAAGATCAAGCCACAATTCTCTGTTGAGCCAGGCCGGTCTTCTTCCCCGCCAGCTCGTCTTTGGGCACGTGGGAACAGACCGTTCCTGCGCCATTAAGACTTCCCTCTTGAAGAGCGCCCAGCCTTCCTGGACCCCTCTGCCCTTCAGAACCGCCTCCCAAGGGACTCCACCAACCAGTGTCCTGAGCATTTGTTCAATGCTTTCCAACCAGGCTGCAGTAGAGCAAAAACCGAACCTTTTCTCCATGGTCTGAGCACCTTGAGTGCTGGAGCAGGCTCTCATTAATGGTGGCTGTTCTCAACAAATGAGTTTTTTTGTGAAATGTTGCCTATAGAAACCTGCAGAAGGATTCGTGATTCTTACATTTGATCTGCAGATAGAGCTTTTAAATTGTCAAATGTGGCCCCAGGTGAGGCCAAAAATGCTGTTTTGGAGCTGGCTAGCAACACACTTGAGAATCAAGTATTCTGCCATGATATGATACTTATATTATCACTCTGGTTTGTAAAAAAAATAAAAATAATTCCTTACGAATCCATCATCCTAACCAGTTTGCAGTGACAACTTTCTTTATGCGCATAGAAGAATCTTTCCCATAACTTCAGACACTTCACTTTGATTGGTTCCTTGGCTTTTAAACTGTAATGTGTAATATAACATACAATATAAAATAACAAAATGAAAACAAGTAATTTGTGATTAATCAAAATGACTTGACCTTTTTCAGAAAAAAAAATAAATCAGTTCAGACTAGTACATTATTTCAAACTGTTCTGTGTTAAAGGGAGAATAAAACAAACCAAACAACAAAACAAAACAAGCAAACAAAACAGTAAGCTTGTGTTTTCAACGTGGTACCAGATTAAATTTCATATCTGACAATACTTCTTGGGTCAGAAATTTTGTTTTTCAGCTTGTTCTCATTACGGATTTCCTGGGAGAGCTCAAGAGGTAACAAAACATAATACAGAGAGGCTACAGAAAGCCTAAAACCCTGTAACAAATATTTCAGGGAATGTACTTTGTGCTTTCAGTTGTGCAGTATTGCATCCATGTAACCAAGAAAAGAATTTGTGCCTTTCTGAGGAACCTACACAGAATCAGGCACTGCCATTTTTCTGCATCAAATCCTCAGGAGCCTGTATATTCATACTTCCAGCAAATAAATAAGATCAACACTGAATTATTGGTTTCAACAGTAAAATTCCAGGCAGCAAGCCTCATTACACTTGTTTGGGAAGGGAATTTAAATGAACGAAATTCAAAGTGTCTGACTTACAGTGTCACACTGCAAACGGCCTATCACTCCTGTAAATCACTCTCAACTGCCTCAACACCAGTTTACCAGAGAGTTTCTGCTCACAATACACTACCTCTAATTTAAGAAAACCTGCTAGCAGCAAGGGTAGGAAGCCCAGGTGCCTTTACTCACACATCGTGTGTTTGCCCAGAGAAGAAGGGGAGTGGATGGACTGATTTGCCAGATTAGATGTGACCCCACTTCCTATCTCGCTCAGAACAGAGTGCCTGTGATTAGTAGCTATCTGTGAAATCTTCAAAGTGAATTGAGACTTAGTGGTCTCATCTGACTCCCTAATGGTATGTAATCCCTGCGCACAGGGGTTGAGATGAGTTGATGTGACGTAATTTGTAATTAGGCTGCTTGAAAAGCTGAGGGCTGTCAGCTAGCTGGGTAAATCCTGCTTTCTCCAGGGAGTGTATTTTACAGTGTAAGATAAAAAAGCAGCAAAGCAACCACACAGCTTTCAACAGAGCTGAGAAACACCACTCACGCTGTTCATAGCCCCTCACTTTTCTCTCTCCTTGCCTCCTGCAAATAGCTTCTTCTTTCCTGGGATGTTCCCTATTCTTGGTAATGTGGCTTACTTCCAGAAACTGGGGTTGCTTCCTGTATCACTGATGTGAATATCCTAGCTGTGGCTCTAAAGAAAAGGAAAGTAAATACTACATTCATTCAGATCCTCACTTCATGCCTATTTAGATCACCGCTGACTTCAGTAACCCTGAAATAATTCTATTTCTGTTTGTAGGAGATTTAATGGCCGGTTGTCACTCTATTTTAAACATCAATATCACATTGTGTTTCTCTAAATGGATGATCCAGGTGTTTTCTCAGGATTAATAAGGCCTATTTCTTGTCCTTCTCTTATTTCCTGTTCTAATTCAGAAGGAGCTGGTTCCTATGGCATCTTACTTAAATCCTTGTTAGAGTACAGGGGGCTGTGTGAGGGACCCTGGGGATCTCAGTGTTTCTCTGCAAGGGACTGCTTCATATTGAAAGTTCATTTTATGTCACTCCACTGCATTTTCATTGTTCATCCTCCAATCCAAGATTATCTTTGCCCATCTGTCATTTATCCTACCAGTTACATGACCTGTGAATCACCCAGCTTTTCTTTTAAAATCTCTCTCTTTTTTTTTTTTTTTTTTTTTCTGTGTTCATTCATTACTGGAAGTTTGTTTGTCAAAAAAGAATTACCAGCATATAGTTTAACCTGAAATAGCAGCAAGCTCCACAATGTGCAGCAGAACTATTCGTGCATGCATCTGTAGCTATGTGTGCTACTGCAGCCTCAGCCCCTGCCCTGAATATGTGATCCCCCATATAACACAGGGGCAGCAGAAGTCTGGAGAACCACATGTGTACATGTTGCAGCCCTCGAGGAAGTCCAGATGGCCATAATGTCAGATTTTGCATTTGTGATGTTTCTTGAACAAATGCAGACCTGGTAGTATACACTAAAAAATTGATATTGGAATTTGTCACTTTTTTTTTTTTTTCTTTTTTTTTTTCCCACTCACTGTTGTAGTTTGCACTCACACTCCCCTAATATTGCCCTTGCAAAAGTGCTCTTTGGCAACTGGTTTATGTAGGAAGTAGGTCTGTCATCATTCCTAACTTGCTGGTCTTCTGCCTTTCTGGATCGCAGAAGGGTTTTGCTTATGCTCCTCCTTGCTAACCCATGCAGTAGCCATATGTGGGTCTTAGCACAAAGAGGCAACCTTTGACCGAAAGAAAATCTGTGCCCCCAGAATAGCTGTGGTCCAACCAAAGCTATTGCACCTGAAACAAATTAATACAAAGCTATCTGCTGGACTTATGCTATACAGAGATCTAATAAGATGTTCACGTAGAGTCCCTTCTGGCTTTAAAGCCATTCTTCCTGTCTTTTTTCTTACTGAGTAATTACTCAAGAGGGAGACTGAAAATGTGATATTGCTGCTACTGATATGCACTTTGCATTATATGGCATCTTTAAAGCTTCATTTGGGGCTGTGTCCCATTATGCTGGGAGCCATAAAGGCAGAGGGGAAGTCACTGTTGACCTCAGGGAAATCAGCATTTAATTTAATAGCATAAAACAGGTGGCTGTGAAACTTGGAGGTTGGCAAGGCCTGGGAGTGTGGACAAATGGAGGGAAAAGGCTAATGGGAGCAGTTCAGACAGGAGGAGAATATATGGCAAGTTAAACTGACATTTTCCATTCTAACTCCTCTCCACTGCAATTCTGTGTTTAGGCTGCTGTAAAAGCAGAATAAGTCCCAGCTGTTTTGTCTCAGTTCCCACGTACAATATCATAATTTTTTACTAGATTTTAAATGTTTTAAATTCTTTGTCCTTGCAAAATTGTTGCTGTTACCTGGTGCTATAACCACCTTGCTGGTGGTAAAAGAACAGTGTCTTAATGTTTGCAGAGGGCTGCTGTAACCAGAACTTGGAGCAGTCTCCTACACCCAAACAGCATAGCACACTCTCCTGTACCTCCCTCTTGCTTCCCCTTTAGTACATGGACAAGCTTTTGCTACCTCAATGACAAGTAAATGGTAGCCCAGGGGAAAACACAGAGGTGCTGGACAACAGCTGCATCCTTCAGCGTTGAAGGATTGGTTGATAGGGGTAGAAAACCTAGAAAATAGTGTTAGGCAATATTATTTATGTTCCAGGTGGGCTCTAACCACTGAGCTCAAGGGCACATATTTCTCTCTTGCACATGATACTGAGCTTCTTCTATGGTCAGGAAGGAAGCAGGGGGCAAGACAAGCTGCTGGCTTCAGGATCCAGGCTTAGTTCCCTCCATGTCTCTAGTCTTTGCAAAATCTGTGGATTTTCATGGGAATTGCATTAGATTAGATTGCATGCCAAACATCTGTTCTCATCTCCCTGCTCATGGAGGTGCTGGAGAAGTCAAAAGAACATTTCTCCCCCACCTCTGTTAGGTACCTACAATTGAAAATACCATCCTAAATGGCTAAAAACAGGTACGATTTTAATGGGCCACCCATTGAAAAGAAAGTGCCGCTGACCCTGCCTGGTACATGGTACAAAAAGAACAAAGGCACTTTCCTGTTGTCAGAAACCTCAGTTTACCAGTGACAGGAAGAAAGGAGCCATGACTTCAGCCTCATAGCTGCAGGACGATCTAGAGCAGGCAACTGTCCTCCTGCTACCTAAATCCTCAGAGATCTGAATCCAAATGCTGTCTGTTGCTCATGGAAAGGAAAGGGAGCTCCCACATCCCCTTCCCTTGGTATTGCTTGTGTCTGTGCAGAGGCAGATGGGTTCTAGCAGCCGTGTGTTAAGACATGTCTGTGTGGAAGAAAAATGTCTTTTCCACAATACCAAACTTAGGCAACATTTCTTTTTTTTTTTTTTCTTTTTTTTTTTTTTTTTTTTTTTTTTGAAGTAGAATTTACAAGCCATTACCCGTCACATCCAGAGTATTACTGGAGCTGTCAAGAGAAAGGAATCAGTGTAGAAACCTCATTCCACTGAGAAATGTAAAATGGCAACAAGTTGGTCCCTCTACAGTATGTCCAATGCTTAATATAAAATGATGTACAACTAACCTGCAATGAGTTCTGTGCATGAACTCTCTTCTGGGATGCTTTTTTGTGATATCCTTTCTTGTTCAGAAAAATAGCTCCTTTTTAAAACATTCTTCTTCTTTTTTTTTTTTTTTTTTCCTTCATTTTTATTTATTTATTTTTTTTCCAGCACAAATTAATGAAGAAGCTGAGTGATTCAGCTGCTAATGTGATCATAGGAGGGACATGTTTTATCATTTATGATTCTATGGTGATTATAACTCCCTCTCAGTTACTTTCCATGCCACACACTCTGCATTAGTAACAAGTGGCTTCAGGCACATTCCTTCTCTGTAGGACAAAGTGCTGGCTCAGTGACCAAGTCTTCTCCTTGCTCATCTGCAATCTGTACTCGTTGCTTAGTGCCCTTCTCTCTTCCATTTACTTCCTTCCAAAACTTAATTTTACATTCCAACTTCAATTAACCTCTACTGATACATTGTTTCTTCTGGCAAGGGCTCAAGGACCTTGGAGGAATCCCCTGCAAACATCTTCCCCATGCTCTTTCAGGTCTGATTTCAGCTCCTGGATTGAATCTCACACTGGCAAATGGTGGCAAAGTGGCTAAGAGCTCCAACCTCCTCCGTCTTTTCCTCTTCATCATTTTTTTGTCTTTTTCCCATCCACTCTCCCTTGTTTTTTTCATAGCTTCCTTTTCAGACACAGTCCCATGGTCCTCTCCTTCAGTATTCAAATACTTCAGAGGAAAAAAACAAAACAAAACAACAACAACAACAAAAAAAGTGTCTGTACCACTCCACTAAAAATATTTGATTTTTTCTCAGCAAATTGTACAAGCCATTACCCATCACACCCAGCACATTGTTGGGGCTGTACTCACCTGCTTCCCTAATAAACTTCCCACCTCCTTGGTTTCCTTCTCCTTTCAACTCTCTAAAAATGCTGATGACAACAATGAATTCAAGTTTATATTATGCCAGCCATTTTTTTCAGGCTTACTCTTCACCCAGTTTTATGGACGATCTGAGTACTCTCTGACAACTCTTTTTTACTGGCTGTTTAGATCTTTGTTCCCTCCCTGTCCTCCTTGACACTTCGGCTGTTTCTGATGTTGTTTCTGTCTTTTTCAACACTTTGTGGCTTGTGGTGTCCTACAGCAAAAACTCTCTTCTAAGAGTTCTTTTCTCCCTGATTTTTTTTTTCTTTTCTACTTTTTTTTTTTTTTTTTTTTTTTTTTTTCTGGTCACTTCTGTAAGTAATGTCAACTCCATTTCTCCCTTCGTGGTCCTGGTAATCACTCGTGTTTTGCCCTGAAATCATCTTTCTCTGCCACCTCTCCTTCTTGTGTCTAAGCATCCCAGATGCCTAATGGTCACCTTGATTCTCCATACAGACAAACCAAACAGGATGGTGGCTGAGGGAACACTTTCCAGGAGAGTTTTGGTGTTGAGCAGGTTTCTGTACATTTGACACTTCTGTGCAAATTCAGATGAGGTAGTTGTAGATAAATACTGCACAAAAGGCATATTATGGGTGACCCAAGCAGTTGTAAAAGTTAGGACATAGGCAAGCATATCTTCACAGTATAATAGTAGTTTTACAACAGGAATTTTCCAGGGCCTGCTAGATATTATGTCCTATTAAGATGATCTGTTGCAACCACTGTTCCTTCCCTAGGATGCAATAAAGAGCCATTCCTTATATATTATTTACACTTTGCTCTGGACTAGGTAAATATATATGGTAATGCTGAGTGGGTCATTTTACACCTCGCTGTGCTCTCTCTATTTTATTTGCTGTGTTAATACACTTGTTTGCAGTGGTCATTTCATCAGAGTATCCTTCAGAGTAGCAAGTACCATTTCTCAGGTTATGGTGCATACATTTTCTGAGGGATATGGAGAAAATTGAAATAGAAGAGATTATTTTTTAAACCCCAAGATGTTTGTCACTCATACAGTAAATCAACTGTGCATTACACAGCTACATTACTGCTTTTTAAAGTGTTTGTATTTGAAAACCAACTATGGAGGAAGCTGCAAATTCCCTCTGGACTTCATGCCATTAGACTACTTTAATCATGCAACAACTTCACGCTCTTATTGAATAGAAAGGGCCTGATTTTCATTTTTGTTAAAGGCAGTTTCTACCGAGAGCAGAGGTGCATTACCAAGAGCAGCTCTCACCTCTTAAGGCTGACAGGGCTCATATTTGGTGCCACCAAGCTGCCAAGGTTTCAAGTAGCTGAAGATGAAGAGATGGCTCCTGTGACAGGACACCATCAAGCAATGACAGACCAGATAGATACCAAGCCACTGCAGTGTTGCAGATGGAAGTGGTGGCTGGGATCTCCTGGGAGCACAACCCTTTGGAGGAGTTCAGGATCCCTACGGATAGAAGCAGACTGTGGTGACAGCATCACTGAGTGAACATCACAGGGCTTGGTGAGTATGATAGGCTGTGGAGTGGCTTCTCCAACAGGAGGAGGTGTCACAGGGCTGAGCCTCTGCTCTGGTTTTGCTGAGGTGTGCAAGCTGTCTTTTCTATAGAGCTTTCTTGGAAAAAAACTGTCTCTCTGAGCTACGCTATATCTGTAAAACCTTTCTTCTTTTCCAGTGGTGTGAAGAACAAGTTGTCCCTCATCTTTTTGCCTCTCCAAGCTATAGAGAAAAAAATACTATTTGCCATTCTTGAGCACACTCACACAAGTAGGTAGAAGAGTGTGAGCAATGCGAGTGTCCTGCTGTGCTCTTGCAGCCTCCCACCATGCTTAGGACTGGGGTGGCACTTTTCTGTGCAACAGCACTTTGTAGGGTTTTTCCCCCTGAACTTATGTGAATGTTTCTTTAAGTGTATGAAAACAATTAGCATTTACAAATCCATCTGTCAAAACTTCCACAGCTTAAAAATTTATTGGGCAAAAAGAACTCACTCTATTGAATGTTTGTTTGCTTGTTTTTTAAACTTGCCATTTTACAACATCTTATGATGACCTCTAATTATTGTATTTTGTGTGCTATGTGCAATTATCACCTTGTCAACTCCATTGTGATGTTCACATCTTGTACCTTTGCTTAGTGGTTCTACTCAGACTAGTCACTTCTTGTATGGAAATAATTTCACACCTCTACTTACCCTTGTGACTTCCTCTGAGCATTCTCCAATTGTCTAAACCCTTTTGGAGAAGAGCTATTAAAATCACAAGCATTACTTCAGATTTGGGATCATTTAATGGATATAAGTAATGGCATAATGATGTTTTCTATTCTGATAGTGTTATGAAAGAAACTTTAGTAACTAACTAACAGGTTATGCATATGGTTTAGTAGAATGTCAACTAAAATGAAAGATCTCTGAGATAGATTGTTCAGCTGTCAACTGATATTGTTGAGAGGTTCACTCTTCTGCCATTTCAATGTATAATCAAGTCTCTGCAGAAGTAGGTAAGAAATATCACTCTGTGATCTCAAAACAGTCACCCGTTCTCTGGACCATTTAGTAACTTTGCAATGCAAAATCCATGTTAGAAATGAAAAGCTTGTATAGCTCGACACTGCTGAACCACAAAATTACTGACTGTCCCAAAATAGTTATGCCCTGCTAAGATAAGACAGTTAAGTGCTTCACCACAAGTAAATTATCATCTAGAAAGTATAACCTTTGCTTAGTAAATCTCCAGAAGAAGTGGAATCTCTGTAGATAATAGCTCAGATAAACTAATGAATGACAGTCAGGAAAACTTTACTGTATAATCTTGTACATACATGGGCTGCTTAGCAGGTGTTATGGAATGAACTCTTATTATCTAGTACAAAGTCTTTAAAATAAGGCTACATCTAAAGGTCTCCACTGGTGCAGGGCCACACTGAGCTCAGGACTTTGAATATAAAACCGGTGTAATAATGGAGCACCGGGAATTAGTAAGTATTATAAAATCAGTTATGCAGTTACTTAGCTTAAGCCTTCTTTGAAGTGAGAAGGATTTTTAATGCAGTGATGCCTTGAGTTTAAATTCACTCATTTCAGGGCTTACTACTCACTTCTAAGAGTTTCTATAGACTATTGGATCAGGTAGCTTTATTTCTTACTTATCAAAGACAAAAGGCTTTCATTGAGCTGTTCACATGGAGTCCACACAGGGAGTCTAAATGCTGGATAAGCTTTAAGCATCTGTGCAGGGTGCCTCTCCTCCAGTGCTGATGGTGAATGTCTTCTGTGTAAGAGAGTTGTAGGCCGTAAACTTGCAGCATCAAGTTTCAGTCTCCTCCTTTTAATCTTAATTCAGCAACACTCTTTCTTTTGTGATGATGACAATTTTGTGACTATACTTTGAATTTCCAGAAAACTAGGATTGAAGACAATTAGTTTAATTTCTTTCCAGTAGCAAGAATGACTTACTTAATTAATCTGCACTACAAAGGGATGAGCCATATTGATTCATGAGCTACCATAGCATCCATGTACAGAGTGCAGACACCTATGTGCTTGCTATATTGCAGAGGACTGAGATGGTCCCAGTCTAAGTGGAGAAGGAGGAGTTTCATCTTCAACTGAAGGAAAGGAAGGGAGGAAGGGAGGAAGGGAGGAAGGGAGGAAGGGAGGAAGGGAGGAAGGGAGGAAGGAAGGAAGGAAGGAAGGAAGGAAGGAAGGAAGGAAGGAAGGAAGGAAGGAAGGAAGGAAGGAAGGAAGGAAGGAAGGAAGAAAAAGAATTTGAAAACAGCAATGTTTCATATTAGTGTGGTGATATAACTGCTGAGGGAAAAAAAAATCCCAAAGGAAATTATGGACAGCTTTCTTGAATAAACGTTTTAGTCAAACACAAATTTCTGGGCTAAACAAGAGTATGTGTAAACTGAAATGATGAGGGACACCACAGAGGTCAAAACAAGGGATCTAATGATCCATTCAGTATTTAAAGTTGTCTGAGTTCATGAAGCTTATCTTGTACCTGGCTTCATTAGGGCTGTAGGGATGCATGGGTTACCCCAGCTGTGTGACCAGGCCTTATTATTTATTCACAATTAGAGAGATTGTCATTGTCACTTCATATGATGCTCTGTAGCCTATTGCATTTTTAGGAAACAGGGCATTACCAATATGTTCTCAGTGGAGTTGCATTTGACCAGGTAGGGACACCACCATAAAAAGGGAGTTCAGTTTAAGCTTCCTCAAATCTCAGAAGAAAAGGGTATTGATGAAGAATTTCATTTCCAGTTTGAACTGAGATTGAGTCCACTTCTGATATGTTTTCTTTCTTTTCCTAAAGAACATAACATCCTCTAACTTTAAGGCATTCTTAAACATTAAAGCATCCTCTAACATACTCTGCATTGAGTCAGTGATACCATTAATGCAACTTTACCTGGACATTTTCTTCACTTCATCTATATTTACTTTAACAAGATGCAATAAGATGTATCTTGGTGTTGCAGGATTTTACTATCTAACCCTTTGAATATTGTCCATTCCTCAAATGCATGTCCTGATTTTCTGAAAGAAAAAAGTGTATCTCCTGGGAATCATACAACTTCAGAGACAGTAATGAGCACCATTGACATTTATTTGCATTTTTAGTCCTACTAGAAAATCAAAGCAGGATTTTTGTGAGCAGTTCTCAGATCTTCTAATATGTTTATTAAGAAAAATATTGTCTTGCTCTTTTCCTCTGGGTTGTTAGAGAAAAAAAATAATCTGCTATTGAGAGAGAAACTTGGCCCTAACTCAACACTAGCTAAACAACTGCTTATGGTGCACTCTCTGAACAATTAAGTATGTTCTTAAATGTGTAGTTGAATCAGGACTTTTCTCAGTCCCAAGATAGATTATTGTGGTCAGCCTTCTCTTCTCAAGCACCACCAGAGTCTGAAACAAGAGGATGTTTAGGCTTATTTTTACCCCCTCCCTCCATTTGAAATAATTAACCAAGGCTCCTAAGTACATTTTTTTATTTTTATTTTTTTATTATTATTTTTTTTTTCTCTAAAACTGGTGAAAATACCTTACTCCTCTTGACATGGGCAACAAAAGGCTATAAATCTCTGGAGCCTGCCCCACACCACTGTCTTCAAGCTCCTTCGTAGCATCACCGCATGTTTTCCAGCACTAGAAAAAGGAGGTATGAACCATACTGGGGTCAGCTTCCTGAGCACCAGCAAGACCACACATCCGTGGAGACCAGCAAATGCATACAGGGCCATTGGACCCCAAGGGAGGGTGGAAAGAGCTGGTGCTCTTCCTAGCACTCTCTTTGCCAAGATGCAGTGCAAAGTGTGCCTACACTCAAAGATGATTGTATTGGGTTTATGTAGCAAGGTATTGGTAGCAGGGGGGCTGCAGGGGTGGACTCTGTGAGAAGAGCCCAGCAGCTGCTCCATGTCAGTTCAGAGCCAGCTCCAGTTGGCTCCAAAAAGACACGCCACTGACCAGACCCAATAGCAATAAACAATGTTGTTTGTGTTTCTGTGAGAGCAGATTTAAGAAAAGGAAGAAAAAAACTGCTGCGTAACAGCATCTGGGTGAGAGGATTGAGAAGCAGCCGTGCAGCCCCCAAGGTGAGTGCAGTAGAAGGGTAGGAGGTGCTCCAGGCATGCAGCAGCAGTTCCCCTGCAGCATGTGGAGAAGCCTTTGGTGGAGCAGCCTGTCCCCCTGCAGCCCATGGGTCCCACATGGAGCAGATCTCCACGCTGCAGCCCGTGGAGGAGCCCCTGGTGGAGCAGGTGGATGTGGCCTGGAGGAGGCTACAGCCCATGGAGAGCCGCCGCAGGAGCAGGCCCTGGGACGGAGCTGCAGCCTGTGGAGAGGAGCCCACGCAGGAGCAGGGGGGCTGGGGGAAGCTGCCGCCCGTGGAGGACCTGTGCTGGAGCAGTTTGCTCCTGGGGGATGGACCCCATGGGACGGAGCCGTGTGGGAGTAGTTCAGCCCCGCATGCTCAGTTTGGGAAGGACAGCATCCTGTGGGAGGGACCCCGCATGGAGCAGGGACAGAGAGGGACTGTGAGGGAGTGGCGGGGATGAAGTGTCAGGGACTGACCACAGCCCCCAGTCCCAAAAGGAGGTCAAAGAGGGTGGATGGGTGGAAGGTGTTTTTAGTTTCTTACTGGTCTAGCTTGTTAGGTAAAAAAATAGATTAATCTCTCTATGCTGGGTCTGTTTTGCCCATGAAAATAATTGGTGAGTGATTTCCCTGTCCTTATCTCAAACTCTGAGCCCTTTTTCATCGCATTTTCTCCCCCTTTCCCTTCAAGGAGGGGGAATGAGAAAATGGTTGTAATGGAGTTCAGCTGCCCAGCAGAGTGAAATCACCACTATGGTGTCCTAGGAAATCGCTTATCCCAGCTTTATACATTGTCATTCTGCCTGATAAAGGATGTTACTCTTTTGCCTGAGTATTATTAGGAAGATATGGGATGATAAAGCTTAGGTTTCCATGCTCTTACATCTTCATCAATTGTCACTAGAAGAACAGATACAAAAGCTTAATGCTAGGAGATGAAAATTATTGCAATGAATAGCAAGTGAGCTTTCTCCACCTGATTTTATCTCTGTCTCCTTTTCCCCTGCTTACTCTTGAGAGGGGAGTCCTGTCAATTTTCAGGCATCAACAGAATCAGAAATGAATCATCAAGGTATGTCTATCTGCAGCTTTCCTTGCGTTTCTTGTTCTCCCTGCTCTCTGTGACAACCACTGGAAAATATTTTTTGCTGCTCTTGTCTGACACTGTCTGATTTTTTTTTTTCACCAGCCTCACAATTAAGGCATCTGAAAGCTGTGCAGGATGCTTCAGGTACCATACAAAGAGCAACAGGCTCTCAGAAGCAAGGGTAGCAAATACAGGATGCAGAAAAGAAAGAAAAATATATGATTGCTTCATTGGCAAGCTTTACTGACACTGTAATACTAATTAGCACTTTTCTTTAGCTTTGGACAAAATATTTCATGTTTAGATCTTTCCCACAGCTCTTTTCTGCATGCTTCAAAATGCAGATTATGGGTGTTTTGTTCTGGGGGCCTACAGTGTCATGTCACTTGACTTCCTTTCCTTGACTGTACTTTGAGTTGGTCACACCAGAATTGCTTCTCTAGTGCTCACTCCACGTTCAGGCCCAGTGAAGGGCCTGTATCATGAGTATCATGAGCCACCCACAGGCGACATCTTATCTCACTTAGGTGTCCCTACTTCCAGAGGCCAGGAGTCTATTTCCCATGGGAAGGAAAAAGGGCAATGAAACCTATTCCTTTTCCCCTTCCAGCATCATCAAGGAGGAGACAGGATGGTCTCATTTATCCTTTCATCACACCCCCGTGAAGGATACTTTATCTGTTCTGGGAAGTGCTGCTTTCTGCCTTGGCACAGAACCCAATGGCAGGCCAGGCAGTGGTGATGCCCAGTTAGACAGCATCTGTGTCTCTGTAGGAAGGAAACAGCACACAAATTCCCCTGCCAGCTGCTACAGGGGTGAGCAAGGAGTGTTGTGCCCCATCTGCACCTGGGTCTGAATTTATCGTATTTAATTTGGGCGTTCAGAGGTGCTGGGAGACCAACCATTTCTGCAGTCAGTGCAGGAATCGTTAGATCTTACTGCTCTACTAACCACAGCAGGATCATTGGCTTAGTTTTACAGCTTAGGGTACTTCAGGTAAGTGCCTATAATTTGGGGAGAGGGAAAAAAGAGGACTCTGGCCCTTCATTCCTGAAGAGGAGGACATATATTTATTTTTTTTAAGTAAAGTAGGCTATGTAACTTTAAGGTTATATATCCCATAAGTGAGGGAAATTGCCAAAGAAATACTCCTTTAACTTTTTCCTCTAACCTGTATATGATAAAGGGAGTAAGATGTGAATACAGACCATACTCCAGGTAAGAGTATAAAGTAAATCAATTTGTTCTAAGTAAGAAGGCCTGAGAGTGGATACGTATCAAAGAAGCTTGGCTAATGTTGCCGCTGTAACATGTAGGAGGGGATGGGTCATAAATCAACTTCATTGGAGCTGTAGGAAAACTGCCTGGAAAAACAGATTCTAATGCAGCTTCATGATGGCAAAATTGCATGAGAAACCTCAAGCAGCTCAGCTGTAACTTCGTAAGAAAATTAGATGTCTGTTTTCCCTAGACCTTGCTTGTTCTCCAAAACAAAATTCACTCTACTTAAATTATTTCCTTCAACATATATTCCATGCATAAAGTGGATACATCAGTTTTGACATGGACTGAACAAGGCCATCTTACTTCAGTGCTGCTGGTGTGTGGTTAAAGATCTGTTACTGAAGATATTATTAATTGAAAATTAATTAGTACATTGTACTTTCAGTGACCTCTACTCTGTGGTGTACTCCACTGTACTTAGAAAAATGCAGTAAGTAAAAAGAACATTGCAATTTTATTTTTAGAGACTTTTAAATGAACTCATTTTCCTAATCGTCTTAATTTAGAAGATGAAGAGAATACAACGGGTGGTATACTTGTTGGAAAAAAACAAATTCCTAATCCTTTGTCTGATACATACAGTATATTCTAGTAATACCTCTTGCACGAATTGTTGAGTGTCTGGTTGAAGAAGAATTTACATATTACTTAGCCCATGCTTATTGTTAACGGTGGAGTTTTTTTGTGGTTATAACTGTTACTTCTCATTAACCTCTGTGTGACTACAGCACTGTAGTCACCTCTCCATCATCTGGGGTCTTGGTAAGTTGGAATACTCTGAATAACAGCAAAACCCTGGTAGCACTAATGTACTGGAATGGATGGAGTAACAGTAAAAACATTCAGCCTTATGAGGCTTATGAGTTTTGCTCCGTGCTAACCCCAGGCCAAAGCAGGCTGCTGTGGATTCAGTGGGATGTCATTGCACTGCACTCTTCAGTGTTCTGTGCTTCTGGAGGACTACAAAGTGCAAATGTATGGCAATAATTCAAATCTGGCCTCATAACTGAGCTAACAAAGCAGAACCTGTTCGGATTCAGAAGGACTTTTCTGATCCAAACCCAACAATGTGGGACCCAGGCGCACTGCTGTAAAGATGCTCAGGTTACACTGGTACCAAGGGATTCATGAATACTTTCCCCGTCTCTGTCCCACATCCTGACTGCATGCTGGGGCACCACCTGGCACAAAACATCCTTCTCTCCTCCCTTGTTCCCCATGATCTTAGGAATCAGTGCACTCAGGCCAGTGTCCAGATGACAGTCTGGTTATCCTGAGACATGTCTTCATCTCAGTGCCCTGTAGTTACTTTGAAGGTAATTCTGGCAGAGGATCTGTTATCTTGGTTGCGACTCCTAGCAGGAGTTAGGAATGTGCTTTTTTGTCTTGCTCCATCAAGGCTGGAGCTAATGAGCCCAGCATAATCCAAGCTGATTGAACATGGAACCACCACAGTGTGGGGGTTCAGACCTTGGTCTAAGAAATACACTAGAGAGGTACCTGTGGCAGTCTAGATAGAGCCACAGAGCCACTTTTATTCCCACTTTTATTTATTTATTATTTTATTTATTTATTATTTTATTTTACTTTTACTTCAAGTTGGCACAGCCCAAAAGTGAGTGGACTTACCTCTGGCTCTAGAAATAATACGGCCATATCTCTACGTGTTTCCTCAAACATCACAGTCAGAGGTGAGACAGTTCTGAAGCTCTGGCATGGATAACTGACGGCCAAGGTAATGAAAGTCAACTACACTCGGTACCCAGAGTGCATTAGCTTAGGCATGCATTTTTCAGAAGGAAGGGAATTCAGTTAAGTGTTGGCATTGCAGACTTCAGTATTTAAAAACTCCTTAGTTTTAGAAGAGCTTTGATGTCAGCTAAGTAGCTAACCAAATGATATCCTTTGGGAGAGCAGATGATGTAGTTAAAAGAAACGAAGACATCATGTGAAACCCAGAGCAATAATCTTTGCGTTAGTAATACAGATATTTAACAGGTACAGCTTTTCATCTCTCCACCTGTACAACTCCCCCTGATATCACCGACAGGATGTTTGTGCAAGGGTGGTGGGATCATACCTGCAGTGATCTGAGAATCAGTAGATGGGAGTTGATGGCTTTTTTGAAGGGAAGAGGGTAATGCACAAGTCACCAGCTGTAATTTAAAATGTTCAGCCTTACAGAATACCAAGAGAAAGAAAAAAAAAAAAAAAAAGTCTTTTCATTAGAAAAGGGCTAGTCAATACCAGCTCCCCAGTCTAGGAATGTTGACTCTTAAAGAGAAGGGGTAGATTATATTCCTTTGTTTGTAAAAGACAATACCCTAATGGCCAAAGCTCCTTTGCAGACAGGGCAGAAATCAAGGGAGAAAAGTAAAGTGACTGAAAGAGGAATAAGGGTCAGCAATGTCCCAGGTTTTGAGCTAATCTGAGGTTGCTGTATCGAATTTTTCAGTGTAAGACCTCATCTTTTATTCCAACTCTGAACAAAACCTTCAAAACCTCTCTTTGTGTGTGTACATTGTTTTGTTTTTCCGGCCAGGCCAGGCTGTCAGTTCCTTTGAGGAGCGGAAAGAGGGAACCCACACAGCATATGGTAATACTTGGCTGCATTGCTGTTCCCAGACAAAGCTGTTTGGCTCTCCTGAAATACAGACAGCCAAAGCATGTAAGGAAAAGTACTGCGGGTTAGCACTCATACGCTGTGTTATCTCAGACACAACAGTGTTTTTTTTGTTTTTTTTTTTTCTTTCCCTCTGAATACAGCATAAATAGGACAAGTAACTTATACTATGTATGTTATATAGTAAATAGTTAGTATTTTGGAGTAAATCACTGAAATTACTCAGTCCAGTAACCTACCAGATTTGGTTTATACCAGTACACTGAAATTAAAGTCTAACTATGGCCTCTCAGGGTTCACAGAAATTGATAAATAGTCCACATAATTGGTGTCAGCAATGGACCTCTGATTTTCCACTGTAGTTTGTCATTAGCTGGCTCCTTGGCTTTACTCTGGGCCTCCTTAACTGTCACTCTCTGACACAAAATTTAGCACAATTCTAGCACCGTGCTCTTCAGGGACAGTGCCTTAGAGGCTGCATGGGCAAGGCTGTTTGCTCTCTTCTCCACAAAGCATTTTCCAATAATCCCAGAGCCAGGTCCTACACAGTGTGGATGTGGTCAGTCTTCTCCAGGAGAAGCAAGACCCCAGGAGGGTGCACATAGTCCAGTCTGTGCCATGTGGACTAGGGTACAGGGCTTGGTGACTGACCTGTCTTTATTATATGTTCTAAATAGTACATTTATAGTACATATGGTAGTTCACAGCCTTGGGGTGCATGCTAAACCTGCATCATAGCCCTCAGCCTGAGTCCTACTCTGGTTACTGTTCATGAACCACCTTGAATAGTGGCTCACCTAGCCTCTAAAGCCTATTGCCTCCTTAGGATCATTGTAAGGAGAAGAGATCTTACATCAGATTTATCTGTAGTGTAAATGTACTTGAACAGGCTTGCTTCAGGCAATCTCTTTCAGATATGCGCCTTTAAAAGTTGGGCTGAACTGTGTTGGTTACAAATGTTCCCTGTCAAGTATATTTACCAGCAGCACTTGTTCCCAGCTTTGCTGCTGGTCAAATGTCTGTTGAAACATCAAGAAAACAAGGGCTCTGGAGTTTTAATTCAAATACTTGTATATCACTGACAATTATCAGCAGCCTTCCTATTGTATAACCTCCCTAGGTTATCAAAAACCCTTGGGAGTAAATACTTTAGTGAAAGACTGAAAAAGCTATCTAAAAGACTTTCCCCCCTTCCCTTTTTCTTCATCATGACTAGCCTGGTGACCACCGACTCTCTGATTTCAGTGTGCAAGTTGTTAACCTAGCAATTAATTGGAGAGCTTGGATCAGGGCAGGGACTTTGCCTAACAGCATGGATAAAGTACTTGTGGCTTTTGCTAATCATTTAAGTGGATTTACTATGTGCCTGGTTTTCTTAGTTCTCAGGCAACCTGAACTGCAAGAGCAGCTTTAGATAAGTTGAAGGGAAATACACGCTTTTAAAGATGAATCATCCAATATATTTTGAGTGCCTATTCTGCAATGAGATGATCATGTCATAGAGTCCATTGAATAATAGATGAGATCTGCATTGACTAGAAATCCTTAGTGTAACTCAGAGGTACTCCACTGTAACTCCACTCCACTGTAGCTACCTACTGCTAGGCAGATGAGTCCCATACTAAATGCCTGTCTAGCAAATTCAGTCAGTTTGAACCCCAGGTTTTTTAACTCAAGGCACATGTAAAAGGTGAATGTACATGAAATTGACAGTTTAGGATCCCTCTCTTTACACGTCTATAATATCACTGTCTATAGAAGAATGGCTATTTCATTTCACTCTGGTGTAGCTGCTGTGCAGATCTTATTTGGGGGATAAAAACAGCTGGGTATCCCAGCAATATAAATCAGTTTAATCACACTACTTATCTGGGTGTATGGTGTGGCTACAACAGTGAAATCAGCTGACTTTCTTCAGCTGTTGGCTGCTCTGGAGCAATGGAGAGATTTCTATCCTTTAGAAAGGACTCTACAACTACTGAATATCTAAAGTAATTCAGGGACCTGTCACAGGCTTTCCCTGTGACAGCAGTGAGTGAAGTTTCACCACAGAGGGAAAGGAAGAGAAACTGAGAAACTACTTTGCTCTTTTAGTATGGATGTAATCAGCATCATTACCCAAGGGAATTAAGCTGTAAATCTAATGTCAACTTCAAGGTTAGTATCATCCCAAGCACGTCCCAGGAAGGTCTGGGTTCACTGCAGTGAAGTACTTTGACTTACTGTTGTTATGGTACTCTTGATTATGTAGTCCTGTGACTACATGAGCTGTTACCTTGGAGGCCATTTCCTACCTGTGTCCCTTGTGAAGGTGATTTTGAGGGCTAGGACACTGGGAATTGAAAATCCACAAAAAGTAAGAGGAACAGTTCAAGTGTGGTGTTTGGGGCTGAAGTGTTCAACTGCAATGTTCCCTACCCATCACAATCCCAAATCCAAAGAAGAGGGTGGGTTTTGTGAATCAGCAGTTTTGGGATGAATTTCAGTCCCAAACCCTTCTTCCTTTGCAATACCAACTTCCATCCTCCTGCACACTGTGCTGTGGGCCTTTCTGCATAGACAAGGGGTCTTTCTTTCACACATGTCCATGACGAGATTTAACCAGTAACATCCAGAGCTGTGACCAATGCCAGAGTAATCTGAGCCATGGAATTCCTTCATTCCATCTCCTTTGCTCTGCCAACTCTTCTGGGGAATGACCTTCTCCTTTTAGAGCTCCTTAGTTTTTTTTAATTTATTTATTTTTTTTTTTTTTCTGGGGAGTCTGAGATCACAGAAATGCCTTTCTTTCTCTTCTTTACATGTCTGTCTGTGAATGCATCTCTGTCTTTTCATCTACCTGTTCTTTTCTCTTCCTGCAGTTCTTCAGGGAAAGTTGTGGTCCCATCTTAGCTACCCCAGCCTGTCCACACCACCATGGAAAAGCAAGCTGTTCCAGAAGAACCTCATGATTACTGAAGTAATGCAAACTCACATTGGCAGACTATAGGTTTTGCAAGCTCATTTATTCTGCTACCACATCTCCATCCCAAACTGGCAAAAAGGCTCCAAACATTCTTGCCCCTTTCTGTCACCTTCAACATCCATGTTCCCTTCTCTTTTTTTTTTTTTTCCCCCTGTTTGATTAACTTTAAAGTGAATACTCATGCCTAAACACCTGTGACTGAATCTTCTTCTGTCCTAATTTGAATGAATCAGTTCATTATTTTATGAACTCCCTTCAAATCTGAATACCCACTAATGTTACATGATCATTACAAAATCCCCCAGCGGAATTTGACTGCACTTTCCAAATTCTCAGAACAAATTGGCCATCAATTCCTTCTAATATGACTGCAATGGTAGCAATGACACCAGGAAGATAGGACAAATTTTCCTCTTGTTTTATCCCCCTGAAAACCCCCAGGCAAATTTTCAGTCAAAATACTTTAAAGCAACATCTGAGTAACAAAAGTTTTCAATTTTGCAGAGCTCAGTAAGACCTTGCAGGATCAAATTTCTCTAACTGAAGCCTGGCCCTAATGCATATTTATGAACACGGAGGCTCACTATGCAGCCAAATCCTGTAAACTATTATTTGTATATGATAAGATTTACACATGAAAGGGCAATTGTTGTTCTTGTAAATAAATAGCTTGTAAAGGCATTTGCAATTATGCAGGCCTCTTTTCAGGACTGCTGGCTTTTGCTACCAAATTTGGGTGAGAAATAGACTTCAGCAAGGTTTTTTTATAACTCTTTTTATTATAACTGCATGACTTCTTCCACTGTATTCAGCTGAGACACCAACTGTGCACCTCAAGATCTTGGAATATTAGTTCTGCTCTCTTTAAAGGAGGCTTAAAGTTCCTTCAGTTAGGCTGTAAAATGGATAGTCTGCTATGTAAGGAAAGCTAATAAACCTAGATTATTTATTTATTTATTTATTTATTTATTTATTTATTTTTAGGAAGCCAGATAATAGCTTTTCCCTAGATTGCTTCTTGCCATAATGAATTTGTTTGGTGACATCTCATCACAAGACTGATGAGGTGCAATGCCTCTTTGCAAATGGATAACAAAGCACTGCAAAGAAGCCTTGCCGTTGTTTAATTATGAATAACATATATTAGATGCTAACTCATAACATGCAGAGCAGGAACAAGATTTGCAATGTAACATTTCCTGCTTTCCCTGCTGTTACTTTTAGCATACCAACTAATAACCTGTAACATATAATTATAATCCTTGTATATAATGGACATGAATACCACTTTAACCAAGAAGAGCTGCACTGTGAAGGAAAGAAGACAACAAAGTGGTGATACTAACTTTCATGACAAATGTAGTTATAGAAGTCATCATGCACATATGTTTGTGTGAGTCCTAAGGAAGGATTAAGATCATATATTACTGGAGTCAGCTCTGTGTCAGGTTCTGTATGTTTAAACTAATTATTGACGATATAGTGCTAAACAAATATGGCCCTGTGTTGATGGATATGTCAAAATCACTGTCTTAGGACAATGTCTATTAACTCCTACATTGATTCCTTTTGATGGAAGAAATGGTCTAGTGGTGGAGAGAGCAGACCCAGGTCCAATTTCTTGTTTTACCAAGAATGTCTTGAGAAGTGGGAGCAGCCTTTTATCCTCCTTGGGCCACTAGGCCCATGAAGGGTTTGAATATTTGACTATTGGACTTCTTTCTAATGGGACATCAACTTGTCGTCCCATGCAATGCCTGGAGAAAAGGAATGTTTCAAAAGGATTTTCACAACCAGACAAGGAAAGTGTATGTACTGTCAGAGGAGATGCAGCAGACAGATGTGTTTCTTAAATCCTGCTCTCTCCACAGTTCAAGCACTTAATGCATCACCACCTTCTATTTGGGATTGAGTTCTGAGCTCTATTCTTTCCTTGAGAAATACAGCAGAGATCAATACTGTCTTATGAAGGATATACTGCTGTAGTGGCAAAGCTTATGTATCACACGTACTCTGTGTCGGATCATTCAGTAGTCACAAGGCACCAGCATTGCCTCTGAGCACATTAAAAACTTTACTACCCACCAAGCAAGAAAGCTAATGGCCTCTTCTTCTGCAAGCAAGTGCCTAAACCAACAGGCTCAAAAAGGCCATGATATTTGTCTGGAGGATCTTTATTCAAAATGCAATAGAGAAGCTGCAACAAGAGCAAATGAGAATGACTTCCTTGCTATCCAGGCCTTGCTGCTGCCCCTCAGAAAACCTGTGCACACCCCAGGTTGACCTCTAGCATTGGGATAGGGGATGTGCCCATAATCATCTGTGGTAAAAGAGAACCAAACTCAGGTCCACCAGGTCCCGGTGGGGTGCTTTAAGAAGCTGGTTATTTCTGAAACATGGAAACCACACTCCCAGCTCAAGCTGATGTTGAAGGAACCAGCTTCTGATGCATGTTTTTTTTTTGCAAGCCAGCCTCAGCAAGATGCCCATCAGCCCAGAGGGTGAGGTGGATGGACAAAACAACTTTTTCCATATTCCCCAGGCAGTTCTCTTGATTGCCCACAGAGAACTTGAGGTACCTCGGGATTTTTAACATTCAGAGATAGCCTGCCTTTCACTAACTCCAGAGTTGGGTGAGAGGACAACAGTGAGTGTTGCAGCTTTCTTTGGATCAAGTCCTCAGTGTCTCCATTACCCCTCTCTAACAGGGGAAAATAGCATATTTGAGGGTAAATACACAGACAATTGCAAGGAGAGAGGTTAGGTGCAGTGGTGATTGAAGTGTTCTCTTAGCTGGGCAGAATCAGATGTCAGGCAAATCTATCTGCCAGAGAAAATCAATCTTCAGGTAAAACCAGATCAAAACCATGAGGAAAACAGAATTAGAGGGGAGAAAATTCTAGTCTGCCACTTCCCAGACCTTATAAAAAACAAGTCAATTCAACACTCCACTAAAGCCTTCTTATCAATCAGACTGAAAAAAAAAAAAAAAAAAAGTGTAAAGCCAGTGTTTTTATACATACATACTGCAATTGTACCTACATCTTTTTAAGAAAAGGGTGCTAATCCAGCAAGAAAAATCTGTTGAATTTCAATCTACACCTGACACAAATATAAGAAGTGACTGAAGCCTCTCTTCATTCTTTTTATTTTTCTATTCATAGACCCTTTAAAATCCTATTTTCTGACTACATGATTTGACCCCAAGTCAGATTGCTCTGTAAGTTTAACCTTCTTTTTCTGTACCCTAATAAACCTTTACATTATGAACATCTTTCTGTTCAGTTGCCACCTTTTGCCTCATTCAGTTTACTGTGTTCACAGAAATGCCAGACATTGCACTTGATCAGCAACAGCTAAAAACTGCTTAATTTTAATGCCTGAATAATAATCCTTTTTTTTTTTTTTTTTTTGTAATGAAACTCAAGAAGAATCAGAGGATGAACTGCAGTTTACATTTCTTCCACTCCACAACTCCAATTGTAAGACTGAGTAAGAATACAGGCTTTGATTGTCCACTAGATATCAAATTGGGTTGGACTTCATCATATGTATAAAAAACTTATAAAGTATAAGAAACTATTGTATTACGAGGCTGGAATTAAAATCACCTACTGAAACTCACAATAAATCTGTATCATTGTTCATCAGGAATTAACATCTTGAGAATAAATGAGATAGTTACCAGCAGACACATGGCTGATCCTTCAACTCAGTTGTATATATTTATAAACGTCCATACTGTGCACGTCTCTGCTTTTACATATGCATTGATCTGTTCCTCCCTAAAACCTTTTCAATGGACTGGCCATTTTAAACCCAATTAGATGGAGAGTTAAGAGTCTCAGAGTTATTACAAGATTCCTGAAAATAGCCTAGAAGAGGAGGGATTGAGACCACAGTAATTCCTCACTGAGGAAAGGGCTGCTGTATGAAGTCAGCCCCTGCTGGAGAACCTAAATGGAGGACAGCTGTTACAAGCATCCCAGCTGGAACAAATGTTTCAGCTGAGCCTTGTCCTGTTTCGAAGACCAGAAAGCTCCATTCTTAAGAACCTAGTCTTTGTTTCTTTTATGTTTGTGAGGCTCTCTCTTGTGATTTCCTTCATGCTTGTCCTTCACTAATTCCCACAATTTTTTTTTATGTTGACTCTGCTGCCTGCTGTGTGAGGAAATATGAAGATCTTTAATTAGACTGGAAGATGTGTATTGTTTTCTTCAAGGACAAAAAATCAACTGTGGGGAGAAAAATGAATGTAGGGGGGTGGGAGAAGGAATCTGGAGAAAGGCTCATGTGGTAGCTTTTGTTTGGTGGGGTTCAGTTTTTTTTTTGTTTGTTTGTTTTGTTTGTTTATTTGTGGTGACTTTTGTGGATGATTTCTAGAATGCAGTTGAAGATCTCTGTTTTTAAGAACTTGGTGTGGCCTACAGCAGTTGCATTACTGCTTACAACATTAAAGAAATATGTGTGCTGAGTCATTTTTGGTAGTCTTTGACCCTAAAACTTAGGTTGTTTGTGCATATGACCTATATTTTTAAGATCTTAACTGCATTGTATACAACATATGTAGAAATTCTGATCTCTTTTTTATTTTACCATTCTATACACTTATTCTTGAGATGGCCTTACCAGAAACTTTTCCTGAATAGGATGTAAGGCTGGCTATGGTGACTTTAAAGCAACAACTTGAATCTAGTTATACAATTAAGTGTGCACTTGCAATGATCGCTAATGCTGGGTGTTGTTTCTGCCTAACTTTTAATGAGGAAAAGGAGTTTTATATTTGTAACAACTTTCTTAATAACATACCTCCCAATCAGTCCTGCACTGATTAATTTTAAATGTAACATGTCAGCAAGTGCACCCCAGTGGCTTAATTTATTTGTCAAATTAAGGATATGTGTGCGTTGCTATAGAACCACCAATGTGTAGGGCTTGACTCTAATGCTGCAGTCAATTGTTTTTATTTTTTCATTTTGAATAATTCATCACTAAAAGAATCAACTTAATTTCCCCCATTCCCTTCCCAGAAGACTGTAATTAACAAAGACCACATTCCTTATGAGGTTTTACAACTTTAAGTACACAAACTACACTTAGTTTTTGGTTTAAAAGACTAGATAACACCCCCTTAATATTAATTAGAATTAGGTGTTGTCTGTATTGCAAGCTTTTTCATCTTATTGTGATGAATTCTTTTGAGTTCCTATAATGTGTTAGAGTACAAATTATTCCTCATTGATCTCTTACATGGAAGTAAGGTGGGGAGAGCCTAGAGTCTATGGTTCAAAGTAGCTGGCTGTTAAGTATTGATCTGTTTAAGTTAACAAGAGCATTCTTGTCAAGTTCTCCCTGTGTTCCTATATGTTTTGCTCTTTTATATAAAAGTCCATATAAAAGAACTTTGTTGTTTTCTGTAGACATTTTGATAAAGACATCAGAAAGCACCCAGGAAAGGGAAAAAAATAAATTAGAAACGCTGCTAACACTTGCACAACAACACAATTAATTCTTCTGGTAACTGATTTAGCAATGTTTGCTTCATTTGCTGCTCTTGATGCAGGGAAAATCTGTTGTTTCAAAGGTTTTCTCTCACTGCTTGTGAACTCACCTGAATGTATGTGCTGTGAGCTACATCGCTTGTCTGCTCAGACAACTAAAAGTTGTTCCCACACAGCAATACCACAGGTAACAACTATACCTGCAGAGATAACATAGCCTGCTTTAAAAACGCACAAACAAATCCACAACACACAAAGCCACTAAACAAGACCAACGATAGACTTGGAGGCTGAAATGCCCTGTTAAATAGGGTACGTTGTAGGTTGTGTTTTTGGTTTTTGCCCTGTAAGCATACATTTAGGTATAACTGCTTTTATTGATGTCTGACAGCCTTAGGCAGCAGGCTGTATAGAAACTACTAACTCTTAGATGGTACTGGGGTTCCTGAAGGTCTTACCTCACTGTATCAGCAGTTATCATAGTATCATAAAGGTTGGAAAATACCTTCGAGATCATCTGGTCCAACCATTACCCTACCACCAATGTCACCCACTAAACCATGTCCCTAAGCACCAGGTCCAGCCTTTCCTTAAACACCCACAGGGATGGTGATGCCACCATCTCCCTGGGCAACCTGTTCCAATTGACCTGAAGCAGAAAGAATCCAAGGACTGATTGCAGCCTCATTTATTTATTTATTTATTTATTTATTTATTTATATTTTGGAAGGCCATAGGCTTGACACAACTAACACACCTGTCCCTGATACTGGTTGGGTTAGATGTTCCATGGTGGGAAGGAGTAGGGTGATTGCAGCTAAAGAGCAGAGGGAGGCAGGGAGCCAGGTGCAGACCCAATCAGGTTAGTCTGAGGGATGGGAGCTGAGGATGAGATGACAGAATATGCTTACAGCTCCATTTTAAACATCAGACGGTGACTTATGAGGAAGAGTAGTGATAGGTCAAGGAGTAATGGCTTTAAACTAAAAGAAGGTAAATTTACATTAGATATAAGGAAGAAATTTTGCACTGTGAGATGGTGAGGCACTGGCACAGGTATCTCAAAGGAGTTGTAGATACCTCATACCTGGAAATGTTCAAAGCCAGGTTAGACAGGGCTTTGGGCAACCTGGGCTGGTGGGAGGTGTCTATGCTCGTGGCAGGGGTTTGATGATCTTTAAGGTCACTCCCAACCCAAACCATTCTGTGACATGGCTAAAGCCAGGCTTCAGTAAGAACATACAGACCCTAAGATACATAGATTGTTACATTCAGTGGATGAACAGCTAAATCTTGCCACAATAAGCTGTGTTTGAACTCTTCTGAGATCATCCCTGAAACTCCAGAGCTCCAGAAAGTCTTATAAGTATTGAACTATATAGCACAAAAAGATCATAACTAGAGAAACTGAGCTCATCTTTGGGTACATTTCAGGGTCTGTCTTAAAGCTCAGATTTGGCACTGCAATATAGAGCATGAGCTGCATCCCGATCGGTGTTAGAGTATCCCCAAATCCATTTTCTTGTACAGCACAGCAGCACATCCAATGCAGGAGGTAAGCAAAACTTTCCCCCAGATGTGTATTCAAGGCCAAATCATGCCCTCTAGTGCACTGTTGCTGAAGGGGGAAGGAAGACCTGACTAAGGTTTGACTTCTGTACAAAATTAATACACCTCATTTACTCCTGATTTTTCTGCCCATTAGGCTGCAGTAGTCATCACTATTTTTCAGCAGATGGACTTGTTTTGCAAAGTAGAACATTGTTCATTGGTGTTAGCAAGGCCTTTAGTGTTTCAGTAATGGTTGCCAATGTGTATCTTGTGTCTGAGTTCTTCCTGTTATTTTGTTTGCATTGTTTTGTTTTGTTTTTCAAGTGCCAGTGGTAAGCAATAACTTTTACTGCTATCTTACTGATGATGTGCATGGGGGCTTCAACAACATCTCGTGTAATAGTAAGGTAAATTATTTGCAAGCCAATGAAATTTATACTGAAAGTGCAAGGTAAAATGCTTAAGAAATGATAGATGGAAGAGAGAGTGGATTCCCAGGCAATCATTGCAAACGTTATGTGGTAGTTTGATAATTTCAGTTCCATATTGTTTCAGGGGGCTCCTACAGTGTTCTCTAGAAATACGTTTTTAGGCTCTTTGTCTTTAGAGCTTATAGTAGCCACAGTGGGGGTAGGACCTTAACTTAAGGCTCTATCACAAGGCTCAGGCCACTGAGCTGGGTTATCTCACAGTATTGAAATGAGGCACAATGGATATTCCACTCTGGCTTACCTCACATTAATCACAGCTGTATCAAACTGACCTGGTAAATCCTTCATCCCTATGGATAATGTGAGATTTACCAGGTTATATGTGTTTCTGTGCACCTGAGTATGGTTTTCAAATACCAGAATTTAAAATACTTGAACTTCTAATTGTTTCCCTCCCCTGCCTTCCTGTAAAATTGCGAGCTTTTAACAGCATGCCTTGGAAGACAATGAGGTGTTCCCAGCCAGATTTTACACAGAGTTAAAGAAGGGGTTCTGCCACTGACTAGCAAATGCACAAATGTTCATGTGGCAATTTTACAGCAAATTGTATGAGTTTTGAGTTGAATCATTTTGAATCATTTAATTTTTGAGCTTTCTCTTCTAAGTCAAGTTAAGGAGGATAAGGGGAAGGGCAAGTCCTTTCTCAACAGATGGGTCTGCCCAGGTGGAGGTATGCTGTCTGCTGGGGGCTGTCGTATAGGCCTCCACAAACTGGAGGTACATGCTGTAAGCTGGTAGGTCTTATCTTGCTCATCATCAACCTTGATTTCCACTGCATGTTGCCCAAATAAACAGTTAAAATGCAATGAATTCAGAAGCAGCTATTCTACAGGAGCCTAATGCAACTTGTCTTAAAAGCACCTGATTTTAGGGAGTGGAAGCTCGTGGCTAGCACTTTGTGAAAATGAGGAAGGTAACTGAAGCATTCAAAGTAACTCATCTGTTTTCAAGAATCTTGGCTTAAAACATTTTTTTTTTTTTGCTATTCTTTTTCCATTTAAGTAAATGCTTTACTTGCCCTGGGGATACTGTGTGTTGCATATCCTTCATGCTAAAAAGTAGTTCACACAGAACAAAAATGAAAACTAAGGCTGCTTCGGAATTTTCCATCAAAACTGACCCGTGATAAATACTGTGTTTTCAACTCAATAAGGGCAAAATGGATATTCTCCCACTCCAGACCACTTTTACTGGGGGGTGAGCAAGACTTATTATTATTATTTTTTTCTGGAAAGTCTTAATGTTCTTAGTTGAAAAGACTGTTAAGTCTTAAAATAAAATAAAATAAAATAAAATAAAATAAAATAAAATAAAATAAAATAAAATAAAATAAAAATCTGGTTTTGTGGATACAAGGGATACAAGTCCCTTTATCCTTCTCTGATGTTCAGGATTCATGGACAGCAGACCTTGGTCTGGGTTGACTGCTTCATTTCCAAAAGAGGACTGATAAACATCACAAGAGATGAAATGAAACTGAGAAGTCCAGCAAAATGGGTTTGAATTACTTCCCCTGTGAAAATCTGAAGAAATCTTTCCAACTGCTTTTCCACTTATTATGACATATTTTGAATTGATGAAGATATTTCCCTGAAAACCTAGATTATTTTTTTCTTCCCTATTTTTTTTTTTTTTTAATGAGGAAAAAATTCCTTTGACTTGCTCTAATGAAAAAATGTCTCCAGAGAATTTTAAAATAGAGCTTTTATTATTTTATTTTATTTTTATGGATTTTGTACATATTAGCTGTCAAAACTGACCTGAAGTTTCAAAATATCTAACTGGTGATTGGTGAAGGGTCAGCAAGGCTCTTTGAACTTGTCACCCAATTTATGCATGGCCAAATGTTGCACCATCTTGTGGAGAGCACGATTATGACATCGTTATAGAATTCTCTCATCCATTTGTAGAAAGTGGTACCAGAGTTTTAGTTAGATACAGATACTCATTTTCAATGCACATATACTACTCTTTTATCTGTTTTAAAGAGCTTGTTTCTTTTGCAAAGGTGAAATTTGAATGTAATTTTCTTATTGATTTATTAAATTAAAAGGCCTCAGGTAGCCTTAATCTAGCCTCAAGAACACTTCATGGCAGGTTTCATTGGATGATTTTTCTTATGTTTATAATTTGTATAAATTATGCAATATTTTTGTAACACCCTGTATTATGATATGATTTAATATCTCATATATATTCTTGAGCCTGAAAGTAATGTGGAGAGATGTCTTTGAAAGACCATTAAGTATAAATAAATTAGAGTGAGAGCTAGAGTAGTACTGATGAATAACATTCCTCAATAAGGAGACCTAGTAGACTAAATTAGATGAGTAAATTATTACTTAATAATGCCATGCTTAAAACATTCCTAATAGTTAGGGCATTCACCTGGGAGCGTTAACTTATCTGGCCAAAGCACTGCTTACCCAGCAGCTATGTAATGTAAAATACAGTGCAGTTCCAGAAGCAGGCACAAATGAAGAAATGCCAAGAAAACGCCCCTAATGGCACTCTGTAGATGCGGGTCACCTTGGGCATGTGCTTTTTAGCCTTATGAAACCTGATTTCTTTGCTGGACAAGTTCATTGGTTTCAAGGAATGTGGGCTGGGTGCTGCAGATGGGGCTTTCTGGCTGTCCCTGGTGCCCACTGAATTTAGGAGCCTGTTGGAGGTACAGAACACCAAAGTGAGACTGGCTGTTTTCTAACTTATTTTGGTTCCACTGAGGTCTTTTATCAAATCTAGCCTGCTGCCCTTCCTCCAAAGTCTTAGAGCCCTGGTACAGCCCAGAACCTAGATGCCATGCAAGTGCTCAAGCATTTGAGCTCCTACTTCCTCCTGAATTACTACAGCAGGCTGAGATAAGTGGGCAGGGAAAGGTGGGGTGATATTTGGGCAAGCTGAGGGGTCCAGCATCTGTGTTATTAATTGCTGCTAGCTTTTTAAGCTCCCTTTTTCCTGCTTGTCTTGGGTGAACAACAAGCAAAAGAAGAGCTGGAAAATGTAACTGAGGAGACAGGAGAGGCTTGGTGACCACATGAGCTGTTTTCAGAATGCTAGGAGAACGACACCAAAAACTTGTGTCTCTCATGCTTCTGAGGTTCTCACAGGATTGACTTCTTTCAGAAACAGATTTACAACCTGTCATCACTGCAGCCTGCAAGGGACTGCAGAGACACTGTGAACTAGCTCTAAATGCCCTCATGTAAGCACTGAAGTCTGAGCTTTGAGGGGGAAGATTTTCAGACCAAGTTGGGCTCTGAGCTGGCAGCATTGGCTTGATGTTTTACCCTAAGTTAGAGTCAGCATGGGTAAGTCCTGGTTGAATCTCTGCTCATGCTCAAACTTTTGGGGAACTTTGGACACCTCTTTCCTTGCCTGTTCATAAAGCCTGGAAGTCCACATAGATAGCTCTGTTCAGGGAAGATTTAAAGCTAATTTTTCCAATCACTACACTAGCTTTGATTAACCCCCACTTCTGGTAGTGTTAAGAAGTGAGTTTGGAGAGCAGCTGTATGCAATTTCACTGCAGAGCCACTGAATGCAGTGTGGACAGAACAGGTCCAAGTGCTGCTCTCCAGCATTTTGCTTAGTCCATGTCAGTGGTCCCAGCAATACAACTGCAGCAGGAGACGCTCAGCCTCATCCACATGCAGAATTTTTCTGTATTTTTTTTTTTAACATGTGTTGCCTTAACAGAGACTAAAGGATGTTGTGAGCCTCCCTGTGTTGCTGTCATGAGAACTGTAATGATCAAGCCAAACTCTGCATTAACTGTGTCCACTTCAGTGGATTCAAAAAGCTCAGTCAGGCTTCTGGCTATGACTAAATCATCTAATTATAGCCTTCCCGTGCTGTGCTTTTTGCATTCGTTCCTGATCCATCATTGCATTGATTTTTAGAATTGTGTTCTTTAGCACTCTGTGGTCTCAGTTTTCACATCCTCCTTGTCTCCTCTGCTCTCAACTTCTCTGTGCTTGCTGCATGTTGACTTCTTATCTTTCTAAGCATTTTCCTTAAACCATGGTTTTAATCACGTTTCTCTCCCTAGGTGACTCTTCACCATTTCTGCAAAGCTTTGACTTTTGTGCGAATTCATATTAGACTCTCTGTAGCTCTGCTTTTTGACCTGTACAAAATAGATGTTCCCTCCTGGTTACATCACAAGTGACGTCAAAAATTGCAGAGTGGTAAAATATTGAGTTTTAGACTACCTTGGGCAGCTTTCTACTGTAAATATCAAAAAAAGGAAAATGAAAGTGTTATGTCTTTGCCATATTATTGCAAAAACTTGGAAGCCCATGGAGTTCATAGAGCAGTGATACTATGCCCTATTCAACTCAAATTTAGATCAAAACAGGCTCCCAGAAATAACTTATAAATGTGGGGGCATATTTCATCTAATTCTGAGCTTGAACTTGAAACTAGTTGAATTTAATGGTTTGTGGTCCTGCTGTTTAATATTGAGATTTGTGATACTGGATGTTTCTCCAAAAGCCTCAAATTGTAGAGACAGAATAAATATGGAAATCTCTTATTTTTATTTTGTTTTAGTTTTACAGAGTTTTTCTGTGAAGTATAAATTTGAAGAACTCATAAAAAAACACTCAACATTTTATTAAAATTCTATGATATAGTTTTAGCTTTTTTTTTTTTTAAAAAAAAAAATCTTATGTCATGATTGTGTGAATTTTCCTGTATCCATTTTGCATAGCTGTAGCTCAGCTCCAAAGACAGATTAGCTGTCTTGCTAAATGTTCCCAAAAAGTATGACTGAGATTCCTTCTTAATACCCTTCTCAGCTGAGCTTATGTATAATCCTTTTCAAAGTGTAAAATGCTGAGGGATGTTTATATGCTGTAGCTTATATGACAGTATATTGTTGTTCCTTCACACTTCACTGAACTGTCTTCGAATACTAATCTATAAATCACTTACAATTCTCATATGCACTTTAAAACTTTGTGCAGCTCGTGGCATTGTATGTTCTTTTCTAGATATATAAGACACTTTAGTGTAAAAAACAACAGACTAATGATTTCACATTTGTTTTTCTGCAGTACTTAGGGGCCTTTGCTGAAACAAGGGACAAATTATGCTGGACCATGTAGGACTGCATGGGTATGTCCTGCTTTAAGCGAGCTGTAAGTGGGTGGGCAGAGGTGGGATCTTCCCATCTCATTCATGGCAGAAGACTTTTTTATTTTTATTTTTTTAATTTATCATTTTATTCTATTTTTGTTTTTATTTTTCCCCTGAGATCATATAGGATTGGACAGAGTTTGCAATTGAATCGATATCTCCTGAATTTCAAAGGCTGCACTTCCACTATTCATTAGTCTTTTTTTTTTTTTTTTTTTTTCAAGGGTTAATAAATATCAACAAGCTAACTCATATTTCTGGAAGCAAGTACCTTCTCCCCACTATACTAATTACAAGCTGTTCTTTCCCATGTATAAATGAGGTCCAATGCTGTAAGGTTTTTATCAGTTTCAGGGGAGAATGGGGATTCCTGCAAGTGGGGCTCTGGGCAAGCATTAAGTGCAGAAAGGAGAGGAAGTAGGAGACTCTTCAGCTCTTCCTTGCCAGGGCAGAAGAAAAACTTTGCCCTGTGGTGAAAATAGGATCCCTGACTGCTCTAGTGGGCTGGCTGTGGATGGAAGAGGAAGTTACACCTCAGAAAGGGTAGTAGAGTGGTGTCTCTCCTATACTGCTTTCCTTCAGGACAAATCTGTGCTGAACAAGCATGGGATGACACCCCCATGATCAGTCTGTGTGATGCAAAGGGTTTATTGTTTAAGGAAGAGAATACGTAGGCAGGAAGTTTTTTTTTTTTTTTTTTTTTTTTTTTCCTGAAGAATTTGGCTTGAGAGGCAGAATAGGAGAACAGATTTTTTTTTCCCCTGTTCCCTGTAGTGGTCAGAAGGGTTTTCCATGCATCTCCTTGGGCAGTTTTGCTTGCCTAGGTCTTCCTATGAAAACTGTTCAGCCTGGATTATTTGCAGTTGTATGAACATGGACATCTGTGTGCTCAGCACAACAAACTCCCGTGAGACTATAATGCCACCAGGGCATATCAAACATGCAACTATCTGCTACAGAGGGAAGTCTGATGTCTGACAACATGCTAAGGCTTTGGGACCTCTCTCCTACATCAGAGCTTAAAGGCTTATGGCTCTAATTAAATTTACCTTTTAACTACACTTCTGCTATCAGCTTTCATAACAGTCTCTCTAAGCCTGTTCTAGCCATGCAGCTAGAAGATTTAGCCAGTTAATCATGTGATGAGATGTGTACTGTTCAGAACTGGCGGAGCTGTGATTCTCCAAAGCAGTGTTGGCTCTGGTGCTCGGTGAGCAAACCGGGCACTTCTGCTTGCCATAAAGCATCATGGCCCACACTTGCTTCCCTGAAGAAAGAAGCAACACTCAGGAAGGATTTTATTTATTTAAAGGTTTCTAACTATGAAGTAGAAATGCACTAAAAATGCCTTCATTAATCTGATTGGATAGCTGAACCACCAGGAAAACAAAACAATTTCATAAGATGCAGCATGCATGCTTTTAGCCTTGGTTAAGCAGATCTTACTCAGAGGTAGGGCGTTTGTTTGTTTATTTATTTAATGCTCTTTTCCCTATTTTGCAAACTAGATTTTACAAGTTTTTGTTGCGAGAACAGAAGGGGCAGCATCTGGCTTCATGGGCTGAACTGGAGGGATGGAACAGGGCTAGCAGAATGTGTCTGGATCATGACTTGTGGTGTAGATTATTTACTTTATTTTTAGTGTTTTTATTTTATTTTATTTTATTTTATTTTATTTTATTTTATTTTATTATTTTATTTTATTTTATTTTTAAACCTAAACACCAAATTTTTATCAGCAAAGCAGAGTTGGCTGTACAGTCCCCACTTCCCCTGAACTCCAACACCTTTGGAAGAAGAATTCTACCAAAAGCAAACAAATAAAGTAAGATGCAAAGTTCATCGCTTATTAGAAAGTAAACATCTCTCCAGCAAAACACAACGCACCTTTTCTTCCACTGCAAACAGCTGGCTTAACCCCCCCTGAGCACCGAAAGGGGGGAGGATAAATAAATAAATAATCTTCAAGCTTAGTGGAAGCCTTGAGGTTTTTAACGCGATTTCTCAGTGTCCATGCTGGGGTAGGGGGGAAGATCGGGATAAACCCGGAGCAGGGGAGCTGTGCGGGGCGAGGGGCGCGGAGCTGAGCGTTCCCCCCCCCCACGCCGCGGCGGCCCCGGAGTGCTGGGGGCGGGCAGAGCCGCGCTCGCCTCGCCTCTGCTTTTGGAGGGCGGGGGAAAGAAGCGGCCGGGTGGGGAAGTGGGGGGGTTGCTTTGGGTTTGGGTTTGGAGCTGGGAAGCCGGGAAGCCAGCTCGCCAAACCCTGCGGCCGGGGGCGAAGTCCCGGTGCGGGGGCAGCCCGCCCTGTCCATCTGCCCGGCGGGGCGCAGAGCCCCCCCAGCCCAACTTTCCCGGCCGGCCCCAGCATGAACCAGACGGCCGGGGTGACCAACAACGTTCGCTGCTCCGGCGGCAAAGGGCCCAAGGTAAGACCGATAAACTGCCCTGTTCTCCCTCGGCTGCTCCCGGGCAGCAGCCCCAACCCTAAACCTGTGGCGTTGGAGCAGCTCTCCCCGCCCCGGGGCAGCATCCCTCCGGTCCTGCACTTCGCCAACTTAAGCATCCATCCTTCTCTGGCTACCCCCAGCTCTGGGCTCACGGCCGGGTTCACGCCCTTTAGGCTGCGGCTCCGGGAGGTGCCGAAGCGGGGTTGTAGGGAGCGAGGATGCTGCGGCCTCGTAGCATCAGTGCTGGACCGGTCCCGGCCGGCGCTCCTGCTTCTAAGGGGTTAAAATGATGTGAAAGTAAAGATTAGTGCCGGTGTGCTGTGTGCGGTCAGGTGCGTCTGTAGCTGCTGCTTTGCTTCTTGCCACGGTGTGTTTGCATAGCCAGCATCTGGAGAAAAAAAAATAATAGCTGGGATAAAACACCTGATTGTGCGCTCTGCTGAATCCAACAGAAATGGAATGGGGTTCTTGCACCTGATTCAGATCAAATTTGCACTAGCCTTTTCTGGTATTAATGAGCATGGCCCTTGCATTTGTCTTTACAACACTGGTACGCTGTAATGTTAAATGAGAGTTGGGTAAATTAATGTGCCTCTTGTAAGCAATTCTGTTGATGCTTCTTCTACAACTCTTCAAAGTGTATTTCAATGTTTGTATTTCTATCGGGAGAAAGGGGGGGGGGGGGGGGGGTGGAGGGGAGGAGGGAAGGGGTTTTTGCTTGATTTTTCTCCCTAAAGATTTCAAATGTCTTTGTAAGGCTAGCATTTTGTAGAGAGACATGTTTCCGTGTTAGTTAATGGGGTGCACCATAAAGAAATGCAAAATTTATGTTTCACCAGAAATGGTGCTGTTAGCTTCTTTTTTATTTCTTATTTTACCTCTTAATACTGGCTTTGCTTTCCGTCTTCTAGACTTGACATAGTGGTGCTGTTTAAAATGCTGGTTCTGCTGCTCACCTGGTTGGCAACGTCCCGTTTAATCAGTACAGCCCTGCTTGTAAGAGTTTGCCAACTCTTAGGCACACTGATGTACCCTGTACCTCTCCTGAAAAATGAATTCTGTTAGTCCTTTTTTTCTCATATGATGTTTTAAGGATTAAACCCACTTGCCCTGCATCTATGTGAGTATTAAAAGACGCTACATGATGAGGGCTGTGGAAGTACACAAACAGATTAGATGAGTCTGCTGAAGTTATTTACTTAGCTCCATGACTAATCATATATTTGAAGTGAAACCCATTCATAAGCAATTTGCATAATTCAAGGGCCTTAAACTGAAGGTCCTCCATGGATCTTGCCTGTAATTTCAAAGTTGGGCCTCCTTTCTTTGGACTTTCTGGTTTTCTGTGAGTTTTGGGTTTAGCAGGTAAGGTTATTGCATGTCAGTAATAATTTTTTTTATCAAGCTGCTGACCTAACGCTTTAGTGCAGAAGGAAGAGACGAGGCTCAAATGTGTATGTTCTTAGCACATGGTAACTGATACCTTTGTATTCGTCTTGAAGGCAACCTCATCTTATTTTCAGACATTGTAATAAATGGATATTTTTTTCCATTGGAAATAAATAAATATATATTTTTTTCAAATCAGAAGATTGACATGATTGATGGTTTCTAGTTTTTAATTAAAACACAGTGAGCTCCATGGATGACTGATTTATTAGCAAGAAAACCTTGCAGAGCTCAGAAATGTGAGCATATAAAATAGAACCAAAAAACAACCATCTGAAAAATGTCTGTGGTGGACTAGACAAGAGGCAAAATAACTAAGTGTTTTGTGACACTGACTTCTGAAGCATGGAAATGCTTGTGAGATGTTTAATGTCTTTTTTTTTTTTTTTTTTTTCTGGGGAAAAAAAAAAAAGACAAAAAAAAAAAGCAAACCAAACTTCTCTAGTTTACCCATCTCCTAACTTTTGAACTCACTGGCTAACTTTAATCAAAATAGACAGAACTATGGAAGTGTTGCAAACATCAACTTTCTACAAGTGGCATGGAAATCAATTGCTTCATAGAGAATTACTAACCTGAACAAGGGAAGAAATAGGGAGAAATCATCCCTTATCTCCACTTGCCCTGTCTCATCAACCCAGTCAGCATGTGGATATAAGTACAACACGGGCTGTCCACAGACCATCCCGGGCTGCGTAGAGGTTGGGACAGAATGGGGGAAAGGAAGAAGTGTTGAATAAACTCCCAAAAGAACCGGATGGTTTTGGTAGGAAAGCAGCAGCAATGTGTGAGAGCTGGGGTATTTGCAAGAGGGGATGGGTTGTGCAAACAGCATGGGGTGGAAATCCATTGCAAATCAAGCACCATTATTTCCACAGCTCATGAAATAAATTGTTCTTTTTCCTTCCCCCAAAATATGTTAGCACATTGTGTCATCTTAAGAGCTGCAATTGCCAAGTCACTGGGGCAAGGTCACTCTTCTTCCTGTCTTCACTTGATTTTTCCTCTTGCTAGACAATAAGCACTCAGGCTCCAACTTTCCTCTGACAGATTTACAGCTATGCACAGTTGTGATGAGCAGTGGAGACAACGTTTTAGAGAGGGATACTGTTAAAGGCCTTAAGTGACTGCTTTTGTTGTAATTTCAAAGTGTAGTAATGCATGCCCACTAAAACATGTAAGGTTTACAGACATTTCCATGTAACACCTTTTACCTGTTTTAACCAAGATCTATCTGTAAGACACGAGTGGTTTCTACTGAAAGGCTGCAATTTGTTTGTTAGAGAGAACTATTTTTGAGAAATTGTTGGTGTACATATGGTTTTTAATGCTCTTTTTTTTTTTTTTTTTTTCCTGCCTATGACTAATCCCATTGCCTTTCTTAAGAGAATTTGTGGGAGGAAGGAGAGTGGATTCACCCCAACACTGCAATGAAAATCTTCATTGTAGGAACATTTCTGACATGTTTGGGTGCTTGGGGTAGTGAGCCCTAAACTGCTGAGAGTCTGCACAAAACCAGCCAGCCCTCTTGTGTGGGCTGAGAGCAGGCTTCAGCTCTAAGGAAGTGAGCATTTTTGGAGAGATGGTTCAATTATTCAGATACTGGCATAAGAATTTGGGGGTCAGTTCCCAGCTGTCTCATTTTGACAGATTTCTTGAACGAATTAACGAGGGCTAGCTCCATATGGGGACTCAGACACTTCAGCACTGCACATTGCAGCTCCTGGCTCTTGGCTTCTGTTAGCAGTCCAGAGCCCTGTGCCAACCAACACAAGGCACAGAAGTTGTCTTAAATCTTGCTTCTTTTCTGAAATTATTACCAAAGTAGATGTTGTGAGAAGTCACTATTTGATATTGACACTCCCAATTTCATCCATCTCAAGGGAGGAAAGTCTACAGAAAAACATTGGGAGTCATTTCTTTCTTTGGAAACAGTTCTGGTTGGGGTCTTCTATCTGTGTACAGAGAGCAAGGAGGTATCGCAGGGATCAGGATTTGTGGATCTGGTGTACTTTTAAGCACTGATGGTGATTCAGAGTCTGACCAGCTCCTGTACTCCAGGGAGTTGCTGTAGCTAAAGGAGGACAGGCTGCTGCACAGCAGGAGCACTCCTGTATTCCCCTCTTGGAGAAGGGCCAGCGCCTGTTCTTTGGAGTGGGGAAGGAGATGGAAAGCCTCAATGTCTCCAGGGGAGAGAGGGATGCACTTTCTCTTTACTTTGTGTGAAAATACATTTAGCCAAACCGTTGGCTCATACACACATCTGGAGGGTATGGTTTGAATCCCACAGTTTTGTACAGCAGCCTCATGTGAAGATTAGTGCATAATGGTTGGCACAACACTCCTGCTGATTCAGTCTCTTCTGATTTCTCTCTGGCCATCTCTTTGAATTAATATATCTGTGGTAGCTCTTTAGTGTGGAGCTCAGTCTTAGACACAGTCAATGTGCATCTTTTGGGTCAGGTTTCCTACCTCTGAGACATGTTGTCCCATCAGATACCGGTACAGCTTTGTTGGTGTACACGAGTACACAATGTATGACCCCAGTAGCACATCAGTGATGAGATCCCAAATAGCCTGCATTTGTTCTGATGGTAATGCTTTTATTTTGATACCTAAATTGCAATGTTTTGTTAGACATTTAAATCTATTTGTTCATCTGGGCTTTAACCTCTTCTTCATTCAGATCCCAATGAGTGGGTTGGAGGTGAGTGTTTTCTTCTCATAGCAGGAGTGATAGGAATCACTCAAGCTTTATGGCAAAAGGAAACAACACAGGGATAAAATTGAGTAAATGGTGTGTGTTCCCATCGTGGTTTTCCTACGTGTGGCTTACAGGACACATTTTAGGCTACAGGAGATACTGAGCAACCACCCTTCCTCTCTTGGCTTTATGTACGTCTGCATATTAAGAAAAGCTCATTGAATCAAACTCTTGAGGTTGGGACATCTGCCTGAATAACTGTAACTTGATTTTTAATCAGCACTAATGAATGCCTGAGGATAGCAGCAAATCATTTGGACAGTCTTCTTCTTCTTCTTCTTCTTTTTTTTTTTTCTTCTCATTTTAAAGAAGAGACAATTGTACTAATTATCAATATCAGTATGCAAGAAAGTGGGTATGAAAACAACTCAGTGGAGTAATTTAAAGTCTTTGTAAAAGTAAAGTACACTGAATTATGATGAACTGGAGATAGAGTTTTGATTGTACCCTTGGTTGCACTGCCATTATTTTGAAAATCACAAAATTAACCTATAAGAGAAATAATTTGTAGTTTTGGGGTGTCCATACAGAACAGAATATTTGCAAGGAGTTCAAGGGGTTGATCTAAATGGGCAGTGCAGTGCTCATGCATCTGTGGTCAACAGCTCAATAATGACCTTTAAACAGGATATGAAAGATTTTTTTTTTTTTTTTGTTAATGTTGCTTTATTCTTTAAACCGTCCTATAATAAAAGATTGTTTCATCTTTACTGGGTGAATCTAATTCTCTTCTTTTCTACATGAACTATTACCCCATGTGAATTTCACTGTTTTCAGTTGAATTACTACTTATTTATGTTGGTTTAATTGCAGACAGATTCAATACCTCTAAATTTATGAAAGCAATAGAGCTGCAGCATTTCTAGCACTCCTGGATGCAGAAAATGAAGATAAAGAAGCTATAGTAGTTCCTGTGTATTATTGCTAAAGTGGAAACAAGTTCAATTTTACTTGCACATTGCATTTTACTGTGTGGGGGAAGCTGCCATGTATGGGCACAACTAAAGAGTATATTTATGAGTTGTCCATTTTTAATACCCTATTGGGAACGGAAGGTTGAATTCTGCACCCTATAAGTATTAAAGTAGGACCTGCTGTGGCTGCTAGGGTTTTAAAGCATGATCAGTTAGCCATCTTCAAAATCCAGCCCTGCTCAATGGGCAGACCCTTAAATCACACTTCCATCTCAAGACATCAACCTTTCAGAATAGTCTAATATAGCACTGCATGAGAGACCCTGCCACGTTTGAGGCCCAGCCCTGCTGGATGCTGTTACTCCTTATAGACAGAAATGGCTTTGCCTCAGAGAGTTTACACTTGAAGTTGACAATAGGGGCAAAAATCTGGGATAATAGGAGAATTGCCTTGTTTATACAGACAGTGAAGTAAGGTGCTGAATATAAACTACCAAACATAACAAACCTAATAATTAACTGAATACTTAACTGAATTTCTCTATCATAGACAAAGAAGGCAAAACTAGCTATTGTCCATTTAAGATCCAGTTGGCACATATGCTCTCAACATCCCACCAACATATCCCTCTCTAAAAAATGTGTTATCTCTTGCCCAGTATAGGTGTCAGCAGGAGAAAGTTGGGGTCAATGAAAAGGAAAACATTTATTGGCTTGGGAAACCTATACACTTCCTTTGTCCTTTAGGAAGCCAGGATTTAGTCTGGCTACTCATGGAGAAACATTTATTTTGTACACGGGGTGGAATTGTGTAGTGTTGATTTAACTCTTTCCCCTATATCAATTTTTACAGATCCTCTATCTACTGTATCCTCTGTGGGGGATTGTTCACAAATCAGCAGAGGAAGGCAAAACCTGCCAAAACTGGGAAAGATGAACTGTAAATCAAGAAAAAATGCTAGGGAACTTCAGGGGAAGTGTTTGAAACTGTTTTTGTCACATTCTCACTCTTTCTTGTAAACTGTAAGTTCTCAGTTGGCAGTATCTGGTGGAAGCGCTGAATTAGTGAGAGATGTTTTGCTTCTGTTGATGTAAATGGAAAGACTTAAGAAATTTCTAAAACCTTAAGCAACCCAGTCTTGAGAATTTTAGGAGTATTGATTGTGTATTATCTCAGACAGTGAAATCTGATTTCTCTGTGGTTCTCCCTGTATACCTGATGGCTTTTGCCAGTTAATTCCAGCCATATTCCCTTGAGTGCTTCCTTGCACCTGTCCTGGTGCCAGCTGTTCTGTAAGGTTTCCATCAACTGAAAATTTTGCAAGGAGCATGATGGCAGGTTCAACACTAGAAATTTTGGTGGAAGATGCAAAGATCCCCTTTGAAGTATGGGAAGACAAAGGGAGATGGCCAGGCTGACTTTATAGATGCCCAATGGATCAAGAACCTCCTGGTAGGTGTCATGCTTTCCCCAGATGGAGAGAATCTAATTGCAAAATGCAACCTGGGGAAGAGCTCCCACAGTGCTTGTTGATGCCACTCTTTTGTGACATAACAAATGTGTTCTGGGCGATGGGGAGTAAAAGGAGTGGGGTTGATTGTAGGGTTGTGCAGGTATGCACCCACAAGGGTGTATTTTGCCTAGAGCAGATGTTATTTCAAGGTTTTTGAGGGAACATAAGAAAGCAGTGACCTCAGGTGAGGGCAGCCCCAAGCCCTGAATCTAAATGAGCTCTGGGGATCTGCAACATCAGAGCCATCCTGCTCTTGGTTTATTTGTGGGTGCTGCTCTCTGCTGCTGTTTTTCATCTTTAATGAGAGCTGAACACACCATAAAATTTTATTGAGTGTTTATGCTAACAAAATTAACTAACAGTTGGTGCTTTAAAAACGCAGCCGGAGCTATGAGTGCTATAACTGGAATCTGCAATGGCTTTTTAACTGGTGTAGGACAGGGCAAATATGTGAGCATCAATGTCATTTAACTGCAAACCTCTTTATATTAACTTGTTATTGACCAGAGTAGTTTAATAGAAATTTCAAAAAAATCTTAGTGTGATATGTGCTGATACATGCTCAACCCTGCCCCCGCCCCTCTCCCCCCCCCCCAAAAAAAAAAAAAAAAAAAAAAAGGCAGCCATAGCTGGAAGCTACATCAAAAATGTTGGGCTAATTTATAATACCAAGACCAGTGGGCTGATAATCAAAATAAATTAGCTTAGCAACTTCAGTACTTAAGTGCTTAAGTCAAATAATAGGAAGAAGATTTATTTTAGCATTTTGACTATTGTGTTTCCCAATAAAATAGATATAATATCATGCTGTGAATGCGGTATGGATCACTTGAGGCCATTGACTTCAGCAAGAGTACAAAGAACCTCTAGGCTATAGAAAAATAAGAAAAGGGATTAACTTCAGATGCAATTTCTTGTTCACTGGAACTCATTTGGGTTATTTCTATATTGGTGCTGTTAAGTAAACAGGAGAGACATTTGCCTTATTTATTTATTTTTCTCATTTGTTTATTTTCATGCATCTTACCTACACCTATTCTGGACAGAATTCAATATTTATGATTCTTATATTATGCTGGGGATTCTTATGCCCATTTTAAACAAAAATAGCTAGATTGTCATGCTGGGACATTTCTTTTGTAGATGAAATGGTTTGGTTATCAGTCAGAATTGAGAAAAATGTATTGACCTAGGTATTGGTAGGGCTAATCTGCATTTCATGGTGTTTCCAGAAATAAAGTTTGGTGTATAGACTTGCATAACGCTAAAGGGGAAGATCTTGATTCACAGACTAAGTCCCATGTTACACTGGGATGTTGGCCAAGTGATTTAGGCTTTATGTTTTTGCATTGTCACTTAAAAATCAGCTGGGATTTATGATAAAGGCCAGACACTGCTGCCAGCAAGAAAAAAATGCCCTAGCCTGCTTTTAGTCTCCCAGTATAGGCATGGTCTTGAGGGTCTACTGTGAAATCACTGCAGTCAGTAGTAATTGTTCCATACTGGGGCAAATATTCTGTCCATGCTTTAGTTTTTTCTGTTGCTAAGAATATGTATGAGCACTTCTTTTGCATGGTCTACCAGCTCTTTCATGAAGGATAACAACTTTGTAACCCACTAAGTGGGGTTTCCCTTCTTACCGTTCATCTTATATTACTGTGTTTAAAATCAGAGATTTTAGGAAATGTTAACATTGTTATGAACATATTCTCCTTTGTGTTCAGGCATAGGACGGACAGCAAGACAGAAGGATGCTTGGTCCCTGTACTGTGAAATGCAAACCTTGCTCTGGAAAATGTCCCCAGGGGAACCTTATGCAAAGGAGCAAGTTGAGCTTGGAAGCAACATGCATGTGGCGAGAGCAGGAACATGTCAAATTTTCAGCTTGTTTGAAGGGGAGATTCTTAATATTAGGAAATGGTGGGGTAGCAAGAAAGAGAGCATGTACACTAATTTCTAGGTGTTGTGCCTTAGAGTAGGAAAAATGAAAGATGCTGTGGCAAACCAAAGGCTTTTCCACATTGAGAGTCCCAGGGAGAGTGTTGGGAGGTGACGGAGGTGGCTGGTGCTGGGCCCCTGCCAGCTAGGCCTGCAAACTGAAAAGGGGCAGAACAGCAATGTTTCGAGGTGAGTTAACTTGCTTATTTGCAGATGGCATCTCAAACTGGAATGCTAGGAAGAGGTTTAAATTATGGCAGACAGATGTGTGCTGCTACTAATTTACTGCTACTCAGGGCAGGAGATACACCATATACTTTTTTTTTTTTTTTTTTTTTTTTTTTTTTGTAATGTTTCTTTATGCATTAGTTTATGCTTCTAGGTTTTTGACTCTTGGACTTCCTCTTAGCATCCCAACACCATTGTGTTTGCAGCTCTTCAGTGCAGTATTTCTTTATCCAAGTAAGATTTTACAGGATAATGACCTCACACAGAGCCTTTGTTGCTGCTTTAACTGTTCTCCGAAGTGGAGGATCAGATAGTTTTTCAAAAGAAACAAGTCCAGGAAAGGTGCAGCAGCAGGGACTCGCTTCAATGTTATTTCTATTGCAGCACTCCCTAGGAACACTGGTTGCATATTGGGATCCAATTGTACAAGAGGCTGTGCAGCCAGAGAGCACAATACTACTTCTTATCAAAGCACAATACTGTTCCATCAAAGAGCTTACATTTTAAATTTGTTCACTGGTTTAGGGATATCCCTCAAACTAAGGACTTTATTCTTCACATTTTATTCTTGCTCTTCAGCACTGATTTCAGTGTGCGATCCCATTGATTGCCATGGGGCTTCTTGTAGGTTGCTTAACGTGAACCAGGTTTATATCTGGGGCCCAATGAAAGCACACAGTGTAATGCATTTTTCTCGACATGATGTGTTGCTGCACTGCCAGTCCTTTTCTGACCACCTGTGGCACAGTTAATCTGCCATCAGAGAGGCTGCCAATGTCTTTCAGTCATTTACGGGGAGTGTAGCCACTTGTTATTGTTATGGATCTCTTTTCCACCAGATCAGGACTAATGTTGGATTTCCCAGGTTATCTTCTGTGCGTTCTCTATCTCCATATTTTCTGATTTGTTCCCACCTCAGTCATTTGAATTATACTGAGTCATTTGAATTATACATTCCTAAACTCCCTAAGGCTGCAGATATGTTACAGAGCATATCTGCATCTGTCCTGTGTCTTTCACTCCTTTATTCTTGGTTCATTCTTGCTTCCTTCCTCTACCTCATATGCTCCTGCTGGTTTTCATGGCAGGGAGGACACTGAATATTCCACTTTAAAAATAAGTTAATTTAGTTCTTGTGAATAAAACCAGATAGTTTTCCTTTAAGTAGTAAGGAAAACTCAAGACCGTTTGTTAACCATTTGTGTGAAAAGTTGCCCATGAAGGATATCTAAAGTGTTAATAGACCCAAATACACTGCCATTGTGATTTAACCAGCTCATGGACTGACTCAGGTTGAAACACAGATATCTTCACGTGAGCTACTGAAAAGTTAATGATGTTTTTTGATTGCTACAACACAGGCTTTTAAGAAGGTTTTTAAAGCTGCTGCTCAGAATCTGCACCTAAAATTTGGAGCCACATGTGATCATTATAGAACTGATGAGATATATAGCCAAGGATGAAGAGAGGAAAGAAACTGTTTTTGGACCCTCAAACTCTGTATGCATAGCAATATTTCAAGTATTTTTTTTCCTTGCCTCTTTCCTTTCCCTCAAAAAACAGTAGAAAACTTCAATTTTTATTACATAATGGAAAGTAATCAATGTTCTGCACCATCATAATATTATGGTAAAAATACTCAGTTACAGTATTTTGCTGTCAAAGATAGATTTAAGTGACTCCAATGGTTAGCCTTCCTCTGGTACTCTCCTTTGCTAGCTTCATTGCATTTTACAGCTTATCTTTTGCATCAGAAAAAAAAAAATGATTTCTATTTGATGTGGACTAACTTAAAGAGCTGAAGATTATTCCGTTTGTTGTTGGTTTTGTTTATTTATTTTTGTAATAAGAAGAAGGAGGTACATGTCTAAATTTCAGTGTTGCCAGAAGAGGCAATATATCTAAATTTCTTGTGTACTACTGGAAGAGTTCCCACTAAAGCTTTTTCAGAGTGTAAAGCATGAAGTTTATTGAAGAACATAGTAATGAAAAACTGTGGCTCCTGGTGCTTAAAAATTTAGTGGTTGTACAAAATGAAGCTTTCGGCACTTCAAATTATAGTTTGTAGAGACATTAGTACAGATGACTTATTCTTTCTGAAAAAGCTCCCCTCTTCTAACTTCCTTGTAAGCATTTATTAGATTTGGGTTTTAATATGGAGATCATCCAGAAGATAAAAATATCAATATTTTAGCTAGAAGCTGTCACTTATATATACTCTTCTACTATAGAAACAGAAATTGAGGAGTTAGGGGAAAGCTAGCAAAGTAAAAAGTGGTCCTACCACCTTTGCCCTCGTCTTAGCAAGTTAACCAAGACTGTAACCCTCTTTGTGTAAGCAATGACTGCGTCCAGCTGAGAAATTTGCAGAGGCTGAAGCAGTCAGATGCACCCAAATACTAAAATAAGATGACAAAATGTAAATGTTGTCAAAACGAAGGCAATAAAATGTCCCTTGTTTTGTACAAAAGGTACTTACTGTCCCATGAGGTGCTTGGAAGCCAGTTTGTATGTGCTTGTCAGTGGTTCCACTGAGTTCAAGTCACAGTGCTTGCCCAAAAAAGGTTTATTTGGTGACTTGGAAGGTTATATTGGTGCATCACTGAAAAGACAGCTTCTTTCTGATGTATAAATGTGAAGGAATTTTCACATTTTGGCTACATGCTTAGCTATGCTGTAACAGCTCTCCTAAGCATCACTATAATAGCATTGCCAAGCATGAAATTTCACTTATTTTCCAAGGTTTCCAATTTCTTTTAATAAAAAAGAAAATCAAATAATGTTCAAGCTTATAGCCAGTATTGCTGCAGAGATGTTCCATTAAAAGGTGAAAAAATACCATCAAGATGATACAAGGATGTTTACTTGAGTCCTCAGGAACTTTCACTCTAACTGGGTAATCAAGGTAAAGTGGTCCTTGAAGGATAGGACTCAATTTAAGGATTACAACACCAATGTTTAGGTGTGTGATTTCATCTCACATGTAATTTAGGGGTAGAGTTTCTCTCCATTATCACTATGTGAGATGTGCCAGGTATCCTTCCAGCTGCTGTACCATGGGAATACAAATTTCCTGCAGCTCTTGTGTTGTGTTTACCATCATCAACAATACATCTTGAAGGTCCTGGGACATCTCAAATGATCCTGGCCACTTTCACTTAGGTAGCTGTATTGGATTGGCCATACCTAAAATCCAGTTATAGTTACTGGGATACATTCAGTGCAATTAAGCTAACTGTAAGGTCCCTGTGGGCCTGCTGATCCCTAACTTTGACTTTTTTTTTGGACTAGATTCTTGTTGATTATAACAGGAGTTTAGACACATGGTATTTTATAAGCACCTAAATTTAGGAATCCTAATCTCAAATTGCAACCCCCTTGCAGTTGCAGCCTTGTACACTGTGTTACTCGCTGTCTGTATGGATGAGAAAAGATGGGAAGAATTTTGGTTTTGAATTCTTGCCTGCCATTTCCCAAGGGCCAGGACATTTCTTTTGGGTCAGGCTGGAGAGCTGAGTACTACAGTGTGATTAGCATACCTCTGATCAGTTTATCTATAATAAGATCTTGGGGAAAAATGACTTTTTATTTTCCTAGAATTTGTGGCTTGGAAAAGAATGGGTTATTCTGATCAGAGTAATTGTGATCAGAGTAATTGTGGCAGGAAACTTAGATTGATGTTTGCACTTCAATCCTGATAAATCTTTGGAGAGAGAACCTCTTGTCTGGAGCAGGAGAGAAATGATTCTTATGTGAATTGTGAAGTAGTGTTTTTTGTTGTTGTTGTTACTGTTTACTTTTTTTTTTTTTTTTTTTTTTTTTGAAAGGTTAGACCAGACAAGCCAATCCTTTTTTTATACAGGGAAATAAGGGTTGCAAAAATGCTGATATCAGTGAACAGGAGACTTATGAATCTCTATGTGGAGATGAAGGCAGATAAAAGAGGCAAGATTAAATCCTGCTTTGCCTGTAATTATGAATGTGATATCAACATTTGCAAGGTCCTTTGGGAGCCCTGCAGGGCACGTTGAAACATTAGCTGGTCAACTACTAGCCAGGCCATGGTTTCTTTGGCACAGCTGCTCTCTCCTCAATTGCTCTAAGAACCAAAGATGGGGTAATTACTGGGTGTTCATAATTAAGACTAGGTCTCATTCTCCACTACATTAACATGGTTTTAATGCCAGCATGGTGACATTTTCTTTAGTCCTATTGCCATGACCTCACTGGACTTAATTCAGCACATGGCTAATGGTAAGGAAGAGCCAGGCTGTGCCAGTATTGCTAACATCTCTTGCTGTATTAATGATATTATTATGGCATCCTACCCTAGTTCATTCGTATTTAGGAAATCAATCCTAAATCATTCTGACATTTGAGATAAGCGAATATTTGGAAGATTTTGTTTGTTTGTTTGTTTGTTTGTTTTTTAAGGGAAATATAGCTGCCTTTATTCTCATTTTCTGTTCGGTAGCTTTGGATTGTTACAATGGAGTTTTCTTCTTCAGTTGTACTTTTTAAAGATATGCTTTCCCATTAAAAATAACTCTACAGCTAAGTGACAATATAATATGTAAAAATCAGTAGGAAAACATCATTTCCTATGGAAATATGGAAGCTCATTGGAAAGTTACTTTCAAAACTCTCCCAGAATTTAGAGACATTATCCTTAGAAGGGAGGGGATTAGGAGTGAAGGAAGAGGAAGTTATCTGCTAGGATATTTCTGTGGACTCCATTGGTGTAGTGTTTCAGCTTCTCAAAATCTCTAATGAGATTTTCTTCAGATCACTACTGATTACTGTTAAATTGGATTGGATTACATTAGATTAACGTTACTCCAGTTTTACAGACAGTGGAACTGAGAAATGATGACAATGGATTTTTGAAGATAGTTTTATATTATATATAAAGATGACATTTTGTGATCTTTGCACAAGCATCTGCCATTACATGGGAGATGGGAACTACTTGCGGGATTTCTCTTTTTTGCTTTTGAGAATCTCAGGGGTGCTTTCCTGAAACTTAGGCCACATAACTCTGAAGCCCTTCTGGGATGCCCTCTGCTGCAATCTGTGGAAGAGCAAAAGAAATGAGTCCAGACTTCAGCATTGTATAATAATAAACCAACCACTCATTTATTTGCCCTCTGGCTGGCAGAAGGAAGGTATTTGCACTCAAGTGGTTTAGTGACATCACTGGACACTACCAGCCTTTGCTGTTTTTATCCAATGCCCAGGCATCTCTGGAAATATAAGTATTCAATTTCCTGGATTTCATTAGGGTTAGGTGTCTAGATACTTCAAGAACTGTTACCCTATAAAACTGCTCCTGAGTAGTTTAGACTTGGGAGTATTCACTGACATCAGAAATAACATGGTTTCAGGTACTTGCTATTGTCCTGATAGTTAATTATTTTCAAATAAATTCAGATAAATGAGTGGCACTTGTAAATATTATTTTTATGTACTGAGTAATATGCTGAAGTGAAATTTTACATGCCAAGTCCACAGGTGCTATCAGCTTCACTGCCTCTGGAAATAATCAAGGTTTGCCATGAATGAGCTGCATGATGTCAGTAATCCTCAGATACTTACAGGAACTAAGTCTGATAGGACTGAGTTACTCAGGGGCCTCTATATGTCCAAGAACAATGGGGATCTGAGAAAAAAAAAAATATTTCCAAGTGTCCATCTAAATCATTGAGGGATTGAAGTGGAGAAGAGGTTAAGATGCCTACAACACAGATGAGATTCAGTTTCTCCTGTTGCAGTCTTTGCAGACATACTTTAAAAGAAAGGCATCTTATAGGGAAGAAGTGAGGCCTGTCTTTAGTGAAGTTCTGAGATCTCTGTGTTCAAGGCCAGGCTTTTTTTTTTACTTGGACTCATACAAGCTGCACTAATCACCAGAATACTCTACTACTCCTTAAGAAATTTGAGAATGAGATTTTGGCATTTTTTCCTCCTTGTAACATCCCTTTTTAAAAATTTCCTTCATTATTTAAAGGAGAAAGGGCAGTACAAGTTTTCAGATGCATGCTTAGTATTTTGTAAGCTGAATTGTATCCTCCTTCCTTCTTGTGGCTTGAAATGAATTTTAGATTTTTTGAACAGTGATGTAAGCCATTAAAGTCTTTCTGTTTAAACAGCCACAGTGCTCCTGTAAAGCTTCCTCTTCCTTCAGACAAAGATCAGAAAGATAGCATACTGAGAAATCCTCAGTGGTTTGGAATAAATATCATGTTTTATTTAACAACCAGAACAAGAGGGTTACAGTGGTATATTGGTGTGCATCATCTTATGCATTGGCTACATTCATGAGTTAATAGCCAGCAAGAGTTTACTGCTATTTATCTGCCTATCCAAACTCAACTCTGGCATGTCATTCCCAGCACAAAGCCATCACTTCTCCTTCCCTCTGGGATGACCTTTGTGTGGGAAGCCAAAGAGAAGTTGCTGTATTTTTGCAGCCAACATGGCTCTTCTCAGCAGGGCCCTACTTATTCACTGGGCAGCTTCCAGACTTTGCAGCCCCTTGCCAAAGCAGCTTATCAAGCAATGCATGCCCATGTTTCCACCTCAGTGAGCTCTCTATGTTCATCACTCTTCATAGAGCACCAGAGATGGAGATCCTGATCTCCAAGGGATCAAGTCAAGAAGTTCTCAGTGCCAATGACAAGTAGAGGCTGATGCCTGAAGTGCAATATCAAGAACTCCACCTACCACTTTTCTTCCTATACTACTTTTAAGGCTCTTTCTCTCCACCTGCAGTGGGCCAAAGGTCTCAAGCCTGGCTGAAAATCAGGACTGTTCTGTCAAATTTTGGTTTTATCTTTTTTTGCATCAGCAAATGGGGTATTTTCTAACAAGACCCAGATGTAATCATAAGCTGCATGCTGAACTCTGTGCCTTCCTTTTCTTCAACCAAGTTGCAGATTTTGTTTTTTCTTCTAAGGAAAATGAACGCTGTTGGTTCCGGCTATCAGAGATCTATTTTTTTTTTTCCTGCTCTGTGGTTTCAGTTCAGTTTGTGCTAGTATGCTTAACATTTTTTTGTGGGAGGTTTGTTTATTTTTGAGATGAGAACCTATGTCAAGCTATCCTGTATTTATTCTGTTTAGCTTGTCAACTCAGATACTTGAGGTCACTCATTGGTAGTTTTAATAGTCAATATTTGCATTCATTAACTTCTGTCTTGGCATCAGAGGGGTTTGCATTCCCAACCTGAGATGCTCCCTGTGAGGGACTTGTTTCCAGAAAAGCTGTAGGAGAAGAATTAGGTCATTTATTTAGCAAAGTTAGGTAGTTGCATATCACTTTTCAAAAATCCTAACTATCTATACATATATTTAATTGTGGAATTCATTTATTTAGATATTAAAGTCTTTGAAATCTCTCTTTCATAAGAGGAAAGCATTTACCATGACATCCATTTCATGCTGCCCCTTTGCATCTGAAAAGGCTCAAGTTGTAACCCGCTTGGTCACAAACTATCAATTACTTCTGTAATTCTCTTTCACAGTGCACTGCAGGAAAAAAAAAAAAAAAAAAGAGGGAAAAAAATAAGAAAAAGAAAAGACAGATTTTATATGCTAAGGAGACTACTTCAGACAGAAGCAATTAACTGGCGTTGTACAGCTTGTACAAGAAAATCGGGAGATGTGAAGTGAGGATTGGTCTTTGAAAATGTAGGTAACAGGCAGGGCTTGAAAGACTCCTGTTGTAGCAGAGTGGGTAGAGGGCATAGCATAGTGATTTAATTCTAGGTCCTGAGCAGCTTCCTTACTGCAAACTGAGATGAAGACCTTGTTTCTCCCTGTAATCACATTCACAGGGATGGGGCAGTTTTGCTCTATGCTGGAGGCAGCCCAGAAGTCTCTAACATAAAGGTAGTGCCCATCTGTATCATCTCTGTTTGTCCAAGAATTATATGTGACCAAATTCTTTGCTGGAATCAGTGTTGCTGGGGTCAGTGGAAATGTGCCTGCTCACACTAGCAGAAATTTTGCACAGCTCCATCATAAGCAGACAGACACCCCCAAACAAGGCTTATGTATGTGCTAAGAGCTGAAACTGATTGACACCAAGAGGGAGCATGTCTGGGGGGGGAAAGGGCTGCTTGGATCTGCCTCAAAGTCCAGTCATTCAACACATGAAATGATACGATGGAGAAAAGCATCTAATGCCTCTGAAGATTAAATTAGTGGAAAGAATCCTACTCAAGGAGTAGCAGGGTATATAGATTGACCTCACTGGGACTCAGGGGCTCAAATTATCTTTGAGCATCTGGGCATCAGTCCAGTAAAAGCCAGATTTGTGTCCTATACAACAGATTTTCCCCGGTTCTTCCTGAAATAATGCATTTCTGAGGCACATTTTGTTCATATGAAATGTTGCTAGGAAAGCCAAGATGGAAAATTCATAGATACCTTTTCAGACTGAAGCAGCTGGGAGATCTCTGTCTACATGTGACTTTGCTAGCATTTTTTTATTATTTTTTTTTTCAGATTCAGAAACCCACACGTAAACAGAAAAGCTCAGGAATGTCATGTAAATTAGTGACACTACCTTACAGAATAGCCAGACCATAAAGCAATAGGTGATTTACTTTTTTTTTTTTTTTTTTTTTTTTTTTTTTACTTCAGCACAATTTTTCACCGTGAAAGGAATTATGTGTGTCCTTTGTTTAATACATAAAGTAATTCAGCATGCTACTGTATACTAGAAACCAAGTATTAGTTCAGGCTGTAAAATTCATTTTTGCATTCCTGTTTTTTCCTGTCTGATTTTATTTTTTTATTTTTTCCCCTGTGTGGCTAGTGGCTAGTGATACCCATGGAGTGGGCAGGGTTCAAGCACTGTCTGGCTCAAAATCTGATGGGCAATTGGAGGACTTCCTTGCCCCAGAGAAGTTTTGGGCTTCTCTGTCATTTGTCCTGTTTTATATCCTCTCTTGAAAATAAATCACTAGTGTTCAAAATACTCTCTTCTTTTCATTTTGTTGAGTTAGTATATTTTTGAAAGTTATTCACAGAGATTTGTGGTGTTTAATTGTGCAGGTTACTTGCTAAGGAGTGGCTGACCTGGAGACATTACTTTATCTGCGGAGTATGAACTCGTTTTGTTGTTGTTTTAATTGCTCCCTCTTAACTTTTAATCTATTCTATATTAAGTGTGGACTGCTGACAGGTTCAGGTTGGGTGATCTCAAGGGCTATTTGTATTAACCAAACCTGTGCTCTTTTTTATTAGAGATGGAGCTTTGCATTTTGGGAGGTAAAGTCTGCAGGCTCTGTGCCATTCTTGTAGGAATTTCTTTAACTTCTGACACCTATTTTATTTGGGGACTTAGGTTTTAGGTAGATGTCATTCAGCAGTTGCCACTCATATGGGAAAATTTCAGCACCTGTTTGAAAAATGATAAATAAAATCAGGCATCGTAGCATTTGAACCCATAATACAGGCTTTCCATGCATTAATACAGCTAACGGAAGAGCAGAGACTTTTCATCTCTCACTAATAATGCTGTGCATTAACCAGTGGTTCAGTGCTGAATAAAATGGCACAGCTTTAGCAAAAATATGTGAAGGCAGTACTCTGCTGACCAGTCTTGAAGTTTTTCTCCAGCACTGCTCTTGCTCTAAGCATGCAGATGTGGATAGAAGTGACCCATACCCCTGCCACACGCATAAATCTAATGCAGTAGTAACGGAGATTTTTCTGCCCTCATAATATGGAGAGAGACCCACTTCAAGTCTCCCAGAAGCAGAGTGCAGGAGTGATGAAAGATGTTGAATCTGGCCCTTTTTTCACAATTTTTACACAAGGAGCCAGAATATGTAAAAAATAAATAAACAAATAAAAAATCTGTAAAGGATGAAGATTCAATTCTGCATTTTGTGTGTGTGTGTGTATAAGTAAATCAGCTGGAGCTGATTAAAACTCAGAATTTATCTTTCCTCCAAAAATTTTGTCAAAATCGATATCATTTTGTAAACAGAGCCGGTTTTCTCAATCTGGCTTTTCCTGACGGAAATCTGTTCCAGTGGAAATCTTCTGCCAGACCTTGTTGAAGAACATATGGATCCTAAAACTGCTGTGACTGAGGAATGAGGCAGTTGTCTGTTTGTGAATTTAAAAAATAAAAATAATAACAATGAAAAAAAAACCAACACAACAATAAGAGGAGCTGCTGATTTGGGACTTATTTCCCTATCCATCTCCAGTTTTGTTTCTTGGTCTGAGCAGAATTCCTGAGCACTGATCTTCATTTCTGAGAAAACAGGTTCAGCATGTATATGACCACATACAAAAAAGGATCACACAAAAACAGGTTCAAAAAACATTAAAATAATAATAATAATAATTAAAAAAATCATTTACTGCTTGTGGTGGAAAGCTGTAAGCTTGTAATGAGGGTATATTTGAACTGAAGATGAAAAGCCTACTGCTATCAGGGAGCTGAGTGTACTGTCAGATAAACAAAAGCAAACAAACAAACAAAAAAGAAACAACCAACCAATCAAAACAATCAAAAAACAAAACAAACAAACAAAAAACCACAACTATATCAGGCAGCATATTTGTAGCAATGGTAAGAGGATATATTCTAGGTAAAAGATAATCATCCTAATACATATGCCTCCAGTGCATGTGCTGAATTAAATAATGGAAGTATACTTTCTTACAGTAAATATATGTATCATCAACAGCAATGTTGAATTTGGCTCACTGGCTCTATTCTGTTCTCTTAATTGTTCATATGAACAGTAGCTCTAACAGTTAATAAAGCAGGTTACAGTTCCTGGGGTTTTGCCAACTTCTCTAGTGTATCTCTCAGCAAAAGCGGTCAGCAAAAAATCCTCTGGGGAAGATAGAGTGTTGGCAGCAAGAAGTAGCAGTTCCCCAGGGGTCTTGGCAGGGGTCTTGAGTTAATATAGAAATGTCACTGCTGCAGTAATAAAGCAAAGATGCTTCTTTCCCAGTACTGGCATCCCAGATGTGGTTCCTACATTATCTAAAATTCATGGAAATTAGATATTTTTAGCACTGTGCTCATTAATTCAAACAGAAATGGAGTCCCAAATAGTAAGCAAATATTTTTCAGCTTTCATGGGCTCAGTTGCATCAGTCTATTCTTAGTTTATTCATTCCTGGTTGTGATCAAACTGGATTAAGATGTGCATTCATACGTGGTGACAAGTTTGACTCAGTGCCTTGAAAGGTAGGAGGATAGTTAACTGATTTCTATAGCTATCAAAGTATTTGATTGTGACTAGCAATCAGAAGCATGAAAGGAATTTGCTGCAGCAGGGCTGAATCTTTAAATACCGCCAGTACATTTCCCAAAGCTCACCAAACTGGCCTCTGTGGTTAAGGCAAACGCAGAGTTAGAGATGAACCAAAGGGGAAGGTGGTATTGGAGACAAAAGGGCAAATATATTTTGAATTCAATCAGAGAATTGCTTTGCATCACAGTGAGTTTTTCATTAGAGGTGTGTGTTAGATGACTTTTAAACTGTTCTGAGAGAACATTCCTGCTGTTTATCATCCCCCAAAATAAACAACAAATAATGTCCAAAACATGGAATCAGAGAGGCACAGTGTTTTGCTCACTATCCCATTGCAGGTCAGGGGCAGAAGGGTGAGAAAGGCTTGTAAATCCCAAATTCTCTTTGCATAGACACTGCAGGCTCTTCTTAGTAGCTGCTGTTTGGCAGAGAGCAGTAGGAGCACCACCTTGCTTTCTTAGGATATTTTCGATCCTGAGAGCTGTTCCTGGTGGGTGGCAGGGATGACCTGGGTGCGTCTGGCTGCTGCTGCTGAACTCAGAAATAGCCTGAAGATGTAGCTTGGAGCAATTAAGCTGTCTGTTTTGCAGGTGTGCACATGTTTGTACCTTGAGCAGAAGCTAGAAATAGGTTGTTAGGGGAGGTCTTGTACAGCTGACTGCTAATCGTGGTAAGAGATTTTTATATGCCTAGTGGGGATTTTCTCCATTCAGTGTGGGAAAAATGTCCAGCTGAGAGTGCAGAACATATTTCAGCTCAGCTCTGGGGAAACGTGAATGCTGGTCTCATCCTTCATACAGCTGATGGCTCTACTTAAAATCTCTAGATAAGAAAGTGGCCATCACCTTAAATGTTCTCTGATCTCTTCTGGACCATGTCCATTAGCTTTCTGTTAACAGAACTAGGGACTGAGGCATCTGGCATGGCCTGAAACCTGGACACCAGGCAGCTGGCTAGAAGTCCTGTGCCAATGCAGTACGACTTGTTTCTTTCTCTAGTGCACTCTTCTTGTCAGAGCACTTCTTAGTTCCCTGTAATCTGCCAGCAAATGCATTTGGATCAAGTGTTAGTGGGGTTGAATTAATTGTCCCTGCTATTCCCAAGTGAGGAAGTACAAGCAATGCCGTGTTTGAGGAAGCACAGCATGCCCTTCTCTATCACTACATCCCTATGTATTCTCTTCTGGTCCTTCTGGAGAGGCAGCAGAATTAGGGTACGTGATGTCCCTGTGCATAATAGCCTGCATACTTCTGTTTCTGTATGCTGCTGGACTGCCTTGACTCCAGTAGATTAAATATGTCTGGGACAGTTCTCAGATGCTAAGGCCATCTGGCATAAATGGCCGTCCTCTATATCCTAACCTCTTGGAGCCTCCCCAAAAGGGTGCAAATTGCTTTTTGTAAAGGGACAGCACCTGTGTTAATTCCCAACCTGCACCAAGGAGTTGCTTGGGAGACTGCTAGCATGCAAAGACCAAAAATCTGCCTGTAACTTTGTTAACAGTTTAATGTCATAAAGCTCTCAGGGCTTGTGTCCATGAATGGTCTTTGAGACCAGTCATTTGTTAGCACGGGGACACAAGCCCCACAGTCCTGGGTGCACAAGGATCAGGAAGGTGCCAATATCTGTGAGGCCTTAGTGAAGAGAACTGTTTTCTTAAAAGCATGCATAGATTTCTCATTTCTCCATATGGCTTTAAGATAGGACTGAAATCCAGAGGTAAAAACTCTCCTGAGGTGTTTCACTTGCTTTCACAAGTCAGTATGTAGTTTGTTGGCATCTTTAGAGAATGGCAGAATGAAAGGATTAAAAAGGAACACAGGCATCCCATAGGCACCATGGCTGGTGTTCTAGGTTGCCATTCTCTTACTTAGATACGGGAGGCACTTGGGCAGAGCTTCTTCCTTAAAGACCCATAGATGGATAGTCTATGTGTCAAGATGCAATTTAAGAATAAAAAAAGCCCATAGTAAAAACATTTCATTCCATAGCTCTTAGTGCCATTAAACCAGTCAGCACAGGATGTAGAAGTAACCCAGGAAAGAAAAAGCATGATAATTTTTAAAAGAACATAGGCTGCTAAATTAGTTTGCAGCTTCCAACCATCTGGGGAGAAAAACAAAGTATGCTCTTCCCTGCTTGAACTGATGAATTAAAAGTGAAGAAGCAACTGGGTTTTGTATTGCTGGTCTGCATGTTAATTCAGAGCCCAGAGCTGGTGGATTCTGCATTGACTGAGCAGAGTTAGCAGAGCATATATGTTGAGAACTTGCCTCTCTGATACCATTTGAATTATTTCATCCAGATAGAAATGGTTGCCTAATGGCACGCACAAATGGCAACATCTCTTGTCTGGTTTCCCTGGGGAAAGGGGGCATTATGTGATCACAGTGTGTGTGAGTGTGCACTCTGCTTCCCAGTAGTTTTTGAATTCAGTGGGCCAACATCAACCAGCTCTGATGAATGGCCCAAAAAGCTTCATGAAAATCAGTGGCTTCATAGAGGAGAGAAACTCTTTTTGTGCCTCCACCATATAAAAGGCTGCAGTACGTGTTTGTTCACTATTCACGGGACACTGGAAGCACTGTATGAAGGAGGATTAATAGGAATAATCAAGGGGTAAGTGTCATCTGGAGATGACACCTGGTTAGACGGCAGAGAACTTAACTGTGAGTTACGGAGCTATGGAAAACCAGGCTTTAGTACCTCTGTTGTACAGGGAAAGCCATGTTGTTTTAAGGGCTCTGGACCACTGAGAAATAAAGAAGACACAGCATCCTGTTTAAGACTTCCAGAATGTAGCCCATCAAAGAAATAACTAGCAAATAACTAGCCTTCTAGATTGTGCTGCCTTTCTGAGGCAACAATACTATGGTGAAAGTACCAGGTCTTTATATCTTCCTTTGAATTTGTGGACATTCCTCTTGTAAGGAATGGTTGGGTCCTTTCTGGATAAAGAACAGCTATTTATGTGAGGATTGTCTGTGCCATGATGAGATTATGGACCTTTTGTAACACAGACTAGGTTCCTTTATCTTTTTGCACACATGAGAAGATAAGAGCTGTGTCCTGGCATCTTTGCATGAAGCTGTGTTTTTTTTCTTTGCAACATCCTTTGCATATTTGGCATCCCATATTCCTGAAACTCATCAGAGTACGCCTGGGTGCAAGGGAGGTAGAATCTGCCAATTAGTCAAATGTCAAACAGAAGTAATGTTTCATTTAAGTTATTGTGTTGTTTAAAGCATTCATCTTCACATTACTCCTGAAAGGTAGGGAAGTCCTCATAGCCCTCTTCTGCAGTTGGAAACGGTGACACAAAGGTCTTTTTTCAAAGTATTTCAAGAGGTCTCTGCAGGAAGGCAGATTAGACTGAGGCTTCTAGGCTTATTTCCAAATCTGTGTAAGATCAGCTTTCACTTGAGGTCTTTACTGATGGGCTGTGACTACCTCCAGAGATGGGTTAATTTGACCAGGGCAGATGTGGGATTTTGAAACAGCTTCTATTGTAACCTTGGAGAGATGATGGATAAAACACGGAGATGGGTAGGAGCTGTTCATGTAGTCCATTGATATTTGAGAAGAGGCACTACTTTAATAAATAACCAAACCTTTGGGCTGACAAACCTCAATAGAATTTTTTTGATGAATAATACCCAACTTTCAGACTTAGGTCTGTCAGCTGTTGTCTTTTGCTGTTTGTGGATTTTTCATCCAAAATCTTTTTGTAGTTAATAATTCAAATTTTGCAGGCTTTATATTCACTTTGTTCTCATCTTCAACGCATTCTTTGAAAAAGCATGGGAGCTTTCCTCGATATGATAACCATGGCTAGGTATAATATACCCGGAGAGGTCTTATCAGTTCCTTCCAGTGTATAGCAATTATAGTAGTGCTTTTGATTTATGTTATATTCTCCTAGCAACCACGCATTCTGTTTGCCACCTTCATTTCAGCTGCATATTGGACTAACAGCTTTAGGGATTTTTTTTTTTTTTATTATTATTATTTATTTTTTCTCACAGTAAAAAACCTTAATCTCTCAAACAGCTCCAAATCACTTTCCTGGTCAATGTGCTAAATCTTCTCATTTTTTTATCACAGTTTTTCTTTTCTTAGTATTATTACCATTTTATTTTTTTCAAGATCTTTTACTTTCTCCATTTTTGCATAAGCTTTAAGCTTAACCACTTCATTTATTTAATACCTGGCTGTATCTTTTTTTAGATTTGAGAGGCCGATAAAGACACAACAGGTTTACTCCCTATTAGTATTGCAGTCTTACTGACCCTATCCAAGTCCTTCATTCAGAGTGAATGGTGACACTCAGAAGTTGCCAAGGAAGCCTTTACTCCATCCACAATACTTCCACTGTTTGTGTTGCTGTTGAATTTCTGCTGTGAATGCCTCAAAGGGAAAATAGCATTTCCCCCCTCTTGCTTTCCAATGGGAGGAAAAGAACCACTCAGAAGAGTGCATTTCTCTTGGGAGGTTGTTAATTTATTATGGTGTTCTAAATTTATGTATAAACAAATGCTAATTTGAGAGCAGGCAGCTTTTATAGTGACAGAGCCATCTGTAGGGGACCGATTCTAATTTAATTTTATTATTTCTCTTTCTATTTCTAGAACACAACTATCACTCACATCTCCAGACCTCTGTGTCATTAAAGAAAAAAAAAAAAAAAAAAGCAAAAACCAACAGCAGACACCAGGCTCATGACTATATCACTGGGGCAGGTCAGGGCTTGTATAGCTAAGCATCCATCATATGGCATACTGGGCAAATGGGGCTTTTGGTGACACAGTCTGAGCCTGGTTTGGGCTTTGACTGGTTTGACTCAAAGGGAAGCTGGATCTGTTTCTGCATCTCTGTTGTCTGTCTCCATCTCTTCAGCATCATACAGCCTTGGGGCCAGATCCTGCACATATGCTTGTGATTGCTTTGGGTACACGTTCACTCCATAGTCAGCATGAAGGCAGGTGGGGCAGGACCGAGCAGGCACCAGGACATACACTGGTGTTAACATGGGAGCATTTTTCTCGTGTGAATGGCTCCAAAGACATTTCTGCCTGTCCTGACCTCTCCATGCCATTGCTCACATCCTCTAAGGTTCACAAACTCTAAGGTTCCATCCTGACAAACATTATCATGGAAGGCAATAGCATTAGGAGAGAAATGTGAGCAAGTTCTAGAGAGTGAGTTAAACCTGAGCTTTGTCCTCTTGTTGCCTTTAATAACCTGACTACATCTTGTGGACAGGCTGGCCCAGGAGCCTCTTGTGAGCTCCTACTGATCATGAACTGGGGGCTCCTCACTCCCATTTAATTCACTGGGAGACAAACTCTTTGAACTTTTTTGAACATTGAAGCAGGTGGCAGCCTTGGTTCAGGTGCAGATCTGAGCATCAGTGGTGCTGAACACAGATGGGTGTGTATGTGTTTTTGTTTGTCTGTTTTGTTTTTGTTTTTTGAAAAGTGGAGACAAGAAAACAAGATTTTCTTTCATGATCTATCCAAAGCAATTATGATGGCTGGTAACCTTCCAGAGATTATGTAAATATAATATCAGCTCCTCTAGAAAATGCATATTAAACATGAAAAGCTACAGAGTGTGTAACAAATGGGAGGAACTGGGTGTTTTAACATAGTTCCCAGTTCAGAAACCTACATCAATCAAGTTAAAGGCTTTGAAAACCTGTCTTACTTCTGGGGAGCTTTCAAGTAATGGGATTTATCACTTTAAAATCCCGTTTGTAGGACCTAGCATACACACACACACACATGTGCACGTGCACACACCCACCGTTTTTTTTTCAAGAATAGTAAATCACATGTAGCATTAGCACAAGATTTTGGAGTGTGTTAACACAGCATATTTCAGTCAGTGGCAATCTTACTTTTCACAAATTCTTTGGGTGGTTATGAATACATGATGTAAGAAAGTACAAGGAAATCTTCAGGTAAATTGTAATGTTATATTAGGAAAATGCTGAGATAAGTTTATGCAATTTTTTAAGAAAACCAATAGTTTCTAAACTGTACCCCCACATGAGTATGTGGCATAATGGCTATATATGAGCTAGGCAGGCTGTTCCCCCTTTCTCCTCTTTGAATGTCTCTGGAAAAAAATATTTTTCTTTTCATACTGCTCATCTGTGTGTATAATTGGTGGCAGCTATGCTATCAGGAACAAGAGCAATTTAGCAATAATTCTGCTGATTTTCAATTAAAATTGAATCTACATTACCCTAAATTCCAAAGATTGACTCTTAGCTTTATTGTTCATGGGGAACACATTTCTTCATGTGACCTATGAACTGCTTGTTTCAAGCAAGATGATTGCTGGTGGGGAATTTTCATTTTCCTTTATTGTTGTATAAATCAGAAACCTCTATAAAAACTTTGGGCAATCTCTGGCGTAATCCTAAATTACTACATGATATCAAATGTATTAGCAGAGAATGTATTTGTGAAAGATGTGCATATGAGATGTTTCACCACAGCTGGAGATGGTACTATGCAGCCCAGCTCAACAATTTATAGAAGAAATCTCAGATGCCTTTGAAATGTATTTGGAAATGTTTCCCATGCTTTTGCCCAGAATAAGCTTTGAAGCCTTTATATAAAAAATTTTGAATCAGGTGCTACAAATTTGAAGTAATCAGCAGTACCAGAGTCTTTAAGAGACATTGCAACAACTGACCAGAGTGAATGGTCTTGAAAATCTCACAGCTGTAATTTGTACATTATTTCTTTGGACAAATACCCTTTCCAGTGGGTGTTTGACTTATTCATGTTATCTGATGACAGACTTCTTTCAGTCTACACCATTTCAGCATTGGTTAGGAGCAAGTCCTAACACCGCTTTAGTATCAGTGGACTCCTAAGTGAACATCTATCCTACCATCGTGGTCATTTCCAATTAACTACTGATCTGGAAATTTCCAGCTCAAATTAGAGAGATTAAAAATTAGGATGAAGAGGAACAAGGGGTATGTGCAAAGGTGTTTTTTGATGTTTTGCCTCATTCCGTCCTACTTGGCCATTTCTCTTGCCCTTTTCTTCACTAAGCAGGAGAAAGGAAAAAAAAAAAAAAAACAAAACAAAAAACCACAACATTTGTAAAACTTTTTGTATTCATCTCCAGGGTAATTGTATCTTTCAATGCCCAGAAGTCCTTAGGGCTTTGTAACTCATGCTGTGTCCTGATACAGTGGAAGGATGATAACTCAAGGTGACGTATTTGAGAGGCGGTGACCGTTAGTTCACTGAAATGAGTTTGCCTTTGGCGAGAACTAGGTCAAGTCAACGTACTTATGAAAATCCCACCCTCCCTCTGTACCAGACATAGCCTTCAGGTGTAGCTGTTGTAGGCAGATAACAAAATCCTAAGTGTTATAGAACACTGATAATTTATAGTAGCATATACTTTTCATTTCCATCTTTATAATCCTTGGAGAAAATCTGGATTTGTCCACATTGACTTTATAAGTTCCCTGAATTCAAGCCAGGAGGCAGACTGGAAGGAGCAGTGATGAATGCACCCTCATACTTCTCTGGAAAGAAGCAGGCTCTTATTCCCAGTTCTGGACCTTCTACTACACTCAGCATAGCTGGTTATGCTGTTTTGCCATCCTACCGAAGGATGGTGGCAGCACTCCAGAAAACTATTTTGTAACGATTGACACTTTTCTTTGAGGACTTCACTAGCAGAGGGCACAGACCCTCCCTGAGTCCTCCCTGGATTTCTACAGTGCTGTAGCCTGTGCTCTAGTGACAGTCTAGACATCCCCTCTGACCTCTGTCCCCTCAGTCTGAGAGCTGGCTGAACCCAAGTACCAGCTCTACATGTAAGTTGTATCTGTGGGAAGCTTCTTGTTTTTCTTGGGAACTCTTCCATGCTGTACTGATGATAAATTACCTGCCTTCCTCTCCATTTCCCATAGGAAAAAACACCTTATAACCCCAACCTCTGCAAAAACTTCCCCTCCTGCTGCACAGATGCAAGCTGCCTTTTCTCTCAGGTTCTCTAACTGATTAAGATATTTTCTTAAATTCTGAACAGCTGTTCTTAGCTTGCGTGTATTTCTGAAGAGTCATGTTTCTGTGTCAGGCCTGGAGGAGGTCATTGTGTGTCCAAAAACTTGTCGTTTTTTCCAACTTTATGAGCTGGTCTACTAAAAAATGTTTTCTCTCTTCACAGACAGAGGTATAAAGGAAAAAAAATCATGGGTTGCGTGGTATGTGTGTTTGTGGTTGTCAGCAAAGTGTAGTCTGTTGGCAGTTTGCTATGGACAGAAGAGTGCAGTTTTGAGTTTTCCATCCTAAATATTACTTTAACTCTGAATGGTGCATAGCAATCTCTGAGACACATTAAAGAAAGAAAAAAGAAAAAAAAGATGACAGTCCTATCTCTGGGGTGCTGTGTGCCATCTTTACCGGAAATAATGCAGGCTTGGTGGCCTGATAGTACATTAAATGCCTTTATTGTTTCTCACCTTTAGTATTGAAGCATTATTTCATCTGACCTTGAAAAGAATTATGTTTTTATGTCCAGAAAAAGAAACAAACCCCCCACAAAACAAATCTAGCTGAGAATGTAACTCTAAGCCTCCTCAGCAACATGGATTACTAAAATCACATCACCTCTGTGCTGTGCTCACTCCACTGACTGCCTATATAGAGCAGCAAAAGGATTATGCAACCATCTAAGAGATTGGCTGTCATAACAAGATCCAAAATCAGGTGAGTCTGATCTAAATTTGGGTTGTTGTGAATGCTTTTCAGATAGCTCTCTGTACACAACTCCAGGTGTCTCAGTCTGAGAAAAGGGTAGATTCATTAGATTCATTAAAACTCAGAGTCAAGCTCTCTCAACTTTTTTTTTTTTTTTTTTTTTTTTTTTTTTTTTTTTTTTAAGTTATAGTACACATAATTACATTTAGGCTTTAAATCCCTAACAATGTCTCTTTGGTAGTTAGTCTTAATTAGCATTGGTCTGTATATGCTGAGCAAAAGCTAAAATTTTAGCTTTGCCTTGTTCCACTCTTCCTTTTACTGGAGTAGTTTAAAGGATCAACTTGTCAGGAAGAATAAAAGACTCTCTCATGTTGAGAGTTCTCATAAAAGGCCCTAAGAGCTTCGATAGAGCCATTACTGTCTATTGTGCACAGCCAGTTTGTAACATACAGACATAAGCCTATATTTAATGCACTGAACTCTGTTAACGTGATTGGGAATCAGCATGTTTTCCTGCTGAATTGGGCACCTTTAGCCCCTGTCTCCAAGAAAGCCCTGCTATTGTGTGCTTTCCATCACTAACTTTATTGCTTTGAAATGGTTGTATCGTGGAGGAAGAAAAAAATGAAAAAATATGGAGGAAGAGAGGAGACGTTGACATTAAAAGTGTGAGCATGCTTTGTGCTGTGACAGTCTATGTATTAAAAAGACAGCTTAAGGAAAATTCATTTCTATTAGGAGTGGGAGAATTGAATGTGTAGAGACCTGAATGAGATGCATAAAATTACAAGAGATGGAGGAAATACTGAGTGTCAAAAAAAAAAATGAATCAGGCTGCAAAACAATGCACTGTAAAGGGTACTAAAACTTTGAAGAAAGATTGATGTAACAACAGCTGCAGTTAAATATTGAAGGAAAAAAGTTCTTTCTATACAGTACCACAAATCTTTAAATCAGTTTTAAATGGGATGAATACATCAAAATGTATAGGGGAAAAAAAAAGACACTGGATTTGTGTAAGGATAATTAAGAGATTTTTTTTTTTTTTTTGACAGTTTTGATCACTGAAAACTTTGTTATAGGAGAAAATTTGGAATTATTTTTGCAACTTTGTGCTTACAGTCTGTGGGACCCAGAATTCCACATGGAAGATATAACAAAGCAGTCTCATACACTGATATCTTGGCAGTTGCGTCAAACAGCTCCCTCAGCATCCCACCTCCATAGCTACCAAAAGGAAAAGGATATTAATGTTATCAGAAAGAAAAATTCTGCATCAAAAAAAAAGAAAATTTCTGCATCAAAAAGACATTTTGTCAGCAAAGATAGAAATGGATAAAAGGCTTCAGAGTCCATTTAGAATTTAGCTATCAGTGACATTTTTTTTTTTAAATTGATGGTCCAGTGCTGTCCAATACTGCATGGAACTAAGGAATGCAAAAATAATGAAGTAGACCTAGTCAAGCTTTAAAGAAGAGTTAGTTTTTTTATGAGATTAACAGATTAACAGAAATATCCATTTTTAATATACTACAAACATTTTTTTAATTTATTTTTATTTATTTTTTTCCCTCCCGATTCCTTTGCTTGTCGGGGGCCCAATTCATTTTTCCTAACTGAGAAATCCAGAAAATCTTCCATTAGAGTTAATTTCTGTTGGTGAACAAGTCACTGAAGGGACTATATTCTGGATGAGAGAGACATCTCTCCAGGGCTTCTCATCACCAGCAGAGACAAAAACTGCTGGAAATGCCTGTTTCTCTCAATTGAGAATATCTGACGCTGATGCCGAGGTAAGGGTGTTGGAGGAAATGAGATAAATACCAACATCAGCCTTCATAATTAATGTTAGCCATCACAGTACAGATTGCAGGCTATAGTTTATGCTCCTTTCTGTGGACTTCATGCAAGTGAGGTTCGTTTTTTACAAGGACACTGGCTAGGTTTGAGTAGCTTAGTGAACCTTGCCATTCATCCCTACAGCTTTTCTAATACCTTTCTGTTTCCTTTTTATGTGCTTGGATGCTATAGTACTGCTGTGCTGGTGGTGGGGAACCTCCTTCCAAAGATGCACTTCATTTATGGGAGGGATATGCCTTGCAGGCAAAGGACATGCTAGCCACCCTGCAGCCAACCTAGCCAAAGAGGAATCCTGGTTTAGAAAAGGTGGAAGTACCAGGCAAATATAGATGCAGGAATCTAGGCACACGCTGACAAGTGTGTCTCCAGTGTCCAGAAGCAAGCATAGAAAAGAATGAGAGATTACAGCATGGTCCTAATGAAAACAAAAGCCTGATTCTTTCACAAAGTTTTTTTTTTTTTTTTTTTTTTCCCTTGCAAAAAAAAGAAGGTTCAGTATTGTCAGCAGGAAAATCCACTTTTGGATTGTATTCCAGGTTATAAGCTTCCAATAATGTTTCAGGAGGAAAAAAATAAATAAATGTGAATAAGCAGATTTACATCAGGGAAATATCTGACTGTCATCCAACAAAACTTCAAAGATTGTCTAAGCAGTTGGATCAAAAAGAAGTTTTAATTTGTTTGGTTTTGACTTCAAAATTTCCATGCTTGCTTTTTGATGTTTTTGCTAGTTCTTTTCTAAATTTCAATCTTCAATATTACTGTCTTTTGTTTCTTGGTGTTGTTGAACTTGTAAATCAGGTGATAACTCCTAGTGTAACAACTCCACTTCATTTATTTTGTGCACCAATCACTGTGTTAGTTGAAAAATAGTTTATGCTTTTTGCATTATCTAAATGAAGCTGTTTCAAGGTGCATTCACCTACAGCATCAAGAATTTATTCCTTACACCTCTTTTGCTAATTATTCAGTGTATATGTGCGTATTTGAAATAGTTGCTGCTCCATTCAGGAAAATTTGTCTCTAGTAATTTTGTGCATCTAAAAGTTGTGTCCTCAGTATAACCTGTCTATCTTACAGTGATAGAGTGGAGCCATATCAGAATTTTTATATTTTATAGCATTTGGTCAGAATCCATGCAGATTCAGGAATTTTACCTATTTGCAGAACCATAACATACAGTGTTACTCTGTTAATTCATTTCTCAGGCAGTAGGATATACAAATATCATATGATTTTTCATAGATAGACTATTGATTATTCTTCTCTGTGGAGTAGTGATAGGACAAGAGGTAATGGCTTTAAACTGAAAGAGGGCAGGTTTAGCCTAGAAATTAGAAAAAAATTCTTCACTCAGAGGGTGGTGAGGCCCTGGCCCAGGCTGCCCAGAGGAGCTGTGGCTGCCCCATCCCTGGCAGTGCCCAAGACCAGGCTGGATGGGGCTGGGGGCAACTTGGGCTGGTGAGAGTGGTTGCTGCCCATGGCAGGGGAGGTGAAACTAGGTCCTTAAGATCCTTTCCAACTCAAACAATTATTTGATTCTATGTTTTGTCAGAGTGCTTTTGTAGTACCAGAAATTGAATTCCTCCATGATTGCTTTTGGATTTTTTTTTGGCATCGCTAATGTCCCAACACTGTAGCCAAACTAATCTAAATTAATTTAGGTGTACTGATTTTATGGGCAATTTGTATTAACTGGTGATCTGTCCTTTATGGTTAACGTTTTTTACATGAGCTTATTTTTACCTGCTGCATTAGCCTGGCATCCAAATTGAAATTTGTCAAACTTTGCCTCATATACACTGGGCATTTGACAAAATAAAAGATTTCAACTCATCATCTTCTCATTTGCCTTGTTAATGCATAAATACAGTCTATTTTAGTATTTTCTAGACCGACTACACCTAAATAATTTTCTCTCCTTTTCAAGTGTTGTCGCTTCTAAGAAAGTGGTGTTATCCCCAAGATCTACAGAGAACTTACCAAAGCCCTCTGCTTATCCTCACCATGTTGAAACCTGTCATGTATTCTTAGTGTTTTATTTTTAACCAGCTTCTAACCCATGACATTTCTTTCTCAGCCTATGAGCCTGGAGATCCTAACACAAATCCACTGAAGCTGGTGTGAATCTCTTTCGATTGTCTTCAAAGGGCTTTGGATTAAAACCGTTTCCCCCATAGTGTCTTCGGAGGGATTCTCCAATAAAATAAGATTGCTGTAATATCATTGTCAATCTTACCCATTCTGTTACCAGAGCGCTGTATGACTACAGAGGTCTCACTTTATCCCTCATAAAAGTCTAATGAATTGAGGGTATCTGTGCTAGGGATCTGAACAGGGGCAGGCCAGAGGCTGATAACTGCATGTGGTTGTCTGTGCTGTTAGGTTGTTAACACAGTTGTTGGCACAATTTTCGTCTGTCACTGTCCTCAGAAGTGTTCAGGCACAGCTCCAGCTGTAGCAGAGGCTAAAGACCTTCCCAGTGGGCTGTCAGCATATGCTCCCTGTTTCAGAGAAGTGAGGGACTTCAGCTGGATGGATGCAACCATGTTGCTTGGCCTCAGGAGGTGAGATCGTCCAGTGGGTTATTTTGTCTGCTTACATAGATATAACCATTCAAACTGGTAATAAACAAAATTTTCCTAAGCTGCATATTTTGCATAGCTTTGTGCACCACTTTGTTTTGATGCAGAAGACAAGGTTGCACTTGATGTGTGAACTGGAAGCCAGGGCATTGAGTGCCTGAGGAGAGATTGACAGGATTGGGACTGGCCTCTAAGAGGCACAGAAGAGGATGGGAATGAGTTTTGATGTTCTGTCCTTCAGTCTTTTCTTCTAGACCACCTTCCTACTTATAGTTTGGTAGGTGCAAAATGTCCTGGTCTGAGATTGTGACGTGGTTGTCCTCCAAATGATCCATGCAGGATGTTCAATGGTGCTTTTAAAACTGTTTTTTTTTTTTTTTTTTTTTTTTTTTTTTTTTTTTTTTTGTTTTGTTTTGTTTTGTTTTGTTTTGTTTTGTTTGTTTGTTTGTTTTTGTTAGTTGGATATTTTGTGTAAGCAGTTGGCTGAGAGAAAGATGATATCCTTCACATGCATACTTTAAGGTAAAAACCTGCTTTTTGCACTTTAACTGGAAACAATGAAGTTCACTGTCAAGTGATCTACATCCTAAATAATCTGTGTAAAAACATTAGAGAACACAATGTTGCAGGGATTTTTCAATTACTTGATTTCATCTTTCAAAGACAAAATGACATACCACAGTGACTCTTGGACAATAGACCATCCTTGCCCCAGATTAACCTTGTGTTTATTGAGTGCAATTGTCTTCTGCTCTTAAATGCCATGATGCCATGTCTGTTGAAATATTTTTTTTTATTATTCCCTTGAAACACACAAAGTGTTTTTTCAAGTCCCTCTAAAAGGGACTTGACTTAAAAACCAAACCAAAACAAAAGACAATACCAACACAATCTGAAACAAGAGACAGACTGTGCCCTTAGGGAAGGACTGTGCTGGGCATTTTTGAGCATGTGAAAGAACAGAGTTTTTCTTTCCAGCATGTGTCAGCAGACCTGCATGACATTTAAAATGCTTTGGGTTGGAAAGCAGACTAGGAAAAGAGACATTTCAGTTCATCAGTCTTATATTTTTTAAAGTAGTATTTCAATTGACCAAAGTATGCTTCTGTTCCTTAAAATAGAAAATGTATAAGAAAATCTATTAACAGGTGGGATAAGAAGTTCATGGAATAGATGTAATACTTTTCTACATTCCTCTCTACAAAGCATCAATGTTCATCAAGGCAGTGCAGCCAGTGGTATGACTGGGCACCAACGGAAGATCCTACCAAAATGCGAAACAGGAGGGGATCTGTCTCCTCAGCTAGCTGTAAGTGATGACCAGCCAGAAATGAGTAATCAAGAACACCTCTTGTCCTCCAAATTGCCACTTATCTCCATCTTCTTCACTAAGAAACTTATGAACCACCTTCCTTCATAAATTTCCATAAATCTTATCCACTCATATCTCAGTGTGTAAAAAATATGAAATAAGAAGGAAATGTAGAGATTAAGAGTGGAAAATGTCATGGTTTTCTTCCCTCAATAAAGGCCGTGTGCTTTCACAGGGATGGTGCTCTTGTCTATGCTTGTCTTTGTCTTTCCCCTCCATTTCATTTACTCTAAGCATCTGAGCACCACACCACTGTCTGCTGATGAGCTTTGTTGTATGTGTCTTAAAATGTAATTTCTCCATACAAAGACTTTTTCCTGGTGTTTGGAAAGTAACATGCATTTCAGTGTCAATGTTTAATGGAATTACTCAGAAGAAAAATTATTCTGGGTTTAAAAATCATCATGATAAACCATTCAATAAGACATCAAATCAACACTTTAAATTACCTAGAAACATGAATCTGTACAGGACATTTGGGTTTGAGGCCATCCCTCTGCCATGGCCAGTCTCTGTCAGATAAATCCTTTCATAAACTAATTAACTGATCCTTCTTAGAATAAATTAGGTTATTTGCTACCATTACTCCCACTGGAAAATTGTTTAAGAGCCTTACTTCTCTATTGCTTTGAAACGTTCTTCTAATTTTCAGCCTCAATTTATTCATGACCAGTTTATCTCCATTTGTTCTTGTGCCAGTGTTGTCCTTTAGTGCTTAAATAGCTCTCCTTCCTCTCTTGTTTGATTCCTTGATGTATTTATAGACAACAGTCATATTCCCTCAGAGCTTTTGTTTTACTAGGCTTAAAAAGCCAAGCTTGTCTCTTCCCATAACACTGGCATCATGTTAGTGTGATTTTCTTCATCCTTCCACTGAGCACCTGGTCTTGTCTGAATTTGTTTCACCTATACTTGCATGGTAACCTACAAATACCTGAAAATAATAGTGGCCAGCTCTATTCAAGGTTCAATAAAGGAGAAATAATGGGAAATGATACTTGAAGTAGATGAAGTGGAAATTTTTCATGTTTGGTAGCATTTATAAAAAGCTGAGCTTATTTCAAACACAAAAGCAAACCCACTTCATGCTGTAAAATGTTTACACTTTGCTTTCCCCCACTGCATCTAGCAGCATGTTAATTTTGCTGTTTGAAGCTGGTGTTTTGTTCTCCCAGGATCTTTTTCAGGCCACTGTTTTCATTTTAGTGTGTCTGGGATAGATACAAAAGGGAGAGTGGGGGAGGCTGTGCATTTGTGAGGTCACACATCTCTTTGGCAGGTTATTTCCCTTTTTTTTACCCCATCTTCATGTGCAATTGTGCCCTGCAGGAGCTGCTGTGTAGGTTTGCAGCACACTGTCTCATTATTACTAACACCACAAGTTTCCTCTAGCTCTAGTTCACACATGGTGGCCTGAGCACTGCCCTTTGCTTGGCAGGGTTGAGAAGCTGGGACATGTGATGTGCCAACAATGGGTCAAGCAGCTCATTGGGGTCACTTTCATACCTTGAGCAAAACCAAGCCTGGAAACTGGTCTAGTTTTCTTTCATGCTTTCCCAGGCTCCCTGAAACATGTTGTGAAAACTTCATTATTTATTGTTGTAGTCATCACATTGTGTTTGTTTTTGGGCAAGAACCAAAGATGTTGGCAGCAGTTTTGAGTAGTATATGAAAACAGTTTCAAGGAGTTTGTATTCTGATGTTTCAGTACTGCATAGATTTAGGCATCTATTTAACTTTTAAACAAAAATATCTTTTAAAAATACATGTAACTTTTAGAAATGTATGTTCATCTGCTTCAGGTTAAGCAACTGTGAAAGCCTTTGAAGAGTTGGAGCCTATAAAGATGCACTCAGCTAAGACAAGATGCTTTGGGAAATGCAGAAGAGGTGTTAACACACTTATTAATTCAGTTTCTCTCTTGTATACACAAACTCTCATGTGCTCTTCTCTTTAGAATAAGAAATGTGACATTTATGGGCCTCAATGGTGGAGTAAGTCTGTAGAAGAGACTTAAAACCTGGTGTTCAGGTGTGTGCTTCATTTTATGTGTCAAAGTCAGTTTAGAAGACATATACAATATTTTTTTTTTCCCCACAAAAATTCCTGAAATCATCTGTTATTCCTTTTTCTCTTCATATTCCTGACACATGCTATCATCAAATGGCCACTTCACATACTTAGCTTCTATTCGCATCTCTGTTTCTCATCTAAAATACTTCCCTTTGGTTTCAACCAATTTCTAGGCTTTAGGAGGGCTCTTAATTAGAGATGATCAAAAACATTTTAAATTTAACAACTATCAGGAAATGCAGCTTAATCAAAGTAGAAACATTTTGAAGGGACAAATTGGTTTCAGTTTTGATACAGTTTTAAATAGAGAATAAATGTAAATGAATCATGTCAGCTGTTTCATTTAAAAGTATGAAATATTTCATTTTTACTTTCCTGGTTTGATTAGTTTTGTTTTACCTGTCATAGTATCAGTCAAAACATTGTTCACATTGCCATTCATTGTGTATATTTTTTGTATTTAATATTTAATTAAAATGCATTGGCATTAGTGGAACTTTTCTGTATTGTGATGGGATTATTTTTTTCCTCCAGAGTTTTGTGTTAGTGAGAAATATGGATTGTTAATTTTGCTTTCTGATTCGGGATTTCCTAATTCCAACAATAAATTTGTGGTGAGCCTCTCCTCCGTATTTTATTTTTTTTTTTATGCTGCATGGGGAGTAATGCTTCCCCAGACTTTCATTTTTTACAAAATGATCCAGATCAGACCCATTAAAACAACCTTTGGCACCAGAGGGTTCACCCAGATGTCTCTGAGTACTGAAGCTGGCTTGGCAGATACAGCTCTAAATTTCTCCAGAAGATGCAGAGAATGGCAGAGGTTTCAGGACAGGTGGTTTGAAGTCTGTCTCTAAGAGTCACACTGGGGGAATGTGTGTTGAAGGAGTTTTCATGAATCATAGGCTCACAGTGCCTTTAATGAACAAACAAATAAATAAGTTATTGTGACACACAAGTTTTGTAGCTGAGACCACAGCATGGAAGGCTGGGAAGGCACTACCCAAGTCTGGGTATTTATAATGTTGATTTAGCTTTCTTTGCCATTCAATGCCCCGTAAGCAGTTTATTTTCTGGAAAGTTTGAGAGCCCTGTATTTCATTGATGGTTATGCATCAAGTGTTTCCTTGGTTCCCAGGCTGTGCTCAGGCATCTTTCCAAATTATGGTAAATATTGATTTAGTGCCCTGCTTAAACATGCATCTCTGGCGCAAACTCTTCAGTGAGTGTGACTGAGTCAAGCAAGAATTAAATTCACAGCCAGAGTTCACTATAATAGCTGTCTTATTCTTGCCTTCTTGCAAAGCATCATGCTGTCATGTGTGGCTCTGAGGTACATAAATGAAATAAATGTATTAAAATGCTAAGATCCTTGACAGTGAAATATCCCCAGACTCTTAATTCTGCAAAAGTCACCTCTGAAGAGTGACTGTAAAAAAGGCGTGTTAAGGCTGTGCCTTGGGCTCCTAAGAGAGCTTCCCATCAACGCTTCCTCCATCTTCAAGTTAAACCTTCCATGGTTGCTACTGTAGCACTTTGAGCTTGAGCAGTTGGTGTTGTTCCACACAACATCAGAAGTAAAAAAAACATCCCTAAGAAAAAATGTATTCTTGGGTTTGTAAGTGAAACTATAGCATCTAGAGGGGATATGGTAAAACGTTTGGATAGTCTTTGGTGCATGGTGCATGATGTGGAGTCCTCTTCCCCATTGATGGGCCAATTTAACATCTGTTGGTAGGTAAGCTTTTCTGACAAGATTTATGTAATTGGCAATCTTCACAGAGAGCTTTCACATGATCCCCTGAGGCGTTCTCTGATATTACTAAATTGGGGTCTTTGCTACCTGAGGCTAATATTAAATGAGTTCCTAACTCCTCAGGATTAGCTCCTTTGACCAGAGTTTTTACAAGAACACCGACTATGTATGTATTTAAAATAATGCAGCAAAATAGAAAATGATTGAAATGGTTGACTTGAATGGTTTGAGGGATGGGGAGGGTTAAGCAAGCTCAACTGAAAGGAAAAAAAAAAAAAATACTAACTTCTGCCTGCTCCATAAGAAGCTATTTTAAACTGTGCAAGTTCCATCTAAGATTTTTTTTTTTTTTGCGCTTATATGAAACCAAAAATATATTCTCTTTGATGTTGTATAAAGCCTAGCCACTAGCACTATTTAATAGCTTGTGTCTCTAAGAATCCACATTTCTAGCAGAATCTAGTTTTCTTCATGAGAAACATACTGTTGGCTGTACTGGATAAAACTGTATTGGATAAGAGGACTTTGACTTCTTACCAGTGTTGCCTCTACTCTTAACTGAAAAGTTTCATCCCCATCCTGCAGGAGTGACACAGCCCTCAGCAGACCTGGGAGGATGTTTGCTTAACAGTGTCCACTGCTTGCACAAGACCTTTTCTTGGTCCTTTCCTTTTCAGATGCCACCTGGGACCTGCATGCACCAGTGGCTTAGTACCTAATGCTGCATTTCTCCTACAGCCACATATTTTGCAATCTGCCTACAAGCAGTGAAACATGAGTGAAGCATTATTTCTTTTTATTTCTACATCTAAAACCTGTAACCTGAAACACAAGTTTTTGAGAGCTCTCTTACACAGAAAACTTACCCATGGTAAAGGGAGGCACTTGGAAAAGGGAGGCAAGGCATTAGAGGCCATAACTGAGCTTTATTATTATTACTACTACTATTATTATTATTAAATATGTTTTATTATTATCTTTTATTATTATTGAGAAAAGGCAGATTTCAGCCTTAACTTGTATATCAACAGAGGCTTCAAGAAGTGGTAAAAAAGGGAAAAATAGACCCAGGTTACCACTATATGTGTGACACATTTCTTTGTGTCTTATTCCCTTGTGGCCTCTTTTCTTTCTTTAATGCCCATACCAGCCATTGTCAGAAGGGAGTGTGTGTTTTGTGGTAGGTATGAGGCAGGGCACTGTGTGCAGGCAGCTGATAATGGCTCTGAGAAAGGAAGAGGACATAACTCTTGGTGGTGTCAGTTTAAGGTGCTGATGGATTGAATGGCAGATTCAGAGAGACAGGTTGGTGTCCCTGACAAGATCAATGATGTGAGAGGTTAATTAATGGCACATGGCTCATTTAGTGTTAGGAGGGGCACCAGCTGGACAGACCATGAGATAGATTTGTTGAAAGAGCATTACAGCTGCAACTAGATGTGTTGGATTTTTTCTCACAGAAATGGGCTCTTCATGTGTACTTTCCTATACCAGCTTGGTTAAAGGTGCCCTAGGGAAATTTGCCCAAATATAAACAGTGTGTTTGTACATGTTTGTATATACGGTACACATATGTTTGTGCATCCCATCTTTGGCTCCCTAAAGGTCTTAAAGAAGCTAAGGGTCTTCTGAGAGAGGAAAGCTTTGATGGTTCTCAAAGAGTCATCATAAAGTTGGGTTCTACTGAGCACACTGACTCCGGCCCAGGCATTTATTTAATAATGTGCTGAACTTCTAGCATGGGAATAGTCCTAGTAGGTCAAAGCATGCACATTAACGCTTTGCTGGGCTGAGTCATGTTGCTCAGCTTTTTGCAAGGTAGAGGCTGTAATAAGCAAGGCTGTTCAGTGTAATTGTGATATTTCACAGTATTCAGACACAATGGTGCTCTTCATTTAAGCACTTTAAAAAGGCCATGGTTTTTGCCTCATTTTAGCAATGGAAAAGGACTTTTGCTCAGGCCAATGGCAGATTTGTAAGCAAAATTCAAATCTCTTGAGACATGGCCCTACTTCTGGAGTAAGTTCAGCTGAGTCTCCCTGAGGATCCACTGTCACACAGGTACGGTGCCTGCTGCAGTGCAGCTCTGGTTCTTTTGGCTCTACCGTCATAGAAAGTCACTGTGTAAGGACTAGTTGTCACTTGGCTTCCATATCTAGGTCTATGGGGTGATGGGCAGAGTGAGCAGGACTCCTTCTTCCTCCAGTCACTGGGAATGACAGTTAGTTCCTGTGAGCATAAGCTTACGTGGTGGGGAAGAGGTGTTGCTCAGCAGTCTCCTTCAGGTTTCCCATAGGAACAAGCAACACTTGGAGCTAATTTTACTAATCATGTGGAAAGAACTGTTTGATCTGAATCCACACGTCTTGCACCTCTACCAGCAGGGCTCCACAGAGCCCTCAGTTCTGTGAGAGGAGCAGAACACATAAGTGAAACATTATTTTAAAAGCAAAAAATTGGCCTATTCAATTCATCTGTCCAGGACCATGTAAGTAATTGCTGGAAAAGTTGTGCCTGCTGTGCATGGCCATTAACAGCAATATGATTTTGTAGAGGCTTTTTTATACTAGATAAAAACATTTTTATACTATTTTATACTAGATTTTCTACTAGGATTTTATACTAGAAGCAAGAGGGTCTTTCAGAAAACAATCTCAAAAAAACCTTTGCATTCCTTAATACATCCCAGAACCCAATGTTTCAAGCAGATGCTTCATTTCTAGACAGCAGCTGAAAAAACACTCCTTGAAGCAGGTGTACTGATGTGTATTTAGTAAGAGTAGGGAGGCATGCTTTTCATTTCTTTGTTATAAAAGCAGCTGATCTCCAGAAAATAGGTGGGTAATTGCTGATTAATCAAGTATTGGAATTAATGGTATAAAACAGTACAGTAATGGAAAATATTCAAAAATGTATATTGTTCTTCACTGGTTTGTTGATTTTGTAATAAATACTGATTCAGCTGAAGACCCACTGAATGATAGGTACAACTGATGCTATTTCATCTTATAAGTTCTGGTGCTGTTGGTTGCTACGGGTTTTTATAGATTATCAAAAGAAAGATAAACATGTCTGAATACCTGCCGTTGACTGTCTTAGGAGCATTTCGAGAAAATACAGACTAAGTTTGCCCTCTACTGGATTGCAAAATTACATCACTGACTTTATGACCAGCTAGAGATATTATGTGCTTGTTATTCCCATGGAAGTTTTCCATTATGTGATATAACACATACATATTTTTACCTCAAGAATGTATAATTTTCTATGTCATCTTTCCAGGCAGCCACCTTTGTGTGAATAGTTCCCTGAATTATTTTATTAATAGCAGTTTCTCTTCAAAATGACTGCATACAGTGCAACCTTTGAATACTGTTTCTTTTTCTGCAGTGGGAATAATTCTGAACATCAGGAATAAACTAACAACTGATTGACAGAAGCCATCTGCTTGAACAGGATCTTCATTTTTCCCTCTGACATCTTGTTTTCAGCTACGGCTGGGGTCTCCAGCAAGCTGTACTTGCAGCCAGGGAATGGGACTAGAGGGGCTGCAGCTCCTGCTCTTTCTCTGCCAGTCCGGCTGCCTGCCATGTATTTACCGCATGCTTTTAGTGTGGATGGAGCCACTTTGCAGTCAAGGCATGAAACTACGCTGCATCCTATTTCTAATTGCGTAGTGGGACTTTGTGTCCCATTTGGCTTTTAGTTTTTAAAAATAGTGGCACACATATATCTGTGATGCACTGTATTTTGACATCAGCTCCAGAAGGATGACCCCAGAGTTATGAGGTCATACCCATGAAAGCTGATTCTGCCTATAATGAATCACAAGGTATATGAGGCCAGATCCTCATCTAATGTAAATCAGCAAAAGTTCTCTGACCTGAATGTAGTTGTGCTGGCCTGTGCTGGCTGAGGATTTTTCTCATTTTTAATATCACTTCTCATTTGTTATTTTCTTATTTTGGATGAGCTTGTAATGAATGTTTTTGGCCTCGTCACACCACTTCAAATTTCTGTCCTTGTTTGCCATTTTTTGGTCTGCTGGGTTCTGTTTTACTACCAAAAATGCTATGTCACACATATATTTGTACCAAAAAGAAAATCAATAACTGACTGGACAGTGCTCAGTAGATCTTTGTTCTGACCTTTTGTCCAGATTTGTTCTAAACTGCTGGTAATGTGTTACAAGCAGTTTGTGACAATTTGTAGGGCTCCTTTCACAGCCCTCCTGTGGTCTGTGGAGCACCCAGCAGGAGTGTGAACCAGAAAGCCATACTGAGAACTGTTGTGCTGGCAAAGCTCTAGTATTTTGGTATAAATTGTGTTTCCACACCCTGGTGAAAGGTTATGGTGAAAAGTCCTGAAACCAAGACCAAGCCAGAGAGCCCAGTGGTTCCCTTGATTTCCCCACAGCTCCCAGAAAGTCAGAACTTTTATTCTCTGTGAGGTAGGAAGACCACAACCTGAAAAGGTGATAAGGCACAGAGTTTGCTCTTCTGAGAGCTCTCTTCCATCCTTATTGATGAACAACAGACTCCAGGGCTCCTGAGTGCAGCTGTGCAAAGCTCAGGGGAATCATACAAATCCATGGCAAATAACTGCAAAGCAACCGTGTTTCCCCTTCACCACTGTACCACACTAAAAGTAGAGCATCTTGGGCTCCCCACAAGTAGGGAAATTCACCTTTTCCAGACACATAAAGTTCCTTCCAGTAACATGATGGTTTTCCAGAGCCAACAGGTTGTGCTTTTTTTTTTTTTCTTTCTTTCTTTTTTTTTTTTTTTTTTTTTTCTCCATTGTAGTGTTGTATATGACTAACCTGAAAGAGGCATGGAGATTGAATATTATCTATGCTGCCCACCAGTCAAGACTAAATTTGGAGGGCAGGAGGAAACCAACATATCTTACAGCATCAGGTAATAGAAGAGGAGATATTTCTGGCTGGCTGATTTATTTGTCTATTTATTTCACCATCAATTTTGGAGCTAAAGTCCCTAGGAAAATGGAGTAAGCAACAAATGATCAGTGGAGAAAGGTGCATGATAAATTAACATGCCCATGGCTTTACAGTTTGTCTCAGAGACAAGCACCTCTGCGGCAGGCAGAAGAGAGTGCAGCTGCTTATGCTTGGGAAGAAATCTTTTAATATTTGAATGCTGGATAGGTGGAAAAGGAGGTCCACTGCAGTAGTGGAGAGACCACTGATTGCTCTGACCAGGGAAGCTTCTCTCAAAGTATGTAGGTGGGCAACATCATCAGCCTTTGGTTTCTGAATTACTTTAGATGTCAAAGCTTGGTATTTGTCCCAGAGGTTCGTGTCTCACAGGTTCCAGACACTCTCTCAGTCCCTGTGGGAACAACTACGTGCTGTGGTTTCTCATGCTGGACAAAGTTTGTTTGCACTGGGGAATGTGATGGCAGAAACCAGCCCAAAAAACTCAAATCAGGAGGTGTAACTTGGCAGAGAATAGCTCTGCTGAGTAAGGAGTTTCTGTGGTTGTGCTTTTTGTTTCGTTTTGTCTTGTTTTGTTTTTAATAGTTCCCAACTAGCCCTTCTGTGCTAAAGTAGCACTGCAAGGAACACAAGCTAAATGTCCTGAATCCCACATTTTCCGAAATGTGACATTCTTTGGGATCTCTGAGATTTGGGGACCGTCTGGGTCAGAGCAAGGAAGGTGATACAGCTCTGTGTTGTGAACAGGGCTGGATATGGAAGCAGCACACAGGGTATTCACCCTCCTGCATGCACCCTGCCCAGTGCCAGAAGGAGCTGTAAGGAGTCTGTTGGCTGCAAGTTTCCTATCATTCCTGTAAATTCTCTCATTCAATGTGATTTATTTTCTCTTTCTCAGTGAGCAATCAAGAACAGAGTATGTCAGTAACAGCTGAACAGTTGCATTTTTGTGGTGCCAATTCATTTCTTGACAATAATGACTTCACTTTTGTCCTGTAACTGATATTATTGGGATAAATCCCAAACACTGGTATGTTTGATTGTGCATGGCTTGAAAGGCAGTGGCTTCATCACTGGGGCAGGGAAAGCAGTCTTCTGAACTTTGTGTGGCTTCAGCATGGGTTTCTGCCCTGAGGCTGGCAGAGTGTGGGCCAGGAGTAGTGCTGATGCTGTGTAGCAGAGAGGAGAGCAGGTCACAGGGGGAGCTTTCAAGCTTTTACGTTAACACCTTTGATTTATATCTTTCCACCTGTGAGCCCAAGCTGTTCTAGCACCATCAGACCAGCTGTCTTTCTAAGGTAGTCAGAAGGTCCCCTGTTATCATGGTGTCATATAAATTTTTATGATATTTTTCTAAGGATAATTCTGTAATAGAACTAATAGTGCCTTATTTTTCCATGGAGTGACATTCAGAGAAGCTAAGATCTGGGTCCTCAAAGTTTTTTGGCCTTATTAGGCTATATTAGGGTTGTCAGTATGCTAATGAGCCTTGATTGCCCTGAACAGCTTCCTCTTGGAACTCTGCCCACACCTTCTGCCCATGGTCCAGGAGCTCCATTTAAGGTTGAGCTCAGAAGTCCAAGGCTCACCTGAGCTACGCCGTAGCTCAGCCCTGAGCCCAGTCCTGTCTCCTGCTGTCCTGGCACTGACTGCACTCCCTGGATATACCCATGGATCTACAGTGTCAGTAGCATATCTCCAGACCTGTCTTCTGCTGGAGCTCTTGGAATGGCCCTGGCCCTGACCCACCATTTCACCTTAGGACTTCACCCATCACCACCCTGGCCCTGCTCAGGTGCCCTATCACCCTTAGCTCCTGACTTATTCTCCCTTGTAGAGCAGCCCTGTTTTTCCTACTCCCTGGCACTCAGCCCTGTTGAAGTCATTGGGCCATTTATAGACGTTTCAAAAACTAGCCTGTGTCTTGCCTGAGGCTGTGGAGTGATAGCACAGACAAGAGAAGTCTTCATTGAACCATTGTTTTTTATGCTGCATTAATCCCCAGTAATTAATAAGATTTACAAACTTACATCCATTACTTAATTGCTTCAGTATTCATAAAAATGTCACAGCGTTTTAGTTCCTTTAGCTTGAGAGGCTGGAACTATGCAATCTGTGGGGCAACATGCAGATGTTGCCTTTGTTATAATGTCCCTTTGTTATAACATTTACTTGGTAGATAAATACATGTAGGTCTTTATTGTTAGCTCTGGCCTGACAGCTGCCTACTAAACATATTTTTGATAGAGAAAACAGAGAAAAGTGATGGAAAAGAATTTTGAAAAATGAAAGAAAATCTAAAGGGTAGCTTGATAATTTTAATTTCTCAAAAGCCATTTTAAACATCTTGGGAGTAGATGGGCAGAGAGAAGAGAAAGGGACCTGGATTGTGAAGACATTACATAGAAATGGTCAGGGGGTTGTGTAGAGCAACTCATTTAGGATATAGAAAGACTCCTTTTCCTGTAATGCACATGAAAGGAGAAGAAACACCTGTGTCCATTTTCCTTGCATTGGAGCCTGGCTCTGAACTCAGTTCTCTAGGTATTACAGAGCTAGTGTGTTACCTCATTTGGTAGTCTTCCATTTTTATTTTCACAAACAATAGCCATGGCATTAGAATGCAGCTGTGGGATTTATAAAGGAAAGGAAATAATTTTTCTTGCGTTCCATCATATCAGCTCACATCTAATTTATTCAATTCATAGATGCATAAATCCACACAGAAGTCAGATTCAGCTGAAAACAAAGTAGATGGAGTATTTATTGTATAGGCAAGAGCAGCCCAGGGGATGCCAGAAAAGGAAAAAAGAACACCAAAGTACATATTCTGATCCCAAACTTAAAAGAACCTCCATCTCATAAACAACTCTGATTTCACATTCTTTACAGAAAGGAAAATAGTATCAGGGCAACTGCTTAAACAGGCTTGATATTACAGCTGACTGGGGAGTAGTTTCATCTCTTGTACCAAAAAGTGCTTATTTTTTATTTAATTAAAGAAAATTGCAATGATTTTAATAGGAAGTATGGCATAACAGCTGTAATTGCCAATCTCATCCAGCATTGGAGTTACATGAAATCATTCTCCTCTGACTTTGGACCAGATTGGTAAGACCTGTTTTTATTTCAGAACTTGTTTTCTCTGCATTTTGTAAAAACAGTGAACACTTGAATTTCAAAGAGGTAGCAAGCATTTGTGTGGAAGTGAATGGGAGACAGAAGAGATAGTGGCTGCCTAAGGTTAGGATTTCAAACCACTTCTAACTGCAGCAACAGATGTAGGAGGATGTATTTTGTGCCTTAGTAAAGTGATGAGAAAATAAGGTAATTTTCTTCCTATCAACTGTTTGCAAGTTCTTCTTCTCCTTGGCTTTTCAGGATATCTGCATGTATCTGGTAGCTCTTGACCACAGAAGACTTTGGGGCCCTGATTTTCTGGGTTGGAAAGGCTAAGGGGAGGACACCTTGCTACAGAGCTGTAGGGTGGTTGCTGGATGGTGGTTTGTAGGGAACCCCAGCACACAGGCAAGCTTTGGAGCACCGTAGCTATGCATGTATGAGAATGAGCATGTATGAATACTCATGTGTGTGTATGAGCCCAGGACAACCTTGCATGTCACAAAACCCAGTGCTGAGGGAGATGAAGATACCACAGCAAGGTGAGGGCTGAGCAGTAATTTTCATGGTTTTGGCTTTAGATTCAAACATGAAGAGAACCATGAACATACTGGAAAAAGTTCATTGTGCGTTCACAAAAAGAGGACTGGAGCCACCTCTTCTATGAGGTGAGGCTCAGAGAGCTGACACTGTTCGGCCTGGAGAAGAGGAGGCTCAGGGGGGACCTTATCAATATCTATGAATACCTGAAGGGGGGATGTAATGTGGACAGAGACAGGCTCTTTTGACGGTGCTCAGTGCCAGGACAGGATGCAGTGAGCACAGCCTGGAGCCCAGGAGATTCCCCTGACCCCCAGGCTGTGCTGGGCAGGTGGTGGAGCCCTGGCCCAGGCTGCCCAGAGGCTGTGGGGTCTCCTCCTTGGAGAGCTCTGAAAGCCACGTGGCCATGGGCCTGGGCACCCTGCTCGGGGTGGCCCTGCTAGGGCAGCAGCTGGGCCTGCAGGACTCTGAGGTGCTGCCAACCCAGCCCAGTCTGTGATTCTGTCTATTCCACTCATGTCCTGCTTTAGGCTTCTAAATCTTCCTCTGGCCTTAATTCCTTTTGCCCCTTGTGTTTCCATTGAAGAATTACTGTGGTAATGCTTCTTCTGTCCATTCTGCCATGTATTTGATCTTTGTGTCCTTTCACAGCATGGATTTATTAAAATGTGCTGTTTACATTTATAATTTGCTGTTAATTCATCCTTGGAACAAGCAATTGCACTTCTATGAGACATTTTGTTTGACTTTGTAAAAGATAATTGAGATAAGTTCACTTTGCATAACATCTTGCAGATAGCTATCACAGGAGTCAAAAGCTTTTCTTACATAAAATATTTCAAAACCAGAGTTTCTGCTTACAGAAAATGTTAGCATAAAATATATTATTATCTGTAGGAGAAAGTATTAATCAGCTCTACTTCAAAATGTTTTCCATAGCAAAACTTCATAGTGTCACTTATACTGTGTGCTGATATTTAATAAATTGCTTTTGTTTTTCAGCCATGACAAGGCAAGATGAATTTTGTGGAAAAGGACTGTCTAATGGAGATGTGCTGTATAATTTGGATGATGAATTACTGGAAAACCAGAGTAGTCTGTGTTGTGGTCTTTTTATTGTTCAGTGCACTAATGGAGTTAAGTTATATTTACATTTTCTAATTATATTGTGTTACGCAAAAAAAAATATACGTAAATATCCTCTTGCCAAACCAACCACTGAGCTCCATTCCTCTCTTAGAGAGAGAGAAAAAAAAAGAGAGAGAGGAAAAAAAAAAAAAAAAAAAAAACCACAAACAACTAAGCCTGAAATAGAAAACAAAATAGATAATGAAAGCCCACTGCAATCACAAAGAGTCTCCACATGGTATGCCAGGCAAGCCTCCTGCTTTTCATCACAGCCATGCCATGGTGTTTGCTTGTCCATCGAGCACACAGTTTGAAGTCTTCTCCTGCCAACAGCCTTGGCCAAGATCCCTTGCTCAACGATGCTTTGGGAAACTGTCTTTACAGCCCTCTTGATTTTAGATTCAGCCAGGGAATGTGCTTGCTAGGGGTTGTAGTGCTCAAAAGGCTGTTTGAAATCATGCTCTCCTGTGCCAGATGCAAAAGAGCTATAAGGGCAAGGGTAGATGATCAGATCCCAGCACTTGCCACTTTTTCCCACCAGAGCCCAGGCACAAAATCTTTTACTCTGAAGGGATGGTTCAAACTTTGGTGCTCCTCTGTGTGGTGTGTTCTGGAAGGCAGGTGAGCTGCATGAGTCATTAGTCCTCTGGGGTAATTACAGAAAGGGAGGGACAAACCATTCAATGAGGCACCTTTTTTTCTCATATCTTTGTCTAGAATGCCAAAGTGAGTTACAGAGTGCATCACTATAGTACAACAAAACATTATCATTTTAAAGCTGGTTATTTCTTTAAACATGCTCTATCTGCCTCAGTCAACTGAGAGAGCCTACAAAACTCCCCCTTACCTCCTCTAAATGTGTTGCTAATAACTGAATTTCCTGAGACTTGTTAGAGTCAGTGGATTTGGTTTATTGCTTCATATCTATGTATCTTTGGAAGAGAAAAATGATATAATACTTATTCTTTTTGATGAGACTTCCAGGGCTTGTTCTTTGCTGCTTTCCAGGCATTAATTTCAATTATCTCTGTTTTCTTACTTAGCTGTTTGCCCATGTTTAAATGCCTGTGTCTAGATTATACGCTACAGGATACATTAGAACGCAAATTGAGAAAATGTATTCATTTATGATGCCCAATAAAATAGAGCTTTGAACCATATCTTTTAATGAGAAAGATGTCCAAGGCAGGTTTAAACTTTGGTGCTACTTCCCCAAAGCTATCAACCTAATCTGATGTCTAGGAAAAAAAAAAAAAAAAAAAAAAAGCAATCAGATCCTTTACTGTCTTTCTAAACAGTTTGGGTATTCAGAGACGACAAACCGATATTATTCTAATGTCATGTTTTATGTTATTGTAAAGAAGTCGCTGTCCTGTTTGCTCCAGCATTTTAGAAACATGATAAAAAGTAGGCCCTACCCAAAACAGTTCACACCTTTATAAACTCAAATAATGCAAGTTAAGTGATTGGCCCAACCGATTAAGTAAATCCTTGACTTTGATGACCTCAGTAACACCAGCCTGGCAACTGGTGCACACCAATACACAATACAGATTACTTGTAGACATGATATCCACTGTTCAAAAGGATTTACATGCCTTATATCAAAGAAATGAGAATTTGAGCCTTGCTCACCACTTACACCTAGAATAAATAGTATGTTACAATGCCTATGTTGCAAGATTTGGTCATCCACTGTACTGAAAATCCATTGAAAGTCCATTGAAAAGTGAAGCAAAAATTATCTGCGGGTGTTGTAGGAACATCATCTGACAGTAAGAAGCATTAACATCGCCTTCAAAGTGAGAACTCAAAGTGAATTGACAGGCTTATATCAACCTCTCATCATATAAAAGGAGTAATGCAATTAAATGTAGTCTTATTTTGTTGAAATATTTTTGTCAGGCACAGGGTGTTCTGAGGTGATACAGATAATTAGCAAAGAAATTTAATCATCCGTATCACAATGAAAGAAAAAAAATTGGCTCCTTAATCAAAACATAGACCCACATGATCTGAAATTAGAATGTTTCAGCATGTCTTCCAGGCTAGAAAGTCTAGCTCAAAATTAATGGGAGTTGGCAAGCATTAAATTATCTACCTAAAAGAACCCATACAGTTTCATGAAAGAAACAGAAATATACTGATACTCACAAAATAAAAGTTATCTGCAGGACTACAATACTGAAATAGTGTCTTTCCTAACATATAGCAGAGACAGAATGCTTTCTGAGCAATATACTGTCACTAGGGCATTTATTAAAAAGAATGTTCATTCTTGGGTAGAGTGGGAACTGTACTATTTTTACCAATAGTGACCTTGACTTACAGTGTTGCACATTGAAGGAAACTTTATGGCTAGACCCTAGCCATAGCTGTGGGATTCAACAACTGGGCTTTTGTTTGTTTCAATGGGATGAGCTTGCTTGGGTCCTAAAGCTCGGCATTTTCCTGGCAATATATGTGAGATTCTACTTGTGGTTTTGATATCTTTCCAATTTGTCTGGAATCACTGTCAGGAGTGAGCACTTGAGTGAAGGGGACTTTGATGCTTTTTGCCTTTTCAAAGTACCTGTCATTAAAAAAAAGTAACTGTCAGAATGGCATTGACTTAAAAATATTTTAGAGAGTGAAATCCAGTGCATAACAAAATTTCAATGTTTAACACAAGTCTGCCAATATTTTCAATTCAGTGTTAATGAAAAAACTTAACGCATATGTTGCTTTTAGCATACCATGTTTTAGTTATTCTTTTATGAATTTAGTATGTGTTTGTTTTTTAAAACTCCGAAGCACCCACTTCAGCTGGAAGAACCAAGTAGCACAAGATACTCTTAATTTAGGAAAGACACTGTGATCTGTTGTTTATGCACTAGATTTGGTGAAGTCCATATGGAAATCCAAAACACGTTCAATAGTGAGAATACTTGCTTAAAGATGTGTGTATGTCATTTCTACTACAGAACATGTAGTTTTTAAAGTTTTAGAAATTTTAGCTGTGTTTAACCAGAAGTGGTACCTACCTGAAAAGCAAGGTCTCAGAATGCTTCATATGCTTCATATTAGTGTTTTTCTGTTGTCACTAGTGCATCTAATGATTTTGACCAGATTTTCCTACCGTTCCCATATATTTACATTTTATAGGCCATTCCATTTTGCAGAAAATGTATTCTGAATGCTTTTCCTCCAACTCTGAATCCCTTGGCAACTTCAACAATCAATTTCATTCATGAAAAAGTAATTATTTGAATTCTGCATATTTTTAGCTTTTATTCATGGGGTTTAGAAGCTGGAAGTGTGAAGAAACAGAAGATTCAAAGGGGAATCAGTAGTTTTTTTGAGCAGTCCTCTGGATCCTACTGTCCTAGCCTGCAGCTGTCTACGTTGCCTCACACTCAGGCTGTGTAATGGAGTGTATACACTGCCTGTCTTAGCAAGTAAACTCACACACTCTATATGGGCACGTACATCCATATGGACTCACCTAAGCCTCTCTTCCTATATGCTGTATGAGTGCTGTAAGTGTACTTCAAGTGTCTGAGGCATTTAGAGGTTAGACAATACCAGAGCATAGCTCTTGGTTCAAAATTTGAAAAACAGCCACAAGTGCTTCTATCTAATAAAGTAGAAATGCAGGACATGTGGGCTGGGAGCTCTATACACCCATTAGTGCTACAGATCTCAATATGAGATCTCTCATCAGATATGCTTTTATGAAGCATACTGTGAGTGTGTAAGCTAGTTGAGGTGGCAGCACAACATGAAGGCAGTGCCCTGTGTGAGCCTGTAAGCTCTGTGGTTTGTCATGGACTACATGAAAACACGCTGTACCAGTGTTATGGTCTATTTGCAGCTGAATAATTCACTTGCAGATAATGGGGAGTTGACTGCATTCCAGGTAGCTGTCTAGAGGTGATGTGTCTCAAGACAAGTCCCTGGTGAATCTAATAAATTACCATGTTTTCTAAGAGCTAGATGTCAAAGCACATACATGTACATGGTCATTTAGTGTCTGAATAGTGTCAGAAGGAATCAGCTGTATTGAGCCCCCCACAGTTTTGCCCAGCATGGAGTAGATACATGACAAATAAACTGTCCAGTTGCACCTTAGGGAACACACGTTCCTATTACTGCAACAGAAACATGCTGGTAAGTCTTTTCTCAAAAGGAACAGTTTTCAGCTATGTGGTTTTGAATTCCGTGGGCATGTAACATCGCTTAGTCTGGTGTCTCACAGAGTGAGGTTGTGCCTATGAAGGAGGATGAGAAATAAATGGCCAGGCTAGCAGAGAAATAAGGTCAAGAATATGAAGAGGGGGGGAATGTCCTTACATGGTGACAATGTTGGCAGTACCCCCACCAAAATGTAGGTGTGGGTTTTAAAAATAAATAAATAAACAAATCATTAATGGCCCAAAGATAAATCATTCTGAAATTCATATCATACTCCTTATCCTCAGCATATCTGAGATAACATTATTTCCCTCCTTTCAGCCACTTCTCTCCTATTTGGGTTAACAAAGACGTCTTAAGTACCCTCATGCAGTAAGAGCTAGCAAATGTTAGCTTTTTAGCAGCAGCCGCACTGTCAGTACTCTAATTTCTTGAAGAATTAGGGATTCTCAGAAGTCAATTTTTAATTTATTTAACAGTTCATTTACTTTATCTGTCCCTACAATGTCTTCTCTTTACTAGAATGAATTATCACTACAGTTGTCTCCATGTTTTTGTTTAAATACATAGGCAAGGTTCCAGCATAGTTTGAGTAAGGGTTTTTCAGAATAGAGATGTATCATGGCTTGACTAACAAAAGTCTCAAAATTGGTCCACTTAGGTTGAAAAAAATTTCTAGTTTGTAACTCTCTCTCTCTCTCTCTTTTTTTTTTTTTTTTTTTTTTTTTTTCCTGTGTTGTACTACTAAATATCATTATGGAATTTATTTACTACTACTAAAGTTCTATTCTTGTCTTCCATTAGGTTTGCACAATGTAACAGTCAACCATTCTATTTGGGATATCATCAATCCCATCTCTCTTGCATGCTATAACTTAATAGCAAAGCAAGTACTACAGGTGATCTTTCCCTTGGTAATTATCTACTTTACTTGGCACTTATTAGACCACATATTAGAATAGATTGCACAGTAAGGCTGTAGAGTCACCATGCCTGAAGGATTTCAAGACGTATCTTGATAAAGCCCCAAGAAACCTGGGCTAATGTCAGAGATGACACTACTTGGGAAGGAGATTAGTGTAGGGATCTCATGAACTCCTTCCAGCCTGAATGATACTCTGATTCTGAGTTTTTGAGTTGGGTTCCTCCTCAGGGTTTCTACAACAAAACACTAGCACACAGGTAGTAAGTCTCAATAGGAGAGGAAATGTTGTATTTTTTTTATTTTTTTTTTTGAGACTCCTGATTTATTTTAGATTTAAGGCTAAGTATTTTCAAGTTCTGCAAGTTATGCTCCCTTGGCAAACTGATGTGTGATAGAAAATGCAAATCAAACCCACCCCAGTGCTCAGTTCAACCCACTGGCCTCATAAAAGGAAGAAGATGTGGGTCTCACCACAACACACTGTGCTGTGGATCTGGGTCTGCCAGGAAGTAAGAGTGTGAGGTGTAGTATGACTTGGTTTTAGAGAGCACAGTCTTGAAATTAGGGTGGAGAGAAGCCTGAGCACAGGCTTGTGGGTTGAGGCTGACAGGAGATGGGATTCTCACAGAAGTGTTTGACTTGGAAAAAAAAAGTTGTTTAATATATTTTGAAATTACACAAATTATTTTACAGGGGAGAATAAAAAGTGACCTTAAATTAAGGAGAGGAAGTAAATTGCTGATACTCTCAGAAGTGACATTTTTTTTTTTTAGTTCAACAGCTGTTGTATTTGTCTGTGGTCTTACATACTTAAAACATTTTTCTTTAAAAATACTGAATAAATGAAAGTCAGTGCTCTGCAGCCAGCTAATACTGCGTGAGATTAATTCTTCCCTTCTGTTCAGAAGGACTGTTCCCAGGCTTGTTTTGGCTAGTGAGAAGGAGAGCTAGCATCAAATGCAGTGAATGGGTTTTATTTGATAAAATAAATTCTCCCACTCTCTTATCATCATAGCTTTAAATAAAGTATTGTGAATAGGATGTAAGCATTGTAGCCTGTGTTCCCTTTCAGATAAAGAAAGTCTGCATCAGAGTACTGAATCCCACAAAGAATAAAATTTCTATAAGGCAGTTTTTTCTTTTTTTCCCCATATATTGCATACTGTGATAGAAGTGAAAAAAACACATTTCTTCAAAATAGCCTATAAAAATAATGGCAGATAAAGATGCCATATTGTTTTTGTCATAATACCTGAGATATAGAGAAAATATCTGGATCAAGTTTAAAAAGCCCAAGTTCCCAGGGTTTTTCTTCAGGTATGTACCTTAGATACAAATGGATGGATATTTATATATAACTATACTATACATATATGTGTTTATAGTTATAAAGAGGTTTCACTTAAAATCATGGTGTTAAGAGTCAACTGAGTCTAGGCTGAACTTTCCCATGTTTAAACAGTCAGTGACTCTGCTGACAAAGGAGGTACATTGGGACTAAAATGACCAATGCAAGAAGTCACGAATTCTAACAATTTTTCTCTAATAAAACACCTGACTTGGTTAACAAACATTTTTATTTTTGAATTGAAGTTTTCTGGACTAGATCTTTAAATTCAGAATAGCCACCAGCAAGCTTTTTAACAGCTTAAATCTTGTTACTGTCTTTGGTTGTAGGGTGATTGGTTATCTTTCCACATCATTCAAAGTCAAAAATGTTCCCTACAGAAATGTGGAATTTCAAGTCATTTCTACATTTCACTTCCTAGGCATGGAAATTTGATCCTTGTTCAGTGAGAATAAGTATTGTTGCATCTCTAGTGAATTTCCACTAAAATTACCTGGAGAAAATCCATGAAGAAGAAAAGCTCAATAGTGAATGCCAGATGAAAAGAAGTCCAATGGGGTTAACATACTTGAGAGATTAATGTGGTAATATCATTTGTAGCTGCCTAAAACTTACCAAACTGCTTCACTGACCATTTTTAGTGCAATCACCTGGCCACAGCTCAAGGTACAAGTCTGGAGCATGACTTAGTTTCACACTTCAACATCCCAGTGCAAGTCCTAGCTGTTTCATCAGCCAAACAGAAGTGATTCAGATAGGGAAAATAGCAGCCAAAGTCATGATAGGCAGAAGCCAAAGTCCTTGTGACCATGAGGGTTGCAGTTTTGGAATCATCTTAGAAAGTGACGCAAGTCCTTTCCTTAAGAGACATTCTGTTTTCTTATATAGATCAAGTATCCTGCTGTCTGGATGGCAACTGAGTACAGCCAGTAACAAAAAATGTCATTCAGTTTGGAGTTTTCTGATCTTATGGGTCACAGGCTAATTTAGGCTTGTCTCTAGCCCAACCTCCAGCTCAGAGCCAGGTTGCTCAGGGCTTTATCCAGTAGGATCTTGGAAACCTCCAAGGGTGGACACTGGCCATAAAGCTTTCAGAGATAAAGTGATTACTGCCTCTTTTCTCAAAGTGTTAAATGGTTCAAAAACCCGAGAACTAAAAGTGGTAAATCAAGAATTTGTCACATAATAGATTTTGGTTTTTCTCCAACATCAGCAGTGTTATCGCCTTGCACTGTGTTGCAGACACTGACTGTTGGTTCCTATTTCTTTTGAAATCTCTGGATTATGAAAATGTGAGTATAATTTGTGGTAGGTGTAGAAGCACACTAATGCACATATGCTGGCCAAATGAGCACTGGTTGGTGTCAAAAAATTTTTAAAAAACTCAAGAACTGGATAATGTCAAAGGTGAAACTAAGCATTTTCCCCTTAGTTCAACTTCAAACAAAGCTGTTTTAATCAAAGCAATTGCTATGGTTATTCCAATTGCATGTAAATTAAAAATTAAATGAAAATAGGCAAGCAAACCCAGTAGCTGCATTATGCCGAAGCTGAGGGAAATATATCCAAAAAAACACTATTTCCAGAGTGCAATATACGGTAAGTAATTCTATTGGTATATAAAGTAAAGCAAGAGGCAAATGGGACTACTAACTGTGAAGTAGATAACAAATATTCTGCATTCATACATAATTAAAACACCTGAGGGTAAAATACTGAGATGCAACAGGAACTGTTTGATAAAATATAAAAATTGAAGTAAAGAAAACAAGAGACAAAAATTCGAGAAACATTATGAAGAACTTCCTGCTCAAGAGGCACCATGTATCAGGTGTATGCGGTTCCCAAACAAAGACAAGGGAGAAGATAACCAAGACCTATAAGCGAAGTTTCAAGTTCTAGTGAGTGGCATTTTTGTAGTATGTCAGCTCACACAGGTGGACCTCATGTACACCAGCATCACCTGCCATCGGTATTTCCCACGAGTGGCTTTGGGTCTCAGCCTGGGCAGAGGTTAGGCAAGAATTAACCATAGCTAAAGCACTTCACAGGTGTTCACTTCCTCATTACCATTGCTTTCTAGACATGTTTAACATTGTAGGTGAGAGATTTTATATTTGAGTATCTTTCAAGTCGTATCATGGCTGAAAGAAAAATAGTGTGAGCACCACTATGGGATTGCACACTTTTTCTCCTGTTTCTAATGAATGGCCATTGCCTATGAGATGAAGATGCTACAAGCTGTGAAGGACTGGAGTTTGAGGTGCTACAGATCAGCACAGCAAAAGGACTTGTGGAAGGGTCTGCAACTCCCCCAGTGTAAAAACAGGGAGCTTCTACTCTAGCCATCACTTCGGTTAAACCTTGGGTGGCAAGAAGAGAGTTTCCACCTATGCCTTTTTCTTCTTGGTTTTCCTTCTCAGCTATTAAGCAAATCACTTCCTTTCTTCTCAGAGTTTCTTCTTTGGAGTGGGCAAGACCATCCCAAATGAAATCAATGGGCATCTAATCCTGGAGATGGCTGTGATTACTCCTGGTGCATCACTGGACAAGTGACACACATGCAATCCAGGAAGAGAGAAAAAGACGCAGCTCTTCTGGAAGGAGTTTTTCACGTGGGCAGGCTGAGGTGTAAGCCTTTGGGATGCGTGGCAGGGCTGTTTCTGGAAATCCACCTACCTGCAAGGGCAGCTGGAGAGGAGCATCTTCCAACGGCCGCTGAAGGAGCGGCTTGGCTGGGGGTAGAGAGGTTCCCCCGGGCTCACAGCGGTTAAAAAACCAACCAAACAAACAAAAAAAACAGAAGTGGGGATGCTGCTGGAAGGGCGCAAAGGGATGCCCGGGGGCTGGCTGTAGGCACAGGGGTTCATTTCCCCACGGTGGGGCCGAGCTCCGGCTGCATGGAGGGAGGCACCCTGCACCCCGTACCCCACACTAGGGGCGCCCCCCAGGACTAAGATGGGCGTTTCCAGGGGGCTCCTGGCGAGCAGGGGGCGGCGGGGGTGGGGTACAGCCATAGAAACGGCGGCGCGCATCCCCCGCTGACCCCCGCCGGTGGGATTCCTCATCCCCACCCTCCCTGCAGCAGCCGTGGCCTGTCAGGGGCCGCGCAGGCTCTAGGCGGTGAACAGTTAACGCCGGGAGAGGCGGCTCCTCTCCCCCCCCTCCCTTTCCTCTGATCCTGTTTGAAGAAAAAAAAAAAAAGAAAAAAAAAAAAAAAGAAAAACGTGTACATCCCCCCCCCGGGAGAGCAACGAGTCGGGCACGGCCAAGGCAAGGGACCATCACCCCACCGCCCTTCTCCATCTCTCTCTTTTATTTGCTATCCAGCCCCCCAATTTGCAAACGGTCTCCTGGGGTGGCCTCGGCTCGCCGGGACCTCCCGGGCCCGGGGCGGTGGCCGAGGATGGCCGGGGCGGGGGAGGGCGGGCGGCTCCCTCCCGCTCCCCCCGGCGGCTCCCCAGGGCAAAAGCTGCAGCTGGGAGGGGACTGAGCCCGGCTGCACCCCTCTTCTGCAAGCTCCTACCTCCCCTCCGGCAGGGCTTGCTTTATTTTGCTTGCTTTATTATTATTATTTTTTTTGGCAAAAGGGAAAATATATCTCGAAAGGGTGGGGAAGAAAAAAAAAAAAAAGAAAAGCAAGCAGGCAGCCTCCTCCTCCGCTGCTCGTAGTCCCCTCCACTCCACACCAAAAAGCCATCGCAAGTGCATGCCAGTTCTTCACTAAAGTGCTCCAGCCGCTGGATTAAGTAACTCCGGGAGAGCAGCACACGCACGCACGCACAGAGCAAAAAACATGAAGGAAAAGGCGATGTTTCAAACCGCTAAAATGCAAGGAAACATGATGGTAAGTGGCTGCGGCTGGCGCCACCAATGCTTGTAAGTAAGTGTCGGGGCTCCCTGTTCGGGTTCGGCGCTGCCCGGAGCCCTGACACCCTCCTCCACGGGCTCCCCTTGGGTGCTGGGGCACCCAGGGAGGATGCTCCTGGTCCCCTCCCGAAGGATGCTTCTGGAGGTGCGGAGGCTGCAGCGCTGCCCCTCACTAGGAGGGGGTCGGGGGCGCAGCGAGGGGTGGGGGGCGCCCGGCTGGGGGTCGGCAGAACCGGGCTCTCTCCGGTCATCGCTCTCTGGTACGGGCAACTTCGTCAAGTTGATGTTGGGGTGCTGGTGGGGGGGATACCTGGCATGCTGTTGAGTATTACTAGTGCAAGCATTTGCCTCGATGCCTTAAAAAAAAAAAAAAAAAATCCTACTCGGGTACTCGGGATGCCTTTCTAATCAGCTCCCCCTCCATTAGGGAAAGAGGAAAAAAAAATAAAGAAAAAGCCAGCTGCTCTCCCGGAAGAAGCGCTGGTTGCCATCTTGTGCTGATGGAAACATATTGGTGTGTTTTGCCCGCTGGTTTGACCCGCTGGGGATGCGTGGTGCCCCGGGGGTTGCTGATGGGATGGAGGGGTGGTGATGGAGCAACGGGATGTCTGTGGGGCACTTCGCTGGGAGAATAACTTCCTGTGCCTGACCTGGAGCTCGCAAAGGGTACCTGTTGGTCTCCTGTCCCCTCCCTGCTCCCCAGCAAAGTGCTCATAGCTGGCTTTTGGCCACCCTTGGGGGGGGGTGGTGGTGATGTTGGGGTGTGGTACAATTAGTACCATGAGTCTCTTTTGTGCCTTATGTCAGCGTGTTCAAGAGGCAGCCAAAGTGTTCTCCATCCTTTAATTAAGTTTTGTAGTAAAAGGCTTTGCTGGCTTTTTAAGGCAATGCCTCCTTCTCCAAGTCTGGCAATGTTGCTTTTTTTTCCAGCAGTAGTTTTTAAGAGGAAGGTGCAATGCTATGTGACCTGTGAATTCAACTAAGGGAACTGAACAGGAACTTCTGCAAACAATTCCCCAGCAGAATTGCACAGCCAGTGTGACTGCATCGTACTCCTTTCATTGTGCCTTTTAAATGCCTGGGAAATATCTGGTGCTGGAACTTTTTTAACATGGGGAAATGTAGATTATTATTTGCTCAAGCTACTGATCCTAGAGGTCGTTATAGTCTGTGATGAGGATGTGCTCTACCACTAAGAAAAAATAATTAACCACCTGAGATGACATTGTTCGATTAAAGTGCAGGATTAACCTAATTTACATAGGCAATGTCACAGAACTAATAAAAGCCTCACACACATTTTCCTTGCTGGTGTATGAAGTCAGGAACTGAGGAATGGGCAGGAATTCCCCCACTGCCGCTCAGCTGAGGGCTGGGGCTTCTGCTGGGATTTTTGGCTGGTACTTCTGAGTGTGGCAAAATGGATCCGCATCTGTACACCTCTGCGAGATGAGCAAAGGCTGGAGTGATCGATCTACACAGAGAGCTTTGTAGCCAGGGCTGTCCACAATTCAAACCCTGCCAGAGACAACAGCAGTTGCCTTTGATTCAAACGGGAGGGGAGCAGGATCCAGTCTCCAGGCTGCTAAGTCACAGTTACCGCTTTCTTACTGTCACTCAGGGGGGGTCCCCCCTGACTTGATGCCAGGTTTCCCTTTGACAGCATCTTGGGAAAGAGTTCTTCAATGAAATTCAGAGACAAGGAAACTGTTCCACTGACACAGCTGATTTCTTTAATTAATGCTTGTGTTTTTATGGGCCACCTAAAACACACAGCTGGTTTCTGTGCTAAGCTGGTCTGTGTTTGCAACTGAATCTGCAGTTCATTTAAGCAAGAATTAAATTTAGGTGAATATTTGAGCTTTAAAATCTTTGGAGGGATTTCCCATTTCTTCAAGTTAATAGCTAGTGGACCTAATCCTGAAATCTCAGCTACACTTTCAGTAGAAGCTCTAGCAAGTTAAGACTAGTAGTTTTGTTACTTTTTTTTTTTTTTTTAATATATTTTTCTTTTTATCTATTTACCACTTTTGTTACAACTAGTATCAGAGTCCTGAACTAATCATGTCAAACCCTCCTGCTCTGAGTATCTTCTCACACACCTGGCAGTCACTGAGATGAGGAGAGGGCTGTGTGTGGAGTTGCAGGGGATTGCATTAAACCCTGCACTACTTTAATTGCCTTAAAGAATTTGAAAAGTCATTGAAAATTCAAAGTCTGCAGTGTTTCCTTGTTTGTTTGTTTTCTAGCACTTTTGCTGTTGCTTAGAATCTGGACAAGCTTCTAACTATATATTGATTTATTTATTTTTTTTCTTAAAAAAATCTTTCTTAAACTGAGCTATTTCATTCTTAAAATGATGTGGCAGCAAGTGATAATACTGGCATGATGGCCATGCAGTGGGCCTTTTTTAAGTATGGTGATAGCTCACAGAGTTACTGCACCTGTGATTTCTTTATTACCTAATTAGACCAGCAAAAACAAAGCCATTCTTGTGACACCAAGATAAATGTTTTTATCCTTGTGATTGTATTTCACCAGGGCTTTCTTTTGGCTTTTTTAAACAACAACATTTACCTGGAAAGGTGCCTATTTTTTATTTTACTGCACTATTTCCCATTCATCATTTGAGCCAGGGGAATGTAACTTTGAGAAATAGTTCATGCTCTTACAATGGGATTTCTCTTAATTCTACATAAATACCGTAGGGAGTGATTAACACACAGTGGTTTCCTCTAGTAACAACTGACATATCCCACGAGTTTTTCACAGTCTCTTTCAAGTTAATATGCAACAATAGGGCTTGGAGATAAATGTGCATCACTTCTGGAGATTAATTTAATGCACCTACGTTTGATCCTAACTGTAGGTGCAGCTATATGGTTTATTTCATTGAAGTATTTATTTATTTTTTTTATTCCCCTACACATTCAGTTGTCAGGTCAAGGACGATAATACCAACTTCAATTGCAGTTGTTTTATTCTGCCCATGCCTTCATTTCCCCCAGGACTGATCTATCAAGCACACACAGGCTTGCTTTTTTCATCTTCCCATCTTCCTTCTTTTTTGTATTTTTTTTTTTTGGATTTGCTTGCAACCACATAGGGGAAAAAAAATGTTTTAAAGAGGACCTTTAGTGCAGTGCCAGGTTCTCATTTTATGTACACCCGTGTATATTTTGAGAACCAAAATGGGTAGGGGTGCAACTGCAATGAAGATAAAGAGGAGCTGCTACCTTTGGAAGTAGACACTTAGGCAAGTGGAGAAAATGGGCTTAGTGAAAGAACATAGGGGTCTGTGAGGCAAAATTCAATCTTCTGTACAAGAGCATGCTTTATTAGGTGTGTTCAGTTGGCAGTGACAGCAGTGAGCACCCTGCTGTAGCCAGCTCTCCCTGTTAGAAGGATGTGTTCTGAGTTAGAACTCTTGTTCTGAGTTCCAGCCTAGCCAGAATCTGCCCTAATGTTTGGAAACTACCAAGAGAAACTCCAATGAATGTGCTGATTTTCTGCTTTATTCTCTTGAAAAAGAATTATGGCTGGGGCAGAAGAGGCTGTCCTGGTTCACTGGGAGGACTTATAGAAGAGTCTGGAGATTTAGATGTTTTCTTTGACAGTCTGAATCTTTACTCTGGTAGCTGCAGCTTGGATGCATATATAAAAACAAATAAAAATAAGCCCAGTGGCAAGTGTTATCCTCAGAAACTCTGTTGGCATCTCTGAGGCCTTGTAGGCCTCAAGGGTACAAGTGGCATGAGGATGAAGCTACCTTGTCAGTCTTGGTGAGCTCTTTCTGTGTCTTCCTAGAGACACACTGGTGCAGCCAAACAGAAAATCTGGCTTTGATCCTGCCCATTTTGTTTTCTAGTGCCTCTCAGGAGCAGTAAATTCATATTAAAACCCATAAATAACAGGCATTGAAGTTCCATTGTAATTTCCCTTATTTGCTGTATTTTATCTACAGGTTTATTGCTTGCAGTGATCAATTACATTACACTGAACGTGGGGTAATGTTCCTCAGCCAAGAATACAGCTGGCCTACCATGGGGTAAAGAAGCTGCGTAGAGATTAATCTTTTCTTGAAACTTCCACACTGGAGTAGGTGGTTGTGTTTCTGTTCCAGCTCAGTCTCCCTGCTACTTTTTCCTTCCCTCTGCCTCAACTCCCACTTAATTTAGAAGCCTAACCCTGTCCATAGTTTGTGTACTACCCATCAGCTGACCACTACCTCGGCTGAAACACAGGGGCTCCAGAGCTACAAGCAGGGGAGCTATGGCAGCAGTTCCCAGGTGAGCTATCATGGCTCCAACTGAAGTTTAAGTCAGGCAGAAATGAAATTGCCAAACAGCAAGAATTGCAGCAGAAGATCTTTGGCTCTACTGCTGCTTATTGAGAGGTGGGTTGTATTCGGAGGACTGTAGCAGTCCAGTATCCTTTCTGGGTCAAACGTAACGGAGAACAAGTTTTTCCTTTTGTCAGGATAACACATGCAGCAGAGGGTACAATCCACAGGAGGTACTGGAATTCCTGTATTTTGCCCAGTGGAAGAGCTGTGAGAGGTGCTGGGCATGTTCTGATATTGTGTTAGTAGTTGATGGGAAATTACGGGTGTTTGCACATTTAAGGTGGGATGGTTGAGAGCTCCACAAGGAAATATCCAGTAGGATCACAATGTTGTCTACTTTGTCTAAAGGGACACCTTTATCCTTATGGTGTAGAGGGGCTGAGTCTACCCACGGCATGTTGGGAAGTGGTAAGGGATCTGCTGGAGCTGCAAATTCCATGAGAAATATATGGGGCCAGGCTGTGTCTCAGAACGGCTTTGGGACTCATGTAGTAGTCTGTGCTGCTGGTCAGTATTTAGCAATAGGAAAGAAAAATTGGGAACTTGTGGTGAACCTAATTTTCATAATTGGGAAGGTTCAACATCTTGAATTTTGATGCAGGAATCACTCCTGCATCACTCTGTCTTGGGTATTAACCAGCAGCTCCTCTTCTTCCTCCTGTTAGCAAGGAGAAAGGAACACTTTAATGTTCTGTTTTCTGTCCCTCCTTTGGGTCTTGACTGTTCACAGTATAGTCTAAGCCCACTCTTTCTGAACCTTTTCTCTGCTTTCCTGAATGGTAGGCGCCCTAACTGAGGCGCCTGTTGTGATTTTACTGCTACCCACTCAGATGTCATTCACTAGCACCCTGAACAGTAACTGAGACTGCAGAGCTGGCTGTGCAGTCAGGACAGCAGCACGATAGTCATCCATATCTGAGGGGTTACTTTTGTTTGGTAATCAAGTGTGGAAGTGCAACTTCTTTCACAACCTAAGATCACAACATAAAGTGAAAGTTTTGGAGAGGTTGATGGCCTGAGATGACGAGGAAAGTTCCCCTCTACATTGTGCAATGTGTCTTTCAACTACTAGAAGATAATTCATAGTATGCTCCTTTGCACCAAGTGTCACTCCTGTGCATCCCACTGGTTGAATTTCTTGGCAGAGCCTTGCGCTCACTTAGTATTCATTTAACTGTCTATATAAAGAGGAAGGCAGTAACAAGTCATGCACAAGTATACCTCTGGTTGGTACAGAACTTCTAATAGGAACAGGATCTTTAATGTAACTGACAAAGGCAGAGCAAGATTCAAAAGCTTGAAGTTGGAACATTTTGGACTAGAAAAATAAGATGCACAGTTTTTACAGAGAAAGTATTTATCTACTGGAATAGTCTCTGAGGGAAGCGTTATAGTTTCTCTGGCTCTTATAGTTCTTCATTAGAACAAGGTAGGAATAGGATTCCTCTGACTAAACATTGGCTTCTTCAATGGAGACATCTATATCTAATACCATCAGCCTTGGCTCTCTTTACAATCATTTTAGTTGATGGAGTCTGGGGCATGATTCATCCCAACTTCATGTAGGTGTACAAAATGGACCAGAGGAACTGCACTCTTAAGTGCCGATTTCCTTTCATTGACTTAAAGAAATAAGGAGTACTGGCTGAGCCATAAACATCTACACTGCAGATATCTATGGCTTGAGTCCGTTGCTTAAACATAGCCATAGACATTCCAGAGTATCTCAGATGACACTAAACACCTCACCAGGTCTTTGCCATTATCAGGACAAGTACTGCTCTGCAGGGCTTGCCAACCATCTTCAGTGGGACTGGGGATACACGAGCTGCATGGTTAGGATTTTACTCTGGCCAGGTCCCAGCATACGCGTGCAGAAGCAGGTTGGGTTTTCCACTGCTGCAGTCTACCTGTAGCAAGAGAGGAGCTGCATCTCAGTTAGATGCCATCTTGCTGAAGAAATTGCTTGGTCCATGGTTTGCGTGTATACAGAGCTGCCCTAGAACATTATAATGCACCTCTAGCTATAAAAGGACTCAATCTAAGTGGTTTTATGTCATCACAAACTCAGTGCATGCATTTATCTTCTAGGTCTGTGTGTTTGCATGTGTGTTGTCTGTGCATTGTTGTACTAAACAGTGACTCACGTGAGGTTAACAAGCAAAACCTATTTATTAGATTGTTTTATGTCCCGTAAATCCTGTGTAATCCACTAATGCATAATTCTGTCACTTAGGAAGCCAGGCATTCTTTCCCAATGGAGCATCGCATTTAGCAGATTCCCATGGTTCATTTTAGAAAGGTTTCAGAAGGGAATATTTTTTTAAAAAATAAAACTAATCTACAGAATAAATACATGTATAAACCATTAGGGTCCAAGTGCTGACAATACATCAGTAATTGGGTCCCAGATGTAGCATGCATATATACATAGATGTTGTAGATTTGCTACCGTCTTAAGGAAATATTATTGTAGAAAGGAAAGCTTGCATTTGTCATGTCCTCGTTGCCCTTGAAGTGGATTATCAAGGTTATGTTAAAACTCTGCTTTTGCAGTGGCTGTCTTTGTGGTGGTATCAGTAAAATCCTGGGATTTTGTGGAGCACCTGCATTGTAATGCTTATTCTGTGCATTGGGAAGAAAAGCATGTCTTGCAGGTAGTTTCCAAGCACAAAACTTTTGCTGTGAGATTGGTATGTCCAATGGTATCTTCTCCATCACTATCAAATTAAAGGCTGGGAACAGCAACAATAGAATCACCAGTGGTATTTTGACCAGAGGAGAGAAATACTATTTGTGCAGCTGAGTCTGAGTTCAACCCTGAATCATACAAAGAAAGGTATGTACAGTCCGTACATACCAATCTGAACAATTACAAAGCACAAGGTAGGAGAATTTTAAACTTACTGAATGGCCAGCAACCAGGCCAGGATTTTGTTTGTAATAGGAGCCTTTCTGATGGTGTGTCTCGATATTTATTGTCTTTATTAAAAAATATGAAGTATTTCCACCATCTCATCCCAAATCTCTCTAGAGATCACCCTGAGATGCACCCAAAAGCCCAGCCAAAAGCCCACATGAGACAACTAACCACTCAAGACAGTGGGATTAGCTGCACTGCTGGCTGTTGCGTGCCCAAGTGAAGCACTGGACAGTGAGCAGGCTGCTGAACCCTGTGAAAAATCACTCTCAAGTTACTGAGAATACTGGCCAGAAGATTTCATCAACTCAGGTGTGTGTGGAGATGGTTAGACTTGGCAGGAATTCCAGTCACACATTAGATGGCCTCATTCTGTAGTCATTATTCAGCACTTACTCAAGCAAAACTTTCGCTGAACTTAATGGGTTTACTACCTCTGCTGAGCTGAATAAGGAATTTGTCTGAGACTCAGGTGCCTTCAGACCTGAATCTCAACACAAAACCCCACCACGTGATGTGTCACAAAGGATTTTCAATTATTATCTTTTTAAGATTGCAAACAGAAATATACTGGAGATAAATAAAAGAAAAACAACAAAGGTAAGGGGCATGATAAAGAAGTAAAGCAGAAAGGGAGAGTAAGGTGGTTATCCGAGAAGATGCTGCAGGTTGAGGGAAGCTCCATAAAGTTTTTACTTTATCCCATTTTGTGTGTTGTCCCCCCATAAAGAACCTCAAACGCTCCATCAGATGCTTCATAGAGCATGCTGTGTGCCTGCACTTTTGTTAGGATATTCTCTGATAATGATGAACTGGGAAACATGCTGGAAATGAAACATTTTTATTTGTTTACAATTTGGGACTGATATTAAAACCATGGAGAAAAATTGGAATGATAGTTTGGCATGTTTTCTGTAAATACTGAGTATTTCTTCTGTAGTATACGATATAACCAAAACAACCTAGAAATAAGCTTGTATTGCTCTTTTCTTGCATCTAATTATGAGGATGTGAAAAATATGTTCATATGAATGCCTTCTCATGCTGCTGTGAGGGGGCTGAAAGTACCTTTTATGAACATCTCGTTTGTAAAGCAAATGATTTTAATGCAGGAATATTATTATTCATGAGCTCTGAGTTTATTGACTCCATTAAAAAACAGATCTATGGTCCACACGAAGGATATGTGAATTGCTGTGAGAAGAGCAGAAATTAATTGTACTTCATATCAGTATGACAGTACCTTTGCTGGTCTTGCTATTTGAGAGTTTGTTGTTATTGTCTTTATTTTTCAGGAAAGGAATGCTTATGCTATGGTCCCTGATGTTTTCATATTATTCTCCATGCATTTTATTTTATTAGCATTAATCATGAACATTTTGATTTGTAATTTGTCAAAAACTTTGTTAAGAAAGGTACTATTAGTTTGGATTTGCACATTCCTGGAGGAATCAAAATCTATTAAAGATTACAGCAAACTTAAAAATAAAAGTTAGTTACTTCTTCTTTTGGTTCCTTGGCTTTTATGGATAGGCTTCCATAATACAAAGAGAGCATCCCCACAACTTACTTATTCATTTTCTAACAGAACTGGGGTCCTACTGGAGAAAGGAGGCTGTTGGTAATATCGAAGGGCAACCAAATAAATTAAAACAGCATGTATGCAATAGAAATGAATGCAAAACTGACATTCTCCAGAGGCATGCTCCTTGTTATGTTCCCTGTTCAGCAGTGTGCTTAAGCACCTGTTTAACATTAATGGTAAACATGCATATGCTTAAATGTTTCTGCTGACTGGGGAGTTATGAGAAGTCTGCCTTGCACACACATAGTTAAACAGCCCGTTTTCCATCTGTGTGCAAGACTAGAGCACGGTGCTAGCTGAGCATTTTCCAGGTTAATTAGATTGGCATAACAAGATCCCCAGTGGACTCTGTGCAGTCATCAGCTCTTCTGCACTCTCCAGTTATCAGGAGGTCTGCTGGAAGTAGCGTATCTTTTGCTAGTAACTGAAACAGAATATTGCACTGTATTTCACCAGCGTGTTCAAATGGAAACAGAATTGAATGGATTGTGAGTACACCATAAATATCAATTTGGCTCCATATTGCTAGCGTGAATATGGTGCATCCTTCAAACGCACAGTGTCTACCAAGGACTATTTATTCTATGGAGCTACCAGTAATGGCTGTGCTTTCATGAATTATGCATGTATTTGTCCCTAAACTTCACCTAACCATGATTTGGAGTGTTTAAATTTGATGCTGGCTGTAAGTACAAATTGCAGACATTTTTCATAAAATGTAATGTCTTTTCAGATTTCTCTGCAGTACTAGTAAGAGTCTGTCATGCCTGCATCAGCAACAAAAGAAAAAAAAAAAAAAAGGAATCAAAACTTTTCTAATTCAGTATAGGGGGAAAAAAAGTATCTTGATGCTACAAAGCCTTGCGAGGCAAGGCAAAATTATGTGAAGTCAAGGGTACTCTGTTCATCTTTTCACTAAAGCTAGTGAAACAGGATGTAATCCCATTGTAGATATAAAGCAGTTATTATTTATCAAATGAAGAAAAGAAAATGATCCCACTATATGCCTAGAAGCAGCTTGCCACAGTGTAACGTTGTAGCAGCGAGAATCATATTAGCCCTTGAGGCCTCTTGATGGGTTAAAATGAGGGAGAAAAAGCACATGCTTTTAGGGAGAGATTAAATACGTGAGAAGGAATGTGACTATTTTAGCTGAATTCAGTGGCACAAAATTTGGCTTTCCAGTATTTTCATGGAGTGACTGCTTTGGTTTCCTCTGAAGAGTCCCTGTTTTCTGTATTTATACAGTTCTATCTGTACATTTGAATATCTGTTTTCTGGAGATTTCTCTAGAATGGGCTTGTTGCTGTTTCTTAACCTATCCTCTTATGTTTTTAAGGAGTTATATCCTCATGAAGCATTGCGTATTAACAGTGACATGATGGAAAACATTGAGACAAAGCGGGCTAATCCACAGAATGGTGACAAATGGCTGTAGCGCTGTCCTGAGCTCTGTTTCCTCCTATATTGAAGAAGACACATCATGAATAGATGCAACTAAAGAAAGGCAGAACAATGAAAAGACCGGAAGGCTTTGGGCAATTTGCATTTGGGTATGGTGAAGCTTTCAATCTTCAGTCACAGTTTGAATCTATCCTAAATTGATAGTTATTGATGCTTGCTAACGTCCATTGCCTGCTTGCTAATCTTGGTGTGCTGTAAGAGGAAGAGAGCCCAAGCTGCATGAGGAATTGCTGTGAACCAGCTTGTGACCACACCACTTGGGTGCTCTCTGAGGTGGCTGATGGAGCCCACGTAGCACATCGTGTAGCAGGAACCCCACTTGTGCCCAAGTGGCCTTGGTAATCTTGTCACAGGAATTAAAATAATTTGTGTGGAATGTTTTATTTTTTTATTTTTTATTTTTTTTTCAGCTCAGAAATACCAGAGGGTAGAATTCACTCCTTCCGAATGATGTTTTTGTTGTTTAACATAGACGTATGTGTGTTGCATGTAGGAGTTGAAAGTACAAGACCAGCTGATATAAGACTGGGGGATGAGATGGGTCCTAAGAGCTCTTCATCTCTGTGGGGCAGGCTCTGGAGTGGACTCTTTGTGCACTGTGCCTTTTGCAGGGAGCTAGCGGCATTGCTTGGAAAGCAGCTTGAAGGTAAATTGCCATGTATGAGACGCAGACGCTCAAGTCGCTGTTCCTGGAGTGAAATAAAGAGCGAGCTAAATTTGTAGTCAGGACACACGCAGTCTCCACTTATGGGCAGAGTCCATATGTCAAAGAATACTGCAGTTGGTGAATTCATGCACGGGCACATCAAGAACTTGCAACACATAGGAAATATTGGAATGGAGGATACTGAGCCTAGTTCCCAGCTATCTGAAGCAATCACAGTGTAGCAGTTTTGTCATCGGTGTATGCAGGAGAATTTTTTGCTTGAGGCTAGTAGAGTCCATCAGATCACAGAAGCTGAGCCCAATAAACGCTTTTATTGTCTGAAAAGTGAATGCAATTATTTCTCTTGTGCCTTGTAAATGTGTCAGACTGGTACACCTACTGTGCTCGTTTCTATCTTGTGCTTTCTCTTTTGGAGATTCTCATAGGAAGACACTTTTCATCTCATGTAACTAAACATACAGAAATTCATAACAGAAATATTAAGATTGGTATTAATGAAATACAAATAATTTTGGCCAGGCTACTTCAACACACAGCTCTTGGTGCACAGGGCAGTGTGATGAATGAGCTCTATGTGAGAATGAGAGTAGAAAGGTGTTTATTAACAAAATCTGAGCATGCTGGCTTTATGATTTTCTTCCATAAGGTCTTGCCCTGGAGCTTGTGACACTAATTTCCTACATATTTAGGAGTTCATAGAACCATAGAAAGGCTTGGGTTGGAAGGGACCTTAAAGACCATCTAGTTCCAACCACCTGCCATGAGATGGGGTGGCAGGGATGCCAAGCACTAGGTCAGGTTGCTCAGGACTTCGTCCGACCTGGTCTTGAACACTTCTGGGCTGGGGCATCCACACCTTCTCTAGGCACCCTGTGCCAGTACCTCATGGCTCTCTGAGTGAAAAATTTCCTCCTAACATCTCATCTAAACCTCCCCTCTTTTTAGTTTAAAACCATTTTCTCTTGTCCTGTCATTGTCTACCCAAGCAAAAAATTGCTCTCAATCTTTTTTGTAAGCCCCCTTTAAGTACTGAAAGGCTGCAATGAGGTTTCCCTAGAGCCTTCTCTTCTTCAGACTGAACATCCCCAGCTCTCTCAGCCTTTCTTCATAGGAAAATGTCTTCATAGGATTTGTTGTCTTTCATTCTCTGCATGTTACCAGCAAGGCTGCACTTGATTTGAGGATGGGGGAAAGTCAAGTGACCTGACCTCCCCAGCTATGTGATGGCAATGAAGCCTGGAAAAGATGGTAGAAGGGGGGCTGGAGAATGTCAGATTCCAGTCATGGGGTGTCTTAAAATAACAAAGCTTCATACATTTCATACATTTGTGGATGTCTAAGTCTATTACACCCACAGCATTACCTTTATCAATCAAATCTAATCTCATCAAGAAATGAAATCAGGTTTATTTGACAAGACCTATTTTCCAGAAACCCATATAGGCTAACCTTAATTATACTCCTGTCCTTTAGTTCTTAATTAATTGACTCCCATGTCATTTTTACTACTTTTCCATTCTTAGAAGGAGTCCCTCTGAAGGGAGACACCAGCAAACTATCGCTTCCATGGGTAAATGGGACATTAGTTTTGAAGAGTCTGGTTGTAAATTCTGTAAGTCATGAGAGTAAAGTCAACAAGGGTGAGGGGGAAATGCAGGGAGCTGCTTTGTGATACAAGGTAAGACAAAGAGCTGTGAGCAAGAACGTCCATTCAGGATCCTATGGCGTCAGTGAAATGATGGAGTGTGTGTGTCCATGAGAGGACAGGAGAGTGTGAGGCAGAGTGAATTGATGTTAGTGAAAGTCCTAAGGTGATGGTATTGTTTGTTATAAATTTTGTTTGCAAGCTGAAGGAGTGTATGCTGAAGGTGTGAGGAGAGGCAAAAATGATATTGATGATTCAGTAGAGAAACAACTTTATGATGAGAAGAAAGTCACTAACAATTCTCAGCTATAACGAGGACAGACTGGGGTGAGAAGCAAAAGAATACTGATGCAGGTCTGTGTATGCTGTGCTGGAGTGGAAGGATGTGTTGCACAATCTAACTGAAAAGCCTACACCACATTGCTATGATGTGGAGCAACTTAAGAAGTTGTTAATGCAAATGTGTCCTGCCATGGGGAGAAAAGCAAGTCTAGAGATTTGACTATAAACGAGAGGAAGGACTAACCTATGGTAATGAAATGCAAAGTGTCTGATCAAAATTCAGCATGTTAATCTGAATAGTAAATCTTTTATATGAATGTGTCACTTGAGCCCCATAGTCTACAAGGTTTTCTTCTTTCAGTATATGTTGCCCTTGATGTCCATTTTGATTGCAGAGTGTGGTAACGTTTCACTGTTGCCACTTCGTTTGCCTGCCAGGGCTGCTTGAAATCAAACAGCTTTAAAGATTTCCAGCTACTGGAGGCTACAGTGCGTGTAAGGCAACTGTGATGTGTTGAAATTGAAAGCATAGGGCCTTTGCCTGTGATTGAGAGAGTGTGATATTTAACCAAAGGGCACTCCATCTGATCTAGTCATATACAAATTAAAATTAAAAGAAAAACTGTATTTAAGTACCAATGAGGGTAATGCTCCCAGGAAACCGTGCTGAGCAGTGGCTGTTGTGTCCTCAGCTTCATGGAGGCTTTGACGTGTCACGCTTTCTGAGAAGAAACAGTGTCCAGCAGTGAAGACACCTGGCTTAGCATGCAGCAAATTTGAATTTGTGGGGAATACAACCCTGATATCTTGTGTGACCTTGGGTAAATCTCTCAGTGTGGCTTTGTCATCGGGGGGCAGCTGTATCACCTCCAATTGAGGTTGCTGCAGCCTACGTGGAGCTTCCCACTGGTCTTTTCCTCTGTTCCCCAGGTGTGAAATAGAGAAATTAATTTCTTCCTTTGCCTTTGTATGTTTTGACTAGTATTTTAAGTTCCTATAATATTCATGTGTATTGTTACAGTACATAAACTGTCTTACTCTTCTAAGTTGGAATATTGTCTATACTTAAGATTATATTAAATGTCATGGATCTACTGAAGGTAAGTTATGCAGTAGGAGGTAATAGGGACATGTAAATCTCTACAGTTGAGCTGCACTTGCAGAGCAGGTTTATTCTAAATTACAAAGAAAACAAGATAGTTTCTTCCATTCTTGTCTTTGTTTTTGTCCGAATCAAGGTTTTATTATGAATCTAAGCAGTATTTGTTACTATAGGTGCTCTGTAATTATTATTTTTTTTCCAATGGTATTCGATGTATTACTAAATAGATGATATTTCAATTGATGAGAAAATTCTGACTGACAGTGGAATCTAGTAAAAGAATTGAGATCAAGTATTTATTTTTAAGCTTCTGGATTTGTGTCATTAATCTTATACAAGAATTGCATGATTTTGATAATACTTTGTTTAGAAAAAGAGGAATTAAAGCACTCTGCCAAAGTCAGATGTATGGAAAAAGAAAAACAAACAAAAACAACTTTAGCATATAATCTTTGATTGTTGTTTGCTTTTATGTAATATAAATATGTAGAAAATTAATTTCAGTTTTAATAAGATGAGGCAATCTGATTGATGGGAACTGAAATTTTGTTTACCGGGAAGTTTCAATGGTCCTTGTTTTCATCCTGCTTAGGAAGAAAAACAAACATTGAATTTTTTTTATTATTTTTTTATGCTAAATTGAGATTTAATTTTCTTTCCTCATCTTAGTTTTACTTTTTAACACATAACTTTTCCAACAGTCTAAAACCTACCAATACCATCAGAAGTATGCTGTAAATTGGGGTGACAGAAGAAAGCATACTCGGACACTAGCTATTAGTGCTTAATTCATCCTTTGCTGTTGTAGCTATCATGTTATGCAAAACCACACTCCTCATACACAACTCCTTTAATACCCAGCATGGTATTTCAAGCATGAATTGACTTAGGTTTGCATAAATAAAGAGTGGTATTGGATCTGGAACTGTCTACAGGATAGAAACATTTTATATTGAAGAGTATTTTGTTTCTCTGTCTTCAGAAAGAAAGACATCTGCTGTCTGAGTATGCAATGGGTATGTGTAGCTTGCTTTGTCTTGATGCCCTGTTGGATGAGAGATAATTCCAGAGGAGTATTTACAGCTTTCCCAGGAATGAAGCAATAGTTCCTTTGCAGCTGTGAATATCCATGTAAAAATGTACTTTCAAAGTCATTCATTATTTAGAGTGCAGTAACAAATACTGAGGGCTTCCTTAAAGTCCTTGGCATACACTATGGGATGGTTTCAAGCTGATTGTTATAGAACTTACATATGGACAAAATTTTAAAACATACCTAGCTGAATGTGGCATCCAAACCCCACACTGGAAATTGAAATTCACTCCAGTTTTGGTGCCACCCATTTAGATCTTGATTCTCCATGCATCTCGTGCAGTTGTGTTGTTCAAGAGGAGTAAAGAGATGAAAACGATGCCCAGGGAGAAACTGCAGCACATATAGACAATATTCATCCTATTTTCCTGTAGTCAGCCACTGACAGTGAATCTGGGTCAGGCAGCTGCTCTGAGTGCCACATTCCCATGACTAGACTAATATCATCCCAAACCTGCTTGTGTGAAAATATCAGAGCTGCTGTCACACTCGACTGCATTTAAACTTGCCCTTGATCACAGTCCCACCTCTGTTCCTTTGTTCTAAGTACAGGGTATTCTGCTCTTGTTAGCTTTGCCAAATTTGCTGAGATTTGTGTGTTGACTTTAGACAAACAGCTCCCAAGGAAATGTTATCACTTAAGGTAATCCTTATTACATAGCAGGTTTACATGGCAAGTGGAGCGTGGGGTGTGTTCTCAGGAGGGTGACTTTGTGGTACGAGGTCCCAGAGTAGCTGGTAGCTATCTACAAGAATGGACCCAACTGACTCAGAAAAGAGCTGTGCTCAGAAGCTGGCCCAGAGGTTTGCTGTTTTTATTTCCCAAAACAGAGACCTCAAAGTTTACACTGTTTTTCATATGAGCTTTTTTAGAAGGTAACAAAAGAAAAAACAAGCTGAAGAATAGAGTTCAATGAGCTCTTTGGAGCTAATTTGCAAAGCACTATTCATTTAAATAGTTGCTCAGTGTTGTATGGACTTGTATGCTCCTTGTATGGACTGCATGCTTCTGTACTGTCTAAAATAACTGTGTGAAAACATCAATAAAAAAGTTAGCTGTGGTCCTAACCTGGTTGATTTTCTTCCTGTATGGAAGATGTAGCTTTCACCTTCTCCTTCCTTCAGGACTTTCCTATGATTGCAAGTGTACTATGGGATAAAAATCATCCGCTCCTCTTGGTTTGTCTCCCTCTACCTTTACAGTGTTGTGGCATATATCTAGGTCATAATGTTACTCTGCTTGATGAACAGGAGAGGCAGGCAGTCTTTTTGCTTTCCCAGTAGAGAACTCAGATGTTACACTGAGGCTTTCCTACTTCTTACTGTGTTTTTTTCAGTCAGCAATGTTGCAAGGAGTGTTTCATTATATATTGTTGTAAAACATAATTTATAAATGTTGAATCCAAGGCACTGAATTTAGCAGTTAGTGAGATGGTTGCATATTTATGTAGACAAAAGCTATCATGGAGTTTGGGCGCCAAATTCTATTCCAAATGATATGTTAAGGCTTTTTTTAAAGCAAAAGCAATATTTCATCTCAAAGCTGCAGTGCATAAGGGCCATGTCATGCTAGCTGTGCTAACTGCAGTCTTTTCTGTTGTAATGGCAAAAATTCAGGGCTATTAGCAAACTGATCCAGACAGAGAGGGATGTTTTTGATGCAAAGGAACTGTTTCCTTTCCACCTCGGCTGCTCCAGTGCTGCACAGCAGAGACTTGTGGAGCTGCAAGTAGGATGGAGTGATCCTATAAATGACCCTGATTATCACTCTCATAAATGACTTTGCATTTTCTAACCAAATGACCAATGAAGCAAGAGACATTGAACAAGATTTTTAATTATAACAAATGGAATCTGTGCTCTCTAATCAGATTGCTGTATAGGTGGCTATTATTTATTGCTAAAAGTTAAAGCAATTAAGCTTCAAGCAGTCATTGGGCAGCTTATACCAAAGAATTACTTCATTTGAGTGTTTTTTTTTTTTTTTTTTTTTTTTGTTTGTTTGTTTCTTTGTTTCTCTGGTACTAATACTGCTGCCAAAATAACAGCTGCAGGTGTTACTGTTACAGACTTGCAAATGTGAACAAACTTAATATTTGGATTACATAGAATATAATGTGGAGTTTTTCTATTTCTTTTCTTCTTCTTAGCATGTCTTTCTTTATCTGCGTTTTCCATCTATCTCTGAGCAGATTCAACAATGTTCTTTCTCCTTTACTTTTCACCTGCATCACAGCTGTCTGCTTGCCTGTCAGCCAAGCATGGTGGGGTATCTGTTTCAGCTGTTTTAGGGCAACACCAAGAGTAGATGTGATGTCTTAGTTCAGAACGCAGTTAGTTGCTGATGCAGCATGATGACGTTTTGAAGAGTAAGGCTCACTCCTCCTTTGTAACATATTTGTACCAGGGATTTGCACTGATACAGCTACTCTGGTGGAAAAAAAAAAAAAAAATCTGTTTCAGAAAACTCTAATTCACCTCATTGTATCTGTGTTCACCTGTTTGTTAAGTGGGCAACTTAACATCTGTCTATCATGTTGGGGTGCTGTAAGGCTTGCTCGAGAGCTGCTTTTAAAGCATTTGGAGATGCTTAGATGATAGACATAATAGAAAACCACTGATTCTGTGCTCTACTTTATTTCTCCCTTTTACCATATTAAGTCCAGCTCAGCAATTACACAAAAATATCAGCACAGTGCTGTTACACAAAAACACGTTTGCTCATTGTTTTTATTGAGAAGTGATGTTTGTATTCCCCATGCATGCACACATAATACCTTTAGAAATTAGAGCAAAGCCACCTAAGTCAAAGTAGATTTAACTCACAGCAGGTCACACTGAGAAGGTCCAAGACAAATGTTGCCAGAGCTCCTCAGACAGCATAAATAGCAGAAACAAGAAATCAAATGAAGTCTGTAGTTGGATTGCTCTTCTCTCACGGCATAGTCATCTGGAAGCAGAGGCAACTGGTTACTTAAGGGAGCTTCGAGCAAGGATCTGAGCATTCCTCTAAGAGGATAAAAGTTGCTGCTTATTCATATGTTTTCCAAAGCTTTCATGGGATTCAAATGCCTGGTTCTTTAGAAATAGAATAATCCTCTGAGTGGCCTGGAGGAGCCCAGCCTGAATGTTACGCTATCAGAAAGGCATGTGTGTTGGTACGCTACTGTTTGGATGTCAATGTGAAGGCAACTTTTTTGACCTCTTCGTGCCACTCAGCACAAAGGGATTCATTTGGAACTACGTAGTGATTGTAACAGAAACCTGTGTGCAAAGTACTGCACGGAGGCTCGCTCCAGAGGTACCAGGAGAATGGTGTCTTCTTAAAATGTGGCCAGGATTAGCCATTCAGGAGCCAGACTGAAAACACATTATTAATACTTGCTGCCTTCCCCCATACTGGTGTGTTACAGAGCAGGCCAGCATTTATACCCACAGCCCCCCACTTATTTCTGTTCGGACACTGTCAGAGCTCATCTGTCTGGGGGTGCTCATAAAGGTCTATCAGAATTAATTAAATAGTTGTCAGTTGGCTATTTACACCACACTGAACTCTCATTCAGAATTAAAGTATCCTTCATTTCCTTTTATTTATTTTACTTGTGAAGTGGATTAAGCTAAATTAAATTAGAGCTATTTTAATTCCATGTGGGACTATCCTCCCAGGAATTTAATGTGGCATAACTCATCCATTTGCAAAGTAAATTTATATATGTCTTCACTGAGAATCTCAATATAAATAGATCCTTAGGCCATATCAAGAAAACTGTTTGCTGTTAGGCAATGCACTTGGGAAGTGTGTAAAGTTATACTGCAAAGTTATACTGCACCAAGTGTACACCTGGGCAATTGTTATGGAACAGTAATGGAGTATATATTAACATCCTGGATTAATTTGTAGTATTCTATCCCCTTTATAGACAAAACAGGTTCTGTTGAGGTCTCTAAGAATTTTCCTGGGAACTTATGACCCTAGATTCTGTTTAGAAACATGATAATCACAGATTCATAAAGCGAAGCTGGAATCTGAGACCTGATTCAGGAAGGAACACCATGAAAATGCTTAGCTTTAAATACAGAAATAGTTTGATTGACTGGTTAAGAATTGTTCTGAATCAGAGCCAAAGTGCTGTGGCTTTTTGTGACATTTATATGGCCTCAGGATATGGATGTTCAGAGAAAACTTCAATGACAGTCTTCCTTAATAATTCAGAAGTCCCGATTTTTCTTCAGAATTAATATCAGTCACGATGATACAATCATTCTGTTCACTTGAGGCCAGACTATATGAGGACCTGTTTGCAGAAAGTAGCTTACTGATTACAGCTTTCTAACAGGCAGCGGGAGCACTGGGCTGTAACCCCTTCTTTTAATTAAAGTTGTTTGTCACTTATTAAGGCTATTTTTAAACTTTTTTTTTTTTCTTAGTTTCTTGGGGAAAACAGTGTCATGCTTTTCATCAACTTTAATTTTTGTTTAAATTTTGTTTAAATTTTAATTAATTAATGCTAGATTTCTATATGTGTGACTCTTGCTACAGGAGGTCTCTCTTCATCATTAGGAGGTGAAAAACATTGATAGCAACACTATTGTGAAGTAACACAGAGCTGTTGATGTACTTTACTGCAGTTAAAGATTAATATTTCCTGAGGAATTAATGATAGAAAAGGGATCAGTAGGGAAACCTGTGGGAAATCATGCAGCACCTTACAATTGCTATGAAATTTACACATTTCTACCATTGTAAGTAAACTCTCTGCAACATATGATGAATGAAATTGGAGATGGGCCACAAAAGCTTTTTTAAAAATTAAATTAAACAAAACATTAAAAAAGAAACGTTTAAATTAAAAAAGATCATCTGTAAAGATGAAAAATTAACAACTGTGAGAATTTACCTAGGGACTTGAAAATTTCTAATCTGAATCTGAAAAAAATCTTTTTTTTTTTTTTTTTCTCCTACAGTCATCTTCAGTATCATTGGAATAGTACAGAAAACACCTGCTTTGTACCACTATCTTTCTTTCAAAATACTGCAAAGCTGAATGAGCAATATTCTTGTAAAGTTTGGTTACCTGAGATATGAATGATCTGTCAGTGGTGCCTTAGGAAACATGAAGAATGTTTCAAGAAAGAACAGTTTTGTTTATTGCAAATCTATTATTCACAGCTGAGTATATGTATTCTTTTTTTTTTTTTTTTTTTTTTTTTTTTTTTTTTTACAAGTGTGTAGACTGATATTACAGATACATTTGAATATGCAGTGAAATCTTAAAAACCTTAAAGTTAATAACCTAAAATAAACTTATTTTAGTATTTCAGTAAGCAGGGGGAAGAAAATTCACAAAATCAAATGTATTCTCCCAAGAGCTTCAAAGGAATAAAATCCCTTTCATTTAAAAAGTCATCTCTTGATTGTAATTGCAAACTTGCAATGGATTTCTTCACAAATGTATAAAGAACATTTTAGAAAGGAGTAAAGCATTGAAAAAAAATCTATTCTGTAAGAAACACTTAAATATGAAATTCAGTTGGGCCCCACCCAGACAATTTTCCTCATCTGAGGCCTAGGCCAAAGCCAAGGCTTTGGATCTGTAAGTGCTCAATTACCTGGGCAACCTGATTCTGGAACCCATGGGAAGATGTAGCATGCATGGTTGAGCATCTGCAGAGCACCAGAGTGGGTCTTACCCAAGCCTGATGCAGTTCACGTGGAGAGCTACACTGGCCTGCCCTCCCTTTTTCACACCTTCAGGAATTGTGGCTCTGACAAAACTGCTTGTTGATAATTCTTGTTGATAAGAGTTGATAAGTCTTATCCCAAAGCTTGTATTGAATAATTTCCAATTGCTTGCAGTCTGGTGAAATAGGAGCTAATGTGAAACTGGGACACAGGCAAATTTGGGAATCACATACATCTGTGCCTCTAAATCTCATTCAAGACCCTGTATTGTGTAAGGTCAACCCTACCCTACAAATTGGTCCCATATTTCATTGCTAAGCAAATTGATGTCACAGTCATGTCCTTCCTATAAAGAAAATTATATCATGGGAACTATTAAAGCTTTCCCTTTAAACTACTTTATTTTGTGTTTTAGTACAGGACCATTTTAAATTAATTATCCTCTAATTTGTAGTTGAGGCACTCAGTGGCTGTAAGTGATAACATCTCCACAGTGCAGTTAATGTTATGCTTCTTTGTGTATATAAATACTTCACAAAAGCATTTTTCTGTGATGTAAATTGAATTCTAATACGTTAGACAGGATCATTTCTGTATAGTGCTTAGCAATGCATTCCAGGTGCTTGAAAGCAATTTTAGAGAGGGTGAAAAATTCTCTACAAATTGTTCAGATCTTAGAATTTCTGTCTGTATTCTACTAGAATAGAGTAGACCTAGTATTCAGTTAATAAGAAACATTTTTTCTGTATGAATTTAGCTACTTGACTGCAAAGAGAGTGAAGTGATTTGGATTTTCAGGATTTTTGAGTTTTTAATGCAGGTTCAGTTGTGAATTTTTGATGAAAAATATATTAAAAGTTAAAAAAAAAATAAATAAATGAGAGAATTCCTTTTATGTTCTGATATACTTCTATACTTTTTTTTTTTTTTTTTTTTTTTTTTTTTTTTTTTTTTAATAGTGAGGTTGAGAGCAGGAATTCCAGCAGTGATTTTTGTAGGAGGCTTTGTTTTTTCCAGTGTTCAAGGTGACATTTTAAAGACTCTTAGAAAAGGATCTCACTGCTTTTGGGAAATAAGGCCCAGTTAGGGATGAGTTGAAGTGAAGGGGAAAAAAAAAAAAAAAAAAGAGCTGTCTTCAAAGTCTTGGTCTATGGATTTAAAATCTTTGATTAAAAAGAAAAAAAAAAAAAAAAAGAAAAAAAAATAGCAAAAGATCTAGCATTCAATTGGGTTTCAAAAAGCTGAGTGATAAATGAATACTAGAGAGTAAACTTTTTATTTGTGCTGTTAATATATTGTTGATCTTATTAACCCATCCACAGGGGAGGGGAAATAGACATGGTTACTAGATGGATTTTTGCTCTTTTAGATAAAGCCCTAAACTTTGAAAGCACTCTCTGAGACATTTTTATGCATGTCTTGATTGTTATCCCTCCGTCATTTATGCTGTAATGCATTACTGGAAGATCTTGAGTAAATTTAATTTCCTTACCAGCTGCAGCCTTTTCCTTTTGGCAAAGAGTGATTATGTTTGGCTGTGTTCAGAATGAGAATAGAAAAAGCTTTTCACAGGGTTTCTCAGATCTGTGGTGCTGTGTGAAGTACTGAAGTAGGAACTGGTAATGGCAGAGACCCTGTGAGATGGGAGATGAGACATTCTGCTACAGCAGCAGAGTCCCTGCTCTCCAGTGGCATTGCAGGAGCTCTGAAGGAAATAACTGCTTTCTGCCAATACTTAGAACACAAAGCATACTAGTACCGCAGACAACATCACAGACTCTCTTAACCGTGAGAACAATCTGGGATACTTTTTTTTTTTTTTTTTCCTTTTTATTAAGTCTCCATCCAGTGTGATGTAGTTAAAAGACACCAAAGAGCTTAATCAGCAGCTCAGCATTACAGACGTGATTTCCAAAGTGCCAGGCTTAGCAGTGCTCTCATTGAAGTCAGTGGGCATTTTCTCAATGACATTATGGCTATGGGGAGCTTACATGTTTTAAAAAAGCAGTTTGTAAATTCATGTCTCATGGGTGCATTTCAAACAGTCTTAATACAAGAGCTTCATCATTTTGCCCTGATCACAAATTCATTTGATTGTACCACATTAACACTGGCTGTTCAGATATGTGGGGTAGATACAATCTAATGTTACTACTAAATCTGTTTTGTTATTAGTAAGTTTTTCTATGAACCCAATAAGGCTGCATTTTCAGGTGTGGCTTTGCACCAGAATGTTTGTTCCCCTGACCTTTATGTACTGTAAAAGAGCAAACAAACAAAAACCTTGGAAGACAGAGGAAAAGAGAAGCACAGCATGATAACAGCAACAACTCAGCAAGCTTCAGTCTTACCTAAATGCAAATCAGCACAAACTTAGACTAATTAAGTTCTGCAGTTAATGACAGACTATACAAGCCTGATTTAGCAGATCCTCTAATGAGACCCTTGGGACTTGGAAAGCAGAAGCACAGTGCCCTCTGAGGTTATTAAGGCATTGCATCCTCACTAAAGATTACAGAACTGCTACTGTGAATGGGAGGCCAGGGCACTCAAGATAGTCAATCCAGGTTTCCTAGAGCAAATAAGAGTCAACGAAAGAGCAGGAAGGAAACATATCACCCTGACATTGCTCTCCTAGTTATTGTTTGTGTACTCAGTATGAGAGAAAGAAGATTCTCCAGGGAACAAAAAGAAGGGTGTTTGGGCCTCTTCCAATATATTATGCAGCAAAAGATCTGTTTATTTAATTATTTGTTTATTTATCTTTTCGTTTGTAATCAGAGGATTAATAACATATATAATTTCATTTGTGTTTTCAAGCTTGCTTTGGATGTTACTTGTGTGCTGCAGAGAGATAGATGCTTTTCATTTGCTTTATTTCACCATCATGGTATTTGCTGTGAATTACCAGAGATCTGCAACTAGTGCCATTTGTTGGCACTGTACTTCAAAGTTTGTCACCAAAGAATGCCAAGGAAGTTAAATGTGGGAAAATAACTTTTAATTAATTAATTAATTTATTTATTTATTTATTTATTTTTGGTATGTGTGTGTTTGTGTTAGAAATGATTCAACACACATGAGCAAAGGCCTTTGAATGATCACTCTGAAGTCAGAGTTCTGACACTAAATATCTCTGGGCTGTGAAATAGATATGAAAAAAAAAAAGCATTCTAAGGATTAACATGCAAATAAGGGCACAAGTCTGGTGGTTTGTTTTCAAATTCCCACATTCAGTACTGCTCCAACAGCCTTTTTAAAGTGGAGCAGTTTGCCCACAGGATAGGTTTATAGGATCACAGTGGAGCCTGTTCACTCTGGTAGGTCTCACCACTCCAATGCACTGATTTGACGTCCATGCTAGGATCCAAATTCTTGTTCAGCACAACTCCAGTTTAACTGCAAAGATATGTCAGAGGTCTGTGGAGTGAGGTGCAAAGTCTGGGCAAAATAAATTTCTGTTTTTCTCAAGGCAACCTGTGTTCACTTAGAAAAACAGCAACAACAACAACAACAAAATCCTCAAACTTAACAATTGGCTGATTTACTTCTCAGAGAAAAAAAAAAAGCTTTTCCGACCACATGGGTACACCTTATGGTAGACTACCATGTCATATGATCCCTTCATGAATCTGCACTGGGAGCCTAAAATAGGCATTTGCTGTGACATTCCATTGCTTGATTTGTGCTAAGTGGCCCCGAAGGCTCAAAGGGAGTATTTGCTCCTATAGACAGTTGTTTGTAGAGCATCTAGCACAGTAGGGCCCAGACCTAAGTAGGGCCCTTGTCACAGCCCAGCTGTGGCTGCCATAACCTTCTTCCTGCTGCCACATCTTCTGAGAGATGCCTGGAAATACACATTCACAGTGGTTCAAAAATACACTTCATTTTCAAAGATAGTTGCAAGCAAAGGAAGAAAACATTGAGGGTGGAAGACAAAGCAGATATTTCAGGGTTGCTCAACATCATACATTTTCACAGAACTATTTAAGTTGAAAACCAGCTTTGCAGGAAAGGAAATTAAATTGGTGAAAATTTATATAGTGGCAGCTTCTCTTGAGTTGCAGATTTTACCAGAAGAAAGGAGTAGAAATAAGGAGAGGCACTCAAAGATGTTTAAGGATAAATATCAGGAAAGAGCTCCTTGTTGATAAAGAATTAACTTGTCTTTGTCTGACTTTTCCCAAGAACTGCATACTATTTCTGTTAAAACAGCAGGAAACATGTCTCTGGTTATTGTCTGGGAAAAGGCATGGGACTGGGTGGTACAAATGCATTTTTCCTCGTTCTCAAGCCCACTTCCATGTAAATCTTAATTCACTTGATGGCTGCCCACTGGAATTCCTTGGGCTGTTTCCTCATCTCTCTCCTCTTTCCCCAGTGCTATGGATAAAGTTCTTGAGTCCAGCTACTTTCTCCAATTTTCTCTGGTGTGTTTTCTTTGTGGGATTTGGTCTTCAACCACAAGTCCTTACTCATATTCCCTGATTGTTCTTGAGGGACTAGCTGCTCTGTTCTCCAGCGTGGTGGTGAAAGATGTGCACCACGACACAGCATGAGATGCCAGAGGCTACAGAGTCCTGGGGAGATACCATGCTCTTGTTTTGAATCCAGTAAAGTTCTCTTAGCTGGTGAGCCTGGCTGAACAGCTAAAGCAAGGATGCTTTAATTCCAAATGACTGTGTATGACTTCAGTGCCTGGGAAGTCTAGGTTACAGACCAGGACTCCCTGTGGCTCTTAAAGCAGAAGAAAACCATGGAAACTGCCCCAAAGAACTCATAACTTAAGATTTACAATCCAACTGGTAGCAAAAATAAGTCTCCAAAATGACTGTGGTGTCAGAAAAAAAGATTCACACAGAAATAGGAAATCATCACTCTAAAGGCAGACGAGAGCTGAACAAAATCAAGTCTAACAGGAAATCTACCAGTTTCGAAGTAGTCACCTTGAGATATATTGTTTTTAAAAGCGTGTTTCATTAATGCAGAGGTTGATTAACTATTTCCTGTGTCTGGTCCTAATTTGTTAAAAGTACTTTTTTTTTTTTTTTTTTTTTCTTTAAAGAAGTTCTTTTCCAAAGTTAAAATTTATCAAAATTTGTGTAAGTTTAAAAAAAAAAAAAGTTGTCATTGTGACCATTATTAAAATTAGTAAGAGTAATTACTTATATCCAGCATGTTAGTATCTAGATCTGCTTTCATAAATGGAAAATATCGAGAATGGCTTTCTCACATATCGATTGCTAAGTGTGAGTATACATATATATTAAAATGTGTGAGCATATATACACATATTTTGAGTCCATTGCAAACATCTCAAAATGAAGCCATTTCAGTATTTCAAAAACATCTTTTCATTTTTCAGCCAACTGACTGATAATAACATCTGATGTACATACAATGCTAAAGAAATACATCATTTCTCTAACACAGCGTCAATGCCTAATTTTCTGCATTTTCAAATGACAGTTGAACATTTTTCAGCATAATCTGTTTTACAAGGTTGGACCTCCTGCTGGGGAGTAAAGTGCTGTATCAGTGAAGGTAGATGTCAAAGCAAAGTGCTTTTTTTTTTTTTCTCGCTTTTTTTTTTTTTTTTCTCCCCACTTCCTTCCTGATAAGGTATAAAGCAGCCTTAAGGGCCTAGCTTCCACTGAAAAATCTAAAAGTGTACCACTTGTTCATCTACAGATGATGAGCTATCAGCTGGCAATAGTGTTTTAATCCACAATCTTGAGTAACCCTGCTGAGAGCAGGTCTAATCGGCACAGCAGTGATGGCCCAGAGGTGATGGAATTTCCCAGGTGTAGTCAAAACTAAAGGTTAAGTGCTGTTCTCTCATTGTTTTTTATTTATTTATATATATATTTTAGGACTATCAGAGCTTTATCTTTTCTTTCTTTGGGCTCAAGGGCTTTGTTTATAGCTTCAGCATTAGCTTTACTCAATGCTGCAATGTTGGTCCTCTAAAAATGCTCACAGCCTTATGTTGTAAAAAGAGGTGGGGGGATGAGGATTGGATTGCTCCAGCTTAATATGTTCAGCAAACCAGCACTGGCTTTGAAGATGCCCCTGCTAACTGGGAAATGTCAGTTGTACTGTTTCCTGGCTTACTGAAATTATAAATTGATGTGGAGTAATTTGCCAAACAGTTTGATGGAAAAGAGACACCTGGAACAAAACAAACAATTCTAAAGCGCTGAATGACAAATTTCTCAGGCCCAGTCCTAGCACACAATAACTGCTTAGGCAATGTTGAGAACTGGTAATGAAGGAGAAAACATGATTCTTATTTATAAACAGAAGTTACTACAGAGTTGCTACAGGATAAATATAAAGCTTACTTGCTGTTCTGCAGTAATGTTGTATGGAGAAAATTCTATTACATAATCAAAATGCCATTGTGTGGCTTTTAGAAATTATTGCTATGGTCCTCTAGAATGAGGAAGAAAGGGTGTTTCAGTGTAGTAATAGAGAGGCTGGGACAGATTTATGTGAACAAATTCATAAGAATGATGTTCAGAGGGCATGTTGGAAGCAGGACAGTCTGCTTCTTCATGCTGCAATTAGTCAAACAAAGAGGAACATTAAAAAAAACAACAACAATGCACTAAACAAAGAGAATAAAGGTGAGTAAGGCTTGGGAATTTTTTACTACTTCCCTTGTTTGCTCTATGCACTTTGTTTCTTTCAGAGGTCTGATTAAAGAATGCTTTGTGCTGACGATGCTGTCCTAGAGTCATTTTAATCAGCTCGCTGTTCAAATATCCCTTGAGTGAAAGAGCTTAGAGATGTCAAATGCACTTCCTCTTGTTGCATTAAGAGTGCTGGAAGATGGAGGAGCAGAGAGAGCTGCTGTATGATCCAAACGTGCTTGAAGCAGGTGGTGCTGCTCAGTGTGGTGTAGAAATCCCAGCCTGTCATCTCAAATATGAATTAGAGAAATATTCCTGGGGTTCTTTGGCACATGTCTCCTGGGGGCATGACACTGTCTTTGTCTAATAAAAGCCTGGCCTCAGCAGGGTGAGTGACAACTTATTTCCATATTTTTATTGAACTAGACTCCTCAAACCTTGTACCAATGTTCATTAAAAGCTGCACAGTTTAGGGAAGAAACATAAATCCGGACTTCCATTTTACATCAGAAGCAACTAAAAGGTCATCAGACTTCCCTTTGTGACTTCAGCAATGTAGATTTCTCTTTGAACTTTGTTCCTTTTTAATATGAGTTACTCAGGTCTTACAGTATGCTGATTACATGTTGGAAACAACTTTGAAATGTGCTGTTGGCAAAAGGTCACCACACTAACAATTTATAAAAATCTTTTAAATCCTTTCTGTGAGGAATTCAGTTTAGATTTTAAGAAATGAATTTCTTTTAACTGATTATAATTAATTTTAGCCCATTTAGTAAAACAGAAAGGACCATTTTTTAAAGGCATTTAACTTCAGTGATATTTCTTGTCCATGGAGATAAAACTGCTTTTAAAATTAGAATAAATAACTTCATCCTGATTATTCTAAAGTCACCAAACAAAGAGGTGACCTGACCATGATATAAATCAAGTATCTGACAAAACCAGTCCCTTAATCCAGGGCCTTAAATCCAGGATGTGCTCTTCTGGATTTAATGTTACAAACCATGATGTATGTTCAGTTTGAAGTCTGTGGATGATCTGAAATGAGTTCACTGGGATTATGAAGCTTGAAGCAAAGCTTATGGGCAAATCTTCTAGCCTATGCAAAGTCAACACAGTCAGTCTCCAGTTAGGAGCAATTTGCTCGAATGGTGATCTGCCAACTAAGGTAGTGTAGAGGGGCTGTAGAGGGTACAAAACAGGCTGTTGGCTGTCAAGGGAGCTGAGGATGGCCAACTTGGAAGTTTACAGTATCTACATTTGATCAGATAAATCCTATCCTTAATAAGTATTTCATTCTCTAGAGTTGTTTGTTGCATTTTCTTAGTTTTCATTTATGGATAGTGAGCGTGTAGCCAAGGACCATTTAAATCTTGTGAGGAGGAAGGCTAGAAATAAAATGAGGTAAACAGATACCTACCAAGTACCTCTTAAGTATCTATTAAGTATATATCTATTAAGTATCTCCAAGTATCTATTGGGGAATGGCTCTTTTGTCTTTCTTTGCAACCCTCCACTTTTCAATGCCCAGAGGAGAAAGTGTGATTTATTACAAGTTATATGCAGAACTGATCACTGTGTGAGCCTCAGGGTGCCTCTTCACCAGGAGGTCTGTACTGAGAATGTTAAACAGTAGCTGGTTTATTGATTATCTTTCTTATATGTCATTACCATTTTTGATACTCTTTTAAAAGGTTCCCACTCCCTGCAGAAGAACCTGACAGCTTTTGTTTCAGACTGCTGCCTGAAGTTTTGATTCAGCGTTTTCCATGACACAGAGAATGGGGACAGGAATGGGGAGGGTGAAAGTGACTGACTCAAGTGATCAGCTGCATTCTTCATTAGTGGCCTGTCTAAGTGTTTTCCCGTCCTTGTTGCATCTTCCATCCTCCATCCCACATGTGGAGTTTCCTACCCACAAGGAGCAGTTTGAATGGCTGCACTCTCTGTGGAGTTTTGCAGTCCAAGTGAGTGTAAAACTATCTCCCATGCTCGCCCTCTTGCTCCCACAGCTGCATGTTGTTTTCCCTTCCTTTGCACATCAGTAGCATTCATGCCCTGTGTGATCTGCTCACTGATGAGCAGAAACCGAATCTTACTTTATTTTGATGGGTTTGGCTGGCTGAATGCGCTGAAGTGATTCACCAAGAGCACGACATCTAAGTCAACAAGGAGCACATGGTAAAGAGGCTGAGAAAGAACCTCTCCATTCAGTGTTGGCATGGTGTTAGATGAGCTTAATCACAGCTTTGGGGGAGGAGAACCTTCTGAGTTAAAAGATAATCAGATTTGGTTTTAACTGGATATATTTAACAGACTACTTATTTTGCTTACAAGGCAAATTTAACACTGGTGATATAAACAGGCCGAACTGGCTCAATTCATGCCGTATATATGGTGAAAAGTGAGTGTGGGAACAGCCTGAAGAGTTGTGTGTGCTACCTGTGCATACATCATAATTTCCTGAGCATATCACAGCTAAAGGGGGATCAGAAGAAGAAGGGAAAAAGCAGGAGCTGCATGATTTGTGAGCAGTAGGGGTACCTTGTAACCAGCCAGGGTGAATGCTGAGATGCATCAATCGTTAATTGGTCACTGTAGCAATACTGTAATAGAGCTACAAGAACTTTGATTTTCTGCAAATGAACAGTGATATAAATATAAAAGTTTAATTATACTTCTGTTGCTATGTGGGTCTCCATTTCAGAATAAATATTTTTTTTTCTGGAATAAAAATGATTTTATTCCAGATTAGAGTGTATGCACTGGGAGGGTATTAACTTATCTATAGCCATATATTTTTTCTGTTTTGTAGCCACATCATCTAATTTCCCCATGTAGCTGAATACAGAACTGGGTGGGTTTTGAAGCCCAAATGCAGTAATAAGTGAGATGTGATACAGTGAGAAAATTGATCTGAATGTCACAGCTTGTAATGTAGAGGACACAGGTACCTGTTAGTACCTGTAATGCCATACTCCTCAGCCTCAGGCATGATGGAGTAATCACTTTGAAAATTACCCAGAGTGGAGGGCCATCTCAAACAATTTGCTGAAAATCAGTTTCTGCGTAGGTGTTCCTGCTAAGCGAGTACCTCATTTAAGCTTCATGCTGATTAAGAAGGTCTTTCTATACACAGGGAGATATTAAAAAGAGGTTGCTCAATTTTTTCCTAGTAGATTTAGCAGATATTTTTTCTCTGGGGAAGAACACAATTATTATCAGTTTCATTTGTTAGCAAGTAATAATGTTGCATTTATTACTGAGTAACCAAGGAGAGAGCCTTGGTTTCTTAGATGCTATAGACAGAGAGAACAAACAGCTCTTACCCCAAAACCACGTGGTCTGTGTGAGATAGATTTGTAGGGAATAGGTCAGGAGTCTACAGTTTATACTTAAGACAGTCTTAATGTTTGTATTATGTGCACAGAGCAGGGCAGTGCACTTTCGTAATAGCTTCTGGGACATTTTACAGTGGTTCTGCTTGTTCAGCTGGGAATTAGCTAAAAGGAAAGCAGTGGAGCAGGTGTGAAGTGAAACCTAGGACAGAAGATGTGAGAGACAGAGTTGGAGAGAGCTGAAGTGCAGAGAATATCAGCACTCAATGGAGGATGCCTGGGCAGCACTGCAAATGTTCCTGCGAACAAAGATTCCTGATGTATTTGCTTCCACAATTGTTTCTGTTTTCTGGGATGTCTGGAAGACTATCTTTTCCTGGTGCCATTTACTGTGGAAGAGACACTGTGAGCACTGTACAGTGGATAAGCCTTCTTCTGATCAATTTTTGGATCAGAGGAAAGAGAAGTTATTCTTAATGGAGTTCACTTTACTGACCCTCTCTTTCTCTGATCCAGATCCTCATTTGATTATAAGAAAACCTCTACTAGGATTGCTACTGGTTTACTTGTAAAACAGTGGTTTGCTTCTTTTTCCCTACAACTTGTATTTCTAACATTTCAGCTTTCATCAGTTCTTGCAGGGATTTTGTGGAAGCTGAAGATATTGGTAATGTTGACAGTGTTAGTTTTGTGTAGTATAAGAGGTAGCATTCTCTTTTTAAGGACAGAAGACAAAAGAAGGACCTGGGAAAATAAACCTGTAGGTGTTAAGTTAATCAAGGCAATCACTGCGGTGTCCCAATCAAAAATGACAGCATTCTTCTTTTTTAATTCAGACCAACACATGACACCTTCTGCAGTCCTGCTGACAACACGTGCCACAGCACGTACAGCAAGATCAGAGCTGATGCTAGACTGACTGAAAAGCAAGAAACTTAGAGCCTGAATCCCAGTTCTGACAGCTACTCCCAGTGACCTGCAGGATAATGTCTGGCCTGCCACGTTTGCCTCATTCTAGGGCAGTGAGTGAATCCCAGCAGCCAAACACTTACATAGAACTTACTGCTGTGAGCTCTAAATAATAAACTCTTGTACTGTAAGGGAGGGGTCATAAAATTGACATTTGGTCATCAGCTCTGGAAAGGTTGGTCCACCCCAATTTAAATTATCCCTTCGGGGAAAAAAAAAAAAAGAAAAAAAAAAGACGATCATTAACCTCTATATCTCTGTTCCCACACAGTGGCAGAGGAATAAAAATGGAGTTTATTACATAAGTCTGTAGCAATAGTATTTATTGCCTCAGGACTTCACATCAATGCAGATAAAATGCATATCGATATTGGCCCACATATAGCTGTGCATGAGAAAACTCTAGTCTGGAAGAAAGCGCAGTTTTTCATTCTTTTCTATAAAACTTCAATGAAATCATCAGCTTGATAAGACCTCATAGGCATAGCAGTGGTAAAAATTATAAATGCTAACAATTATGGCTGTGTTTAATTGGGCATGGATTCTCTTGCAGCTTAAACACAAAGTTGTTTCTTGCCAGTGACTGTCAGCACAAAGGATTAATCTCATTTGGGGATATGGTTTTGAAATGATGTTCCCTTATCAAGAAGAAAAACTACAAGGATCACTTTAAATCTCTGAAACATTGAGGCAAACCTTAGCTGATGCAAGCTTTCATTCCTCCTCATATTGCAATCCAGTCAGCAAGCTGATAATAGTGCTACTTATGTGTCACCTTATTGTTTAAAGCAGCTTCTGATAGGTATGTAGCAGAAGCCCTTTTTATTCTCTAGAGTATATGATATAGAAGAGATGTTCAGTGCTAATCTGTACAGATGATTTTCTGAAATATATTGGTCTGGGGTTGGATTTCAGCATCTCTATGTGAGAAAGAATATCTGAAAAAAGCAGTGGTTATATGTTTAGTCTTTTAATGGAATGGATTTATCAGTGTTAAACCTCTTTGCTATTATGAAGGATATCTTCTAGAAGAGTATATTAAGAAAGAAGCAAACATTTGATTTGCACAATCTTATACCAGCACCTTAAAATCTCTTCTTAAACTATATCATTTCTCTATTCAAATTCAGGGACATTGTACATGTAAATGCATTGTTAATTATGGAAGTTTGGGCTTTGGATAAGCATTAGAATGTAGTCACAAGGGATTGTAACTGAATATGAAAATTACTTTTACAGCTATATTTTACTTCAAGAACATGCTTAAGCAAGGCCTATCCTGAGGAGGCTGCACAAAGAGTAATTTTTCAGTTTTATTGGTGATCTATTATAGTGCAGATTGGCCAAATTATGATTGTCTTAGTTTTACCCCTACAACTATAAAATAATTGTGCCAATAAAAAAGAAGTTGGGACTATTGACTCCATGACTTTTTAGGTAAGCTGAGAAAAGAGGCTATCCACATTCCCCCAAATTAGCACTACTATAAAGATCTATTAATTCATCTGCTTCACTCATTAATCAGCTATAGCTAATAGGGTAAAACTGAGCAAAGGTTTCTGTAACAGAGTGCAGAGCTTATTAGCACACAGATACCCTGGTCCAGCATGCCTGGGGTGTTATAACAAAAACATTCTGAACTTGGTTTACTGAATAGTTGTATGAGATTATCCTATCCTTTGCATTACATGTGCTGAATGGAATAATGAGGTCAGTAATCAAGAGCTAAAACTTTGCTGATGGATAATAATCCACTTTCTGGTAATGGTTGACCCCTGTGAACAGTCAGCATGAGTTGCATTGATTAACAAGATGAGAGACTGCAGCTTGATAGGAACAACCCACTTATTAGTGTAAAACAATAGACTTATTGTAAATTGCACAGACCAACAAATGAGCAGGAATAAATTGATGCTTGGGCATTTTGAGATCTCTTGGTGGAAAATTCCTCTATAGCATGAACATTAAGCTATGCTCCTGCACTTTAAACTGCCCTTAAGAGAAAGTAATACAGACCAGTATGGCAGAGAAAAGGCCATGGATGTTCACAAAGTGGATGTTCATGGTACATGTTGATACCTAATTTATTAATGTACACAAATGATCTATGGTAAAGATCAGGACCATGACACCATATATAAATAATGCACTTGGTAAGCAGTTGACCTGACCTCCTAGAAGCAGAACATCAACAAACTGTACTCAATAAAATCACATATATGCTTAGCTTATGAAAATTACATCCAAGACCTCCTTTGAGTAAGGTCTGAGAAGCTCCATGATAGGCTTTATGCTCCCACTGTTCTCAGGAGTATGCAATGCATGTGTTACTGTGTAATGTAACTACTAGCAAAAAGCATCCAAAAAGCTTGAGAGGGACTCAGCTTTTCCTAGGTAAGAGTGGGATGACATCTCTGTGTAGGTTAAATGCTGGAGGAGACACAACACCTTCATAATCTGTTGCAGAGAGTTCTTTGGTGCGACATGTTGGGTAGGAACCTCATGTTTATAATGATTTTTTGAAAGAAAAAAAAAAAAGAAAAAGATTTGGTCAATTTTTTTTTTCAGGCTCCATTTCTTGACTATCATCATCTAAGGTAAAAAATAATTAAATATTGATTATAGGGGGGAAAAAAAAATACATTACCCCATTACCCAAACATGTTCTGTTGTAATTGGGACAAACCGATTCCAGAAAGGAAAACTGCATTATAAAAGTAAAACAACAGCAGCAATTATAAGTGAAGGCAAATAGGAATTAAAAATTATAGCAGAAAAATCCCTAGCAAAGCAAAATATTTCTAGTTGTGATATTAATTTCCTGCTGACTTCAGGGAAAGAGGGCTAGCAACAAAGGTGCAAAGTTAGACAAAAGATGTTACTTGATCTGTCAAGACAATTCAAACAAAATCTGTTGGCATTGTGCAGATACCTAATCTCACAGGTGATGCCATAAAGTTGAACTAATTTATTCGTGAAGAGTTAATCTTCCAGTGACAAATCTTTAACCTGAAAGCTTATTTACTGATATATGGCCTTAGTGCAAAACACAGAAATTTACTCAGTGAAAATATTCTTAACACAATTTGGCAGGAAATGCCTTCATTCAATCAGATCCCTAAAAATATCCTCTTAGTGCTGTTGTGAATGCTTACTATTTAACAGCAATGCTTCTTCAAAGATATGAAATTCAGGTTCACTGGAGGTGAGCGTTCTTGTTGCTTAACACGTCCTGTGTAAAGTATGTTACTGAAAAGTTCTTGTTACTCTGTGATCCTGTGCACAGTAAGCTGCTGCTGGCACTTAGGGCAACATGAAGGTTGAAGGACTTCTACTCTACATACCGTGCTATTATATATTGTGTTTTAGACAAGATGAAGGCACTCAAGTGGTAAACTTTTGCAACTGTGTATTTTTAGGTCAGCAAAAAGTTTTTCTTAAATTTGGTCTGAATTTGTTGAATCAGATTGAACACCAAAAGGAAAAAGGAAGATTTGTAAGTAAAAATTCTCTGCTTTAGAATTTTCCATTTGAGATATTTTGTCTTTTTCTCTTATAGCAGTGCATTTCTTTATTATTAGACCACATGTACTTTCTCCAAGGGACAAAGATGATGCATGTTTAGTGAAAACAAAATGAATGTTTTGTTTGTTGTTAAATTATTGTTTAATTGGAAGATACCATATCCAACTTTTCACCTAAAACTTTACCCATATTTCCTTTACTTTTCTAATCAGTCACTAACAAAAAATTAGTCATTCAGGTTTTATTTCTCATGACCCCTTCTGTTCCCACTGAAGTTGATGCATAACATTTCAGGACAACAGTAAACCATAATATGATACTGGTTCTGCCTGCCTTCATTTTGTCTGAGCTTCTGGTTCCTTTCAAAACTGACTGGCCTAAACTCAATTTTAAATTAAAATTTACCTTCATAGTAGATGAGGAAAATATAATAGCAACAAACTGTTGCTTTTAATAGGTTTATGAGTTTATGTTAGTGGTTCCTGAAACTTGAAAGACTCACGGATCTCAGTGGGTAGGTTCAAGAGATGAGTTTCATTCAGAACAGGATGCTGAAAACTTGTATCCATTAAAAGACTTTTAGAGATGTAAGTGAGAAGAATTTAAGATGGTGAAGTGGCTAAATGCATTTCCTGAACACTCAGAACGTGATTCTTCTTGTCATTAATGATGTTGCTCACATTGTTTAAACAAAATATCATGGTCCACTTCAAATATTGAGTACAGAACCAAATCTAAACAAAAAAAAAGTAAAATTGCTTCTGCTTTTAAGAAGGTGAAGAAAAAAAAGCAAAAAAACATTTTTAGTATTGGGTCTTTAATTTCTCTGACTTTGGGTGTACTTTTCTTTGTCCACATTCATTTTGTATGTTCTTACCTAATCTATAATGATTTGAAATCTAGCATCGCTCCCTCTTTGACGAGTCTGCAGAGAGTATGTGTATTTTTTAATGCACATTTTTTTTATGTTTTGGGAGATGCATGTTTTTATGCTTTTTTGTTTTTGTTTGCTTGTTTTGGCCTTTAATTTGGATATCACTTTCACCAGCAGTCTATCATTAAAAATACCAGAGTAATATTTCTTTAATCAGAAAATGGGCAGTGTGTTCAGATGACTTTTTTTTTTTTTTTTTTTTTTTTTTCACTTCATGAGCATCTTTTTCTCCTGTTTCTCCAAATTTCTATTCTGGGAGAAAAGCTAAAGACTTTTTCAATTCTCCCTCCCTCCCTATTCTCTGTATAGCATTGATTAGTTGTCTCATTTAAATACAGAGCTCAATAGTGAGGTGTATAAGTGTGACATAAATAAAACAGCACACTCTGCTGAGCCAAAGGGGCTATTTTGCTTGGAACTGGGATAATTTATGGTAGGCTTGGCACCAGCACAAATACATAGTTGGTTTGTTATCACAACCACTTTGGATTTGTGGGAAACAGGTGGTCTTGGACAACGGAGTGGAGAATAGGAAAGCTGAGGGCTGCTGCTGCACTTGTTAGGATGATGCTTTGAGGCAGCTGTGCCTTGGTATGGCTGTGGCTGGACCAGCCCTGACTACTGCCACATGCAGCTGCAGGAGGAAGGATGGTTGCCCTGAATGGGGGAAATAGTGATTTTTATTTAGGTGATTTATTAAACCATGATGAGCGCAATGAGAAGATCCAGGGTGTGGAGGCAAGATTGTTTGGAAACTTGAGCTGGGGAAGGGGTCTGGAGCCTTGAACTGACTGGGAAGGGGGATTTTCCTTCCCTCTGTCACTATTTTTACCATGATGTTGGTGATGATTTTGGCTCAGCAGAATGAGACCTCCTACATCTCAGCCTCCACACCTCTCAGCCTACCCTATGCGTATCCCATCCAGCCATGAGCCTCCTTGGCTGTGCATTCCCCCACTTTGCAGCCCTCCCAGGACAAGAGACTGCTGAGGCTCCCTCCAGTTTGCCCACCCAGGAGAAAACCCTCGCTGTGCTTTTCCTATGGAGAAGCTTTCCCCCCTGTTCCACTGCCTGGGGCAGCCGGAGCTGCTGTGCTGTGTGAGTCGACACCTCAGGTGAGGTGTGGGGATCGGGTGAATGCTGCCAGGTGGTGTCAATTTAAATAAAGCTGCCAAGAGAGTGCATCATAAAAAGGAGGGATAAATGAATCTCCAGGATGCAGCTTCACCATTTCAGCGACCCACAAATTACTATGGAAATTGCACTGCTCGTCACCCCCCCTCCACTTCTCCTCAGGCAGGAAAGCAGAGTCAGCGGAAAGCATCGTCGTCCAGAGCACAGCCCCAGTGCCCATTAAAAGCAGCCTGAGGAAGGACAGGGAGAGTGCAAACAGAGAGGAAAATGCCTGTTGAGCAGGGCTTGGCCTAGGGGAGCTGCCGTGTGTTCACATGTGCTGAGGGAGAGGGGCTTAGGCGGACCTTGTCGTGGCCACAGCGTGGCAGAAAGCAGGCTGTGGGCTGAAGTGTACTGGGGGCCCTCACCTCAATTGTCTGGCAGAGTGTGGGGCTGTGCCTATCTCTGAGGAGAAAAAGGCTTAAATCACTTAGAGCATGCTGCTCTAAGCCTCTAGCGGGAGGGGGAAGGTGGGTTTATTCCCAGACCATGATTTGGAGCTATGCATGGTGCTGAACAGGGTGACGTGAAGTCAGTAGGTCATTTATTTGCTTGATGGATCCTCTGCTTGGATCTTCCTCCCCTTCACCCTTCAGATACTCTCACCAGATACTGGCTTAATGCATTGCAATTAGTGTATGTGCACAGTTTTTTAGTATTAACGGAAGGAATGCTGTGCAGCATTCCTCATATTTCTTGCTGATGCTTTTCTGTGCAAGGTCTGAAGACCACTGAACCAGAAGTCATAAGATTTAATCTATCACCTGCATATCTATAAGATCGATCACCTGAATACCCTTAGGAGAAAGGCAAATCCTTTTCTAGGATTAAGCTGAAAGTAGGGGGAAGCCATTCCCCAGGATAATGTCTCAATAATGCTTCACTCCAGTTAAAATGCTGGTGTTTTTCATCCCTTTAAGCACTTGGCTAATAGAAGGTAATAATTGGGTTGATTATAATGTTTAGTTTTTGTTGTTGGTTTATGCTATTTCCTACTGTGAGGAATATATGTAAGATGGCTTTAAACTATTTCATTCTGTGGCTTGAAATCAAAATTAATCATAAGGCTCTCTTTTCTTTTTAATATAATCAAGTGTTTCAAGTTGTAAGATTCAGCTTGCGCTGTACACCACCTCATACAAACTGCATGCTTCACGGAGTTAAATAACAGAGTCAGGGCTTTTAATCATAAGTAATGGCAAAGGCAGAAACAAATTAAGAGCTGCAGGCAAGAGAAGAATAATATGTCCTGGTGAGCTTTGAGAACTGATGGTTTATGTGATTATTCATACTCCAGGAGCACTGGTGGGCTTTGTCCTGGGAAGAAGGGCTCAGTGCGGTGCACACGAATTGCACAGGAGATTCCTGACTGACAGTGAAAGGCAAAAGGTGAATGAAATACGCAGATGGAGCAGAGGATGATGGAACGGGAACGTGTCCATTTAGGTTTTCAGTAAAGTAGCTGCTGGCACAATAAAGTCCCATGGATGTTATAGACATTTGGCAGCAGTGGGAAAGGGGGAGAGGAAGGGGCCCAGCCATGGCTCTTTGGGGGAATTTGGTTAGTGTGTATAAACACAAAGAGTCAGTGGCGCTCAAAAAAATGGTTTCTGGGCACAAGAACTGCAGAAAAGGCATTTTAACTTGCAACTTCCAGTTGATATGAAGACATGGCAAATAATTTCCAGGGAAGAAAAACTCAGGGTGAATGTGATGTCATACTTGCAGTTGTATATTTTTTAAAGTAACTTTTAATAATTTTGCAGAAAATTCCAGTTCTTGGCTGGAAACCGAGTATACAGTTCTGAAGCCCAGAGAAGAAAGTGTTGCCAACTGAACCTTGCTGGTATTTTCAGATTTCTGGAAAATTCAATGCATGCAACCAGACTGATGGAACTTAAAGTATTAAGAGCTTATGTTAATATTGAATAATGTACATGTCTATCAAAATATGTTCTTTCATTGCAACTGCAGTATGTTAGTATTTAATATGTTCAGCTGATCACTTAACTCGATATAGTTTCCAGCCTGCCTCTCCAATGCCTTGTGCTTGAGGCAGTCATTCACACCCTGGGCAAGGAGGAGTAACCCTCTGCCACAACAGAATGGTTGTGATTTAGTCTCACTTCGCATGAGTGAAAATCATTTTACATGCTGGGAAATAATATGAGAGGAGTTGGGAGTCCTGCAAGCAGCCATAGGTTAAGGGAGTTTTTGTTTATTTTTTTACCTTGATGGAACAATTTCAGCTGATACTCAGTCCATGGACGAACAGACAAAATTTGTGCTGCCCCTCAAGCTTTTCCTACTGCTGCCTGTGCACCACCCTGCAATCCCATGCAGTGACCTGTGCAATTCTTGTGGCTCCCATGGCACCATTTGCTGACTAACTGGGGCTGGTGGTTGCCGGTTTGTAGCATAGTTTTCAGACATGGCAGTTAGAAACAAACCATCTGGATGTTCTGGATGTTCTGTGCCTTGTGCTCTAGTAAATGATGAATAGTAATTTCCTGTTGTTATTGGTGTTGTAGAGAACTTTTTTGCTGTTGTTGTCTGACACTGAAGTGATCCTTAAGCTTGAGTTCTGCCCCTTCAACATGCAATCAGCAGAAAACTCTCTTCTCCTGTCCTGATCACTCTTGGTCCAATTCTCTGGATTTACTCTAAAATTACCTTTCCAACCACATTTCCTTTCTGCCTTCACCCCACACCCTGAATGCAACTGTCTAGTTTGGTGCGTTTTCTACTGCAGCTTAGTTCGTTTCCTCTGTGTGTCTGTTTCAGAGCTGGAAGCAGTCCAAGTCACCTGTTTGCAACGGCTCTTAGGTTCTTGGCTTCTTTGCTTCAATAGGAGGCCACCCTGGTTTGGACTTTTTATCTGTGTGTTTTTGTGGTGTTTTTTGCTTGTTTGTTGTTTGCCTGTTTGGAGTTTTTTGTTTGTTTTTCTTAGTGGTCACTTCTCTGTTAGGCTGCAGTTGTGTATTCTAAAGAAAGCAGAGAGAGTCCTGACTTTCTGTCAGTGGAAGGGATGATTGTTTCTGCCTTCCTCCATAGGTAAACAGGGAAAAACTGGCATCACAACACTTCTGTGTTTCACCACAGTTTGGATGGTATCTTCTTTAGTCCGCGATCTGAACCCAGCACAACAGATGTGCCACCGATGGCAAAATTTCTTTTAGTTTCAACAGTCCATGGTTGAACATCTTCAGATCTCCCACATTAGAGAAACTGCAGCAGAAACCTCTGAGTGGATAGTTCCCCACCCAGTGCTGTAGAAAGGGGATTCAAGTCAAAGAATCAGTGCTCATAATATTTATTTATTTATTACTGTTGCTCATCAGCTCTCTGCTCATTTCAGTGGATGCAGAAAGAAAAGCTCTTAATTTCCACGATCTTTTTCAATGACTCTCATGAATGCTGTGTTTCACTGGCCTCCTGGGCTGTATGGGATGGTCTGTTTCTAGCTCTAGTTTGCCAGTTTTTATTCACTTACCTTGAAATATGTTGTTTGATTGTGATACAATGCTGTATAAAGCCTCTGGTGACCTTCTCCTTCCTCTGTCACCTTAGGATTTCCTGTGATTAATCCATTGCTCATGTTTCCCTGCAGTGGCTGATCCTCTCACATTCCAGCTACTGTGAGCTTTATGTGGTACTTGCTCTTGTTTTTGTGGTCCTCTTATCGACATCCTGCATTTGCCCGCTGGCCTTAAAATGTCTTTGTCTTTCATCAGCTCTTGCTCACAAGTATTATGGTCTGCTGTTACTGCCTCGTCAGTGTTGTAGGGATAGCACTGCAGCTGGCTACTCAGTCCTGCTGGAACAGAATTGGTCATTGACCTAATGGTGTACCTGCCAACATGGTGATTGAATTCTTGGCAGTTTTTTCCTATACTGTGTACACATTGATAGCCCTTGGATTTGCTGAAGTCATGTTGTGGAGCTCTGTTTAATTGGAAATCACTGCATCTTCAATCACTGCATGCATCACTTTCTTTCTTCTGAGAATGGTTGTGGCTTTTAAAATTAAAAGAATGGTGATTTCCAACATGTTACATGCCAAAGACTGCTTGTCTATTTTTCTTTCTACCTTTTTCTTTTTTCCTACCATATATATTCCAGACTCAAATGTCTATGTATGTGTTCTGCTTTATGTTTTCTTTTTACCTTGGCTTTCAGTACTTATTCTCTTTTAACCTTTTCCCTGTCAGATCACTTGCCTTTGCTGTTTGCAACCATTTCTCTAAGATCAGCTGCAATTCAAACATTTCTCCAGTATGACAGAATCAAACATCCCAAACAGTTACTTTCTGATTGGGCATCTCTAATGACTACAGTGTTACATGCTGACTGCAGTAAGGTCCTACCTACTGCGAGACACCGACCTCTCAGCACTGTGTTGTTCAGCAATGGCTGTTCAGCAGCAGCCAACAATTCTGCTCCATTTCTCAGTTCTTGCTACATGAAGAAAGGTATTTCTCTACAAGCTGTTTCTTTTCCTTGAATGTCAATACTTACCAGAAAGTCTTATTAGATGTTATGGGGTTTGAAGCAGTATTATTCCTGACAAGTCTCTCCCAGGAGGATTTCACTTTTTCTACAGTGAGATAGCAAAAGTTCTCATTTTTGTTCCTTGTAGGTGGCTGTTAATACTGATTGCTCTTTCTTTTACTTTTTCCATATTTTCACAAAGGTTTTGTGTAGAAAACTTCTTTCCTCCAGCTGCCAATCAGAAATCTGAATCCCCATCTGTATGCCTTAGTTTCTAGTAAATTGTCTTCTGTTCTGTTTCTCCCTTTAGTATATTTCTGTATTTTTGTATCAATTGTAAGGGCATAAAAATCCCCATTTTAAAAACCAAACTCACCTTTTATTAAGAGAATTATGAAAATGCTGTATGTAATATGGAAGTACAAACATGATGATTGCCTTGTACCTTCAAAAAACTTTTTTCAAGATATGATTTGTTCCCTCCAGGTTTCGTGGTGTTTGCCCAACATTGTGTACAAATGTTTCGGCAATATGCGAGGCAATGGAAAACTTTATTTAATTTCTAGAGTGAAAGCAAATTCATTAAGATTGTTATGCACTATTACACATCTGTGTTTTCTGGGTGTTCATCTTTCTCATCTTCTGTGATAGGCCATTTCAAAAGTTTTCACAATGTCTGTATGTTTTCCTTTTCACACATGGCTCTTGGCTAATAATTGTGTTATACCTGCGTCTCTGGTTCTCCTCAGTCCACATCAGTCCTGCTTTGTGCACAGATTATGGGATAAAGTGTGATACTGACATGTTTATTCTGGATAGTGAGAGCTGAATCCAGAACCAGGATTCAGTTGATTAATGCTGAAACTTACATGCCTAAACTCTTGAAAGTCTAGAATTACAGTCCTGACAACCTTGGCTCAGCTACAGACTAAAATTCTGGATGCCTACATCTAATATCTTGCTTTTTAATCTTACTCTGCCAAATGCCTTGGACAGACTCTCTTTGCATTCTGAGGTTTGTGTCTGTTTTTTCAAGGTGTCACAGTCTCCTGCCTGTGCCTTGTCAGGAGAAAGAGTGTTCAGCTCTCAGCAAGGTTGTTCTAGTAGGTGCTGCCATTGTGTGCTAACCAGGCATCCATCAAGTTTACTGAAAAAATACGTCTGCTGCTTCAGATAAATGGTAGAGGAGTATACAAGAGGGATCCTCAATCTTTTTCTTTTTCCCCATAGGACATTTTGGGGGTTGAGTTTTCACCTACATAAAGCATTAGACTCTTCCTCTGCCTGAAAAGGATTCACACCCATGTGTACTTCCCCAGATGTAGCAAAACCTTTTCCCTTTATCCTTTAAAATGCTAGCGTGCAAGCAATTTGGGATTCATGGGCCAAGGGACACCACATGACCAACTCACCAGCTTATTAAAGTACTTATCTTTGAATGAGAAGTCTTGGGTTCACATTCTTGCTTCTAGGCCTTTTTATGTATTTTGAATTAAATAGTTATTGGTTATAGCTCTGAGTCCTTCAAACTGACATTGGATGGCTTGTTTCATTATATAGAGCCAGGTGATAAACTGTGTCTGTCAGATCAAAAACTAAATAAATATAAATATCCCTTAGGCCAGGGAAATTCTCAGTTTACCTTGCAATTTTTTGTGGTAATGAAAACGCTTGGAAAAATCAGCACCTCAACTTCAAGAGTTTTATACAGGAGAAAAATGAACACAGGAGAAAAGTGCGCAAAAGCAATTTACTCCTTTCAGCAGCTCTCTAAAATCCATCGTCTTTCAGTCCTTATCCACAACATATATTTAAAAAACATTCTCTTCACACCTGATCTCACTAAGAATCCTTAATCAGATCTTTGTCATTTTAACCTGTTGCAAGTAGAAATTGAAGAGAAATCACAAATTCAGCATTTTTTAAACACAGTGAATAACCTCGGGTGAGGAGTCTTGCTTTGTCTGTGCTGCCACTGGTCTCTGGGACCTTGGACAAAAACTGGAAGCTTTGTTTGTCTCTCTCTACTAGTAAAGTAAAAGGAACCTCCTTCGTAAAGGAGGGTAAAGGGTGTTGGGAGGTATGGAGTAACATAATCAAATACTTCACTTTTCTTCAAATTATTATTATTATTATTATTATTATGTAGTCCCATATATTTCTGAAAGGCTATCCAGTACCAAACCTAAGCTAGAAACAGGTGATACATCTGAGAAGCAGCAGATCTGGTCCCTCCTTATGTGTTTTAGGAGCCCCAGGAAGTTCTCATATAGCTGCACCAAACAGCTGACATCCCCTATGCATAGTCATTGTTAACTCTTTTCTATTAGGGATCCTCTGTTTTTACAGTAAAAATCCAATGAATACCTTTTGTAGCCCTTAGGATATGTGTTGGTGATTAGTGGGAATTCCTCCAGGAGTATATATTGGGACTGGTCTGTAATCAGACCTAGGAAGGACATTCACAAGAGCAACTGAATTAAGTCTGGACTTCACCTCAGTTTAGCATCGGAGTGTGGACATGCTTTCTCCCCTGTGCTTGGATAGCAATCCCCTATCCTTATAAATAAAGGAGAAACATCCATTGTTACCAAACATTAAAAAAAAACCTCCAGAGTGCTGCTTATTTGTCTGTTATCTGTACACATGCAGGTACAAGTAGTATCAGCGAGAAGAAATATAATAGGGGGGTCAGAGTCTAACTGCTGAAATGGATGCTCCGTCACTGTATGCTTACTGCCCCAGTCAGTTTGGACATAGAGACTTCAACTGCCTTCCAGCAGACTTCTTATTTAATTAAATTTATTGGGATGTGAGAAGAGTTCTATGCTCTTAGTGATATTTTATATTAATACCTTGCAAAAACACTGGACTAAGCTACTTTTGTGGTTTATGCATAGCTGTCTGGACTGAACTAATATTCACTTAAACACAGATGTATTTTTTAGTTTACACTATGTCTGTTTTGTAATTGCATTATGTTCCTCTCCTGTCTTTGTTGTATTTGGCTACAGTACTCAGATGTTAAGGCAGCAATTTCCTTTGTATTTTACATGCTGGGGAGCCTGTCTGTGCTGCTTAACATTTTATGGTGAACTTTCTCCCATTTTACAGTCACAATCTTGGATTTGTGTTTATCAGAAAATCTTATATTCAGTAACGGTATTCTTAAAGGCAGTTTTTGACCATGGTGCTTATGAAGGAACTTGCAAACAGAAAGTGAAGAGAAAATAAAAGCAGTATAAGTAAATTATTTTAAACTTCATGATTTTTAGGCTAGTTGCAGTATTTGGAGAAGTATAGCACTGGACTTATTCATACCTTTTCAAAACTTGCATTGCTGACTTTTTGGTATATTTTTTATTACGTGTTCAGTGATGCTACTGTGTACTACTTGGAAATAAAATGAATAATAATAACTTAGTAAATTGGACAGAGTAAAGTATAAAGAAAATATAAGCATGCATATATAGAGAGAAGAAAACCTTTTACTTTATAATATTTTCAAAGTTCTTCTCCAGTATGAAAATCCCCATATGAAAACTATATAGAAACATAATAAATCTTCAGTAGAGTTCTAAAATATAATTTCTGCAGATGCTACCAAAAAGACAAAAGATCCTCGAATATCTCCTCAGGAACTCCAGGTTATTATATACCTTACTAGACATAAGGCACAGCATTAGCAGAATTTTAAAAAGTACAATTAGGAAGAAAGTGATATTTTGTCTACCTTTTCCTTTATTTGCAAGGAAATGTTCACTCAGATTAAATAGATATTAATTCAGGTTGAGTAGTACTTAACAGGTCCATTCACAAACCAAAAATGTGACTGTGTCTGGTGCTATATAAACTCTGAAAAAAAATTCTAATGCAGGCACTTAGAAGTATGCATATCAATTTTCTTCTCTGCTAAGATAACCACCTGTAGAGGAGACTCTGTACAATGATTTTATTTATTAATTTATTTATGTTTATCTGGAAACAAGCCTTGGTGGAGATACTGAAAATATTTAACAATATACTTGTATGTCCCATTTTTATCCCCCCCCTCCCTTTTTTCCCCCCATGTCTCCCTGGTAGTCAGGTGCCAATGGATGTTTGACTTTGACCTCTTAAAACCAGTTTTCAACTGCTGTCCATTTAAAAAAACTAACAGTGTGGTAATGAATAGCATTTCAAAAGTATTTCCCAAGTACTTTGTAACGGATGGAGTACTTGGCCCTCTGATCATGTTAGTGAGATGTAGTGTTTCTTCCAATACTCTGCTCGATGTAGGACTAAGGATCAATTTTGGTTTTAGCTAATTGCCAAGGCCCAAATAGTGCACAAATTACATTTTATGTCAATTCAGACATCACAAACCCTTAACACAGAGTAAAGAGCTACAAACACTCCTCTGTTTCCTGCTTGTGAAAGTAATATTGGAAAAATACAATCCTAACAAGTCATGTCAGGTTAAGGACATTTCTATTTCAACACATCGGTCTAAAGTGACTAGTGCATTGCATGTTTTCTGACAATGATCAAGTTATTAAATAGTTTATTATTTGGTATGTTATTTTCAATGTTTTATTTCCTCTCTCAATAAATAAATAAATTAATTAATAAAGAGTGCAGCCGCACAACATTTAGTGCTGTGCATCTTTGACTAAGTAAAAATGCTCCAAATGTTACTGGTAACATTCTGATCTGCATCAGGCTATGGAGAACTTGGTTCAAGTCTATATTTAACCTCAGTGAATTTAAAAAACAAAACAAAACAAAACAAAACAAAAAAAACTGTCTCTGTCTCATGAACTTTCAGAACATCTTGCAGGAGTGAACAAAAGTGTCCCAAGCCAGTCTCACTGGCATCTTGGTAATGGAGAAGTTCTGTTCCTTCCAGAAGAGGCCTGATATTAGACTGCATGTAGCAATATGTGTCTTGCACTAGAATTTAATGTATGCATCACCAAGAAACAATATGATTTTTCAATTTAAAAACTCATTTTTCTTGTGAAGTTTGCATGTGGAAAGAGAGAACTTTTCTTTTTTTTTTTTTGTTTGTTTGTTTGTTTTTTGTTTGTTTGTTTGTTTGTTTGTTTCCTTATTAGAAAATCAGACTCCAAGACTTTTCACAGATAGAACCCTTGCCAGAAACAGTGGTTTCCTGTTTGTACTCTTTTACGCTTTGTAGACCCTCAGCACTTACTGAACTACATAAGAACTCAGCCATTTGAAAGCTGAAATAGAAGGTTGATAATTTCTTCTTTTTCTCTTTTGATTTTTTTTTTGAGTTTCTGTTAGAATTGGTGAATTGCCCAGAATTGCAGAAACACTGTAAACAAATCTATTTTTGCTATTTTGTGCTCTGCTGTGGTCCAGTCTTCCTCATGTCTTCCTCTCTTTGTTGTCCAAGCTTTTCAAACTGTATTAAAGCTTGAGGGTGACACAGCTCTGTGGGAACAGACAGGCCTATCTGTGTTCCCTGGAGAATAAAGAAGCTATTGCTCCAAAATAATTTGTGCTCATCTATGGACAACCAGATCACCCAGCAAGACAAATTGGATCTAATTTGGGTTTTGGCACATGCCCACATTTCTGTCAGCTTCCCTTGCACATATGCAGGCTTTCAGGGCTGCTGTGGAAGACCAACAGGACCTGATCTCACCAATGAAATTGTCCATACTTCTGTACTGAAGTCAGACCAGCTGAATGAGTTGCCATTGGGCCACATTTTGTGTCACTTAGCTAGGAGGTTTTTGTTCTGGTTTTGTAAGCCTTCAAGCCAGATTTACTGTATTACTGAGCAATGGTCTGAGCAAGAAAATGTGAGGTTCTTACCTGTGCTTGTTAACAATTAGAAAGCAAAGACACATTTGTGCAGTGTATTTTAATAAGACAAGGTTTATTTAAAAATTTTTGTGAAAATGGATTTGCATTAAAATATATCTAGTTTATACTCCTTGTAAAATAAGTTACATATAACACAGTTACAGCTTGCTACAGAGGCCAATGGCAAAAAACTCCCCGGAAACAGTCCACTGCCTAATCCCACTTCTGAGGCTGTCAGCAATGTATGAAGATACATGGAAGACTTTAACATGTTTTAATTATTTTTTTTTCCTAGATATTGACCACAAAGACTATTTGCAGAAGTTAAGCAGTTACTTTCTTAAGGCTTTGACATCTGTTGACTTTGTTAAACTTTCACAAAACATTTTATTTGATTGTAATAATTCAAGTCAAGCTTCTTACTAAACTTTCTAAGTGTGTGTATATATATATATATATATATATATATATATATATATATATATGTTTTTTTGGATGACAACTATGAATGATGGTTTGACACTGCTTGTCAGAGTAGCTGAGACTAATATATGCTAAAGACAATGTCCCTCTTCAACTTGACAACTTGACTAGACTTTTGAAGCTGAGTGGTTGAATGAGTAGTAAATATTTTAATTCTGCTGGTCTACGTTTGAGTAATGGATTCATGTAGTAGATGTCGGATTGCTGAGAATCTGCTTTATCATTAGACAAGTTTTAATAATAACAAAACCAAAGAACTAGTGTGTAGTAAAGAAATAAAGAAGCAAGAGATACAATGTCAAAACACATCCCCAGTATTATGCTTAACTATAGGGATTTTGCTTATCTGTTCCAAGTAAGTCAGCTACTTAACTTCTAAAGCCCTTCACAACTGTTGTGTCCTGGAGACTTCTTAAAGTTGCATCTTCTCCTTTCCTTTTGTTTTTTAAAAAAGCAACTTCTTTCTATTTATTTCTTTATTTATTTATCAATGTAAGATAGAATGATCTAGCTTTGATCAGTCGCTCCTTTCCAAGACCTCATTTTGTTACTTGTGATCTACCACCGGAACATCACAGGTATTATGACTGTATTAAATGTGTTTTTCCCCTGTCCTTCCCAAGGTTTATTAATTAACAGTCCTATGACACATAGTGATGGATTATGCACCTGACTTTAGGCTTTAAGTTGCCTTCCTATTTGTAAAATTAGCAATTTTAAAAGATGATGATATAGCTGCTAATATATTAAGAGAAATATCAGCATACAGTCGTTTTGAAATTTGTGTTATATTGCTCACCACATGATTTTCTCAAGAATATGTGAATATATGTATATATGAAGATAAAAATCAGTCTTTTAGTGAATGAGTAAGGATGGAAAATTAAAACTGCTTAGCTCTTCACTTCCTTTCACTAATGCTGTTAGGTTTGAAGGGATTTGGCCAACTTTACATTGCAGAAGTCTAGTTTTGCACTGTGGGCTCTGAAAAGTATTTTAGGAAGCACTGAGACTATTTTCTTACACAATACCCAACTTCAAATGCAATAGCTGTGCATCTGTTGCCTTGTGTTGGCTGTATCCATCATCCAATACCACTTGCTATTGCCCAGAAGAGATACAATTTTTATGAGATACTCCTGGTTTGCCTCCCAGGATGCCTTAGAACTGACATCTCTGTCAGATTGGGTCAAAAAAAAAAAAAAAAAAAAAAAAAGTGTTCTATAGTCCATTAGTGAAAAAAGAAAGCATAAATATACACATCTTAAAAGAACTCTATAAATTTTGGAAGCTGTGCTTGTGGGCTAAAAGAAGACTCCTCATGTTCTCTCTCTCATTTGTTTTCTAGACACCAAAACAACTAATCATACCTTTCTAGGACATTGATTTATCTTATGTGTACATATTTCCAGCAGCTGGGATGGACTTCCAAAGTATAAAAGAAAATACTTAGAAGTACTGATGTGGTGCAGAAAGAAACTGGGTATTTTTGATGTGGCTGTTTCTCATTGTTATTCTTTTCCATGGAAAGTCCCCCCCCCCAAAAAAAACAAACACCTCAAGTTTTGGTTTGACCTGTTTTAAATACAGTATTTTTAAAAATATTTTTGCTGACTTCAGAATTTTGACCTGATTCTGCAATAATCTCACATGTTTTGGTTAAATAGTTTCAGGCAAGATGCTCAGGAGAATGTGTGGAAATTACTTTTTTTTTTTTTTTTTTTTCCCAAAATTATCAAAAGGGATCCAGAAAAACATGTGCTATTTTGTAAACTGAGGTTGGTTTTACTGTCTCCATGACATGGACTCCACTCTCTGAGTGAAGAATTTCATCCTAATCTCTAATCTAAATCTCCCATCTTTTGGTTTTAACCATCCCTTCTTGTTCTGTCATTATCTGACTGAGCAAAAAGTTGCTCTCTATCCTTTTTATAATCCCACTTTAAGTACTGAAAAGTTGCAGTAAGGTCACCCCCGAGTCTTCTCTTTCTCAGACTGAACAGCCCCAGCTCTCTCAGGCTGTCTTCATAGAAAAGGTGCTCCAGCCCTCTGACTGGCTTCGTGGCTTTCTTCTGGACCACCTCTAACAGCTCCACATCCTTCTTGTGCTGGGGAACACAGACCTGGACACAGGACTCCCAAGTGGGGCCTCACAAGGGCAGAGCAGAGGGGCACAATCATCTCCCTCTGCCTTCTGGCCAATCCTCTGTTGATGAAGCCCAGGATGCAGTTGGCCTTCTGGGCTACAAGTGCACACTACAATAGCTTGTGTCAAGCTTTTGATTCACCAGAACCCCCAAGTCCTTCTGTTCAGGGCTGCTCTAAATGAGTTCTTCTCCCAGTCTGGATTCCTGTCTGAGATTTCCCCAACCCAGGTGCAGCACCCTGCACTTGGACTTGTTAAACCTCATTAGGTTCACATGAGCCCACTTGTCAAGCTCATCCAGGTAAACTCTTCCATTTTTCTCTTGTGTATGTTAGCTCTGCACTCAGCAGCTTGTCTCTCCTAACTTTTATTGCTTTCACTAGAAACAACACTATGCAGTGCCTCACCTGTGTTTCACTTTCAAGCCCGGTGTGATGTGGTGAGTCAAATGAGATTATCTGAGCTGTTTGTCCATAGTAAGAATCCTCATATATGAATGTCTACAGTTAGGATCTTCAAACTGAGAACAGAGTTGAATGTTAAAATATACTATTAAATTAACTCATTATGAGTGGAATTAGGAATGTGTCAAGAAAACTGGTGTCTTGCCAACTGCAATTTCTACTTTACATATCATAATGCCAGTCATTTCCAAATGACTTTCTAGTTCTTTGAAAAGTTATTGAAAAATCTACTCCTACACACGAAGAGGTTAAGGAAGGTTGGTCCTGAGGTTTTTCCTTGGATTCATTTATGAAAGCAGTAAGACTTTTAAATGCAACTGTTAGCTAACTTCAATTAGGCCAGAGAAACTCATCAGGAATTCAGCAAAGTCTTGTTGTTTGGTGAAGCAAATAGACTTGATACTTTCTCTCAGTTTTGCAAATACTACAGTCTGTTAGTGATGCAGTAGATACACACACGGACTCTTAGGAATTTGTTTTAATGCTGAGAGTATTGATCGAACAGTAATCTGAGTTTCTGAAATGTCAACATCAGTTTACAAAATTATCTCTGATAATGTGCTGGCTCAGATTATGGAAAGAATTGTAGATTTTGTAGCCTGAAATGGGTAATTTTGATAACCAAATCAGAGCTTTTGTGTAACACAGCTCTGTAGGGGACCAGGTAGAGCTTCTGTGCTAGTTTGGCTAGTGGGCTTTACCTGCAGAGTATATTGTCTCTTACCTTACATAAGACTGGGACACTTTCTGGGAAGAGATCAGTTTTCTGCTATCTGTCCCCATTATCTGACAGATTTTTGGTCCCTACTAATGACTCAAAGAATCTACTGAGGAAGAAGAAATCTGGAAGGAGTCTTTATTTATTTATTTGTTTTTGTATGAGCTTGTTCCTGTTTGTTGGTTATACTGGAAAGTTCTTTTGACCACCTAGAGAAACCAAGTCAATAACCCTTGAGAGCCCTGAGATAAGCAATACAAGCAAGACCTTAAAGTTTTATTCTGGTACTGATTAGACACAACTTCAACCAAAGTCTTGGAGTCAGGACTGAGGTTTCTTAGTCAGGAAATTTTGAACAGGCAATTTGGAAAAGATAGAAAGAACAGTCTTGATGAGGAGGAAAGAGGAAGAAACTTCAGAAAAACAGGTAGAAACTTTGGCTCTTGTAATTGGGGCACATAGAAGAAAACATTAGGTTCATTTAAAACCTCTTGCTAAGAGAGAGTGCATATAATCCTTCTTGTGTGCTAATCTATAGCTCCCTTAGGTAAGTGCTTTGTTTCAGAGAAACTGCCTGGAGTCACCGTGTCTTTCTGTGGATGGGTCTCAAACCTGTCCAGCCCTGAATGAAGTATGGCCTGATGAGGAAGCACAGTTGCTCTCAGAGAAACTCTCACAGTTAGGATTATGTGAGAGCAATACCCTGTTAAAAAGCTGCACAGACTGTAATATTTTGCCTTAAAATGCTAACACACTCTGGGTCTGCTGGTTGGAAAGGTTTGTGCATATCCTGAACCCTGTATTCAGGACACAATTTTATTAATGCTAGTAATTGGTGAACTCCTACATAAAGCAAAGGGTGCAGTGATATTAAGGGGAAGTCTAGTTCCCACACCTAGCCAATGGGAAATTTTAATTAATCAGTTGATTTGTCCATGGTTTTGCTCTCCTAATTTTAATTCTGTACATTTTTTTCCCCCCAGTTTTTCATGCACTGGAAGGCATATGAACTTCTGATCGATGCCACTAAACCTGATTTTTTTTTTTTTTTTTACTTTTATGAATAGCTTCTTGCACCTCTGACTTTGAAATAGTTTCAAAGATGTAGTTTTACTGTACACACAGATCCAGTTATGCTGCTTAAGGCTACATACTGTTCTCGCATACCAAACAGCTTTACCTGATGACCATGTGTCACCAGCATTCTCTTGCTTCAGGTTACTTTGTGTAGGATCCGTCATTCAAAACCAAGTCATTCTAGCTATGTGATCACGTGTATATCTTTAGTCATGCTTGCAGAACACCTCCCCATTAATTAGGTACTTGTTCCTCCAAGGTGATTAACAAACTCATTTATTCTGCTAATTGCCAGAGGATTTGACACCTAACCTCAAGAATTACTGTAGATTTGAGACAGGATAATGCTCAAGATTTCTTCTTTGACTAGCTGATTCAATGTCCTCTCAGTTGTTGACAGCCTGCACAATCAGCAGAACAGTTCTCTTGAAATGGCTTCCCATCAGTGGTGCACTAGGTGAGGAACAGCAGGAGCTCTTTTATAGGGAAGAGAGGCAAAGCATTTCCTTTAGAGTACTTATCTTGATTGATGATCCCCAGAAGTGTCCATGGCATCCTCAGTTAACCTCAGCTCTGGAGCTGAGATTGGTTTCCAATCACTAGGTTTTATAGGTTTACCTTTGTTTTAGGCACTTCCTTTTTACCTCTTATCTAGGAGTCTAGAGTCTTTTGCTTATATCTTGGACAGAAATAACAAATTATTTTTTCAAAAATTTTTTTTAGTTTAATTTTATTTTTTATGGAGAGTCAAAATAATGACTTCTCTTATGAGTAAGGCATTAGAGTTGTAGTTAAGCAGGGAGAGTTCCCTTGCAGTGATTGGAATGAAACTTCTTTCCAATTGAAAAGCATTTCTGCTATATCTATTTGTGCATGCAAGGGAGGATGATGTTAGTGACAATTTGCACTGTGGATTTTATCAGTTTCAATCTTCATGAAAAAATTTAGCAATCAAAAAAAAAAAAAAAAAGACAAGACATAACATGATGTTTCACTGCTCCCTAAAAGCATAAAGTTTGCCAGTGTCAGTCAGTCATTTTCTGTGGCAAAGCAATACTTTTGTAGGGAACCTAAACTAGCTTTTACTTGATTGAGAATTAGACACTTTACCCTTTCTGAGTTCATTCTTTAAAAGACAAATAGGGGAAATAACTTACAAATGCATTTGGAAGAAAACAGTAAAACAAAAATTATCTGCTATGAATTTTCTTGAGCCTTTTGAGGTGAAGCATCCTTTTTGATACGGGACTATTTCACTCTTGGAGGAGTTCCAGGAAAAATATTCTCAGCAATGCTGTCTCTGGCAGTACAATATTCTTGGTATTGAATAGATATGTCCTTGTTTTGGGTGTAGGCTTCTTCAGGGAGTTGTCTGAAATATAGACAGGCCAGTTCTCATTCTTGAATTTTCTGTTCAAATCTTACAAGTCCTGGTTTAACATCTGGGAGAAGCTTTATGTCTGTAAAAAATGAATCCTGGCCACTGGAGATGCCACTTGAGTGATGATGTGACAGTGCTGGAGATTTCTCATATTTTAATACTAAAAGTAATTTTAATAGAATGCAGTTTGGGGGCATTTTCAGTTTAGTTTAATTCGTAGGTTGATTGATGGGGTAATAGTCCTGTGGATATTTCCTCGGATCCAGCCCATCTGTAGAGTACTGAAAGTCATTAAAGCTTTTGTCCAGAGGTGGAATGAGGTCTAGAAAGAGCACCAGACTCTCCAATATTCCTTAGGTTTTTTGCTGCTACATGCATGAGCTCACTAGTGCAACTCACCAGGAGATGTGATCACAGCAACTTACTGCTAAACCTGACCTTTTGAGGGAGCTTGTCTCATTCTGTGAGAGTTTTCTTATGAGTTTAATCTACTCAGTCGTTTCTATTGTTTTTAAGCAGACGGCTGTATTCAGTAGCTTGCTGAAGAGTTTTTCACGTTACTTATATTTGAGAACTTTTGGATTGAGTTACTGGTAAATCTAGCCCCATCTGTAGGGTTCTGCACGGGGGTTCATCTGTCTTTCTGTGCTTGTGCAAGCAAGCAGTCTTAAACAAATACATTCATGCCACTGCCATGAAAGGAAAACCTGGAGGACAGAAGTAAATTGCAAAAAAAAAGCTTCAGAACATTAAGATCTTGTAATCCCACAGCCATTTTACTACTTCAGGGCTGAGTCTATTCTCATTTAACGTAGTGGAAAAATGGGAGGATTAATGCCATTGAAGTCAGCAGGAGTGATGCCTGCTGAAGTGAGAGTAGAATCAGAGTATAATCAAGTGACAAATGGGTAGTGTAATTATGAACATCTTAAAGATACCTGCTATAGTCCATGATGGTGTTAATGATCAGCTTATTATTATGATTATTATTATTATTACAGAACTGTATCATTGTAAATATGCACAGTTCCCATGGAATAGAGAGACTTTTCGGTACATTTCAGCCTTGCAGTTTCCCAAGAGAACTTGGAAGACAGACCATGGACATTCTTTCCTGATCATTCACAAGAAAACCAAACAAAACCAAACCAGAGCTATCTGCTCTGCCCACCACAGACAATACCACAGATACATATACAGTTTTTGCCATGTCCTTTATAACTGGCTGTTAAAAAGTGTTTGGTCATTTTTTTGTTTTGTTCTGTTTTTTAAATCCCTCTCAGTTTAACAGTTATTTTTCTTCTGTATGTTTCTCCTTGTTTTTCTCCACGCTCTCTCCAAAACTATTTACATTTTGTCTCTTCAAATGGGCACAGAATCCCAAACGTAGTCAAGTAAATATCTAACTGGAATTACATTGAAAACTCTTTTCTCCTTCACCAGTCCCAGCATAGTATTTGCACTTCTCAAAAGCATGATGTAGTTTTCTCATACTTGGTTTAAGATTCACTTTAATATCAGATCCTTCCCCGCAGAGCTTCCATTTATGCAAAAATTCTCTAACCCATGTTTGTGTATTTCCTTATTTTCACTGAACTGTAGTTTCTGTTCCTTATTGCATTTTTCTATTTCTCCAGTTTAAGGTCTGTCTGAATTCTAATATACAACAGTGTGTTGGTCAGCGTATTCTAAAATCAGGCATACCTGTGAACTGTAATGAGCCAGAGAGAATGATGTTACAGATGATACCCTCACATTTGTTGACTTTGGAGGAGTGGAGGAGTAAAACTATACTTTTGGCATGACAAAGTAGGTGCTGATGGCATAATGAGCATAGATCTGTCTGGTCTGTGATGTTTACATCACTTTTCTAAGCCAAAACTTAGAGGTGCATTTATATAAACTGCAGAGTAAGACAAGGAATCAGCTCAGCTCCTGACATAGAGATATTCATCTCTTTGCAGAATTATACCCTGTTATATTTTATAAATAATGAGATACTACATTTTCCAAATATCTATTAATATCCAGGAGATACAAGTGCTAGTGATAAAAATCACTGTAGCATTACCAGTTTCTTCAGAGGGAGAATGTTGCTGTCATTCTCAGGCTGAGGGCAAAGCAGAGGAAATGTATTTTTTTTTTTTTCTGTAACACTTTTACCCTCTAAAGAAATCAAGGTGAAATTAAACCCATCATAGCTGTGCTGAAAAATAAAATTTACACGAGGAGAATATGAATGCAGTTTGTGGGCAGACTGTTTTCTGCCTCTAGGAAATACAATGAAAATTCAAACTGGCTGGCTGAGTATTGGTTTGTGAGTGTTTTTGCAAGGTTGTAGACAGGCCTGACGAGTCTCACACACAAAGTATAACATCACACATTTGGCTTCCACCTCACACTCCCTGCTTGGATTCTTGGCTTATGCATCTTGCATTTGAAGTATGCATGGTTTCTCTCCTGCTCAGTGACCCCTTAGGGTGTATGATCTCCCACTGCAGCCTGGTTTCGTGGCTTTCTTTTTTATCAGGGCATGATGTACAGGGACACATCCACATCTGATGGAAGAGAGACTCCACATCTGAATATTTCTGTAAATTTAATCTTGGCTTCTCCTCTCACTTGATTCTGAGTAGAACAGACACTGTCAAACACTGTTTTTTAGTGGCCTACCAGTGGAAGTTTAAGTACGTTGATGTTTGTGTATGCATGGACGTGTTTTAGGCTATGTATGCAGACACTCTTCGTTGCTTTTTCCATATTAGTTTAATCCTCTGTGAAAAAGGATTAAACTAGAAAACAGTACTCTTTCTGTGAAAGAAGTTGATTGTGGTATTATCCTGTCCTCTCCATCACCTTTGTAGCTGGGGACAGCTCTGTTTGCTTTTCCTTCTGCATTCATTGATGAGTGACTTCACACGTACATAAAATCATAGGTATTCTTTCAGGATCCATGCAATTTTCAGAACCCTCAAATCAATAGACATACCATTTTCAAAAGTGAGTTAATGGGAGATGATCAAAGGCATTTATGCTCTCAAGTCAGATATGGGGCTGAGACCAGATATCCTAGGTAACTCAGAGATATGCAGACATTGAAAGTTATTTTTTCACATTTCTTATTGTGTTTTTGGTGCCTTTAGATCTTGTCTCTGTATGAAATAGGTTCTGAAATAGATTGATTGCCTCTTAAACTAAAGGGGTTGTTCATTATACAGGGAGCATATGTAACTAGAGCTTAGCTATAAATACATACATTGTAGGTTCTTAAAGGTATAAAAAAAAAAAAACCTCACCTTCATAAAGTGAGGGCATATCATGGCTAACAGTTCAGGTGATAAGAAAACAGTGAGTTATCTGTGACTGTAGCTGGTTTCTAGAGAAAGTCTGGCATACACTGTTGGCTTGAGATCCCTTTCTGCTATGTTGTTGTGTTGTTTTTTTTTTTTTTTTTTTGTGTGTGTGTGTGTATGACATTGCAGAAATCACTGAGGCTGCAGGTTGAAAATGGGCAACTGTGGTGTATTGGAGCTTTATAACCGTGCATTCATCTAAATATCGCAAAAGAGGAGTCTCATTGTGCAGAAGCAAATCCATAGATAGATAACATACTTTATAATGGCCTATCCATCCTGTTTCCACAGTAGAAGACAATCTGGAAGGGGGAAATCTGTGCTGTTGTATTGAAATACAGGGTTTTTGTGCCTGTCGAATGTTTTATTGCATGTTGTTAGTGAACTTATATGAAGAAGGAAGACTTACCGTGTTGCTATCTGGAAACTCTGAGGCTGGTGCTCAGTATTGATTTAGTCATTGTCCACAAGAACACTGAAAATTATGCCTTCTGTGGTTGTTATGCTTTCATCGTAAAGCCTTTATTGAACAGCCTTGGCCAGTAATACTAATGGATGGAGCACTATTAAGCTCACTCCTCATGTGGGTCAAATGAAGTCTTCTCAAAATTTAGAAGTTCAGCGTGTCCTTTCTTTGTCAGTGATTCTGCTATCAGTTTTCCTGGCCAGGTGGAATGAACATTGCAAAAACTGTATTGTGTGAAAAATTTGATTCCTAAAATAATTTGGCTCCAAAGTCTCTAGACAAATGAGAAACCTGAAGTGTCAGTTACTGAAGACATTAGGGAGCTCTCACATTCCCTGAGACAGACAAGGTTTTGTGTTATTTGACTTCAGTTTTCTACTGTGTCTGCATCAGTCAGCAAGGAAAGATGGACTGATGTCATTTACTTGGACTTCTGTAAGGCTTTTGACACAGTCCCACATGACATCCCAATCTCTGAATTGGAGAGAGATGGATTTGAAGGGTGGACCATCTGGTGGATAAGGAATTGGCTCAATGACCACACCCAGGGAGTGTTGGTCAATGGTTCTTTGTCTTGGTGGAGGTTGGTGATGAGCGGTGTCCCTCAGGGATCTGTCCTGTGACCAGTGCTTTTCAATATCTTCATCAATGACACAGATGATGGGAATGAGTGCACCCTTAGCAAGTTTGCACATGAAACCAAGCTGAGTGGTACAGTTGATACCAAAGAAGTAAGAGATGCCAGGACAGTAGATCCTGGCAATAGATCCAGAGATGCCTGGACAGGCTGGAGAAGTGGGCCTATTTGAGCCTAATGAGGTTCAACAAGTCCAAGTGCAAGGTGCTGCACCTGGGTCAGGGAAATCTCAGACAGGAATCCAGACTGGGAGAAGAACTCATTTAGAGCAGCCCTGAACAGAAGGACTTGGGGGTTCTGGTGAATCAAAAGCTTGACACAAGCTATTGTAGTGTGCACTTGTAGCCCAGAAGGCCATCTGCATCCTGGGCTTCATCAACAGAGGATTGGCCAGAAGGCAGAGGGAGATGATTGTGCCCCTCTGCTCTGCCCTTGTGAGGCCCCACTTGGGAGTCCTGTGTCCAGGTCTGTGTTCCCCAGCACAAGAAGGATGTGGAGCTGTTAGAGGTGGTCCAGAAGAAAGCCACGAAGCCAGTCAGAGGGCTGGAGCACCTTTTCTATGAAGACAGCCTGAGAGAGCTGGGGCTGTTCAGTCTGAGAAAGAGAAGACTCGGGGGTGACCTTACTGCAACTTTTCAGTACTTAAAGGGTACGTGTAACTCGATGTTCTTGCCTCAATGATCTTGAGGTGTCTTCCAACGTAGACAATTCTGTGATTCTGTAATTATAAAAAGGATGGAGAAGGACCCTTTACTTGGGTAGATAATGATAGGAAAAGGGGGAATGGTCTTAAACTGAAAGAGGGGAGATGCCCCAACCCTAGATGTGTTTCAAGGCCAGATTGGACAAGGCCTTGGGACTGATCTAGTTGGTGGCATCCCTTCCCATGGCAGGCGGGTTGGAACTAGAAGGTCTTTAAGATCCCATCCAACCCAAGCCATGCTATGATTCCATGACTCTATTACAGTGTAGATATCTGCAGGTAGAGGTGGGAAGCCTGGGCTCCCTTGATAGTGGAAGGATCAATGTGCTTTTAGGGAGTGATTTATCCAGCCTTTTTAGATCTCTGCTTAGCAGGATATGGTGTTAACATCATTGTGATAACATCCTTGATGTTATTAACTATGTTCAGTTGCTCTCCACTGACTGTGAAGGGACTTTGTTATGACTTGTTCAGATGTACACCTTTATATTTAATCAGATTAATCCCAACTGAAATCTTAACACCTTCTCTATCCTGAGACAAGACCTCTGTTCTAGTCCTTCTTATAATTTTAGTAGGGACTTGAACAGGATTTCTGGTATCAGCACTGTTATCAGCTATGCTCTATTGTAAACACTGTTTTTCATCAAAGTTTTCAGAGTGGTTGTAAACTTGCTAGTGGTTCTAAACTACCGAACTAAAGGACTAGATAATTACACTTGCATGTCTGTTTCATCTGGCATTATTCACCAAAAAAAAAAAAAAAAATTGAGTGTAACATTTCTTGAGGATCTAATGAAAGCTCCACATCAGCAGACCCCACAGTAGTATAGTGGCCGTGACTGTTTACCTTTGTCTTCATTGGACTCAGACCTCAGTTTAGCTAGATACTTAACTCATCTTGAAGATGTCATTGATTTATTATCTCATGAAAGCTTTCTTGTTTTGCATATGTAGTTCTTTGCTTTGTCAAAAGTAAGGAAGATTTGATAAAGAATGCCCTGGAAACAGGACTGGTTTGGGTTGAAAAAAGTATCCATCTGAAAGAGTGGGTAGATAAGTGGAATGTAGAAGGTATTTCTAGTGATGGCATTGTCCATGGGATTGTAGTTAAATCCTAGGAAAGGTATTGGATCCTAACAATTCTTGACCCTTACGTTAGGGTAAGTAGTAGGCTTTTAATGTTAGCAAAACTTTCAATTAGGAATATATTAGAACATATGGGTTCTTAATGTGTTTATCTTTTCTGCTTTAACTTCCAAAGGAAATCTTCCTATTTCACAGCACTTTATTTCTTATTTAGAAAACTGCTCTTGTTATGACTACTTGTGTCAGAGAATTCTAGAGTACGGAATTATATAATTAATTTCTTAAGGACATAGATTACTAGTCTATTGTCAGAAACAACTTGCATAACATTTCAACGCCAATATTACATTCTAGATTTATATAAAGGTCCCCTTGTGAATTTGGTCCTTTGTGACTCTGTTGAGCATGCATTCAGTGTTTATCTGCAAATGTGAGCATGTGTGTGCTGTCTGATATATTCACAAATAATCCTGGGATTATAGCATCAGTATCCATCTTTTAATAAACTAGCTATGGGCTTTTCTTTCACTTAAAATGCTATGTAGACAACCTGAATGCAAGAAGCCCTGCCTTACTCTGTGAGGTTCTTTAATCTTGCCTTGTATTACATGGAGAAATTTACTAAGAACAAGCATCTATTTTGAATAGCATCATTTTTGGTGGTGTGAACTGAGACCCTTGTAATTAGTACAAAGAGAAAAGAAGAAGAAGAAGAAGAAATGAGCTTGATTTTATTCTGCCAAGACTGTATTTTAGGAATGTGCAGAGTTCAAATTTCTGTCAGCCTCACATGTAGGGAATTTTGTTTTCTCAAGAACAACTTCTTGTAATGTAATTAAACATCATATGTGAAGTATTGTAGTGATTAAGAGCCTTTTAAGAGGTTAGCAAAGGGCAGTCTATTGTGATGCTTATAAATCACAAACTAAATATAAATATGTATCTAAGAGCAGGGAGAGGTCTGAGATGGGGAAAAAGAATAAACATTGATGTCTCTATGTTAAGTTTAGTGAATTAAAATTCTCAAGTGAAATTAGTCTCTAACCTTTCACCACCTTTTGATCAGGCTCAAGTGTTTTAGTAGATAATTTAATGGCAAGTGTTCTTTTGTGTCTGTTGTGGGTTTCATCCTGCCTGGGTCTGAGATATGCCACAGAAGCATAACAAAAGCATTTGTCTATTCTTGGAAGTTGATGATGAGCCTTGTAGTCATTCCCATACTTCTTTCAGTGGAGAAGATCACACTCACACAGAGAAATAAATCTCCTTAATGCTTTCATAGTCTTATGGCTTCATACTTCAGGAGATGAGGTGACCTACTTAGGGGAAAAAAAGATGGTTAAAGAGAAGTAAAGGACAAAGGAGCAATGTAGATTCATGAAGAATCATAGCAGAACAAATTGATCATTTTGGTTTCTGGAGAAATGAATCGGCTTGCTTTCTGCTTGAGGCTCCTCTGTTCAGCTTGCAGAGATCCTATGGAAACGGTAACGTGTTCAAAGTATCAGGCTGCTTTGGGTAACAGGCAATATGACCAACTGGACAGGGGACTTTGGTATCTGGAGGGAGAGACTTTTACCTTTGTGACTAATTTTGCTGCGAACATGTTAGTTCTCTCTGTTGCTTTCTCACCTTCTGCCTTGCCTCTGAAAACTGTAAGCTCTTCAGAGAGCTATTTGGCTTACACTGTACATTTATATGTAGGCTGGCACACTGAGCCTGACCACACTGACCATGGCTGGGGTTCCTATGCACTGCTGGAGGAAAACAAACAAACAAAAAAACTCCTTTTTTTCTTTAATTAGTTCTAATTCCACGTATATCTGTTGATATTTCCCTAGTTGTGCTCAGATATTTGAGATTTTTGAGGCATTTCAGGAAATGCCCACAGTCCTTGCTTACCAGTTATCCTACTGCCTGTCCTATCTATTATTCAGACAGAACTCCACTGACTGCAGCTGAGTCTGGGATGAAGCATTGCCGCAAATAAAGTTGAAGGTATGATCCCAAATGGCCTTCCAGTAGTGACAGGTGCAGGAATGGTATTGACTTTTCTGTACATATGGTTCCATTTGTTTTATGTATGTTGAAATGATGTGAAGAACAAATGCTTTGTCCAAATTTATCATCCGTCTTTTGCTGAAACAGTACCCACATCACATGGCATCTTAATATTCTCATATATCCCAGAGGGTGTGTCAGATCTATGCCAAAAAATTCCCACAAAAGCCCTGTGCCTTTGAAATCTTGCCACTTCTCAGGTTTGTGCCAGCTCTGCTTCAATAGTCCAGTTGCTTCTCTCCCTAGAAGTCCTTCAGAAATTGCTTTGCCTCACAGCTCTTGTGGGGCAGGTCATAGAATGTCTCAGACCCAGAGAGCATCAAACCTTTGAAATCATTCTTCAAAAGAAACTTGCTGGTTCCGTGGAAGGGAGTGTTTGGAGGGAAGGGGGAGCACTAGATCCACAGAGCTTTTTCTTTCTGAATGTGTCAATTTAAAGTATATTCAGATCATTTCATTCTAGGTATTCGGTTCAAGTGGATTAGGGAGGAATCTGGGCTTGCTGTAGTCAGTGGAAAGAAGGATGCCCTTCCAGAGTGTCATTTGAGAGTCCATAAGTTTTAAGCATGCTTACTTCCACTGACTGAAAATCCCAACTGTAGGTAGTAAGTATATTTTTTTCTAATGCATTCTCTTGTGTTTGTTGTTGTTGTTTTTCTTCCCAGATTTCCAAAGAAAGTGACACATTTGCAGTCATGCTTGTGTGTCTCTTATTTCCCCTATCAAAGAAATTTTAAAATCAACTGACCTTCACCAGAGCTATCTTAAGGTAGAAGTCCGTATTGCTACAATTTTCTTTAGAAATAGGTAGTCTGATAAGTAAAGACAATTCATAGCCCCTTGAAGGGAGGCTGAAGTGTAATTTTTTGTCTTATCAAGCACTAGAAACAGGAGGAATTGTTATGAGATGCCCCACCTTCAGGACACACTTCAGGTCAGAGCTAATACCTCATTAGACACTACAGAATCTTACTATTAGAAATTTCTCAGTAGAAAAACTGTGCTTTCTGAGTTCTGCTATTCTGCAAAACTGCATGATCTTTCTTCCCTACCTTCCTGCCTTTACTGTCTGGTTTTAGGACAGTAGTTTGTTGTGTGATGCCGTATACAAGTGCCACAGTCTGGGAGCAGCAGTGCAAAATACCCTCTGTATTAGCTGTAAATAACTCTCCTTGCTGTGCACCTGTTAGAGCATCACAAAAGATATTTGTCAAGATGCAGGAGGCTGAACTTCAGCTGAAACTACATTATGCCACATACATGATCCAGTCGATGCCAGTAAGATTGTCTGAAGTTTAAATTAGCACATAGCCTGACCTCTGCTGTTTACTATTAAGCAAAGGGGACAAATCTGTTTCCATTAATCATGGCAATGGTGGATGTAAAAAGCTGTATTAAGTCATAGTGTTAATCTCAGAAATAGGAAGGAAATCTGAAGTAAGGAATTGAGCAAAGTGGGTGGTATTAAAAGTTACTTCTATGCAACTCTTTCTGTGCCACTTTAGTTCTGCATATTGCTCTGCTACAAGGAAACCAGTGTAATTCCAGCTGGAAAAGAAGAATGCCCACCTAATACAAGTTTGTAGTATTGATAATTTATGAATAGGCCACCGACCCTAAGGATCCTTCCGCCCTTTTGGCGTATACAGAAGGCTATTACTTTTCATGTGCATATTTGCTTTTCAAATAGTAGGAAGAAACTTGCCTATTGCAGATGATCAGTTCATTCGGACTCATTTCTCCACTTTTAACATAAGAGGCTTGGGCAGGGAAGCTAAGTAATGAAATAGCTTAGCTGAGCTTCTCCCTTTTGTGGGTCATCAACAGGATGCAGGTTTCTGAAAGATTAAAATGTATTTTGTAGCTGCAATTTGTTGTATATTCTATTGCATTGTGGTACACTAGTGAAATAACTGTTGGTGCTTTGAAATGTACTCATTTGTGCTGGAATCATGAAAGACATGTACAGACAAGAGTGTCAGGTAAAATTCAGAGTGCCTGAGGAGAGTGAAATACAGCCCTATTGTATAAAGAGCAAAGCTTACTGAAATATCAAGACTGCTTATTTAAACATCATGATGTGGCTGTTTGTGTTTGTTTGTTTGTTTGTTTGTTTTTTCTGTACAAATAAACTGGAAATCTGATTTCTCACATATAAATAATGACATAAATGAATGTAGTGTCTCATAAATGTTCTACTCCTCTAGCTAGCACCTATCTGGGGTTAATTTTCCGGTTTAGGGAGTATTCACTTCTTTCACAACCTGGAGGCCTAATACCCTATGAAACTTTCCTTCTTGTGGAAAGACCTCCTTCATCTTTAGCAGATATTGGATCAAGCTTGAGTTCCAGCTTCAGACTGTCACAAATAATAGTTTGGAAGCCTTGTATTTTTGCTGTCTGGATTGAGATTCCAAACTTTGCCATGCCATGTCAGAGTTTTGTGTATGTGTGTGTATGTGTGTGTGTACATGTACATAAACACTGACATACTTGCTGGCATTTTCAAAAGTGAATCTAGAGTGCTGGCAGTCAGTTTCACTCTCCACTCAAGTTTGGATATGGATGCAATTGAGAAGCTGAACTTCATATTTGGCAATACTGAGATCACGAAGGTAGGATAAGGAAACAGATGAATAAGATCGTGCTTTGGGAAGGAGGAAATTACATTTAATCGTGACTTGGAAAGGAGGAAATTGCATTCATTGCCCTTTGGACAATGCCTACGGACATTTCTTTTCAGTTGCCTTTTCCATGCCTCGTCATCTGTGGGCAGATTATTGTCACTTTGTCACAAGGCAGCTAGGGACATGCACAGATTTTCTTTCTGAGGGAAACATTTTGGTTGGCATGGCCAGCTCAGGATCTCTGCTGGCCATTTTTAGGTCACGGGTGGTGCATTAGATGCCAGTTATGATCTATGTGCCTGGGGCTGGTTTAGCACAAGAATCATGCTTGCATCACGGAGCTGAGATCAGAAGGGTGTCTGACCTGTATGCTGATTAAAAGCTAAGTCAATTAGCAGACTGTTCTCCAGGACTCTTGATTGTGTTCCTAATCACAGATCTGAAACAGCGCATATTTCAAGAATTTGAGTATGCTTCAAAAAGCAGTGAGGACTTAAGGTTTTCTTCTTCCACCACTGAAGCAAGTGTTAGCTGTGAAAGTGGCTGGCTGACTGGGTTTCTGTAAAACTGATTACTTTAAAGCTGTTGAAATTTGTTTGAGTGGTTAATGATGTTAGGGCACTGAGAGCCATGGAGAGGCAAATTTGTTAATCATTTTGTATCTAAATAAACAAATAAATTGTCACAACACATGCAGTGTTTCCATTCTCATCTATAAATAACCCTTTCTTCCGCTACTCCCCTTTGCTCAGTGCTGCAGACACAGAGCATCTCATTGATTTGGTTTGATGATTTTAAGAAATGGATGCGAATCATTCCATACTTCCTCAGCTCACCGGTGAACCTAGAAACAGGAAAGTAGCCAGGCACAGAAACACTGCTTCTGTAATGCTGCCTTCCTGAGCTGCCCCTGCCCTTTGGCCATTCCTGTGTGAGGAGGCAGTCTGTATGCAGGAACATGTGGTGCTTCTTGTAGGATGGAAGTGAGGGAGGTATGTAGCATGCCATCAGCTCCACAACCTCCTCATCTGCTGCCTAAAAACACAGGATCCTAGGGGGAAGAAAGGGGAAACCTACCTCTTCTCTGTCCTTGCCCAGGTAAATGGTAAGTCAGAATTGCTGTGTTGGGTGAAACACATATATCATGGGCTTAAAAAGCAAGGAGCCTTGTGTAGTGACAAGCTTGAGAAGAACTGCCTGTGTTCCAGGGAAGAGTAGCATGGAGAACATCCCCACAGAGCATGGAAAGATGCCTTCTAGAGAGAAATGAGGTAGGGCACCTCGCTACCTGAGGCAGCAAGAAAGGAAGGATGAGTTAGTTTCAGCTGCTTTTTCAAGGCATCCTGATTAAAAACCCAGGGCTGCTGATAAGCATTAATTCTCCTTTGCATGTTTCTCACTGCTCTTGAGGAGCAAAAGAAGTTCCTACATGGTGAGAAGCAGTCAAGCATTATCCTTTCTGGAAAGAGGCTGAAAAAGGTGGAAAATGCAAGGGGTGAAAGAGGCAGGACTGTAGCCCTCCACAAAGCAGAGGGTGCTGGCTGGTGATGAAGCCAGCTGGCTGGCTGGTGATGTGAGCATCCAGGCTGTTCTCACCATAGTATAAAATTGAAGTCCTGAAGACTCCTGTGACAACTGAACACTGCAACATTTCTTATGGGTCTTATGGCCTATTTCTTATGGGCCATATGGTCATCACCCATTTATGTGGATGAGCATTTCCAACTGCAGGTGTATCCTGCTGTCATTGAATTCGGCAGAGAATTTTGCAGGGGCTTTGCTGATACAGGACAGATACTTGAATAATGAATATCATGTGAAAACACACATTTGCTTGAAGAAACTGGATAGCTGGCTGCAGGTCTGGAGTGTGTGCCTTCTGACTTTTTGCTTCTCCTCCAGCTGTTAATTATTCTTCTGGTTTAGATCTTAAGGGAGGAATTATTTATCTTTTGCTATTTGTGTTTCAGTGAAACATTAACAATCTCTTACTAATTGCCTCTACTAATTAGCTCAACAGTAGCAGTATTCCTGCTCATCTAGTGAAGCCATGGATGGAGAATATGGAACAGGAAGGAACAGGAATAATGCAATCTCTTTGTTGTCCTTGTTTTTTTTTGTTGTTTGTTTGTTTGTTTGTTTGTTTTTTTATTATTATTATTATTTTTATTTATTTATTTATTTATTTTTATTTTTATTTTTTTATTTTTTTATGAAAACTGCACAGAAGTAGAGAAAAAGCATAGTAAATCCTGTTATGCAGCAAGTGCACTGCTCAGGACATGCCTGTAGGAGTGCAGATGTTTTGAAATGATTCTGTTATCCTATGAAGAAATTTGAGGGTTTGCAGGAGGCTGTAATTCGGTGTTTACACATCTGTCACTCTCTCCTGTGTACATTGACACAAAGCAACCACAGGCTCCTTTAAATGAAATATTTCAGCCCTAAGATCTGAATGTTTAAAAAACATTTGTGCATAGCAAACCACGTTGATTTAATATGTGACAAGCATTCCTCATTTGAAATGAGTGCTTACAGGCATCTGCTATGATACCAGTTATTTACAGAAGGAAAATTAGAAATGTTATCCAGCAAGTTACAGTATAATTAAACTGAATGAAATATAAGGTTGGAGTGTGCAATAAATAACAAACTTATTTATTGAAAAAATTAAGTGCTGCTACCACTTATCTAATACAAAAGATTCTGCAATGGCAGACTTAATAAATATGCCTTTTCTGTGGTGCTATTTTCCACACAACATAAATCCTTCTTACTAAATAAGATGACTGAAAGAAAGCAGAGTTATGGAAATACATGACTGATGAGAAAGTGGTACAAGTTATTCTAACATAAAAAGATGTCTCACACTTCTAATGCTGACCTTTTTCCCAAGGAAAAATATTTACAGTGTTATATGTTACTTAATAATTTCAACTATTCTGGTCTTCCGGTTCTCAACTCTTTATCTTGAATATGTATATTAAAGTAACTGTGACCATTTTCTGGGATTCAAAAGAGCCTGATCATTCTTCATATGTAGACATAACTAGGACAAATGCCTGTCCTTGGCATCCAGGTGCCTTCCTACCATTAATCTTCACAGCCCACCTGGGTAAGTGGAGATTATTCTGCACACATTTTATTCCTGGGGTAAGTTAAACAGAATCAAACAGCTTGCCCAAAATTTAATCTTGGTCTGACTGAAGTTAATAGGAGGTAAATGCATCGTTATGCTGGAGGCATAATTTCACACGTCATGAAGATGCGAGTCAGTAATCAGGAGTTTCTGTCTATGCATCCGACAGCCAAATCACTTCTCTGTGGCCTGTTTGCTGACTCTTCCTATACATGTCGGCCAGGCTGGAGCTCCATATAAAGCAGTGTGAGACTGACTTTTGTTCTAAATGAGGCCAAGATAGTGTTCTACCTTCTTCTGCTTTTTGTCTTTAAAATGTCCCCACAGCAGTTCTCTAACCTGTAAAAATAAAATAAAATAAAATACATATACATTTTCTTTTACTCATTGGAAATGCTCACCTGGTATCTGTGACCTTGGTATAGGCGAGGAGGTAAGCCTTGTACTAATGTTAATTATGTGTAAAGGCATTTATAGAGATATTTAAAAGGTTACCCTTCTCAGAGGAATAATCAGGGCACTGTCTGCAAAATAATGAAAATTTAAAAATAACTAGTTGAACAATGCCTTGTAGAAATGAATAGGCTATACAAAAACCCACATAATGTCAAATTGCCTGCCTATTTCTAACACACTTTTTATAAAGAAGGGGAATATTGACATATTGGCTCTAATTTTAGATGCCCTAGTGAAACAATGTGTTGCTATATAGGTTCACTTACTCCCGTCCCCATAAAGATTATACTGTAGCTTTTGGTCTCTTTTTCTGATGCTGACTATAACAATATAGGGGCCAAATGACTCCAGTCTATTAGAGGACTAAGGCCAACGGAGTGTGTAGCTAAGCATATCATTTGCAGAATGAAATTCTGGCTCTGGCTCTCCTTGACTCACTCACTTGCATCTCATTGCATTTTCTTTGTTTTCCTTTAATATGAAAAGAAATCACAACTATTTTTTGAGCTTTGCACATGCAATGCATAAAGATGTTAACTGGGGTTAAATCATATCTCCATTTTCTTTTAAAATGGAGACAGGTCTATTTCTGTGTGGGTACAGCTTTGGGAGAGGCATGCTGTGGATCAGGGAAGCAGACAGCATTGACTTCAGCAGCAACTTGTTGAATCTAAAGGAAAGGACATGGGAGGCTGAGACGCTCCATCTCTTATTGCACAGGACTATTCCTAGTATTTACCTGTTCACAGACTATCTTCACTCTTGCACCAGGGCAGTGTTACTTCTTTAGTTAACTGCAGTGCTTTAATTTCAAGACCAGGTAATTTTCCCTTTCAACTTAACATGTTCTCTCTGGCACCCAACAAAGAGAATAGAGTTGAACAGAACTCAGGTTTCAAGGGTTCAAAAACTTTGCTGCTCTGTATTGGGATGGGTAATCAGTCAAGGAAATACCTGCTCTGTGGCAAACCAAAGAATAAAATTAGTTGGAGATGATTTATTTATTTTATTTGTTTGTTTGTTTTTCCAATTTAGCCTTTTTGTTTTACTGTTTTTCATTGATATTTCAAAAACACTTAATTTCTGGAAATAAATCATAGTTATTTTCAGTTTGAAATCAGTGCGTGTATATCTTCTATCCCTAAGCAATAAATCCCCCTCCACAACTGTCTTTGAACTGGGCATTTTGTTTTAAACCAACCTTTTTTCTACCAGCAGTTTTAACTTCAATGGATCAGCATTTTTCAAGGGTATCATCAAATACTTCCTGACCAGCTCTCTGGAGTGTCTAATAAGACTCAGATGAAGGAACATGCTTTCCAAACCAGAGCACGTTTCATGTGCAGTCACTATGCTTTCACATATTTCACAAATATAGGGATTCCTTTTAACTTCATTCTAATCTGTTCTTTTTTTTTTTCTTTTTTTTTTTTTCTTTTTTTTTTTTTTCATGTTTATATATCCTTATGAACAAATATTGTCCATTATGATAAAAAGGAAGTGATACAAAATAGGAGAATCCTAAATAGTGTTTGACTCATTCTGCATTTAGGTTGCTGTGGCTTCTTTTGAATCATTATCTATTGTATTTTGGTATTGCTTTGTGTTTTACTGACTATACAATATATTTCCCACAGAGACTAGTTCTATGCATTTCCTGTAGTGAAGACTATTCAAATGGCCCATAATCCTGTAATAGTTTATAACAAAATCAATTTGGTATGCATTGGAAAACATTCTCCACTACTACATTCAAAGGGAATGTGTGCAAAGAGCAGAGAATTCATATTTGTAATGATTTTTTTTTTAAGTTGGAAATACGTGTTCTTGTGTAATTGAGGGTTTTCTTTTGTTCTGTTTTATTTTGCTTTTTCTATTTCTTTTTAAGGAGAATCCCATTTTATCACCTTAGCTGGAAAGGTTTTAGGATTTAAATCTTTATTGCAGACTAAGATCTCCTGTTCAGACCTTGTATTTTGTGTGAATTTAGCTCAAATTTCCTAAGTACCTCCATGGAAATAATTAAGTGAATTATTGTGCGTCGCTTTGTGTACAATACCTGCCTGGCAGCACATCTTTGAGTTAAAAGTTAAGAACTGCTGCAGCACCCTCAAGTGGTGATGCGGATCTGTATTTACAATGTTTTTCAAATGTTTATTTCTAGGGCAATGAATCATTTTAATGTTTTGGGCTGACCTGCTCAGATATTGTCAGATCCTGCACTCCTTCCTCAGGTAAAGCTCCCGCTGAATCCAATTAATCACACTGGAATCTGAGCAAGGGACTCAGGAAAGTTTTTTTTGATTGTCAAATGATTAGAGCATAAAGCATTCACTCTGACTGCAGTAACTTTGGCTTTTCTGCCAGTTGTGCAGGACTAAATAATGTGAGGACCCTACAGAAAGAGAAACCAGCACATTAGGGTTTTTCTCAAGACTATAGTTGCAAGCGTACTAGACCTGTGGCATGAGCAACAGTAGGATTACAAACCCGAATTGCTTGAGTACCCCTTCTTCCCCCCCATTAGTGACATCGCTTGTAATGCCTGAGGAGGAAAGTTTTACTAGCTTTGTCATGAGGGTCTCTGATTACAGTTTTATTATTATTATTTAGTTATTTATTTATTCCTGTTAGCTGCCAATTTTAAGCAGCCAAGTGAGAACTGGAACGGATGAGTGGCCCTGGGTTGGAGCCTGTTGCTTCCAAACTTTGCAATTGGCATCTCTGCTGATGCTCCACCTCCTTTTCATTCTGCTGAGCTCTCTCAATGCTCGCAGAAAAGAAAAAGAGTCATTACACCATCAAATAAATGGTCCTAGCATGATGTCTGTGAACAATTCTGCCCCCCGTACAGAGTTGTGAGAGCAAATCACCTACCTATGCTGGTCCTCATCTGTAAAACACCAATGAGGGGTTTTATTTCAGAAGTTTACTGTAAGTCTTAATGGATGTTGTCTCCACTTTAAGGGCCTTAAGTGAAAATAGATATCAAAACGCCTTCTCTCTTGTCACTTGTAATAGTGTGTGCTGGGCAGAGGGCACAAGCTGATGGGAGTGGAAGAGCTTCCTCCACACTGGCACTGCATTGTGCGGTCACTGCTAATGCTGCAGGTTAGCAGAACAGCACAGCTGCTTGTTTGCCACTGCAACTTCTGCCAGGTCTGACATGTTTTCTGCATCAAACTCAGAACAGGCTTGACAGACTCTGTAAACAAAACAATATTGTTTCTTAAGGTCACAAAGTGATCCAGACTCTTATTTATAAAATTATATTGTGCCCAGTTTGAGCCCAATTATTTATCTTCTGATAATTATTAAGAAAATTTTAATTTAAATGTTAAATATCATTAATTTTTCCCCTTTCTCACAGTTATTCTATATAGGAAATAGAACTTGCTAATATTTTAGCTCTATTCTGTCCTCACTTCATTCTTTTTTTGTCCTCTCTTCCCATGAAAGACTCATCTCATTTAAAATGTACCATCTAGGCTGTCATGTACATAACAGACTGCATTGTGTTCACAAGAGAAACATGTCAGCAGAGGGCAGGGTCTAAGAGTAGTGAGTTTCCAAAGGGATCTGATAAAGAAATAACAGCTATTTCTAATACAAAGTAGATAACAGACAAAAATTATGTGTGATGGAGCATATTTGATATAATATCTCTGCTTTCACCTTAAAGGCCCACTGTCAGCTTAGAAATCACATTGTGAGCATTGTGATCCTTTGTATTTTATTATTTTCTATATAAAGGCACTACCAGTGACACAAAGGAGCATGAGAGAGATTACTTTGTAAACTTGCCTTAGGCTGCTCCTAAAATAAGCAGAAAGGTGCAATCAGACCTCTCCCACCTTGGCTGCAGTACTAAGTTGGGATGTGCTGGCAGCCCGCATTGCAGCTGACCCACAAACCTACTTTGAAACATTTCGGGGCACATGTGGGGCTTGTGAGGTGGAAGGACATGTGGCTCCTGCTGCCTCTTAAACTAGGTAGCCTGGCTAGAGAATAGTCAAAGTGCTTGTGGCAGAGCGGGGAGCTGGAGCTCAGAGCCAGCATCCCAGTTAACTCAGCCACAAGAACAAGGAGCAACTCAGCACTGGATCATAAACCCAAAACACAGGTGCATTAAAAAAAAGAGGAGTGCTTCTCTACAGCTCCCTAGAAAAAGCATGCCAAAGCTGAAATCACAGCCAGTTTGTTTATGTAGAAATAGGTCTTGCTGAGTGTTCTGAAAGAAACACTATTTTGGGCTTAATAGACCAGCAAAATCCAAAGATTTGAGCTCAATGTGACTGTTTTCTTTCATTTTAAATACAAAGAAAGCTCAGAGGGTTTCAAGATGAAGAAAATGCCTTTGATGGGAAAATCCTAGGTCATTTAAATTCTTACAAATTCAATATGACATCCCAAATTCTGGCCAAAATGCAGGTTTACTCCTCTTTGGGGTGACTGTCCCACTTTCTGGTTGTGTTGTCTCTGTTATCCAGCAAATATTTCCACCTCTGACAAGTTGTTGCCCGCATTTGTCATAATGTGCCGCAACTGTCAGGGCCATGTGTGCTTTATGTTGAAGGACCCGTATGTGTGCAGATGACACAAGTAGGCCATGCTAATTGTTGTGAGGTGTCATCCACTTACAAAAATACCAAGCAATACCAATACAAGAATGTGTTCTTTTGGATGAGGATGCTTGCTTCTCAGTAAAAGATATTTTCAAGGAATTTATTATCCCCAGAATCAGTGCTGAATTCTGTTTTACTGAGTTACTAGGTAGGAAAAATATATTTTAAATGGTGAATAATATCTAGAATAAACAATTCACAGAAAAATTGTAAACTTTGCCCAGTCTCATGAAATGGAAGAAGGTTTTAGTGCAGTTATTTATATGATATCATTGAAGATGCAGTGTTGAGAAACAATTTCATCATTATCAAGAACCTTAAATTTCAGATAAACAGTGCTGTCATTTCTGTCTGCTTGTTGCTGGTAGCGGTTCCTGGAGGGGCGGAATCAGCTAGTGTAACAAGTGGAGTTTCAACAGAAATTGTTATGGCCTTAAATCATGGTGCCTTCGTTTTCTCAGCCATTGCTTTCAGTGTTGGTGCATTTACAAAATGCAGCACTGTCTGTGCTGCTGAAGTTTTGTTGATGTCATTGCTGCGGAAACTGTGATGGACTCAATGGTTGTTTCTTGGAGCTCTGTTGTGACATTTTTAGCTGCCTAGTTGCTGCTTGTCTGCTTTGTGGAGAGGAACAAGAGGATCTGAATGCTGCTGGGTGCTTGCATAACTTGGAGGGAGTTAGATTTTTTTCCACTGGAAAAGCAAATTAGACTTCTTTCAGAGTTTTGAAATTACCACTAGCAGTCAAAATTTCACAGGATTGCCTTTGTCACAGTCACATTCAGATCATTATGAAGCAGCTTGTATTTTCGTGATTAGCAGAGTCCTGGGTTGCTTCTGTCTTTGCGGTGAAATTATTGAATATCCTTGAAGTTAGTCTTCATTTGGCGTGAAAACTAACTTTTATTTGGTTCACTTGGCGTACTTTTATGATTCCCTGGCATATGCAAATAAATATACACGTAGATTTACTTCTAAGTCAGGAGGGACTAGACGTGTGTGTGCATTGATTCACAAAGCTTAGGGTTTACCTATTTTTTGAAGATGTTACTTAGCAAGACAATAAGATCTACTTTCACTTAACTGGCAGCCAAAAATCAAATACTCCTAAATGTAGGTACATGCCAAAAATATGCAAAGATACATGGGAATATCCACTGGAATTTTCTGAAGCAGTGGCCCATATTGATTACAACATCATTGATCTGATTTCGATAATTCCAGTGCCTCACATTACTAAACACCTTTGCAAAGCTGACCTCAGTGTCTCTGACATACTCTAAAAGACAGCATTAAAGTAGGAAGGAAGCACATATATTGATGAGTTAAATCAAAGCACATCCTAAGAGGTATTTAAAATGAAAATCTCTCTTTGGGTAGCTTGTCTGTTGATACTAGATAAGTGTGTTCATAAACCTGTGTTAAATCTGTAAGGATGTAATTTATTGATCTCCTAGCAGTATTCCATTCTTGTCCTTGTGTCTCCCACCTCTTGAAAAATGAATACACTGTTTGGACAGCCATTGATAATCCAGTATATTTGCAGTTACACAATGGCAGTTGACTGAAAGCATTAACAAATGTTTAAAATAGCCTCTGAGAGCCTCAGTTGTTTTATACTTTATATTACTTAGACAGATGAATTGGATGAATGGAGTACTTTGTACTTAGAAAACTATTAGTGAACTGGTAAGCTTTTTTTTTTTTTTTTTTTTTTTTTTTTTTTTTAATCAATTTATGAAGACAAATGGGCAGGATATGCTTGAAGACAAATATGGATATGCTTATAAAGACAAATGGGCAGGACAAGCATATGCTTGTTTCTTTGCATATTCATATTTCTATCTAGGTTCTCCTTTTAGCTCTGTGAGTCCAAATCCTAAAATTGTGTCATTACATCCCATGGGTCCTTTATTCAGTCTAGGTTTTAGTTCTTTTCCAACCAAAAAGAAAGCTGTCAGTTTAGTGACAGATAGTCCAAAGAGTCACAAATCTGTTTAAAGGAAATCTCTATGTTGTAAAGAAGAGGTCTTTAAATGAAGAGGTCTTTAAATGAAACCATTTTGTCTTGTCTATTCCCTTAGAAGTCCTTGGCATGCATCTGAAATGCTGACTGATTAAATCCCTTCTGCTTCTCTATGATTTTGCATGCACGAGTTCTCTTTGGCAAGTGGAAATTCAGAATTTCCGCTACCATTTTTATAGTGCTGAATTGGAATGGCATCAGCTCCTCCCAGCATGGGCAATTAAGGATGTGCATATGTGGCTCACAGACATAAGAGGGAGCAGGAACCTTGTGTATCTCCTTCATGTACAGAGCTGAACATAATCTCTGGCCTCGAGACAGAGCCAGTCTGAAGAAGCTGACTGAAGTGTCAATGGATACTTATGCAAAATGGTTACTGTTACTGGCTTTCAACAATTTTTGTTGCCTTTCAGAAGCTAAATTTATTTCCTTTTCTTACTGGTGAACTCCCCTGAGAGACTGTTTTAATCAAACAAACTGATTGTTGTCATTGGCATATCTAACTTAAGCATCAAATAGTAACACATTGCAAAGCAGAGAATAATATGCATAGAGACCAGTTCAGCAACATTAGTTGGGTCTTGCATGGCTGCCAACAGCTCTTGGCATCCAAAGAAAAATTTATCTGTAACTTTAATGCTTAACTTCCTTGCTTGTATTGAAGACATGGCATTGGGATCTCATTCTAGCTTTTCCCAGACAAAGCTTCCAAAGACAGAATATTAATTAAGGCAAGAAAGACAGACTTCAATACAAATTACTATTTGTATGTATTACAGTACTTGGTCCAGTGGTAGACCAGGACCCCATTGTGCTGTGCAGCTTCACAAACACATGTGCATCGGTACCGTCTTTTACTTAGGCTTTGCTGTTACCTTTTCTGGCAGCAAAGTGGTGCAACCGTTGTTCTAGGCACTGCCTTCTATCTTTTTTTTCTGCCTTTTATCTCCCCTGTACCACTTGCAAAATCATAAAAACTAGGGATGGGAAAGACCTTCCCTGTCATGTGGTCTATCCTTTTGCCAGCCGGCAGAATTATTCCTTACAGCACATTTTCTAGTGCCTCATACAGGCTATTTATAAATGTCCTCGGCATTAAGACTTTCACCTATTTCCTTTAGAAACAGTAACGCACATACTACCGGGAAGAGCTTGCTGATACTCAGCAACATGTTCTTAGTTTCATTCAGTGAGACCTAGCTGTGTATCAAGACTTCTGGTAGATAAAATCTCCATTCTACTGAGCACAGAGCAAACAGTTATACATCAGGTATTGGCAGCACCCTATGGAGTGGCTGATCCCTCTATTTGAAAATCCTCTCATTGTATGGCTCCAATTAACTTTGTAGTACTCCAGTGCATCTCCCAGCTCTCCAGAGGTGCCGGTGGTTTCCATCTCTGCCAGCTTTGGTCCATTTCTTCTTTGCTTCTTTGACCCGAGTTGTCCACCTCCTCCCTCTCTCAGCCCTCCTGGTACTTCACTGCATGTTTGCCTATTCTATGTGCTTCCATTTTTCTTTCTTCACTGCTCACCCTGGGTCCATCTCTTCCCTTGAACAGCCTTTTCTTCCAGCCTACTTTGGTTTCTTCCCCCAGACTTGTATCCTGTAAGGCCATCTTCCCTACTCTTCCCAGTATGTGAGTAACATTTTCCCTTGAAAAAGCCTCCATCTAATCATTAAATTATTCTTAATGTGACCAGAAACTATTTTTTTTTTCCAATACTGCTCTGCTATTATTCCACCCTTGCTTATGGAAAGCTTGCTTTTTTTTTTTTTCTTTTTTTTTTTTTTTCTTTTTTTTTGAATTAATTAATTAATTTATATTTGTAAGGCCTGGAGGATTATTTTTTAGAGTAATCTCTGTGATGACAGAAAGAAATGTGCCTTTTTATGTACCAGGTTCCCTCAATGCTGCGTTTCTACAGAATTTGCTTTGAGATGCTACTTGCACAAATAATAGTAAAAGAAAGTGAACGTCGTAAGTCAGGATAGTCACTCCACAGTATATAATGCCCCTCAGTATTATGCAGCCCTACTGTCACCTATCTTGACAAAATTTTATGTTCCCCCCAGCATATGCATTAGATAAGAAAGAGTGATCAATTGTTTCTTCAGGGACTGCTGTATCAGTGCATCTGACATAAGAAAGAGACTTTCTGTTCTCGTTTGGCTTGGTTTTTAGATGACAGCAGACCTATAGATGACATAAGCCTGAGGGCAGTAGAGATTCATGAGTTAGAAGTGTTTATCTTGTCTAACAATAGTAATAGGAGTTAAACTAGTGTATCTTTGCTTTTGTAGTGCCTGGAAAATTGCTATTATAAGAACTCAGAAGGATATTACACTTGTGTTAATAAATACCTGTCAACTGTCAACTAATAAATGCAGTCATTTCAAAACAAATAGTAATCTGGGGTTTTGTGGGATGATATGAAAAGTTAACCAGGATATTCTAAAATTGCCTTAGAAGTTCAGTCAAAAAGGAAAATCTCATATTTTAAATAATAAAAAAGAAAACTGTACATGAACAATTAAAAACATAATTTTTGTTACTATTTTCCCACTAAGCTGCTGCTCATAACAATAATCACATATAAACTAGAAATATGCTTAGCTCCATTTGCAACAATTTCCCTATTATTTAGATGACAAGTTCAAAGTTTAAGCAAACATTAATTGCTTAGTCAAAGCAAAAGAATGTAACATGAATAATTGTTCACAAGGCTTGAATCACCTGTCAGACATAAGTAATATATATTTTTAAAATATATCCAAGAGAAGTATTGTTGGATTGCCTCTTTGCCAGTGTCATTCTGAGAAGTCTTGTCCAAAAATAAGTCTTTTATGTCTGGTTTTAAAGGCAGGAGGGCTTGGGCTTGACCTGCTTTTGAAAGTGTTACATTAACAGTGCTCAAATGTGGGGATGCTGTTTATTTATACAACATGGAAAAACAAAGTGTCATTTTTATCTGTGTGCTTTAAAAATGCCAGTAAAACTTAGTTACTTGGTAGCTGCAGGGAAAATATCTTAAGCTAACACTTTATTTTGATGGAAATGTCACTAGTTGGGAATCAAGCCTCCTTGCAGAACTTTGGATACTGAATTAAATATACAACTAAGAGGCACTTGAGAACACTGTTGGTTTTGAAATGCCTTGATTTGTACCTTGGGGTCCGTTTTTAGGAGTTGAGGGAAGGATTCTTTCTTACATATAAGATGTGTGTTTAAAGATGTTAATCTTATGGTTGCACTTCTGAAATATGTTGCCTCTTTAAATGTGTTGAACTATACAATTTACTTTCTTCTCAAATCTCACCGTAGGCTAAGCAGGTCTTTTGTTGTAAGAAAACCACTGTTAATACACTGATCATTTATTGCCATTTACTGTCTTATCTCAATGCTTCCTGTGCTCTTTTTTTTTTTTTACTCCATCCTATTTGCTATGCCCTGTTGCTGTGCACATTGTATGAGAGAATCTGATCACATAACCAGGACATTGTAAAGGACTCTGGGCTCCAAGTCATGCACAGGTGAACAGCAAATTAACCGTGGAATTTCAAGCAGAGTAGAGGACTTCCAGGCAGAGCTGTAACTCAGGAGTGCTGCGTTGTGTCCCTCCCCAAGAGGCGGACAAGACTCCCATAATGTGTGCTTGTGGGGGACAAGCTACATCCTGAGACGGCTTGCGCACAGGCAGAGTGAAGTGCTCTCCAGAGTCCCTAATGAAATCATCTGGGTCCCCTATGACTCAGAGAAATCTTTCTGCTTTCAGTAATGGCCCTGACAGACTTGATTCTGGTAGAATCCTGTTGCAGGGAGGGGTTATTCAAGAGATTTCTGCCTCCAGCTGCCTGCTCATCCCTTCTGCACAAGGTCACTCACTGCAACAGGGTTACAGAAGTGTGTGGTGCAGTTTCCAGTGGTGCAAATGGTCTTCCTTCACCCACTGCAACACCTGGCTCATGCCAGGACTTTGTTTCTGCTGCCCGTGGTCTGTCATGGAGTAGTGAGCTGGAATCAGGAAGGCCTTTAAATAGCTGTGATTATTTATTTCAGGGCAAATGAATCACAGCCCGAAGCTGCATGATCAGGAGTTTTGGTGGATGAGGACCATTTGGCTGGTTGTTTTTCACTGAGCTTTTAAAGTATTTGACATTGCAATTTTGTGTTCTCTTAATATAATTTTTCCGTGAATTGTGTACACACATACATGCACAATGTGTGCATGCATGACTAGACAAACTTGATTATGTGAAATCTTGATTCTTAAGAATTAAAAGCACAAGCTGAATGTATTTGGAGCTAAATTGATCCTTAGTGGCTCTTTCAGTTTTGAACTGTGCTGTGAGGCAGAATGTTTTTTTTTTTTTTTTTTTTTTTTTTTTTTTCTATTCTTTGTTTGAGACTTTTGAATTCAGACATTTAATCTTTGGTGGTTTTTCTGCTTGGTGGTTTAGTCTTGCCTTTCTGTGGCTTTCTTTGATTATTCCTTTGTGTCCTAGTTTTCTTTAGAAGTAAAAAATGTATTATTGCTTTTAATTTGTTTCTCTTGTTCCTTTTTTTTTTTTTTTTTTTTTTTTTCTCCTCAGTTTTGGCTGTTGCCAGTTCCAAATAGTCATAAAATCACCATTAATGCAGTTCAAGATGAAATTTAGTGGAGCTAACTGTACAGACTTCTGGTAATGTGTAGTCAATTTGTGGCAGAAATATAATTTAAGAGGGGGGCAAGCAGCTTCTGGAGTTACCTCTGGTGAGATATGTGTTGCTATGACTTAGAAGCTAGACCTTCACTTTAGATCTTTGTGCGTTCATCTCATTTTTTAATTAAATGTCAGGATCTTAGTTCTGAAGATCAAAATGATTCCTTCTTTCAAGTTCTATCAGGAAGGAGGCAGAGAGGTTGTTTGTTTTCTCTCTCCATGAGATAAGGTTCCCTTTTCATCTAAATGTTAAGACTTTTCATCCCTGACTTTGAAGACACAAATAAAAAGGAGCGGATGAAACTGTTTAGATGTAAAGAGATTTTTTGATCAGGCAGTTGTTGAAATCATTGGGGGGGGGGAAGGAGAGTGTCAGGGACAGCTGCACGTTAGAGTATTGTATGTATATGATTGACTCAGTTGTGGGTTTTGTTTTGTTTTTAGACTGAGGCAATTGAATCTTTCAAAGATGGTATTTTCTTAACGGCTAAAACTTTAAGTAAGAATAGCGTTTAGAAACATCTCAGCCTTTCAAGTCCACTTACTGAAGTGTAACCAAGTTTGTGAGCTGTCCAGCAGTGAGTCTGTGGCTGGGAATGGCCAAGATCTGGCTCCTGCTCTGTGTGCTTCCCATGAGAGAATGGCAATAGCGCTGGCCAACTTGGAGGTCAAAGAGGCAGCTTTTGCCATGGGAGGAGAAGAGGGGACAGCAACTCTGGCACTTCCCTCTCTCCTTTCAACCTGAGCATCTGTTGCCATGGAAACCCCGGCGCCTGATGCTGGAGCAACAGGACCTGTCACCCCGCGTCCCGGTACGGCCGTGCTGCGAGCGGCTGGACACCCCCGGGCAGGTCCCCCGCTGCCCGCCGGAGCCTCTTTGCTCCTCCGGGAGCCTTCATTCACGGCTGCCGTTATTTCTCCGCGCCGAGCGTGCGGGGACCGGCACCGCCGCGCAAGGATCGCGGCTGCGGGCGGCCCCCGGCCCACACCCGGTCCCGGTCCCGGTCCCATTCCCGGTCTCATTCTAACCCATCCCGGCTGCCCCCGGTGCCGACACCACGCTTGTTTATTCCCTGCCGCTCCTGCCGAGAGCCACTTTGGGTGGATTTCCACTGAGGGGCGCTGAAGCACGTTTTAATGCAGCAAAAAAAAATGAATTAATATAAAAATAGTAAGTGAGGCGATTAACCGGATTTTTTTAAAAAACGACAAACAACAACGTCCAAAAACCCGCAACCTCCTTCTTCCCTTCATCCCCAGCCGGGAAGAGGCGGGGGAACGAGAAGGACGGAACGGAGGGGATGGGGACCGGGCAGTTGCGGGTGCCAAAAACCTCGGGGCGGACCCAGGACTGGGCTGGGTTGGCAGCAGAGAGGCTTCGCCCTCTTTTCCCCTGCCCCTTTCCTGCGAACCGCTCCGGGCACCCCAGCCTCTGGTGCCGGTCCCGCCTCCCTCCTACCTGCCTCGCCTTTCCCCTCCCCATCTCCCCTTCTCCCTCACGAGCAGGTGTCTGTTGTTGCTGTCTCTCTCTCTCTCCTTTTTTTTTTTTTTTTTTTTTTTTAAGTTGTTTCCCCGGAAAAAAAAAAAAAAAAAAAATTGAAGAAGAAAAAGAAGACGCCGAAAAGGAGATGATTGTAGAAAAGCCCTCCCTCCCCAGAAGAGCAACGTGCTTTGAATGAGGCTTCCCAGCCTCTTCCACTCCGTCTCACACACGCTGTCACTCTGCCTCTCGCTTGTGCACACTGTTGGTATGCGACCTCGGAGGCGACTGCTCTGCCACCTCAGCCTGGGGAGTCGCTGACAGCCAGCGATTGAGCCAGCCCCCCTTCTATTCCCCCCCCCCTCTTTTTGCAAACACACACGCACACCCCCAAAGCACATTTAATGCTGATCCACTCAGGCGCCATTATCGGGGGTACGTCTTCGTGGAGTGTTTTGGTTCTTTTTTTTTCTCTCTTTTTTTTTTTTTTTTTTCTTCCCAACACTGGATGGTGCAGCATTCCCGGGGCCTGTGGTGTTTCGGCTCGATTGCGTTCTATTATTTATTTATCTCCTGTCGCCCCATCGCTCCCCCCTCCCTCCTCTCTCGATCCCCCCGCTGCTCTCCGGGTGCCGAGGACCGGGGAGCAGGAGCCCCTTACTCTACCTGCCGCTGATGTGGGACCGAGCCTCCCCAGCGTGTAGCATGCTGTAGCCAAAAAAGAAGAGAGGAGGGGGAAAAGAAGAGACACAGAGGGGGAGAAGAGGATCTTTTTCCCTCCCTCCCCCTCGTTTCCCGCGGATTGACTTCATGGCTTCACTGTACCAGCGGTTCAGCGGGAAGATCAACACCTCCCGCTCTTTCCCCGTCCCTCCCGAAGCCAGTCACCTCCTGGGCGCCCAGTGCAGCGAGGAGGACGGAGCTGCCGGCAAGACCCCGCGTCCATTGCAACAGGAAAGCAGCCGGCCCCGCTTCCAGTACCAGCCGCGAAGTGACTGCGAGGAGGAGGATGTAAGCGCCGGGCTCGCTCGCGTTTGGGTTGGCTCGGTTTCGGGTGCCCCCCAGGGTGTGCGTGTGTGCTCCCCTCCAGGCTTGCGGCGGTGTTACGAGCGGTCGTGGCGGTTTCCCTCTCTCCTGAGTGTGTGTTTGAGCTCCTCTTCTTCCCCCGAAGTGCTGGGGACGGTACGGGACGGAGCCCGAGCCGAGCCGAGCCGGGCTTGACCTCCCCGGTGCTTCCCCGCACCTCTCACCTCGCTCCTTGCGCGGCTCTCCAGTGCCGCGGAACAGGGCTGGGGGGCACGGGGTCAGCACGTTTGGGAACAGCGAGGGCAAGCTCCGAGAATCTCCCTCCGAGCGAGCCGACACAGCTTTTTTTTTTTTTTTGTTTTTTTTTCCCTTCTTCTTTCTTAATTATTCAATTTTTACCTTTTATCACTCTCCCGGGGCACAAGTCTTCACCTTGTTCCTCCCTCCTTCCTTTCCCGTCAGCCTTCCCCAGCCTGACCGAGGAGAAAGTTTTTAACCCCTGCGGAGCCATTGCTGGGGCTCTCTCCCTTTCCTCCCTGCCGCCCCCGGGCGAGCCCCCGCGGGGAAGGGGCTAAATCGGCCGCGCACCTTCCGCTCCCACTCTGCCTCCGGGACTAGCGACTTCAAAGGGTGCATCTGCATATCGCCTTAGTAACGAGTGACTCATCCAGGCCGCTGCTGTGCCTGATGGAGTTAAACTGGCTTGGGTCGATAGCGCTTAGTTCTTTCGGGGGGAGGAAAGTGGGGATTTAGGAAGCGGGGAAGTACTCAGCGGTAGTTCCCCACCGCTGGTGTAGCCTGCGTGGTGTTTGGTTTACAGATAGGTCTGGGGTGTTTTGCTCCTGTGGAAGCACGCATAAGGGGGAGCGAAGGGCTGCAGTTGAGAATGATGTTTGTGTGGGTTAAAAATACTTCTTGCCTGAGTGGGACGCGCTGTTGGCTTTGCGGCAGGGTCCAGCCCTGGCGCTCCTTCCTGGGAAAGGCACGGCTTCAAGCTGAGGTAGCACAACTGGCTCACTCGGAGGAGAGAGTTGTGCTTGCAGGGAAACTTCCACGGTTTGTCCTTTAATTCTCCATCTCTTTCCCCACCCCTTGATTAAAAACTTTTGCAGTCGGTGGAGCAGGTGCACTTTTGCCAGTGAAAAGCCAAATTGGTCTGAACCACCCCGAGGTGTTTTCCATGCTGATAGTGCCAGGAACCTGAATTTACGTTTCCTTGTGAGCCACTGATTAGCGACGATCTTGGCGATGCTGCTCCTTGGTATCACTGCAGGGTATCTATCCCAGTGTCTGGGCCCACGCATCCACCCGTGACCCTTGCCGGGGTGGCTGGGGACACGGGGCCCTCCCGGCGACGAGCTGGGCTCTAGGTGTCGCTGCGAGCCAGCGGAGTGCCGCCGCCGGGGCTGGGCTCAGGCACATTTTCCTCATTATTTGACCGTTTTAATTTCGCTTTCCTGGGCTTGGAGACGACAGATGTCTGGAGCCGCTTCTCTGATCACCAGAAGCGCTGAGCCGAGAAGCAAAGGACGCGGTTTAGCATTTGCGAGTGATTTGTGCTGACAGGCTCTAAAATAATATTAATAACAATAATAATACGCTGCTAAAAGAAGAATTGCTTTTTTTTTTTTTTTTCTGTCTTTGTTTTTTTTTTTTTCCTTGCCCCCTCCTGGTTTGTGTGTTGGTGGGGGCAATGTTGTACAGTGTGATCAATAGAGGGAAAGGTGCCTTCCTAGAGGTCCCCCACGATGAAGTGCAAAAAATCCATAACCAAATACAGAGGGTTGGAGAGGCTTGTAAACACACGTGGGAACCTCGTGTGGACTATTTTTAAAGGGGGCAACATATCTGAGAAAGTTCAATTGACCGGGTCAGGCTGTTCAAAGGTACTCCTGTCCGGCAGAGCCTGGGCTGGCGAGTCGTTCAGGTCGGAAAGGTGCTGAGGCGATGAAGGCGGTGAACATGTCCTTCAGCTGGGCTGCAGGCAGGGGGCTGCCCTCAGCGGGAGAGGAGGCAGGGGCAGGCAAGAGCAGAAGGGTATGGTGCTGGGCCAGCCGGATAGGACCCGGAGGCGCTGTCCGTGGTGCCGAACGCGGGCGGTCCGGGGAAGGAGCTGTCCATGGTGTTGAACAGAGCCCGCCCAGGTCTGGGGAGCTGTCCATGGTGCTGAACGTGTTCGTCCCGTGTCCAGGGAGCTGTCTGTGGTGTTGAACCCTCCTGTCCGTCTCCGAATAGAACCAGTGGCGGGCTCCTGCCCTTGACCCTGGTGAGGTCACGGGGGAGAGAACGAGTTTCTCACCTTCCTCGGCAGCTGCAGGCAGGACGAGCTAATGTGACTCTGAGCATGAAATCCCTGTGGATTTGTGTGAAATCTAAAAGGAAATGTGAGGCAAGCAACAGGGAAGGACAGTGGGAGAAGTGAAAAGAGAGCGGTCTGTTTGTGCAGGGCGCCAGGAGCATGTGCTGTTGTTTATTGTGAGGGAGGGCTTAACAAGACATCATTGGAAACTTCTGATATCAATTTGACACAAAAACTGTAGTGGCACATTCACATCATCTTTCATCCTTCAGGACTGATCTAGTAGAAAAAGACAGAGCTCAAAAATACGGGGGGGGGGGGGGGGGGGGGAAGTTTTGTTTTGTGGCCACACTTGAAAATATCAAAACAAACCCGAGAATTAGACTGTTCTGTTCCTAACTTTGTCATATGACTAATACTCAGAAGAGGCCTGAGATTATTTGATGGGTTACTAATGATGACTTTCCACATTGAAATGTGCACGCTGCATTCAGTATTATGTTTTTAAGCATGGATACAGACTTCAGTGCTGTAAAAAACAGAGGGAAAGACAGGATCATGCCTTTGAAGGTCACGGTATTGTTAGTAAATGTTTTGTCTACTGAAAGTAGTACTGGTTGGAAAATACTAAATGAAACCTATATGTAGTTGAAGAGGAAGCAGGATTTTTATATTAAACAAAAAGAAATATTAAATAAAGACAATCGTGGCAATAGTTGTAGCATAGCATAGTAATAGCATAGCAGCTACTCAATTCACTTTACAGCCACTATTAAGATGGACATGAAAACACAGCTTTTGTAGTATGAAGGTATAGAGAAGCAGAAGTCACAGCATTCTTTAGTTAAATATTGCACTTTTAAAGTGTTAAGTATTAGTCTGATAAGAGATCATTTTTTTTGGGGGGGTGAGAAGGGGATGGGTTGGGGAGTGATGATCCATACAGGCCAGCTATGAATAACCCCAGAAAAAAAACTTCCACCTTGGCTTTGTGGCAGTATTGATACTGAAATTAATTATCACAAGAACTGTAAACAGAATTATGACTTTTTTTTTTTTTTTTTTTTTTTTTTTTTTTTTCTGTAGAATTATGTTTTCACTACATTCATTAAGGTATGAGAAATATCTGTGAAGACAAAGTGAAATCTATTGTGGTGGTATCTTCTTTTTAGATTGATTAGATTAATACTTTTCATACTGTACCATGGAAGGGATTTTATCCTAGATGTTGATTTGAGATTACTTTTTTTTTTTTTTTTCTTTTCTCTGTAAAATAGAGCTTTTTATTTTTTCCAAGCTTATCCTTCTTTGGTATTACAGTGATTAATGAGTTTAATTTTTGCAGGCAACTGCCAGGAGGTGCTGAGTAAGATGTATCATGCTGATTGTGTATAACCCTGCTCCTTTTAATTACTGGGATGATAACAATGCATTAATCAAGAGCATAAGAAATTCAGCACTTTTCTGTAACACAGAATATTGATCTATTTTATAGGGCATCGACTATAAAGTGATGATCACAGAACTCCTTTTTGTATTAAATTCTGTATGATAAGTTATGTGTTAAAAAATATTGAACTCTTCACTAGAAAATTATAAAACTTTTTATATAAAGACCCCTATGCTGCATTCTTGTAGGTTCTGTTACTTGGCCAAAACTCCTACTGGGTTTAATGGGAGACTTAACCATATAAAAACAGCTAAACCCAAAGAATAAAAGATACAATTAATGTGAATACTTTTTCATTTACTGAATTCTTAATAATTCTGTATTTCTTGCATTGCTTAAAACTACATTTGGTCATATATTATACTTTAAATATTTTAAGATTGGTTACTCAGGCTGATTTACATTTTGTGATTTTTTTTTTTTCATTCAGATATAAATAGTAATAAATTTGAAATGCCACAATAAAACTGCATTTCCTTATTGCATAAATTTAGGATTAAGTAATTAAAATATCAGTTGTTAATAGAGAGAGTCTGAGAAAGTAAGTATCAAAGCGTTAGTGTAAAAAAAATTGTAAGTTGTTACATCAGACTTGCTGTTGCATGTAATCGTAAGTGTTAATTTTCAGTTCATTATTTGTCTAATGGAAAGAGGTATTGCTTTCTGAAAATGTATGTCAAGGACAGTGTTTCAGAAAGGTTGAGGGCTGAACTGCAACAGACCTTTCAGAAATGGTGTAGTCTTTTCCCCAAGAGATGAGAGATTTGGTTTGATAGAAGGTATGGCTGGATTGCAGGAATCATAATATTACAGGAAGATTGAGTGGTTTGAATGATAACCAGAAATCTTGTCTGCAGACCTGAGCTACCATGTTTATTTACAGAAACTACTGTTGTTTAATTCTGTAAGAGTCTCTTCTTCTGCCTTTTCTTGGTGGGTTTTTGGATGCTCAACTCAGTTATCCAGCAGCCACTAAGATTTAAAGGGCTGGGACTAGTATTTTCAAGAGAAATAGAGTTAGGCCCTACTAAAATTCTGTAAACCCAGCTTTTTAAATTAATAAAAATTACAGCGTATCTCCCCAGAGGCAAACCATTATTATTATTATTATTACTATTATTATCATCATCATCATCATCATCATGCAGCTTCACCATATATTTTCAGTAATTAATAATGGACACTGGAGGTGATACATTTTTTATACTTTGTATAAAAATTATAAAAGGATTTAATTCTAAAAGAATTAAACCACCTCATGATGTTTGTTGCCAGATCAAAATCAGCTGTTTTTTCTGCAAGCTTTACTAGCCATGGTGATGATGCATGCACTAAAAAAAAGTCTGCCAGATAGAATGTATTTTTAAGTATTCATGAATAACTGTGTGAACAGGCTGAATCATCTCTCTAATAGTAGTGAACAGTGAAATAAGTTGAAATACCTTATTTAGAATCTTTAGCTCACGTTACTTGTCTTGAGTTAGTAGAAACTGGGACAAGTGCAGAATGAAGACACTGAGAGCAGAGTCAGAGAAGTTTGTGTGGTTTTCCAAAGGACTTTCCAAGATATGGGGAAAAAAATGACATGGAACTGTGATTCTTTCCATTTATCTGTATATTTTGGTTTTAGGAAAGGCTAGAAAGATGGTAGTTCTCAGGATGTCCATCCCACCATCGCAACTTTGAAAATGCTCTTTGGGTCAGAATAATTTGTCCCTTAAAAAATAATAATATAATAATAATAATAATAATAAACTCTTGTGAGCTAATAATTTTATGCTTGTGGTGATTCACGTAAATCTTCCTTTAAAATTCAGTAACTTCAAATTGATTTTGCCGGGATTTTTGCCTAATATGCTGGACAATTCCGAGCACGTTGCCGTGATGTACGTGCATTTTCATTCAGTGACCAATGGGTGGCAGTGTCTCTTGCTTACGCTCTGTTACGCTGAGCTCTTGGCATTTCATTGATTTTGTAGTAAAGCACCAACCAACCATTTGTTTACATACCCATTCGTACACGTGAGGGTTATTTTCAGTTCCTTATTGCTTTCTCTAGGCATGATTGACTTGCTGAAAATTTAGTAACTCTCTCTTTCGCCATCAGGGAGCAATGCTTGTTTTCAAAGCTCATCAAAAAATGGTTTAACAACAGTTTTGAATGGTCCCATATTCAAACATGGAGGAAGGAAGGGAAAAACAAATCTTTTTTTTTTTTTTTTCCTAAGGAAATTTTGTCTCTTTTCTCCCAAAGGAAAATAAAATAAATCCTTCTCCAAAACTCTCTTGTGTTCATATTTGCATTTGATACAGTGTAAATTTTCCAAAGTACATACAGATAATATAGGTTAGTAAATCCCATTTCTTTAAAAAAAAGTTCTTGTTGAAATCCAAATATATGTTTTGGAATCTGATTCCTAAGTAGGTGCCTAAATGCTTATTTTGGATCAGGTTCTTACTTATTCACCTTTGAAAATATCATCTATATTTTTTAAATTCTGTGTGTTTCTATTCATGTATTTGGTAATGATAAAATTCAGCAAATATGAATTCTCTGAGTTAAACTATATTTTGAATCTGTGCATAAGATTATATGAAGAGATCTAGTCTCCCGCAGGATTTTCTGTCAATACCTACCTAAAAATGAGAGTAAGAACAGGTCTGACATGGGTACTGTGCACATGCATATTTTGCAGAGCAGAGCAGTGTAGAAGGGAACAGAGGAAGGGTAGAGTGGTACAATCCCATAAGGTGTTTTGAAGGATGAGTGGGTTGTGGTTTTTGCATAGTGGAAACATTTGCTCTTCACAACTTTTCCACCCATAGAGTGTTTAGGAACATTCAACCAATGTTTTAGTTATTTCTCAACTTCTAAGCACTTCAGATTAGAGATCTTTCATACTTTGTTCTGTTAAAATAGCCTTTGAAAGTTTTTCCAAGATTACAGAAAAGATTAACACAGTTTTTAAGCTCCAGGGAATTGGCAATGTGGATCCAGGGAGAGAGGGTAAATATTTGTCCATGTTGCAAGTAGCAAGTTTAACTAAAGCAAATGGAGTGTGTGGGGTAATGTGGAAAAGGCCAGTATTGTGAATCTCTGTTGATGAGATCTTAATAGATTTCTGTAGAGCATATTTTCTAATTGCGTATCACTTGTATAGCGTAAATTATTTTCCTCTAAACAGAGTACTTGACAATAGAGCTGTGGTATTATGTAGACTCTTCTACCAGTTGTTGTCTCTGTGACTTTTAAAACTGGATTTAACATTACTATCTTCACTTTGCAGATGGAAAATCAGAGGCTGAGTTGACACATTGCCTCAGAGACAGGGCGTCTCAGTTCTACAGCAGTGACAGTTTGCTGTGGCTCAGCCCTGTGAGCTGTTGCAGTTTCTGGTTCTGGCCTACAGGGTCTTTAAGACCAAAAATATTTCCAGTTATCACCGAGGATGTTCTTACAGGTGTAACATTAATTGTGAAGTCCGGCACATCTAAGTCTTTGATGTATCTAGCACTCATTAGGGCAACTTTCACATGGCATTTCAGATCTCTGATGTTTTCCTCTGGCTGTTCTAGGTATTGGATCTTTCTTTGGCAGAAGGAGATTTAAAGCATCCAAAAGGAAGGATAGGAGTATCTTAATACTTTCATTATATAATATTTGGGCATGGGGGTGGGGGTGTTCCTTCTGTATTTGTCAAAAGCATCTGCTCCAGAATTTCAAGTAGAATTTCACTCTAGGTAGACCTCAAAAGCAAATGCAAATTTCTTCCCTAGCTTGCTATCTTAGACATACAGAGCCACATGAAATGGAAAAGCTGCAATGGGAAATGCCTGGTAACCTTAGCTCTAGTTATACCACAGTCATTAATTTTAAAGTGTTTATGACAAGCATATGTATGTGTTCCTTCTTTTCCATTAAAATGAGCTCCGACTCTCTATAAAAGAAAATAGCAGTGGTATTTTGGTCAGAGGAGAAATGAAACCCACAGAGACTAAGCAATTGCAGATGTTACAGCAGTCTCCAAGCTGTAGATCTGAAGACACTTGGTGAGTGGAGCCAGCAGTTGCTTTAAACAGGATCCCTGTGCCTGCTGCTTTCCTACCATTCTGGCAGAGGAATAATGATGTCCAGCATCTGGGCAGCAGCAGGAGGCCTGTTACTGCCTGGTTGTCCTTCTCAAGGGTATAAGCAGTGGTCTGCAGAACATTGTCATGTAAAGCTGGTGTCTGTGGAGATGTGCTCAGATGTTCTGCAGTGCCTCTTGCTACTGCAGAGTGAACAAAAAAATGCCTGTGTCTGCAAGGTCAGCTTTGGGAAAAATAAATAGTATGTACTGGTGACAGTAGCAAAACAGACACTGATGTCTGTGCCAGGGTAGAAAAGCAATCTGGTGGTGGCTGCTGCCACTGCTGAAAAGGTAGGATGGTATGAGAGGTGTCTCTAGGATGGATGGCTCTTCCCGCTTGCTTCTGAGCCTCACCAGTGCCTTAACGGCAAAAGAAGTTGCAAGCACAGCTCAGTTTTTCCTCTCTCCTCTTCCCCAATCATCCCTCAGCTCTTCATCGTCACAGGAGCGAAACTCAGTTTTGTTTGCAATGCCAGGAAACTGTGAGTCAGTTCTTCCTCCCTATCTAACAGGTGGCTGCTGACAACCTGTTAGATAGTCTTATCTCTCTCTGCCCTGGCGCCTACAGATGGATCTCCCAGCAAAAACTCAGATGGCTCCTCTCCAGAAGCTTCACAGTGACCTGCCCTCTGGCACTGTAAAATGCAAGTTGTAGCTGCTGCCTGCCTCCCCTGCCTTCCTGCTGGGGCAGGTGGGTCAGGGTATGTCGTATTCCACAGCAACATGAGGGACCTTGAGCAGAGAGGTTATTGGGATCTGCTTTAAATACTGCTTGACCCCTTGCATAAGAGACTGATTGTCCCAAGATAAGTTTATTGCATATACAGCTCTTAGATTTGCACAGATTGCTCCTGGGATTATGTTTCATGTGACTGTAGAATCCTGTCTTTATTTGTCATTTATTGCTAAATCCTTCCTCATGTTTCTGGATAATCTATATAAAATATGGCATGTCTTTGTTTTTGTTTTTCTATTTCCTTTAAAGGCCAGGAAAAGAAAGGTAATACTCAAAAGACCAAATATCTATCACATTGTTGATAGTAATGCTGTAGGAATCAACAATGATGTTGCCATAGAGACATAAATGGTTTATAGTGAACCAAAGATTTCCACTTTTACTGGTCTTGCTGCTGTTAGGCATAGTGAATGCAAGTATTTTATTGACACAAATCACCTACCTGTTTTATATAAACTTTTTTTTTTTTTTTTTTTTTTTTTTTTTAATTTGAGCATTTATAATCCCATATAGAAGAGGAGGCACCTGCAGAAAGCACTGAATGAAGGTATTACAGCGTCTCACAATGGTGTCTCTAATAGTGGGTGCTGTTGAAGCAGCTGCTTCATTGTACTGTGAACTGCACAAACAGCACTTGTCAAAACAGTTACAGTGATTCATTGCAAACAAGAGTAATTAATAAAGACTGACATAACTAAGGTTTAAGATCACAGTAACCCAATCTATTTTACTTGCCTTGTTTATACTCTCTGTGTTTGGGTTCTGTGCACTTGGAAACAGATTGTTTAAGGAATAGATTTCACCAATTTCTGGGCACATTTCTATACCTGCTGTTTGAGGTAGCACAGATCTGTGGTAGCACATTGGAATGGCTATTTGGGAGGTCTTGCTGTTCTTGGGTTTACCAGTGACCTGCTGTATGAACTTCAGCTAGTTATTTATCCCTGTGGGGGAGGATCTGCATCTGCTGGATACCATAAAGGAATCAAGGCTGTGACTTCATTCATGGCTTCACTGCAGAGGTACAGAATTAAACCATTTCTGCTTCTGGTCTAAAGTTTTGGCCTAAACGAAATCCATAGAAACACAAGATTATTAATAATTAGCAGTGTGGTCATTGATTCTGACAGTGGCAACGTTTTGGGGAGCATTGCTAATAACCAAAACAGACCTGATTGTGCTTGTTTATGGTGGGCTAAAGGTCTCTCTCATTACAATGTTTCACAGGCAGTGCCAGGAGCTCATAATCACTATAATGCACATTTTTATTTTAGCTAAGAAAAGCTAATAAGCATCTGTAGTTTTGAAAATGTCAGATTGAGCCAAAGTGCATGCAATTAGATAAGGATAATGTAGCAGATAATAAGAAGATACATGATACTGGATGAACAGTTATCAGACTATTATTCTTTGGCTGCTAAACTGCTATAAGTCATATAAAAGAGAGTGGTTGTTAGTTGAGGGAAAACATGCCACAAGTTGTCAGAGAAGGAAACATGAGCTAATGTGATGAAGTGACAAGGTTACCCCTGGGGGAATATCAACATGCATGTCAGTCTCTTGGAAGCTGGAAGGGTTATCTGGGATAAAAGTCATGTACTTGGGAAGGTGGAAAGGCCACTGAGGATAAAAAAGGAAGCCAATATGGAAAGCAAGGTGGGTAAAATGAAGTTATTTATTGTCATCATCTCTAGGGCTTCATTTTCTCCTGTTGTCAAAGATTCTCTGTCTTACATGGTGATATCTGGGCTATTCTGAGTGCTTTAGGAGGCTAAAACATTACTGAGACATCATCGTCACCAAAAAGTAGATACAGCCATGATATACTGGATATGAATTTTCAAGCAGTGTCCTTAGTCTAATTTGCCACTGGGGGAAACAATGAGGCAGACTCCAAAAGCAAGAGAAAAGAATAAGAAGATGAAAGACAGACAAGGGACAACGGAGGGAAAGAAGAAAAAGGAAAGCTGTGATGCACAGGACTTGATGCTAGCTCTGTGATCCTGGAAGCATCTTGGTGGGAAACAAAGGGATTTTTATTTTATTTTATTTTATTTTATTTTATTTTATTTTATTTTATTTTATTTTATTTTATTTTATTTTATTTTATTTTATTTTATTTTATTTTATTTTATTTTATTTTATTTTTATTATTATTATTTTTTTTTCCAATAGGGCTGCTCTGTATGTAATGGGCTGCTATGGCTGCTATGTAATATTATAGCTGCAATCTCAGAAGAAAAACTTATTTTCATTATGAAGTATTTGCATTGTGGATAACAAACTCAAGGCATATTGTAGCACTTACAAAACACTGCCCCTTACCACTTCCATTCTACATCAGAATATATCCCTTTTTGGTGCAACTACTACCTAAATTAACAGTGTTTGTAGTACAATATTTTGAGAAATGTTAAGTATGTGTTTGATACATACATTTAGGGAATACGTCTCCTTATATCCTCAGGCCTTCACATATGTATGGGAGTTTCCTATGCTATCACCATCCAGTGCAGTCTGCATTCCTACATTGTATGACATGATTGCAGATATGTGGCTTTTCAAACTGAGTTTTCATCTTTCCTGACCATTCACCATTATGCATGGCTGCTTAGCAGTAACTGAAAAACATGTTTTCTATACCCCTTTCATCTTGCATTTATTTTCATAGACTCCATCCAGGTCTAACAGTGTGGGTTTGCAAGAATTGAATTCATGGTGTAAGCTTGGATCAGGTTTCTGGTAAGAAAGTTTACAGAAAGCATCACTAAAACATTCACTGTCTATAAACACTTAAGCTCAGTGTGGGTTGAAATTCTCTTCCTGTGAATATTCAAGGAGGGTCATTCTGTGCATTCTCTGGACACAAAACTCAGTGTAATCGTGTTCAAAAGGACTTTTTTTTTTTTTTTTGGGTGGGGGGAGGGGGTTGTTTTGTTTTAACAGTTCACTTAATAGAAAATTATATGTCTGTCATTAAGCTGTCCCTCTCCAGGTATAGGGGCAAACTTGTTATTCAATAAGGAGGGGAGGGGAGGGGAGGGGAGGGGAGGGGAGGGGAGGGGAGGGGAGGGGAGGGGAGGGGAGGGGAGGGGAGGGGAGGGGAGGGGAGGGGAGGGGAGGGGAGGGGAGGGGAGGGGAGGGGAGGGGAGGGGAGGGGAGGGGAGGGGAGGGGAGGGGAGGGGAGGGGAGGGGAGGGGAGGAAAGCTCTCTTCTCTCATGTTGAGTCGGGAGAGACTACAGTCTTTCACAGATACAAGAATGTTTATAGCAACTCTGCAACTCTGTAGTGGCTCTCCTCTTTGGAGGAGCAAGAAAGAAATTCTTCATGGCACTGGAGAGAGAAGGTGAAGGTTAAGAGCAAGGTTAAACCAGTTTAATCTCACCCTGTAAATCTGCATGTGAAATCCCTTGTGTTACAACCATGTCACTTCACTGTTTCTTTCTGTCTGTGCTAAGCTGAAGCTGTTCTGGATCTGGGCTTTTGGCAGATAGCACAGTGCTAGTGGACTGGAAAGATACATGAGAATGCCATAGTCAGCTTTTTAACTGTGCAATTTAGTATAAAATGCAGGGAGCAGCAGTGTGAATCAGAGGAACAAATTTGCTCTGAAAGTTCCACAAAAGGCACTTCTTTTCCTAAAGACAGATTGTGCCAGTCAAACCCAAAAAAAATGTAATTTAATTTGAAAGTACTGTTCTGCATTCCTTTCACCCGATTTCAATTGTTGATGAGCCATAAAATTTTTCTGTGGTCCACTGGAGTTCAACAGATGAGAATTTCCTAACTTCATAAAATGATTAAAAGCACTCCAAATGTATATTATTAGAAAGGCTTCTGTGAGACAACTCAATCAGCAGGCTTCAGGTGCCTTTATGAAAGGTTTGGTAAGCATTGTTTGAATGGGAGCTTGCTGAGATGTAAAAGAACTGAGCAGGATGCATAATAAAATACAAGACTTTAAATATAAAGTAACTTAAAGAACAAACGGTAACACACGTGTGTGACAGAGGTTTTCCCAGGTTGCCACAATGCCATGGAGATGAATTGTACAAGGATCAATGTCTCTAGCAGTGATAAGTGAGATCTGTGTGACTGATTTTGGCAGCAGCCTGCTCCTGTGTTTTACTTTAACACAATGCCTTGGACATAGCACTAGAAAATAAGTAGATTGGTTTTATGTGTAATGCCTATATCTCTTCTAGGAAACTCATCTCTTCTAGCATGATGTATCATAAACCAAAAACTGAATCCACTTTCATCAAATGTTTGTGAGTGATGAACCGTTACAAGACCATTCTGTTCTGTTCAAGGCATTTCTACAAAAAGAAGAGGAATGATTGATGGACTTACCGCAAAATAAATGTTGAACATTAGGGACTGCCTTTCCTCTTCCCCCTTTCATGCAGGCTGTGACCTTCCAAACAGACATGACAATGTTGCTACTTCTATTTTATTTTTCTGTTGCAGTTGTTTTCATGAATAACCAGCAGAGGCTTATTAAAGTGTAAATAGTCAATAAGACTTCTGAAAACTCAGCTTTTTAACATTGGTTTGGATACCCCAATTTTTTAAGATAGGGTGAAGAAACCTGGCTGCTACTTTTAGCTGAATGAGTTATTCAGGGCTGACAGTTTGGCTATTGACATTGCTGAACCTTCTGATGAAAACTTATAAAGAATATCTACCATAGTTAGTCTTCTCTTGTTCCCAAGGAAATCAGAATGCTTCAGCAAGGTATGGCACCAAGACCTGTTCCTTACAGTAACATAACCTTCAGAGCTCCTAAGTGGAAAAGTTTATGCTTGCTAAGAAGCAAAGAAAGGGATCCTCTTATCAAAGCAGAGTATTACAATTTTCTATGACTTGATCTCTCCCCTTTGCTGCTAATGGTGGAAATGAAGAACCTGTCCATCTTTGGGATATCTATCTAGGAGAAACTTTTATTGTCAGACCCAAACATTCCCAACATTTTTCTTGTTCAGCTTCAATAATCACTGCTTCTCATTTATTCAGGTCAATGGGCCCTTTCCCAGGAGGAGAGTACAGTTTTTTAAGATGAAAGATAGTGTTGGAATAAGAACAGATGGCTGTAATCTGGCCATAAATTGGTTTAGGCTAGAAATTATGAGATTTTTAAGATCTTGAGCATTGAAGTATTGGAAGAGCCTTCCAGTAAGAGTACGCAAAGATAAGTCATATCTGGCTTTAAGATGGATCTCAATAACTCTATTTTTTATGGGATTATATACTTGGCCTTGGAAACAGAGAAACCACAGTGTCCCTGTTTACAACTAAATCCACTAAAGTTTTGCTTGGAATCAGTGAAGAGATCTTTTCCTCCAGCTGGGTGACAGGGACTTCAGTTTTAATTATGCAGGCTAAATGTCTTTTAGAAAAATCTTCTGAAGAGTTAAAGGTTCTTACTATACTAAATATATATGAAAAAAAAAATACAGTAAAATGGGTTAAACAAGGTTGAATCCATCCTTTGAATACATATATAAGGTTACTTGGTCAAGTTTGATCAAGAGTCCCTGGATTGCTTCATTTTAATCAAATTGCATGAGGTGTAACAGGTATATTTGCCTATGGATTTCTAGCTACCTCCCCCATAGGCCAAACAATTTTCCACTTCAAGGGACAATGTGTTTAAAGGTCTGTCACTATAAAGGCAGCATCATCTACATAGCTTTTAGTTGCTGATGATCTGTGTAGGCAAATTAATTCCTCTTATTATTGTAGATTTGTATGTTGTTTTTTTTTGTTTGTTTGTTTTTCACCAAAGTACTTTGCTCTAGCTTTTCTACACAGAGTACTGAAGTCCTTTTCTACATGCAGTAACTTTACCTATCTTAGTAATTAAGACAGGAGCCTCAAAAGGGTTTTCCTCTGTCTTGTCCTTCATGAACAGAGGAGAGACAGCTGAGTTGGAAGGGAAACTGAGGGAAAACAAACATGTTCATGTGGCTCAGTAGGAAGAACTCTCAGATGTAGGGCTCTGCTCCTGATGTAAAAAGTGTCCAAGAAGTGATACCACGTGTCAGGCAATTCCTGTTAGCTTCTTCCCCTAACGTTGTTTTTCCAAGCTCACCATGGGCTCAAAATGTTGGCAATATAGGAATGGCTGTGCCTGACTTGTAAGCAGCTGTGCCATTCATTGAATCTGGCCCTGAGCACTTTTTAAACTTGACCTGTGACATAGACTTGTTTAAAACTAATGCAGCCACTTCTTCAAATAAAGTGATGAGAGGCATACGTGTGAAGATATTTACCGTAGCAAGACTGCTCTAACACAGCAGCTTTCCTGCCAATTATTCCAGCACTGACAGAGGAGAAGAGCTCACTCCCATTCTGGACCATGCAGGAGGAAAATAGCAGAAGCACAGTTTTCTGAAATGGGTGGTGAGGGAGAGGTAGGGATGCTATATAGTTGTGGTTAGAGGCTGGGGATGCTGATGATGGCTTCTTATAGGGTGAAGAAGTGGTTTGGGTATGTAGAACAGTGTGTGTGTTGATGTGGAAATGGGTAAAGTAATCTCCAGTTATCTTATCCCAGCAGCAGAGGGAAAGCATGGTGCATGTGAGCAGTAAGTCAGCAAATACCAGAGCTGTAGCACCTGATCGGGAGTTAGACATCTGGCTTCTATTGCTGTGCCATGTAGTTTTTCAGGAGATTTTAAATCTCTGTGTGGTATTAGACAGATTTTCCAGAAGATTTTGGTTATGCAATAAAAGTCATCTAGTATTGTTTCTACTCTGCTGTGAAGATGAAACATTCTTATTATATCCTGTAATCTCACTTGTACTCTCTATTCTTGATGTTTTTTCTAAGCCCTGGGCTAAAAGGCGTTGTGATAGAAATGATTAAGCCAACAAAACACCCAAACTATGAAGCCCTAAAAACGACTGTCTTTTTTGTACTTTTCAAGACAGTAAAAAAAGATGAAGCAGTGCAGGTTACATTGCTTGAAAGTGCTAATATGGGTTGAACACTCAGGATTTCCATGCTTGTATGAGCTGGAATTTCACATGCCATGAAACACACAGTATATCTAAATCCTGGCCTCCCCAGGGCCATGTGCTCCCAAGAGATGAGCTTGCCTTGCATCAAGGGTACATGTACGTGGCCCAACGAGGTACTTTTGTGGAAGAACTGCGAGCACTATAGTGCAGTGCAGTGCCAGCTTTTATCTGCTATTCATTTGTATTAATCAGAACTCATTTATCTACTGAATACTCACATGGCTGTGAACTTTCAGTCCCTGGTATAGGTGGTTCAGAGCTCCTTTAGATATCTCTGCATGGTATTACAATGGACATTAGAGAAATCATCACCATGTCAGGCACTCGAAAAATGTAGGCAATACCAGCCTTAAAGTTTCCAGTGAATCCCTTCATTCAACCTGTTCTTGTATTCATTACTCTAGTTTTCCTGCTTATGTCTTTAACTAAATGTTAAAGACATGTAATGTAAAGACATGCTTTAAAGCATGTAATTTTTTTTTTTTTTTTTTTGAACAGGACCCCCTCTTCCCATCCATGCTTACAGTTATTTAATGCAAAGCTCTTCAAGATTTCATTTCCCCTCCTCCCCCATTGTTTAATGTATGGCCTAAAGCATTAATCTGTGTGCTTTCTTAAGATGCTGTTTAATTTCCTCATGGGCTCTTCTCTAGCATTTACTGTCACGGTTTTTGAATGTGCCTCATAACCTATTGAATTTGTCTTCACAGGACAGCTGCTGAGTGTGAGGAGGGGTTTATTGCAGTTCTATAGACAGAAAACCGAGGAAGAAATGATAATGAATAGAGAATATCTTGAAGTGGGGACTATTTTAATGGGAGACCATTGCACAAGTCTTTGACCTCAGTGACAATGCTGACTCAGCATTTCTACAAATAGTATCAGAAGTCCCCAAGGTAGCCATTTGTAAAGCAAGAAATACTGTAATGTTTACTTAGCGGAACTCAACTTAAATGTTTTGCCCAGCATCAGAGAATCTGGCTGTATGAGAGACAGGGGAATCACTGTGTCTTCAGGGTGTCAGTCCACTTGCTTAGTCATGAAACTGTCCTTGCTCTTTCTTTCCAGCTCAGTGCTTCATTTACTGCACACTATTTCTTTTGGGTCATATATGTCAGTGTGGGCCCTACAGATGGCTTTCTTCAGCTTTCAAATCCCCTCATGAGGCAAGGTTGGAAGTCTGTGTATGCTTATAGACAAGAAGGCTAGGTTAAGTTTAACTTAGGCCATATGAGTTCTGTATAGATCCCTGATATTTTGCTATACTTGGTTTTAAAGTAAGACTTATGGGGAGAATTGTTGTCTTTTATTACACTAACTAATAGATCCTGTGGGTAGGCAAACTTAAGTGCATGAGTCCTTCAGATTTGAAGCCTTCCCTCTCACATCAGTTAATTTAATGATGCTTGTTCTTACACAACCCATCTCTGTTACGTCCTCAGATCACTGAGTCTACAAAAGCAGCCCCATCTTAAAAAAGTAAGCAGAAAAATGAGAGATGACATTATATGACAGCAAATGAAATCCCCAGATTAGAAATAGGAGAATGTTACCATAGCCCATTGAGTCAATGGGTAAACTGAGAGTAGTTTGGTTTCATCAGACACTGTGGGGAAAGGGGTCTACCTCTTGTCTGTAGTTTCATAGCTGTCAGGGCACCTTGAAAACACAGAGTGACTTGGGAATTCTGAATTCTTCTCTGATAGAAAAGGGCATAGTATTGTAATTTCTACCTGACTCATTAGGAAATTAGGTCAACTGTCTCTGACACATTTCCATTAACTTTTCCCTGTTTGTATGTGTTTGCCTACCTTTGTATTGTGCTTTAACAACAGATTATCTTTGATAGAACCTAATTTTCTGTGGTATTTGTACAGGGCCTGGCACAGAGAGAACATAGTTCTCTCTGTGGGGTAGTTAGGTAAACTTAGCTGATTTATTTTGTTATCTAGCAAACAAACCTTTTTTTTTTTTTTTTTTTTTTTTTTTTTTTTTTAAACAATATAATTATATATATATATTTTTTTTATGAAACTGACAAGGTTGTTCTGACTTTATGGTCAGGTTTGATAACAACAAATAATAATAATAATAAAGTAATCTAGGCTAAATTCAAGAAATGAAAGAAGGAAGTTACAATAATCATTCAGATGGAGTAAATTATCTTTCAGAAAGTTTTCTAATCAATAGGACATGGTATTTTATGTGACTCTGTCTTATAGTGCCTTGTAGAGATAATAAAATATTACCAGTAACAAAGGTTTAAACCCAGATATCCAGTTTCCCAAGGAGTGTATTAAACACCATGGTAGAGTTATGGTAGAGAGGTAGAGAGGCCCTCTAGCCTACATAATATTTTAAGTATTCAATTGAAAGTGGATCAGTTTGTGTAATAAAAAATGTGAGTGTCTTCTCACAGAATATTTGCAAAATCTGCAGCCAGAGATATTCCAGGATGAAATTCCAGGAGGTACAGCAGTAAAACAAAACCAACTGAGCTGAAAAGTAGTGTCCCCAAAAACATAAAGTGCAACTATTTTTTCATCCTTCTTATTCTCATGCATGCTCTGCCAGAATTTTATATTATTTTAGTTATTGCAGAGAGTTTATTTCTACCATAGCATTTTGAGAAATGTTTATCTTTTGTATTTTCAGTGCTTTTATTCCTGAGAAAGACTAATTGAAATCTGTATTCGATTTATCTTGCTGCTCTGTAGGATATCACATTTGAGTTAAGTATAAGCAGAACTTTAGAGCTGATGTAAACTTAGAGGATTTTCTGACTTCTAATAAAACAGAGAATCCTTAGGGTTTTAGAATAGCTCCTGGTGGAGGCAATAGGAAGAAATGTTCATCAGTGCTTAATGGAAAACTGTAGTCCTCCTGCTAAGAGAGAAATGCAGAACCACAGGACTTTTTTATTGGTCTATATGACAAAAGATCTGCTTCCAAGTTCTCAGAGGCAGATGAAACTTCATGTACCTGGAAAGTAGAGATTTTCCTGTGTCTTGAGTGACTCAAAGGACTAGATTTGAAGAGGAAAATTAAAAGAAACAAATGCAGGTTTATGGATGAATGCAGAAGAAATTATCCCTTTGTGTACTCAGAGACATAAATGTCTTCTGGGAAAAATTTTTGAATAGAGATGGCTACAAAGAGGAAAACAAGTTTGAAATGTGGTCTGTTTAGAAGAAAGCTCCCTAAGGGTGATATTCCTGAGGCTGACATGAAGTCTTTCTGGAAAGAAATTTCAATTTCAGTTTTTGGCCTGTAGATATTTAGTAGTTGTCAATCAGGAACAATAAGTTAAAGAATTGAGGTCAAATAGCAAAATTTGGTGCTGTGTTGTTTGCTAAAATGAGTAGTTCTGGGCTACTATAAAGTAGATCTGTTTGTTGATTTCTATAATTACATTCAGTGTATCTGATCCTCTGGTCACAAGACCTTGTTGCATTGAAACTGGGGGTTTGGGTGTGGATTCTGAACCAGCAAAGGACTTGCTCTGAAAGCACCAGACAATGTTCAGCATTCCCCAAACACCCTTAGGTTTGGTGTCAGAGGAACAGGAGTTTGCTGCATTAGCTGAGAAGTGCTGACATATTTAATGTAGACAACAGCAGCTTGAGTGCCTGATGTATCCAATAAGCTTACAACTACCCGGTAAACCATAAATCAGAGTTCTGTCACATGAGCTGCTCACAAGTGGCAGCTTGCAGGCAATAAGTGCCTTCTAAATGCTAAGCTAATCCAAATCGCCTCACTGTTCCCAAGGACTAAGAGCATGCACAAAGAAAGTGACTTCAAATCAGCTGCCAAGTGATAGTTATATTGCCTGCTGTAGCTTGCCTCTTTGTACCTAAGCCTGAAGGAACAATCTATCCTTTTGAGACAGCCTGTTTCTGCCTTGTCCAGTGGAGTCCTGATCTGTGAGTGGCACGGTGACAATACAGTGATGGACTGATCAGTATGGATAAGAGCCACCTGCAGTGCGGCTTCAAATCTCAGATTAAATTTGTGATCTTCACCTGAATTTTTAGTGCATAATGTATTGGTATACCTGTCCTTTCCTATCCATCTCATTCTGTGCTTCCTAACTATTGATGAGGAATTACTTTAATAATCTGTTAATTTGGGAACCGTATTTCTCATTTTTATACAATCAGAATCATAAAATGCTTTGAGTTGGAAAGGGCCTTTACAGATCATCTAGTCCAACCCCTCTGCTATGGGCGGGAACATCTTGAACTAGATTAGGTTTTCTCTGAGATTTGTAGGGATCTCTCATCTCTTCTACCATATAACCAACTCATATTCTTTCCACATTTTCTCAGAAAAAAAAAAAAAAAAAAGAAAAAGTCTGGGTATCCATGTGCAAATTATTTCTGCAAGATTTCTTCTTCACCCCAAACTCATACAGATACTTTTCTGGTGTGGCAATTCATTGAGTCAGTCTAGACTGGACTGTGATAAATTAAGACATGGTGCACTTAAATACAGATGTCTCTGTATAGAGGAAAGTTAAATTTCTTACAATCATCATCTGTTGAGTTCCTTCCGGTGGGTCACATGCCAGATATGTTCCATGGAATGTATCCACCCACCCACCCACCCACCCACCCATCCATCCATCCATCCATTTCTTTTAACCTAACGAAGAGAAGAGGAGATGTTTGCTCACAAAATGCTGCATTTGTTTTGCGTGTGGAAAAAGTGGAGCTGTTGCTACCAGGATGGTGTAACAGGTGGGGAAGGAGCCAGAGCCCTGTCTCATCCTGTCCAGACATAGACCAACAAGGCATGGAGTAGTGGTGTTGGTTTTAGCTAAAGGCAACTCCAACACTGCAATGTTGTACTGAGCTTCCATGAATTGCCACTGCTTTGAGCTGAGTAACAGTTTCAGGTAAATGTAATCCTAGAAGAATATCCAGTCTTGATCAGAGTATGCCCCAGTGACAGAGAATCCATCAAGTTGTTTAAGTCTTGCCATAAGTCAGCAGAGTTAATCACTGTGCTCCTAGATGAATGCCTCATTTTTCACGTGAATTTGTCTGTATTTGTTTGACTTCAGATTTCAAGCATTGATCTCTGCTGGGAGGCTGAAAAGCTTTCTGTCATTCAAAATGTATGGTAGAAGAAACCTGTGCTTGATAAACACAGCTCTGTGCTAATGTCACTTCCATTTTTTCACTCTTTTCCTACCTTTGCCATTTAATGTCACAAAAACAAACAACAACAAAAAAAACTGTCTTACTTCTTCAAAGGTTCATAATGGAATTACTGCAACTCTGAAGGTTGAGTTGCAACTCCTGTAGTCGTAGTCATGTCTAGTAAAGGTTATTGTGACCGGCAATCTATTATGAGTTTAGGCCTGGCAGCACAAACCTCACTGTGGGTTCCTCACGGCTGCACAATAAAGGAAGTTTGTATTTGTATGGCTGAACTTGCTGAACTTGCTGCTGGGACTTCACTGCTCCAGGGACCAGAACTTGCTAGAACAGAGACTGTATGCTGCTGTCTCCTATCACGGGGTATGGAAATACATTGAGGTTTTTAATTTATTTCTCCCTGATCTATATCTCTTGTCATGGAATTCAAATTAATTCTTACCACTTAGGAGTCAGCAAATTGCCTGTTTATTGTCTATGGGAATGATCAGAATGGAAACTCTGTGGAATATTACTGAAGTATGAATAAACAAGCTCCCTGCTGGCAGTGTCTGTCTGTCATAGTTTTAACTGAAAACAAAAGTTTTAGAATGGATTGCTCTTTAAAATCATGATAAAACATGTTACAAATAATAAGAATGTTTTGCTTAAACTGAGTCTGGTTACATGAGAGAGTTTTGATCTGCAGGGCTTTGACAGCCTGCACTTTGGGCACCAAAATAATGAACTCATGGCTTCTGCGTGCAAATCCCAAATGAAATTCAAGGATAAAAGAAAGAAAAAGGGGGAGAAGAATGAGTAAGGAGGGAACAACCTGTTCTCTTGCCCAAAATATACGCTAGGTGTATGATAAAACTTAACAGCCTGATGAGAGAAAAGAAAGGAGAAGCAAAATACAATTCTGGTGGCAGAGGGACTAAGAGAATAGGCTGGGAATATGTGCAGATAAAATGTCACCAGGAGCCACTGCTGAAGCAGATGGAAAAATTAATTTCTTCTTCTGTTTAGAGAATATGAGGGTAGATGAGAATATAGCCTGGATAACTTTGGGTTTAGTTAAACTGAAATTTGTGGATTCTTGACAGTAGCTGCTTGAGAAGCTAATTTGTAGAGAACTGACATTTCACCAGAGATACCTGAAGGTCCTCTGCACTGCAGCTGTATATGGTTTTCTTGGATTGCTTAGATGCTTTTGAAATGGGTGTGCTTAGGTCTTCAACAGGATGGCCTTAAGTTTACTTCCCCAGGCACAATGGTTTACAGCTTAAGTTCTTAACACAGCTGTAGTGCTGAGGAGAGAGATGAGACCAAGGAGGTTATCTCCTAGCCTCTGAGAGCAGGCTTTTTGTCACAACACATTCTTGTATTTGTCCAGCTTGACTTTAAATTATTCAAACAATTTACATCCCTGCATTAGTCCATTTCATAAATAGAATCTCAATGAGCCCCTCTGTTCACAGAACAAATCATGCTGCATGCCTCCAAGAGCTGTGTGCACTGATTTGGGATGGGCTATGGACCATGGAATATGAACCAGTCACACAGGTTGAGCATGACCCTGTGATTAAAACTGTGGATTGGAGCTTAAAACAAACCAGCCAAACGTGTGCATCTCTCTCTGTAGGCATTTTAAAATCCCGTTCTGTGAGGCCACAGGGGAGATTGGTTTCAGTGGAGCCTAGACTGAGGCTGATGTATTTAGACACCATTGATGGCATTAATGCCATTAATGGCATTACACACTATCTGTGTTTTGATGTTATTCTGCTATTCTCAACTGCTGGCTTCCAGACCAATTTACATAGTAGTGAAGTCCTTCCTTTTAAGGAGTTAAGTCAATTAAAATCCCCAAAGAAGGAGTCGAGCATTGATCAGTTGATGGTGGCAGGGCAGCAGGGCTTGTTCTGCAGCTTCACCAGTGCATGTCAGTTTTGTCATCTGGAGAAGTCCTGCACAGCTTTCTTCCCCTCCTGGGAGTGGGCATTAAGCATGGCTGAGCTTTGCCAATACTTCACATTTCTGTTTGTGTGTTGCTGCTGGAGACATGAACAGGATATGGAGGCACTTGGAACAGTCACATCATGATCCCTATGGCATCACAAAGCCAGGCAGTATGTCACATGGCAGGACAAACATGTGCTGTCCTATTGCACGTATCCCAAACACATAGGCTGAAAGGAGGGACCAGAGCAAAGCATAGCCCCTCTCCTCTATTGCTGCTGCCTTCAAATTTCTTCCTGGGCATTGGACAGCTGGAGAAAACATCTTTATGAGTAGAACAGTGCACTACCATGGAGAAATGCAGCAGGTAAACACTGAAATGAAAGATGTACAGCATCAGTACTGATGATGTCCAGCACCTGTAAACTTAAGCCTCTGTAATTTGAGATTTGCTGAAGAAAACCAGGAGACAATTGTCAGTAGTGGTTGCCTAGTGAAGGGATATTAGACTAGAGTAAGCTCACTCTGTAGCTCCCCTGGCGTGTCCTCCTGTCAGCCTGTGGCTTGGATTGTTCCTGTGCACTATGTTGTGTCACCAGGTTTTTCGTATAAACACATATAAACTTCTGGCATACATAACATTCTCAGGCAATGAGCTTCACAGTTTAGCTATCTGCTGCTGGGAAGGGAAAAGAAAGAAAGCAAGACTTTTTGTAAGAAGAGGAGAAAACGATAATTTCCTTACTGTTCCTGCACACCCAAGCTTTTCACTGTCCATCCTGCAATGAAGCCATCAGTCCCGTGTTTCCAGGTATGACTTGGTCTGCCCCTGTCCCCTTCCTTCCTGAGACATCACTAGGGTAATCCTTATTTTTGGGACACAGTGGGGTGATTTCCTTACATGCTATCTCAGAATATCTAGAAACATTGTAATTTAAGTTCTTGCCTAACAAACAGAAAAAAGCTGTGACTGGCAGAGGCTGACCTTGTGTCCAGCCAGAGCAGTGCGCTGGCACAATGCAATAAATTTGCCAAATTATTCTAAACAAGAAGTGTATTATTTTTTTTACCACTGAAATGAAGAGCTCTGTTCTTTTTTCTAATGAGGTTAAGCAGTAAAATCTGGATTTTCTGTAAATCTCTGGATTGTGTTAGTAGCGTGTTTGAAATACATAGCATGGGGAGCAGAGATGGGGAGGGCAGATGATATTGCTGTGAAGTTAGCATGCTGCTTCCTGAGCAGGTGTGTGTGAGCCCAGCTTTGCTGTCTAGCTTTCTCTCATGCTGCGAGTTTGTGCTGGAGTGAGGAGAGAGATCCCCAGTCTCTCTCCTAAGCAGTGTGATGCAGAACAGACTTTGATTTTGGGCTCCCAGGTGAGAATTGTGTAAAATTTGTGTGGATTTCAAACTGATACTGAAGTTCTCCACATTTCTGGGAAAAGAGGGGAAGATGAAAGACATGGAAGACCAACCAAGAAAGAAAGAGTAAAGGACTGCACACAGAAAAAGGGGAAATGAATAGACGTGTGTCATTGCTTTGTATCCGAATGGCTTTGCCACCAGGTTGGCATGCTTATGCATTGTAATGCATTTTTCAAGCTATATGGTGATTTAAAGCCATGACTGGTATCAGAGACTGTAAGGAAAGTAAAAAGCTGCCTGCTTTCTGCCCTGAAATTTCTTCGTTGCCTTGGCTGTATGCCACTAAAGCACAATTAAACTAGCACGAACAGGATGTGTCACTGGATTGAAGATCACAGAGTTCCACCAAACCCTCTGGTTGTGCCCCCCGGAGACCTGCAACAGAAGGTAAACCCTGCGTACTGCTTACATCCCCCGGGCACTGATGTACAGGTAAAAGGCCTCACAAGCACAGCCAGAAATTTATAGCAGAAGCAGATGATGAGACAAAAACAAGAATATAAAACAAGTGACAGAACAGGAGATAAGAGAGTTGCAAGTAAACTCTTAGTTTTTCCTCCTCCTTTCCTGGTACTGTAGAACAAAGAACAAGGCTCTACATTGCCAGCAGTATAGAAACATGCTCTGGGTCTCCAAGCCACTCAGCATGCCTTCAGTAAATCAGCAATTTGTTGATCCTTGTGGCAACAGAAACTCTTCTTCGAGTTGACAGTGCTGTCCTCAATAGCAGATTACATGGACGGATGAGTCCATGCTGCCTCTGATGGTTGCAATCTCAGGGCCTAAGCTTCTGTCCACATTAGTTCTTTTGGCCCTTTTACTGTACATTTTGGGCCCTAAAAGAAGACTGGTGCCACACATGAAATATTTTAGAAAATAATTTTTGAATTGCTTCCTGATGTTTCCTTATTGACAAGGCATTTGACAGTGACAGAGCCCATCTCCTGAGCTAGGCAAGGTGATTTATGCTCTTGCTATGACATCTTTATGTAGAAAACTACACTAAACTCAAATGCCCAAGCTTGTACTAAAGGCTACAATGTGTTCTTGCTGCTCCCACTGCTGCGTATTATTTATAATGCTTACCCCACATTTGCTAATTCTCTGGCACCTGTTACTTGATGACACCTCTTCAGTCCCATAGCAGATCCAAGCACCTTCAGTGTCGCAATGACTTATTTTGAGACCATGGGTGCCCACGTCTACCTCAAACATGTATCCATTGTATCCACAACCCTAGAAAATTAAATGACCCTTGTGTGGTCTTGGTGCTGTTGGAAGGGGCATGGAGGGGCCCTTTGAGCATGTGTGGCCTCCCAGTTTGGGGCAAGAGCTCTGGTCATTCTCCATGGGGCTGTAGTGGGAAAACAACCCTTCATTTCTAGCTCTTCCCACCAAAATATATCCATCTACTGGATGGGAAGCAATTTAATTCCTGCAATTTCTATAATGGCCATTTTTTCCCCAGAGCTGGAGAGAGAGGAAGAAACCAACCAGGTCTAATATAATACCTAAACCTCTGGCATACAGGTCAAAATTACTTTGTTTCTGAGAGCTACTGATAATGGTCCTTATTTGGAGGAGCACCTAAGGGCACAATTAAGCTTTGAGTCTGACATTGCACCCTCTTGGCCCACCAGAAAACCCATGTTCTCACAACATGCTGGTTTAAGCATGTGCTTGGAACAGCACGTGTAAGAGCTTTGCTGAGTCAGGGTAAGTGAGAGCAAACTGCCATACCGTGAATAACAATGAGAGCCAGAAAAGCTTTCTTAAGGACACCATCAGCTTGAAAATCACACACAGCCTGAAAATTGTATCTGTTCTAATTAGCAGTAGCCCCGTGACTGCGAGAAAGTAGCAAGGCATAAAACGTCTCTCCTCTTGGGTTGATAATTATTCTCCTGATTGTGCTTCAAGCTCTGTTGTTCTTGCTGCTTTATTTGTTTTTCGTGCCTGCTTTGCGTTCACCTCGTGCATTAGCACGATGGCCTTGCTCTGGCATGTTGCATGCTCTTTGCCTTAGGCTGTGCAGACGGGCACATCCCCAGAGCAGCAGTAGGAGGGCTCACAATGCTGTGGTGGAAGTGGGTCTCCCCAAGTGTCCCCATTTCTCAGTGAATCCCCTGTGGGCAGAGGAGCAGCCTTGCTGACTTGCATGGTGGAGCTGGGGAGCGAGGAGGCAGCTTTCTGTGCTGAGCAATAGCACCTTTTTCTCCCTAGCCCACATTCTGGGGTAGGGGACTGAGAGTTAAGAGTCCTTCATTTTGGGGGGATGACTCTGTCATGGTGATGAGGGGGAGACAAAATGAAAAGTAAACTTTCAGCCCTAGTGCTGAGCTGGCAGCAGAGGGGATTTGTGGGGCAGGGTAAAATTTGTCTTCCTTTTCCTGGGTGAGTTTTAGTATTGCAGCTGTGTGGCATCGTGTGGCCATGTCAGCATTTGTGCCCATGTCAGAGGAAGGTGATGGCAGGATTTTGGCCATTACACAAGTTTAACACCTTCTCAAGCTATCCTTGTAGTTACACTGTTTGTGCTATGGGACAAATAGGTCCTGCTGAAATAATAAAAATGCATTTAACCTGCTGAAATAATAGAAATGCATTTAACCATTATTCCCAGATGTTTCCAGGCTTTCAGCCACCTCCCCGTCCCAGCTCAGTGCTCTGTGGTCAGCTGGAGCCTGTACTCAGAAATTCTCCACAAGCTGGCAGCCACTGCCTCCTCTACATGTGTGGCTCCCAACCAGTTGCCAGCAGGACATAGCATGGAGAGAAGCTGGGATTTATGTGCCTCTCCTCAACCTTTCTGCTTGTCCATCCAGATATGTCCCAGCATGACAAGCCCTGTGCAAGGCCTTGCTGCTTCATAGCAATCTGCAGGAAAAATAAAATAAAAATAAAATAAAATAAAATAAAATAAAATAAAATAAAATAAAATAAAATAAAATAAAATAAAATAAACAAATAATAACAATAATGATAATAACAGTGAAAATTCTGGCAGCTCCTCAGTTTTCAAAGAAAAATGCAGCACATTCACCAGCTGTTAGCAGCCCAGCAGTAAACTCTGGCCACCTTTCTAAAAAATCCAGTGACCTGCTGATCTCTGCCCCTCAAGTGCTGTTTAGGTTCGGGTGACTGGTCACATGCTGGAATTTCTATTTCTGGTAATCATAAAGGTATATTTGTTGCAACTAGGTACATTTTTACATGATGGGAAGGAGGCATGTATTGTTCATATGGTTCAAAGAGAAACATATTTTTATGCTAACCTGGTGCTTGCTTGGAAAAGTAATTTAGCAAATAGCTTTAAGTATAGCTGTCAAATATGAAGTTTGAAAAAGGGCTTTTGCCAAGTATCATGTACATACCCTAATTTCACAATTTTCCTCTTGTATGGGAATGGCTTAGATTTCTGATTGTACCAACATGCCAAGTTTAAGAGCATGATGATGCCAATCATTTATTGCAGCTTAATTCACTAAGACTTTTGCTCTTTCAGTGGCAGAAGGATGAGGCTGGAAGCTAATTTGGTAGTGTTGTGTGACCTTGTGACCAGTCTGTAAAAAAGTGGTTCTTTGTTTTCATAGAGGAGAAGAGGGGTGAATATGATCTGAATTGTTAAGGTACATAATGCACAGTGCTCCTTAGGGTGGCTAACATGAACATTTCTCTGAAACAGAACTTTAAAAATACATGCTATTGATGGAGCTCTTTAAGAGAGAATTAATAAAATCCATAGTATGCTACTGAATGGATTTTTTTCCCTCACATTTTTCATTGTAATCTACGTACAAACAGAAAAAGAAGAAAAAAGAAAAAGAAAAAGAAAAAAAAGTGCACATACGTGGCAGTACTGACATTTAGTCAGCAGAGGGCAGGGTTTGCTGAGTAGAAATTCTGCTGAGAGGAATAAGGCACAAGAAAGAGTTACAGAACCCAGGAAGGAGAAATTTTGAAGATGATGCACCAATTCCTATTGCCTCCCCTCTGCCCCGTTCAGCTGTTCTCAGTTGCAGCTTAGGTTTTGTTACTTATATCTCTGTTTTTTATTTTTATTTATTTATTTATTAATATTTTAAATAATTATTTATTGGTTTTAACCCATAACATACAACTAATCCTTCAATTTAGTTAAGCTATTTAGGATACATTTATGAGCTCTGCAGGTTCAGGGATCACGTTTTAATTTTCATAAACGTATTTTTTGAAAATTGTTGCTGGCCATATTGTCTCTTTTTGGAAACATTAAAACGGTAGCAGAGTTCAACAAAGTAAAATTGAAAAGCAGAAAGAGTCATGGGGAATTTTTTCTAACCTGAGGTCAGAAAAAGGTGAAAAACTCTTGCAGGAATGAGTTTCATTTACAGAGAACAGGAATAAATTCTGGACTTCTTTGTGCTAACATGGTTAAGTACGAGACCAAAAGGTTGGGGAAATTGTTAAAGTCTGTTGGCTGTCTTACCTGAATGGCTAATAAAGGCATTTGAGGTTTTACACCTTTCAGAGTGTGGCAGCAAACTACTGAACTATTTATGTTTTCTAATATTGATATATAATGCCTGCGATCTGTGTACTAATAGTTTTTTTATTTGTTTGTTTTTTTATACTATAAAAAAAACAACAGCAATGTTTACTCTTCTTTGTTAAAATTAGAGTAAATGGCAGAGTGTATGAGCTCATAGGACATGAATAATAAAAGTGATTCTTTTTAAAATGCCAGAAGGAAAATTCTTTATGTATAGGAAGACTGAGATCTGGATCTGCAAGCTTTAGAAGTGTCCCTATAGCTGCTCTCATCTGTGACTGAATTTAGATCAGGTTTACATGTGATTGTACATATGAAATGTATGCAAAGATATTTAGAGGAAAATGTCACTGTGGGGAAAAAAAAAAAAAAAAAAAAGGATTCACAGTGACAATAAAGAAAATGTTATATTATATTATATATCTGAATAATATAAAATGTTATATTATATTATATATCTGAAATACTTGAGATGATAGTCATTTTTTTGTTAGCCCAATTCCACTTTCATTAAACTGCAAAGAATTCCTGTATGTTATTAGTCCAGTTTCGTCACTGACTTTGTCAAAGCAGTTAAATTCTGCGATAACCTAAGGAGGTGCTATAGATGCTTCAGACATAACTAAAAGAGAAAGGATGAGAGAAGTAGCTATTTCCACTATTTTGTTTTTCCTTATTGTTCTGGCAAGATATGCTCCACTGAGGTGCAACTGCTCTGCTTGGAATAAATAGTGACAAAAGTGAGAATACTTAAATCCTCAAGGGAAAATATGAATATTTTAGAGTAGTCAGATCCTTCAGAGAAATGATTATTTTGGCTGGGAGAGGTTAGTCCTGTTTAGGAGCACAAGCTGATGATTTTAAACTTCAGCAAACAACATTCTTGCACATCAAGTTCATCTAATAATATAGAATTATGAGGGTAGGAAGAGGCTAACTGGTTCATAACTAATAGATAATTTACTTATTTCTTTAAAGAAAAGAAAAAGTGGAGGGACAGTGGATTGTTTAAGCAGAGAAATAGTAAGAAGTGCCACATGGTGACAGTCTGGAGTTCTGGAAATTCCCATAACTTCCACGACCAACTACACTGATGTGGTTCATTACCTTAACACTTGAGAGGATCACTGGTGCCTTTCCTCTGTCAAATACAGTCTGCTTGAGGCGTCTTTTTGTAGGTGGAAAACTGACAGAAGACGAGACCAAGAGTTGGCCAGGGACGCCTGTGGTCCCAGGAGGAATTAACCCCAAATTCCAGTCTTACACTTCTGACTACTGTCCATCCTCTCTTCCTGCAGCTCTTGTCATTAATACAGATAAAAGGTTATTTATTTATTTATTTCTATGTCTGACTCAGTAAGCGGTAAGATTTGTGCAGAGATCTGCTTCTTGTTTCGCTGTTTATATGTACAGTCTTTTAGAGAAATATAAACAAAGAAAAGCAAAGCAATTTTTTTTATATTATTATATATATATTTTTTAGAACCAAACTTTGCTGGAAAGTTGATTTCAGAAGTAAGTTGTGGATTTGTTAGACATGTTCAGATTAATGCACACTGCAGTGCAGTGAATATTAAAGGAACTGTCAAGAAGGAAAGTCTGTGTATGGGATAAATTAGGACTCTCCAGGGATTAAAAAGATGTAGGATTTTTTTTAAGTAGCTAGTCTGCTATTGAAAAATAATGAGTAGTTTCCATAGCAACCTGACTTTCACATGGTGCACACATACCGTAGCAACATAAAAAAGAACAGTATCAAAGAAGGAATAAAATTGAGCTGTGCTATTTAGATTTTTAAAAAAATGTTCCTCCATCATAAACTCTCTGTTTACAATGCAAAGATCAGTAAATCGCAGAGGATTTTTTTTTTTTTTTTCCAGAATAAATAATTATAAGAACTTTCATCCAAATATTTGGAAAAAGGAAGCAAAGTAAGAAGTAATACTGTAAAGAGGACTGGAAAAGGTTATATTTTTTTCCTGTCCACCCTGTAGCTTGAACAAAGCCAAGAGTATTGCAAGTTATTAACATCTTCTCATGGCCTTGTATCTAATAGAGTTCAGTATAATAAAGAGCCTACTGCTATTATTTCCTGAATGTATATTGAGGTGTTTGACACTGTGAGATGCACACAGGTTGGTCATCATTTCACCTGTGCAGAATATTTGTAAGAGAGATGACAGGAAAGTCAAACTCTTCAGACTATAAGTTCTCAAAATTAAGACTAGGTTTCTCTGAAGGTCGGCCACATGTTGCAATTTCTTCAAGCCAGGCTGGAGTTGCTTATTATTTCACAGGGAAATGAAATAGAAAAGATGTAAAGACAAAACAGAAAGACAACCAACAACTTTGACGGAGGTTTGTTGTGGTTGTGGCATGTCAGTTTGAGTACAGAATTCACAACAATGGCTGAAGGCTGTGAACTACAAGGAAGTGAAGCTCAGGAAACTTTCAGACACACTAACTTTGACAAGTTGAACTCTCACTCTGCGTTCTACTCAGGAATATTACTCTCCTGACTCCATAGTCTAGAAAGAAAACTACTATTTTACTTTTCAAACCTGCTTATCTTAGAGAAAAACTGACTGGAGAATTTTAAATGCAAAGAGGGGAAGGGATTATAAATATAAAAATATTAAGTTAGGGTGAGAGGAAGGAGAAAATTATTAATAGTAATCATTATAATAAATTAGAAGATGGAGTTTCTAGATCTTTGGTAAGGAAAGACAAAGATGATGAGATCCTAAAAATCACGTTTCTTCAGACATAACCTTTCTTCCTTCAACAACATTTTTAGTTTGGTAATGGATATAATATCTGAGAGTTGCCTGGCTCTGTACCACAGCCCTAATCACACTCGAGAAACTGCAGGTGGACTTAGTTCAGCATGTGCATCCTTATTAGGCTAACATCTGGCCAATGACTGTATCATGGTATAATTTTAAAAGGAGAATCTGCACAGAGCAAATGTGGTTTTCAGTCCTGCAAGGATTGATTCTTGGTCCTACACCATCTCAATCCATGTGTAAATCACTCATAAGAATTCATGAAGTGATGGCAAAGTTCTGTGATTATGCTGTACTGATCTTTGTGTCAATGTTAAAGATGATGGAACAGCTACAGGACAGATAGGATCTGTTGGTAAGCTGAAAGAACACAAAACCCACCTATTTTGAGAAAGTCAAATCTGCAGCAAAAAATATAGGTCAGAGTTGAAAGGTAAGATGAAGTAATGTACCTGAAAAAAATACTCAGTGTCATTGAGAAATGACAAGTGAAGGACAAGCTCCATGTGCATTAATATGTACAAAATGTTCATGTGTATGTGACCCTTCAGTAAGAATAAGGATGGTGTAGTAGGTCTTTGGACTTGCAGGAATCATTAACAAAACCTACGCAAGGGACTAGTATCCGTGCTTTAAGAAAAACATTTAAAGCAGTGAAGAGGATCCAGATAAAAGCTTTGGTGTTTAATAAGGAAAGGAAAAATATGCCTTGCTGGGAGCTGGGTGAATTTGATGTGTTTAGTTTGCCAAAGAGAAAGTTCGTGGCTCTATCATATCACTCTTATCTACTTGGGGCAGGCAGAGTATGTTGAAGGAAAATGAAGGTAGAAAAAGATTTCAAAATGAGGCAGGAAGATGTAGCCTGCTGGTGGAAAAACTTGTGAAGAGTTATCTGTAAGGAACTGTGTCTTGGGGAATTTTTTAGTAACAACTAATCAGTTGTCTACAAAACACTCTAATTCAAATGGAATTCAAATTTGAGCAAGATCTATAGCCATTGGGATTTCTTAATAAGTAACTATAAATGTTCTTTACAGTCGATGAGTATATTAATTGTTGATTTTTGAGAGCTTTGTCATGATTTATTGCACTACAGGCATTGCTTCAGGACAGCTGCTTTGGGATTATTGTTATACATTTGTCTTACTTCAACATCAGCTCCTCAAGGTAGCTTGTCCCCCTTTCACGGAAGGTGTTGTTCAATCAATCCAAGCTTGATAAATTCAGCTTACCTTACACTTACCACTGAGTGCCAGGTCACAAATGTGGATGTGTGCATAGTCATTGCAGAGAGACTGATATATAGTAATTTCCTGTGCTGAAGTCTTTTAGAAATGCCAGCAAGTGGTGCACTATAAATTCTTCTGTTTTGTTTTGTTTTGTTTTGTTTTGTTTTGTTTTGTTTTCTCTCCCAGCTTTCAAAAATAGAAAGGAATTATTTATTAATTGCAAACAGGTGAAAAAGCCATAACAATCATGTGATTTTGTTTTTTCAGGAAAAAAAAATAATTCACAGATTATAAAATGTGATGATTTTTCCTTTAAAATGAAGAGATTCTGAACCATCAAGGTTCATAAATACCAGAAGGATTGTATCCTTGAAATTAAGAATTTCCTTATGTGATTTTCTCAAATGAGCTATGTATTTACAGGGAAAAGTGCCATTTTCAAGTCAGACTGTTACAAGTAGTTGTTTTTCTTGGTGATATTTTCCATCTGTTTTTCTTATTCCTAGTACAGGACTTTTCATATGGCTTCAGTCTTATTAATATTAACACAAAAATTGACAATAACAAAAATGTTCTGATTTTAACTCTATGAAGGCAAATTAATAAGTAAGACTCACCCTAACCTTTTCATTAGTACCATCCAACACTTGTAGTTAAGCTACTTAGAGCTATGGCAGCTTTTTTTGATATAATACTTCTTAATGCCAAATGCTAATTATTCATGGGAATGTGCTTTCCTGTAGCCCCAGGTTGTTGCAGAAAATGACAGCTTTTAATATTTCTAAAATAAAATAACATATTTTTTTCTCCTGTGGCATTTTAGTGCATATCACATTTAATGAAATGTAGACTTTTAAGGTCATTTCATTAGTAATGAACTCAACAGGATTCTTTCTTTCTTTTTTTTTTTTTTTTTTTTTTTTTTGGTGTCTGATTAAACTGTCATAGTTTTAATAAGAAGTTCCTGAGTAATTTTATTTTTGTAGGGAGTTCACTAGGGTTTCCTAACTTTGAAAGTCTCTTTCCTCTATTATATATATATATATAAATAATCTTATATGATTGCTAAAATGAAAACTGTGTGTGATAAATTGAAAAAGATTCCAACTCTTTTTTTTTTTCTTTTTTTTTTTTTTTTTTTTTCTGTGAAGATCTGAAGTACATTCCCTTTTCTTCAGTTATATGACTCTCCATCCCACCTCACTTACTTTTCAATTAATCTTTTTTTTTTTTTTTTTTTTCCCCAAGTCCTTCTCTTTGGGGAACATAGTTTTATTACTTCAGAAATCCTCTTCTGCTTTCTACAACTATTTAGATTATTTTAAATACTTGCCACGAGAATTATGAAAACCCCTAACAACTACTGCAAGGCCTGATGTGCACCAGAGAGTTATTTTAACCCATGTCTGCAGGCCTGATCCTGACCTGTATGAATCAGCAGAGAATTTTGGACGCCATGGAGTGGAAGATGCATCCCAGCCACATGGCTGCGGCCTGCTGTGTGTTTGCAGATGAAGACAAAGCAGTGCCTGATTCGTTGTCTTATTGGAAATTTGCTGTCTTTGGAGTTACTCAAAAACATGCAGTCTGTGAGAGGCCAGAACTGATAGCACAAGATCATGCTTTGCAGAGCCTGTCCCCATGCAGTGTACCCTAGCAGGATGCCTCTCTCCTGCTTTTCCTATCTCCATTGCTTCACAAGGACATTTACACTCACAAAACTCCTCTAAAGCCCATAGTAGTACTGAAATGGTTAAAAAACGGCACCTTTTTAGGTACCATCACTGCTAGAAAGTGCTTTCTGGGGTCATTTGAGCTTCATGCTGAGGCATGTTGCTAACTGCTGGTGGTGTGTCTTCTTCAAAGGATGGCTTCCATCCTAGCTTGCTCCTCTGCAGAGAGCAAAAAGCCTTTGAAAGTACCTTCTGCCTCATCAGAGTAATGAGTGTTTAGGAAAAAAAAAAAAAAAAAAAAAAAGGAAAGAAAAGAAAAAGAGAGTCAGCTCAGTGGTTCAGAATTTTGCTGGATTCTGTGTAATTAATTAAGATTTTTTTAAACGTTGGTTGCTCTGCCAGTCTGTGTATCTAGGTTGTGCCAGTTTCCAGGATTCCCCTCCACCCCCATCCCCGCCCCTCGCCCCGGTTCCTCGCACAGACGTGAGCAGCTGCAGCAATGGAAGACTTCTTTGTAGAGGAGGCAGCTCCAGTGGAACAGGTAGGCGGGCTGGGGTGGGCGCTCACACCCTGAGTGGGCCACGATAGCCACTAATTTTTAAAGCCAATGGTCCTAGGCTCCAACCAGCTTACAGCCCTTACAAAGGAGCAGGGCTGGCAGTGTCTCTGAAGACACCAGCTGTAGCTCAGAGCAGCCTCTAACGTTGAGTAAAGATGCCCTCATGTCTGCAAGGAGAAGGTTAAAAACTTCCCCAGGTGACCAGAAACCTCCGTGTTTTGCTCGCCAAGCAGGTATTGCCATGAGCAGAGAGCTCTCTCTTCCTGGGAAGATGTAATTCAGCGGGAACGAAGGCAAGAAGGGAAGGTCTAAGGCCTTGTGGGGAGCAGGGAGGAAGCAAGGCGGGCTGGAAGTTGGGCGAGCAGGCCTGGGTGTGATGGATCTTTCACAGCTCCCCACTCGGCTGTTTTTTTTCAGGACTATTTCTTCACTGTCTTTGCTGTTCCACGTGGCAGTGGAGCTGGATAACTGAGGACATTGCTGTAGTGCAGGTTACATCAAGATCAACTTTACGCTTACTCCATATGTTGATAAACAACATTTTCTTCTTATGGGATTTTTGTTTGTTTTTGTTTTGTTTTTCTTATTATTTTTATTTTATTTTATTTTATTTTATTTTATTTTATTTTATTTTATTTTATTTTATTTTATTTTATTTTATTTTGTTGTTGTTGTTGTTGTTTTATTTCATTTTAATTTATTTTATTTTTTATGTTGGTTACTTTGCAGTCATTTACACCTCCTGCCTCAGCCATACCGTAGATAACATATTTCTGGACAAGCAGAGCCCTTGGACGAAAGGTCTTACAGTGATCATTGAGTGTGGAAGAAATTTGAAGCTGATTAATGCCATGGAGTTTGACCAAAAGGATATAAAGCAGGGGGTGACTTGTTAATGTTGCAGGTATTTTAGGCCAAGCCTGGTTTAGGGAACTTTTCCTACATTAGGGCAAATGACAACTACAGAAATTACCTGTTAGATTTCTGTCTTTCCACCATGCTGATGCTGTAGTGTTTGAAGAGAAGTTTTGCATTAGGATTGATTTGGGTTGCCTAAGGTGAAATGCTATACATATTGAAATTTTCAAGGTGGAAAATGATGTGTAAGTGCTAGTTATTCAAACCTGCATTTTGACTAATAGATGAACTCTAAAATGAGCTATTCTCTTTCACCACATCAGGAATGTAGACTGAGTTTTGCTGCTATTTCAAAAACATCAGGTGCATTAGCAGTATCAGAACCTGCTGCACTTTTCCAGTGATCTTAATCCAGAGATAGCATTCAGGAAATAACAGCTGAGAGCTGGGAGGAAATAGATGCCAATAAATAAAGCTGTGGATGCAAGAGAAACCTATACAATGAATGGGAGTTCCTGGGTCTGATGTTGCCGGTGATGCTCCAGGGTGCTGTGGCAATGCGAGGTCTGATCGCTGAAGCAGGATGCTGTGTTCATGTGATGGTTCCCCAAAAATGCATTTATCATCTGGCACCCAGGCAGACCTAAGATGCGTCAGCTCAGGGACTCTCTGTCCTGAGCCATACTGCATGGATGGGCAGGTTTTCATCTATTGGGCTTTTAGTCAATCATTGTGAAAGGACGGGAGATAATAGCTCTTCCTTACTTCCTGGGATAGTGTGTGAATAAATACTTCATGAATCTTCCAGAGACTACAGGACCATAGATATTTTAAAGAGACTTAAAGTTAGTAGATTGTGTGCACTTCATGCCTGATACAGTGTCTCATCCAGTGATGAGATCAGTGTCTCTGGTTAGAGAATCTGAAGACAAATTCGAGCCTGCTCAGTAGCTTTGGAAGAAATGTTCAGGACATTCATCTGATAGCATTTCAAAGTGAAAGATTAACATTTTGCAAAGTCACATCATGTTTCCTGACTCTTCTTTGAAACAAAAGCCTGTTGTTTCTAAACTAACTTTGTTAGTAAATGTATGTTGCAGTTGGTGATTTTTCTTTATGGACAGCTGACAATATCTGTGAGAAGAGTGAGGAGTTACGGTCTTGCGTTAAATAACAAAGTAGGCACATCAGTAATAAGGTACCACTTCTTTAAGCAGATTTATTTGAATGATTGTGATATAAGCTCATAATTCAATCTATGTGGGCAATTCTCTTTTGCTGCAGCCTCATTTCCATCTGCATTGATGCAGATGTTTGGCTACCAAGCAGAACAGGACTCCAGCTTAATGTTGGTGCTAGTCTGGAATTTATGACTTTGAAAGTGCCCTGTTTAATTGCCTGTTTCCCCTGGGAGTGGTGTGCCAGAGTGTAGAGAGCACTGTAGGACTTCTACAAAGGTTTACGTTCAGCTGTTTCTTTCAGAAGTACTCCTGGAAGAAAGTGTTGGAGAAGAGTGCCTTTGAATTGGTCAAATTCTGAACTGAGGAATTTCCTGTTTCTGTTTCTTTTAATAGGAAGGCTTACTTGCAATGATTATATTTTACTATAGATTTCCATGTGCTTGCACTGTTTTTACAAAAGCTGATGTTTTAATGTGAGGAGGAGACAGTATTCTATAGCTACATAATTGTTATACAAGCATTTTGGGTAATGGCAGAAGGAACACAATTAAAGTTCATAAAATTTACAATTGCAAGCACTTAAAGAGGGTAGGCTTAGAATTTCAAATGTCCATGATAAATTTGAGTGATAGTGTGAAATCAATAAAATAAAATTCAATAAAAACAAATACTAAGTATTGTAATTAGGAAGGGAAATCATATGACACCAGGACAAAAAGGGGAGTAATTTGGTAAGCATCTCTCTGCAGAAAATGGGGTTTGTGGCTTATATATATAGTGGATGACAAGTTAAATAAGAATCCAAAATGTGTGTAATTGCGGAAGTGGTAGAGTTCATTCCAGAATATATTGATGAATATGTGGTTTTCAAGTTATGGGAAGTAATTATTCTACCGTATTTGGTTTTGGATCGGTTTGAAATTGAGTACTGGTCCTAACACTTGGAGGAAAATATGAGGAAGCTGGAAAAAGCCCATATGAATTCAGAAGGGATGAGAAATGTTCAGAACTTAGAAAAACTGTGTTCAGTTGGGGAAAAAAAAAAAAAAAAAGAAAAAAAAAAGAAAAAAAAATGAGAAAAATAATTCTAACAGTCAAAAAAGCTTAAAAGCTTGCCTTTTTTGTTGTTGTTGTTTGTTTTTTTTTTTTTTTAATAAGTTTTCTTCTGGGAAATCTTATTTTACAACAGAGAGCTTTTGATTAGATTTTAGGAGAAATTTTATCATAATAGATGACATTACGAAAGATTATAGAATACTTTTTTCTGATGAGAAGGATTCAGAACAGAGTAGACAAACATCTGTCAGGGTACTTGGGAAACTGTACTGGGACGGACTCAGAATTCTGCTGGGATTTCTTCAGCAGCATGTCTCTGTTGATTTTGCTGCTATGCAGAATAAATGCTATGTGTTGGGAGGAAAAAAATAAAACAAAATAGAGAGAATCCTTGTTGTGTGCTTCAGAGTAGTTTTGTGCTGGCACAGAAGAGAGATGCAGAAACAAGACCTATATAAGTGCTACCAAGTCACCATATATAGCATCCTTAGTGGTCATGGCTATTTCTCATAAACAGAAAAGTGCTGCTGTTGCTCTCCTTTGGATTAAGTGCTGAGTGAGTATTCAACATAACTTCTGCAGGTGAACAGCTTACAAACAAAACATAAATTTATAAACGCCCATTTGGAAGAATGCTGGTTCTTTAAATTATACAAGTGATTGATCCTACATTTATCAACACCATCTTTTATCATAAAATCACAAACCATCTCTACCCCAAAATTACCTACTGAAAGATGTGATTGCAGAAATTATAATTATTTTAGAGCTTTCCCATTTTTTGATTAAAATCAGGATATTTCACTGTGTTTGATGTCAAGGTCGGGGAGACAGGAGTAAGGGGATAAGTCAGAAAAAGCTTTGGTGTAACTGTTATGATTCCTTTGCTGGAAAAGGTCCCATTTTACTGCTTGGCTAGCAGAGTAGGAGATAAACAGAAAATGTTTCCTGTGTGGGTTCCAGTAAACAAAATCAAAGATCCAGAGCTGTCATCTGCCCTGCCAATTCTAGGAGGATACCTCTAACTATTGTGTAGCAGGCAAAGGATTTTTCTGGTTAGTCAGTATCTAGCAAAATCCTAAAATAAAAATAAGTAAATGAGGGTGCTGCTGATTTAGAATTCTTGTATTTCTAAGTCTAGTGGCAGTTACCACAGTTATATTGCAAGACATAAACAACTGTTAATGCTTTCTGCTGAAAAGGGAGTTTCTTACAGCTTAAGCGTGATTTAACAGAGCAAACAGACATTTTTAGAAGCACATTGATATATCATGCATATTTGGATCATTTTGGTGGAGTTCTTCTGGGTTACCTATGGTTGTGACAATCCAAAACTGTAGTGTGAAGCATAAAAGGGGTTAAAACCTTTAGAATATAACTAACAAACATTTCTCCTGTAGGGGAAAAAACAAACAGACAACAACAACAACAAAAACAACTACCAACAACTTGTCTGTTGGCTCATCAAGACTGTACATCAGCCTGTTTCAGCCTGTTTCAGTTTCCACAATAAAGTAAGAGGAAATAGCAAATGCTATTTCTATGGTATTGTTAGAACTGGTTCAATGAACAATTCAAGCAAATGTATCCAATTAACTTGGCCCTTTCATGTATCCTCAAACCATTTGCAGATCAGTCTTGTCTGCAGTGTATTAATCTTTGCAGTCAGAGTACAAAACACACTGCAGCACCTAGATCTTCCACAAGCTAAGTCCTCGGTGTATTTTCTGTTCTGCGGCAGAATAATTAAACTTTTTTTAAAAGATATTGGAAACTTAACATAGATCTTATCTTATCTTATCTTATCTTATCTTATCTTATCTTATCTTATCTTATCTTATCTTATCTTATCTTATTTGTCTGGTTTGGCTGTTTAGATAACTAATCACTTTGAAATTTATGAATTTTCAGGATTCAGAAACAGGTATTCCCTAGAACACCTTTGTACCCTCCAGCAATTTCATAAGCCAGAGTTCTCCATGTATTTAGTAGTTCTAAATGAATTTTTCTTCTGTGAATTTGTCTGATACCTTTTGAATCAATGTAACCTTCTAGGCCATCTGCTGATTTTATCTGATATTGTGTAGTTATTATATTGGAAGATAGAGTGAACAAGTACTCCCTGCTGACCTCCTTTCCACTTGTTTTTATATAACCCTATCCTCTTGTCCCTTTTTAGGCTGATGAGTCTGAGATTATATATCTATTCCTCATATGGAAACCACTCTCCATCTTCAGTCTTGTTTGCATGTTTCTGTTTCTATTAAATCATTTTAGGGACAGGGAGCAGCTTGGAGCTGCACACTCTTGAAGGTGAGGATAATCCATGGAGTTATATAGTGGTAATTTTTTATTATTTTTTTTTCCTGTTTTGTTTGTTACTTCTTTTCTAACAATTCTCAGCATTTGGTTTGCATCTTTAACTGCTCCTGAGCACTAAGCTGACATTTTCTTAGGTCTACTTATTATAACCCAAGCTGTCCATCCTGAGTGCTGATTGCTCAAAATCCATTGTTGTCCATGTAAACTTTAGGGCTGGTTTCCTTTTGTGCATCACTTTACATGTACTTAGATTATACTTTTGTTGGCTATTTTTTCATTAAGTCACCCAGGAGGGCCTGGTCTTAAGATACTTGACAGTCACTTGGGCAAATCTCTATGTCACTCCTTTACTATCCCACTCACTGTCCTTAACTTGTTGGCTCTTCTGTCTTTATCTGCTATTAGAGCCAGTATTGGCATTAATCTTAGTTCTACTGATGGATATGTTCACAAGGATGTCATTGGAAGAAATGTGCACTACATGTGCCATGTTAAATTCCCTTTCCACATGGTGTCTACTGTACTGGTTTGATTTGATACTTGCTAGTATTTTTTTATTATTTTTTTTTCCTGGCATTATAATCAGAAATGCAGTCATTCTGTTCAAACTGATAATAATTTTCTTATAAACTGTATAATAAAACATAAAATAAACTCGTGTTTTGGGGTTCTTCTTATGATTCTTCCAGTTTCACCACTAGACCTTGGGCAATTATACTGTCTGAGAAATTTAGTTACTTTATGGAGACAATTTGTCAGTTTGAAAATTGGACATGCTAGATTTATGGCTCTGGCAAACTAATGATCTCTTTCTTTGGTGCTTTGTCAAAGCCTGGAGTGCTGCCCATCAGACAGTCTAAGCTTGGTGTCTTTAGGGGAATGTGTTTTGGTGATTAATAAGGTGTTGTCTTCATCATAAAATTATTGCACTGAATCTTGACAGAATGCTTCTGATTCAAGCACATTTATTAGACAGTATCCATTCATGACATTGATGCCACTGTATTAGTTTCCTGCGTTAGTTTGTAATAAAATTAAAAAAAATGTATATTGAAAAAGCAATGTATATATTTGCATAGATTGCTGAAAAAGATATCAGATAAAATATTGCTATGTTTTTATGTTCTGAGAATGTCTCGAACTGCAGCACTCCACCAGCTGATAAATTCCTAGGATCAGGTATGGTTGAATAAGTTTTTACCTTGGTAAGTCAAAATAAAGATGTGAGAGCAGTTGTTTGGAGAACTCAGAAGGTGAAAGGAATATGAAAGTTAATGGCTCTAGGAAACGCAATGAAGGTGGGAGAGTGCATATGCTTTCAACTGTAACTGACTCACACTTGTTTAGGTTGCATCTATGATGTGATATAAACACGTATTATTTCTTGATAAGAAGAAACCAAGAAAACTTCTATTTTTCAAACACTCAATATCTTACCAGACAGGGAATATCTGTATCCCATTTCCTATGTATTTAATGTGAGTTGCATTAACACTGTCACTCACTAAATTTTGCTGTTAATAGATACTGTAACCCTGCTGAATACCTTACTGTGAGTTAAAAATACTTTATGGGAGATTTTTCAGAAGCACAACAGCCATTCAGGTGTCTAATGCTCTTTGAAAGTCTGCAAAAAGAGTAGTAATTTTTGCCCCATATGAGCCAAACCCAGAAAAAACAACGACAACAACAACAACAACCTTATGGTGCTATGTCTTTTATTGGGGTTGCTCCTTTGTGCTTTGGCAGTAGCACAATGTCACTGTACAGTGACATGTGAAACCAAGTTTCTCCTGACTGCAAAGGAAAGCTTCATTTCCTCCTTTGAGCATTAGTGTCCCATATTGCCTTTGAGCATTAGTGTCCCATATTGTGCTTTATCTGCTAGGACATTGATTCATAAGCACGTGACACTGCTTGTTTCTAAGTTAGTAGGATAGTATTGTAGTGGGTAAGAGCCACAATGAAATAAGGCTACTGAGGAGGAGAGAGTATTTATAATGTCAAGGGGATATTCTTCCCTTCCCTTCCCTTCCCTTCCCTTCCCTTCCCTTCCCTTCCCTTCCCTTCCCTTCCCTTCCCTTCCCTTCCCTTCCCTTCCCTTCCCTTCCCTTCCCTTCCCTTCCCTTCCCTTCCCTTCCCTTCCCTTCCCTTCCCTTCCCTTCCCTTCCCTTCCCTTCCCTTCCCTTCCCTTCCCTTCCCTTCCCTTCCCTTCCCTTCCCTTCCCTTCCCTTCCCTTCCCTTCCATTTCCCTTATTTTCTTCTTGATGTAGACTGGATTTGGAGCTGTTAAATTGCTGATAATTTTCTCCCCAAATGTTTTACAATTGATGTTTCACATAATTACAAAGATTTTTATTTTTTTTTTTTCTGTTATACACTGTACTCTGTCAATTAATGCCAGTAAAATGAGTTTCCAAAGTCTAGTTAACATCTGCACTTCTGTATCATATCCTGATCAGCCTTTTTGCTAGACAGAATTTCTTCTTGTTGTTTGGTGCATCTGATGAATGTGTCATACATGCTTTTGTCCTTTCAGGTCTCCAGTTACTTTCAGACTGCAGGTTTATTTAGCTATTAAATAATGTTATTGTTAATCAGGGTGTGTGATACCTGGCAGCCATTTCCTGAGTCCTTAAAAGCATAGAACAGAGAAGCACAGAGTGTATGAAAGGACATGGTGGTATCTTAGAGCACAATGCTTTTAACAAAGGTCTCCTCAAAGAACCCTCTAGCATAAGACACAGTTTAAAATGCAGCAAAAGCTTTTTTGCCCATGTAGCTAGATGACCTTTTCACTAGCAGAGGATACACCGAGTCCTGACAGAAGGCACATGGACCTGTTGGCACAGGTATGTCTACCTGTGTGGGAGGGCTGAGAAAGTCAGGGCTGGGGGGAAGTCATTAACTCCCTCATCTCACCTTGCTGTGCAATTGACATTTTGCAGTGTACACCTTTGCCTTAGCAAATGATTGCAGTGTGACCTCTGAAGCAGAAGACACAAGAGTGACTGTGCGATTTATGTAAAGCTTTCTTCCAAGCATGTGAAGGATTGTGGGAATGTTTGAGGCACAAAGCAGGTTTCTGCGTGTTGGGAGGCTGCAGAAGCATGAGTTTCATCCAGGGCTGGTACACCTGCTGTAGTCAAATTCAGGCACCTAACATCAGTGCTCCCAGCCGTTTCATGCTGTCCCTCATGTGACACCCCTTCCCTTTCAAGTCTCAGGGTAATCCTAAGAACTGGTGCTCATTAATATTCCTCAAACCAAAGGTTTCCTTTGAAGAGACTTTTCCTTAAAGAGTTTGGAAGACTAATGCAGTCTTCAAACATTTCTCCTACAGTCAGCTCCTTACCAGTGACCTCCCCTGTCTGTTCTTCTCAGGAAAGGCTTTATGTCCTCCCCTGCCTTGCACAGACTGCAGCACATCGCCTGACTGAATCCCGGATCTGCCGCATGGGAGGACTGAGCTGGGTATTGTGTACCTGGAGCAGTGAATACTGAACAATTGGAGAGGCATTTCAGGAGATAACATATACATAACATATACAGGCAGCTTAAAGAGGTGTGATTCATGCAATCAAGATTCATTTGGGAATGAGGTAAATGGGAGTTTTAGGCACACAGCAAATTCTGATCTGATGTGTTTATTCATGGTATGTTTTTGAGCTATTAGATAGCTGTACAACATTTCAAATAATCTCTGGTCCTTATCAAACATCAGAGACCAAGCAAGCCTTTGAGCTGGGTAGGTGTCTCTGTTTCAGTAGGGTTCAGTTTTTCCTGTAGAGAAAGAGTTGTGACTCTAGATATCAAGACAGACTTTGTAGTTTTAAAAGTACAGCTACATTTATTTATTCATTCAGCCTTGCAAAACTGTCATGGAAATTTATCAGTTCAGCCACAAAGACTAATCTTCTAGTTTTAGCAGGATGGAAATACTAATGACATTTTACTCGTCCATCAAAAATAATTACTTGTCCCAGCTGAGTGGGCAAGAGGAATTTGCAAGACTCAATTAAATACCTACATTTAGGAGAGTTTATTTCATGTTCTTGTTGTAAAGCACTTTGATTTTTATCAGGGCTGTATAAATTAACCACTTCAGTGCTTTCCAAGAAACCTCCTATGGGGCAGAACTTAGATTCATTGGTAGTCTTTGTGCTGTTAAATATGGCTTACACTGAGAAGCAGGTAATAGAAAATATCTACAGTAGCAAAGTGATTGCCACCAAATTCACTAGTGGTATATATATAATACTAAATGAGGCATAATAATTAATGAAACAACTCAGGAAAAAAGGACCAAAAAGGACGAGTACTTTCTCAAGATTTTATCTATCTATCTATCTATCTATTTATTTATTTTGAGACTTCAGTGTTTATTTAGCTAATAAGGAGCTAGACATCAAACTGAGACCCACTGAAATGAAGCACAGCACTGTAGATTGGTGTGGAGGCAATCTAGAGATGCTTGAAAAGAGTTTTATTTAATGGAGAAATTGGGCTTCTCACACCTTGCTGCTGTGCCTCAGGTGTGCACATCCTAGTCATCCCTGCCGTCCTCCAGAGGCCAGCCTGGGGAAGATGGTGACAGTCCCTGTGCTTTGTGCATTCATGTTACATATCCCTGAGGATATGTAGCTGATGAGGAGGCACTATGCTGTCCTGAGCACTGCTGCAGTGAGATGCAGCTGGGTTTTGGAGTACCTCTTACCTTCACAACGTGCTCTTATCTTTGTCAGGGCTGTGATAGCAGAAGTGTTTGGGTTCCAAAAAAAAAACACGTTTCCGATGAATAAAGCATGAGGTAATAAGTTTATTCATATGCCATGAGCCTTCCTTATAGCTTCTGTGAGTCAGCTGGTCATGCTTCTGAGAAACAAGACCAGCGATCTTCAAGGACACTACATCAGATTCATTTGTGCCATCCTTTTTTTTTAAAGATTTGTTAAGCTGGTTTCCTACAACCTTCCACATACCTTAGCAGCTAAAAGATGTCTTCCAAATAGTTGGTTTCTGCTGCTACAAAGTCAAGTGTTCTCCTGGTGGGTAGTTCCAGGTCTAATTTCTGAAAAAGAGGGGATTAGTTCAGGATTTATGTAATGAAGTCCTGGATGTAGGATAAATTAAATAGCTCCTTTTATTCTGACATAAATCACAAAGCACCTGCAGTCTGAGTGACTGTCCCTTAAATGTCACAGGGACATGGGTCATTGTGGAAATATTACAGGTTTGAGTCACACACTTAAATAGAAACATGGAAATCGGAAATCAAAGAGAGTTGTCAACCCATCAAGCTCGTCAACTCACTTGTACTCAATATGCCCTAGGAGCCATCCAGAGCAGTTTGTTGGCTGGACTAATACTCCACTGTCAAATCATTTCAGTGTGAATCTTGAATGATACCATCTAAATATAAATGGTAAAAGGCTCTGATGACATAAATGTATTCAAAATCATAATTTTTAGCGTATGCCTAGGCAGGGCTTTGGATGAAATATTTCTGAATAGTTAAAGAAAATAAAATGACCACTAATTAAAAAAGGACCATGACAAGAAGGTTTCAGTGTGTATTGTAACATGTTTTATTGTCACTATGGAGACAGTATTAAAAAAAAAAAGGCAAATAATAAACCATCTTCTTTTGAAAACACTAAAAAGCTTCCATCTATATTAAAACCATTAAAACTATAGACCACCCACCACCTAATTAAACCTATGGCAACATAATGACCATTTAGTGGTATTGAGCACTCAGAATTAGGTAACAAATTTGCTCAGCCAGCCAGTGGCATTAAATAATCATACACACATAACCTCAACAAGTCAATAAATCAACGCTATGCAAAATCATTACTCCTTTGCATGTCTTTTCTTCTCCAAGATTTCTGCTTCCTTCCAATAATTTTGCACATTAAAGGCTTTTCCAGGATGCCTCTTGGAAGGACATCCAGTTGAGATGGACAAGAAGAGGGAACAAATGCCAAGCCTGGAAGGAATGCTCTACTAAGGATTCCGTACTGCAAGAAGGGGCTTACAGCTGCTGAAATGCCTTTCCTTTGTACAGATGAGGAAAGGTACTCCCAAAGGATAGACAACTACTAATGAAATCTTTTATGAGTAGATTAGTTCTTGTGCTCAAATTCTTCTTTTTTTATGATTGTTAGTCAGTACAATATGCTTTGTTTCTTGATGTCTTGCTTTCCATACTGTAAAGAATAAATAATCTTGGTTCCTTCTGTAAGAGGGAGAATAAATATGCTACAAACTGTGAAACAAATAACAGAGAATTAGAGAAAAATAACTGCCTTAAATTATAGGCCATACCAGATCAAGACTTGTTTGTTACAATCTACCCAAAGGCCAGTCCATGGAAAACCTGAGCTCACCTGTCATTCACCATGAAAAGTTCTGCATTTAGTGTGTCACCCATGAGCAGATATGAAGTGAAATTTTCTGGAGAGTGTGTCACATTGAGCTCATCTTAAAGTTGCACATTCTTCTATGTGAAAAAGTCTAGAAGTTGTCTGGTGCTGTCAGAAATTCTATGATTTAAATCTCTTGTTTGAACGCAGTTGTCAGGATGTGCCTAGGTGAGTAATCCCATTAGACTGGGGAGTGAAGTTCCCACCATGGGAGATTAGGTTACTGGTTAGATAGCTACTGGGAGACAAGCCATGGCCTGCAGCATTGCCCATACCATCAGGTTTTTAATTCTTCATAAAGCCAACATTTATTCCTAAGCCCTTTCTTAAGCAGATGTCACCGGAGTTTTATGTCAATATGTGAAGGGCAGGGTGACAGTGAATTAGGATTTTCTCAGGAAAAAATATCTAAGCATTTCCAAATAGCTCTGTTGACACTCTGAAATAAGCTTCTAGAGCTTCATCTGCTTTCTGTGTGACTCTAGGATGCTAAGAAATACAAAGAAATGGGTTTTAAAGGTTACATGTAAAGAATGAAAGCAATAAAGAAATATAGACAGGATTGAAAGGTAGGTAGGAACCAAGTGAATGTGCAAAAGGAAGGATGAAAGCTGAAAAAAAAAAAAAGAAAGAAAGAAAAAAGAAAAAGAAAATTATCTATCTGTAACAGACAGGGAAACTAATATCAAGTGTGGAAATATTTAGAGATAAACTCTTTATGAATATTGATCCATATTATTCATGGTTTCCAAAAAAAAGTGTATGAAAAAAAAAAAAAAGGAGAGAGAGGATATCCTCCTTATGAAACTAACTGTTTAAAGAGAAAAAAATAAGACTGAGAAAAAGTGTTTCTGTAGATACAGTTGCATTTTCTGTATTCTATTAGGGAAAACAAACTCATCTCAAATTATTTCTCCCCCTTACAATTATCCATTTGCAATCATGATGCTGCTTGGTTTAGAGAAAAGTGAGATTTCATGAAGAAGAATCTAAATTCAAAATCAGGCATCTGTACAACCAAACACTCCAGAAAGCCAGAATTCATGATTCCTGTAAAACTTTCTATAGTAGTTCCTGCAAATTAGACAAAATGTAACAGTTCAAGATCAGCAGTGTATCAGGTCAATCAAAAAGTACATCACTCACCCAAGCTCCAGCCAGTGCTATCTGGATTTGAGTCTCTAGCAAATCTATTTAGACAGGAGTGCTATGTGAACAAACCCCCAGCTGATCAGGTTTGCAGCACAAACCCCAAATGAGTTTGTCACTCTTTTAAATTCCCCCATACACTGGTGGAAAATTGCTGGAAAATGAAATGAAGAAATGGCAGAAGCAGTTTAGTTTCCTGTCAGCTACCAGGTGCAGACAACCTTGCATGAATATGATACATCAGCAAGCTCATGTCAGTGTAATCTGGGCTGGCATGTCAGCATGAAAGAGAAGGTGTTCAGATATTAATGGTCTGTGGCTGGACTTCTGTTCCTGGGTCTCTGTGGTTTAATCACAGCTGTGGGCTTCACCGTTGGCCTTCGTACCCTTTGCTTTGTAGAGATGTTGGACAAAAGCTGCTCGTCCTACAGCTGATCTTATATGTATGAAAATCGTGGGAATCTGTGCAGGTTCCTGGCAAGCTATGCGTACAGCTTTCATTGCAAGGCTGGAGCGCCAGCTTTCTCTCTCTGCACCGTAGCTGGTAAGTCTAATTTTGTTTAAATGTGTGGCCCTGCACAATGTGCATGGGCTTTTTCTGGGCCTCAGGACACACTCTAGGCTTTACTTTGTGGCTTAAAAGTAAAAATCAGTAAGTTTTGTGTGTGCAGAGAGAACAACAAAACTAGGGAGGGACTAGAAAACAAGGCAAGAGGAGTGGCTGAGGGAACTGGGGCTGTTTAATCTGGAGAAAAGGAGGCTCAGGGGAGACCTCATTGCTCTCTACAACAACCTGGAAGGAGAGTGCAGCGAGGTATATGTTGGTCTCTTTTCTCAGGTGACAAGTGGTAGGACATGAGTATTACCAGGAGAGGTTTAGGTTGGGTATCAGGAATAATTTTTTTCACGGAAAAGGTGGTTAGGCTCTTGAACAGGCTGCCCAGGGAGGTTATGTAGTCACCATCCCTGGAGGTGTTTAAGAGATGTGTGGACATGATGCTTAGGGATGTGGTTTAGTGTTGGGCTTGGTAGTTATGTGGTTGGTTGGACTTGGTGATCTTAATGATCTTTTCCAACTTTTTTTTCTTTATTTATTTTTCTGCCTATTATAGGGATAAGGAAAGGAATAGGGAAAATAAGTTGATTGACTCTAAAGGTGTTACCTTACTGGGGAAGAGACAGCCATTAAAAGTTCCTATGTCAGTCAATGTGCCCAGACCTTCTTTACTTTCAAAGTGAGAACCTCACATTGAGGCACACTTTGTATGTAATAAGAATGTGTACACAGATTATTTGGAATATCTGATCTTGAATAGCCATTTCTGGAATAATTTCTTTTACTTTATAATTTTCATTTTGCCAAGCCCAAAGCTAGCTCTGTTCTTCTAACCTTCTTCTAGCAGCCAGTTACAACCGGAGATGTTGCGTGGGATGTGGAGTCCAAAGGACTGGCATTACAAATACTTAGTTTTAGGTGAGAAACGATATAATATTAACTTGTGCTCCAGCTGTTCTCTCTCAGCTTCATGCCCAGGTCTTGGGTACTAGAAAGAAATAGGGTAGCAGAAAGAATGTGTTCTGTGTCTGCACAGCAAACGATTTCCCCTCAGAAGTGCTGAATGTTTAAATATTTATTATTTGACTCCAGTAAATGCACTGAGAATTGAAGATGTAGTCTCACCAGTGATCAAGCTCTTAATGAGAACAAGTAGTGGTAACCCCAGTGTAATGTGCAAACTAGAACAGTGCATGGGGTCACGTCTGTCTTACGGCAATGAGTGACTTACATATGGAAACCCCTGTGATTACAAACAGGTGTCACATTATTTTTTCTATTAACCTGATCAAATAGGTTGAAATCCCCAGTGACTTCAATATTGAGGCTTGTGCTGTGGGCTCTGTGGCACAATTGACTGTAATCTCAGGGGTGGGAGAGCCTTGCATGGGATATGAACTCTGGTGGGCTGAATTTTCTTTAATAATTACCTCAAAGTTTATTCCCTTTAGCTAGGACTGTTTAGTTTGAAAAATCAAACTCATCTATTGTTTCTCATCTATAAATACTGATCTATATATATTGATTCTCATCTATAAACTCATCTATTGTATCAGGGATTTATCATTGGGCTGAGTAAAATCCTGTGAAGGAAAAGCAGTCTTGAAAGTATAGAGATATGTGAACTGGCTGAGCAAGCCAAAAAGTGCTGTTGTTTCGTGCTATGTTACTGAGGAATGTGATTAACCAATTTTTGGTGTCCACAGTTATTACAAACTCTTCCTTTGAACCATTCAATTGAATAGGGCAATTTTTATTTTTATTTTATTTTTTCAAACAAAGCGATTTATTTCACAGTGGTGAGTTGTCTGACAGTGAGTTTGTCCTGTGTCCAGAGGACATTTGCAACCCTTGGGAGCTCTCTTTCACCAATTCGTGCTGCTCTCCCAGACTTCTCAATTAATAGGATTCCATCTCTCTTCTTGTAAGTGAAGGTCCAGAGTATGTGGTTATTTCTTATTATTCTTCAAACCCTAGTGGAACCCTAATCCATTTTAAAGGGAGAAGATACCCTCCCCCCTGTAAGATGCTAGTGCCCTTGACCACATTGGGTTGTTCAAGAGCCCAGATAAAAAGGAAATACCTACCCTGAACATGACCCTAGGCAACAGCTTACATTATGTGGTGGGTAGTAAATTCACTGATTCATGGACTTCTTGGTGCCCTCATAACAAAGTGAGTGAAATAAGGCAGGGCACAAGCACAGACTTCTTCCTTGCAATCAAATACTTTCTGATTTCTGATTCTGGCTCTGATGAGTATCTGCAGGTGCACTGAAGCACACAGGTGCATGGGAGTGGGGAGGAAGAAGGGGAGCTTAGAATTTAAATTTCTGTTCCAGGCTGTTTTCTGTGGTTGCAGTGTATAATAAAGTTGGTGCGATACCATAAAAACCACGAACAGGTTGAGAGGTTGGAATGATTTCTTCACATCTGAAATGGCTGCATTCATCCTTTTGTGTCAGTTGACATCCCCAATCCCAGCTCCCTTGTAATTAAGCTGTTCAACCTCAGCCATAAATACCACATCGAAATATGGTATTTTTTAGCACTGCAGCCAAGCGACTGCAGTCCTTCTGCAGGTGTGCTGCAGTAAGCCATGAAATGCAGCTGCCACAAAAGTGTCTGGGAGAGCAGGGCCCAAATTACTCCAGCTGCATAGCAATCAGGCTAAATTGCTGTTAGTTTGATCAAAAGGACAAATAGGTTGACAATAATACATGACCGTATTGACAGACAGCCTTTCACAACAGCTATAGAAGCTGAATAGAAAAGAGGTAGGACAAGACTTCAGTGACTTCAGCCTAACAATTAGATTGCCTGTTTCTGTTTTATTTCTCCACTAAATGCTATTATACTTGACATTTATGTGTGTTCACTGCTATAATTTTAAATTGTATTATTGAAATAAAGAATGGTATTTGAAAACCACAAATGATAGCTCATTTAGTGCTTTCCTTGTGGCTTTTGCTCATCATGCTTTGGACATGCAAAGGATTTGGCAGTTGCACAAGTGGGCACATGCAGTATCTCCATTGGGAAAAAAATGCATGTTTTGGACCAGATTTATAGATGAGTTGAATCTTTTTTGCTGTGTTTGTGTGGTCTGGTAGGGCAGACACATGGGGCATTTCTGTGGTCATGGTTTCATGTGTAGCCAAGCAGATGGCTACCAACATACTGGGAGGGAAACCACGTGAGATGATGATTTTCTGATATTTTCAAGTGTGGGCAGCAAGTTACATATGTTTCAGCTCTCAGAGTTTGGGCCATTTCAGAAAGCAACTTAGAAAGGTATTAAATAATAGCAGAAGGATTTCATAAAAGAGGAAATTGAGTGGAAGCACAGTTTAACTTGCAAGAGGTAAGAGTCCTAAAAGACAACAAGAAAGGTACTATAAATTTATTAAGAACATGTGGAAGGCAAAAGAAAGTGAAAACCAATTACTTAATGTGGAAAGAAAACAAATGCAAGATGACTCAGAAAAGGCTGAAAATTTTAATGCCCTCTGCTCCATTCTTCTAAAAGAAATTTACTTGTGACTCTATATTTAAAGTGATTAGTCTTAACAAGGAGATGGGTGACAAGGTGAAACAAGAGAGGAGAAAAGGCTGCAAAATATGCAGATAAGGCAAATGCATTTAGTCCAGTAGCACCTGATTAAAATTGCCAGTGAATACTTGGGGAATGAACCACAGGGAGGGAAAAAAGAAGTCTGAGAGAATGATAGACCAGTCAACTTGACTCTGATAGCCCAAAGGAAAAAGGACCTGTCCATTAATAAACCTGTAGAGGATAATAAGGTGATAAAAATAGACCATGTGGATTTGTCAAGTATAAATTGTGTCATTCCTGTAACAGGGTAAGAACTGCCAAGTGGATAAAAAGTGGTAGATGTGATATATTGTGAATTTGGTAAGGCTTTTGACACCTCCCCAAACGGCATTTCCCAAGCAGTCTAGAAGGAGATTCTTTATAGTAAAATCATCTTGAAATGGGTGTAGATCTGCTTGAAAATGAATACATATTAATGGTTTGCTATTGAGCTGGGAGAGCATGTTACTGGAATTTACCCAGGAATTTAGCCCTGGGTCTTCTAATGGATATTTTCAGTGATTTGGATGCTGGAAGGTAGTCTACTCTTCTACAATTTCCTATTGATGTCAGGCTGAGATGGGTTACAGACACTTCAAAGTACAGGATTAGAATCCAGAATGACTTGGATACACAGAAGGAGCCCTGAATATGTTTTTCAAATAGTTTAAAAACAGTAAAAGTTAAATTAAAAAAGTAATAATTACAAGACTAAAGGAAGAGAAAGCAAATGCAGAGATGCAAAATGCAGAATATTTGGCAACAGCAGTGCACATAGCTACCTGCTATTAGAGTAGATCATAAGCTAGATAGGCATTGTTGATATTGTTGTAAAGATATAAGGGAATGTCATATAGGCTTGCATTAACTGGTATAATATGAGCAGGATGTGGGAAATATTTACTCCTCTATATAGACTTTTTTGTGCTTTTAGACAAGCTTTAAGAATGATATACACAAATCTGAGGAAGTCCAAGAGAAAGCAACAATATTTGAAAAAATCAAATAGTTTCTGTTGGAAGGCTGAGTTTATTTGAATTTAAATGGGAGGATTTTGAGGCATCTCCAGTGCAGAAGAGCATCTCAGAAAAGGGACAGCAGTGAGTGAGAAACAGTAAGAGTGAATGGACTCAATTTTCAGTAAGAAATATTTAGGTTTGTTAGCAGGAAAATATTTGTGATTCTAACAATAATTAAGCATTGGAACAAGCCTGAAATGGTTGATGAAAGAACTAGGAAATATGACCTTGTCTGATTAAGGATATTATGCCCAAACTGGTGACACTTTTCAACAGCACTGGAGAAACAGTAATTGCTTTTACTATCTACCACTCAGGAATCCTTGCAGTCATCAGGGCTGTGATATAAGGGCAAGTCATTGTCCAAGGTAGCTTCCAGTTTCTGTGAGTCACTTTTTGCCAGCCTCAAATCTAGAAAACTGAAAGATTGCAATTATTCAGGTGCACCCTTGCAAAGAAGTCAGGTTTTTCCTCACTCTTTGGTGCTTCCCATAAGTCTCATCCAGCAAACTTTCAGTTCTTGATTTCTGATGCTCAGTGATAGTTTGCTGACAGATTACTAAAAACAAACAAAAATTAATTGTAATGCAACCATATATACTATATTGCATATAGTATACATATATACTATTATAGTTTAGTGCAAAATATTACACCCAACAATAAAATTGACTTGAAAATATTTAATGATGACAGTTTGTAGTGTAGATTTTCAGATGATAATTTGCTATCTATTCAGTGCCATTTACCTGTGAGCATCAGAATATATACATGAATGGAATTGTGCAGTGCCAGAGATGATGAATGAAAACCTGGTCCTACTGAAAACAGTGATAATACTTCTGGTAACTTTAATGAAGTGAGGATTACACGAAAAAGAATAGAAAAAATAAAGGAAATGTAGCTAGTCTGAAACTTAGAAATAACAGTAAGTCACAAAAACTATATTTGAAAATCCCAAGATAGATGCTCAGATCTGAGCACCCATGATTGTCAAGTCTGGATGCAGCGATGTATCGTGTTTTTTTTTTTTTTTTTTTTTTTTTAAGTAATTTATTTATTTTCATATTTTACTCATTATGACAGAGGTTAACTGTCCTTCAAAGTAGGACTTGTGAAGGGTGTTGGAGAATGATCAGCACTTGCAGTTCTTACCTGCTGAAAAGTGTATAGGTCACAAACAATATTTCAGTGAAGCTAGAGCTCTAGTCTCATGGTCCCAGCAGAGACAGAAGACTTTATTTCTCCCTAAATATATAACAAAGGCATGGGGATAAATCTAAAGAACTTTATAGTATATTTTTGCTCTTTGTAGATAACATACTATTAATAATTATCTGGGACAAATATCATTGACAAACTATTGATAAAACATCTTACAGATATATTGTAGAGACAAGTTTTCTAGAAAAGGTGAATCACTGTTCAATGTTGAGTCTAGTGTACAGTGAAAAAACAAATTGTTCTTAATTTTTAAAAAAATGTTTTGGATCAAAAATATTTCATTTGGTCAGTAAATAAGACCAAATTAAAAAAAAATAAAAAAAAAAAAAAAAAAAAAAAAAAAGCAAACAAAACATATACACACACAAAAAGAAAAAAACAGTTCTGTCCTTCTTTTGGTCCAAGCTGCAGGCTACTCTATAGACTAAAATTTGAGAAAGTGGGCCTTTTTTTTAATTTATTTTATTATTTTTTTTAATATTTCAGAGAAAAAAAAACTAATTCGATTTGTGGAATGTCCATTTTTAACATTCCTGTTTATATTAAAAAAAAAAAAATAATGCATAATGCAACATGTATGGTGAAAATTCTGTTTCAAATGGAAATACATTCCGTTTCAGGAATTGTATTTTGTTCTACAAAGTTAACTATGAACTCGAAAATGCGGAAATAAATTAGGTCCTTTTGTTCCCTCACTAGTAAACTTTAACAAATAAAATTTAATATCCTTGAAGGACAAATGATTCAGAGCACTGAAAACAGAAAGTCTCTATGGATTTGGGTCATGCACTCAATCATTTCTTCTGAACTTAAACATAGCTATGAGAAACAACCTTAGTTCTTTATACATTAAAGCTAGGGTCTTAACTTGATACTTTTGTCACAATTTGATTTTGAGATATAAATCATTAAACCAAAATCTCTATAAAACCTCATTATACAAGGGGCTTCTGTTAGTATCATTGATTGATTTGCTGATTTGCTGTGTGCTCATCATTGATCAGGTGAGGTTTTCAGCTTGCTAAATATGTTCCATATGCATCAAGTGAAGTTGGTATGAAAACAAATACACTGAAACTCTGACACTTGTGCCTTTCCCAAGCCTAGTTTGAGCTTGGTACATCACAGAATTGCAACACACCTTTGTAACCATAAGCCCAGTTAAGGAAATTACTTATTTCTGAAAATGGGCTCTCATCCCATTGAAATCTACAGAATTTAAGCTGATGCTTTATTCTGTTAATTTTGCACTTTAATTTTGCTGAATTCTAGCCATGATTTGGTATTTGTATTTTGGTATCTAAACAAAAGATGCTTGGCTGTGTTCAGCACACACAGCTTTTTAATTCCTTTAAATTCCTGTATCTGAAAACAAACAAACCAACTGAAACATACCAAACCAACCGACAAACAAACCCAAACAAGCAACCAAAAGGTGTTTTTCATTTTGATTTTTTTTTTAATGCAGCTTTTGAGCCTGATAGATATTTAAAGACAAAGTCTTCATGACCTATTAGTGATTATGTAGGCTGAAGTGTCCAAAATGGCCTCTGAGACACAGAGATCACAATCCCCTTTGGTTGAACAAGTAATAAAGAACATTATTTGATGGCTTTTTCAAAGAAGGAAGCATTTCCTCTTTTATTACATTTTCTTTGTTCAAGGGCATGCTCAGATTAAAGAGGGTGTTAATAAGGTATCTAAAGGTTATTGATCAAAATAAATGCAGGCAGTGGCATTTTTTCCCAATCTGCAACTAGTCAGAAAAATGATCCCATCAAACTGGAGACACTTTGCTCACAGTGACATATTTATTTCTGCTCATACTGCCATACCTCACATCTTCCAGAAAAAAAAAAAAAAAAGGAGAAATTTTAAACTTAAGGTAGAGGGGGAAAAATGTTCCTTTGTTCACACTTACAAGTTCTTAGTTCCAACAGAAATTTATTGTGGTTTAGACAAGTTGAGTAGTTTGTGTCTCCTCTAAAATAGGGAAAGTGATTTATTTATCTTTATCCTGTTTGTAATCTCTTTGATTACTTAAGACTGCAACAACAAACCACATCAGATACCATTTCAAAGAATCTGGCATTTGGAAAAAAACTTTTAAAACTCATACAACAGATATTTCTATGGGTAAAAATGTGATAGAACACTGTGTGGTAGGCTCATCTTCATGCACTACACACCTATCAGCTCAGTTAGCCTCCCTCTGTCTGATGAAATAATTAAATTGAGAGCATGATGATGCACTGTTTTAATTCTGCCATTGCTGATGGCTTATTATTTTTTCTACTTCAACTTTAAAAGGTGCAAAGAATGTGAAACCAGGATGCACAAACCTCCAGGCCCACCAGCAGAAAGTATGATTTACCAGATTTCCTCTAACTGGAATATCTGAAGAGGAAGAACGAGCATGTCCTGGAGGCAAAAAACAAACACCTAGCACCCTGTGCAGACAGCTCGTTTGAAGCACAGAGTACTTTTTTAATTGTGTGTACCAGAAGAACCTGGGTTGTCCCTGGGCAGCTGCTCAGAGGAGGATTTGACCCCTCCTGCTCTGTACCCACTCTTCTGACAAATTTGCTGAATGCTGGACCTTTGAACATTTGTATCTGCTTTTCCTAGGCTGCTCCACTGTCCTGCAGCATGACAAGCAGAGCTCTACAATACAACTTTTGAGCTGCCTGAGCAAAGGTCAAGCATCTTAAATTGACTTATCTAACAGACTGGATTTATTCCATTTGAATTCGTCTGGCCCCTTCTGTTAGACTTGTTTGTCCATAAACCTGTAAATGCATTTCTAAAAGTAAATTTCATGAGACTATTTAGTATCTTTCAACATAATTGTGCTGTCTATTACGGGAACAGTGGTAAGACAAATTCACCCTGGTTAAATTGCTGGTCAATAATATTTTCCACTTCATGAATTCCAAAGTTCTGAAGGTGCTTGATCATATTCAAAACCTCATAAAAATTGTCCATTTAACAGCAAAAAGATGAATTCTTCCTTATTTGGAAATGTTAATTTTATTTGAACTCTAAGATAGTACATATCATTGTACTTTTATGTCTTTGAATATTCTGGTCAGGTTCTACTACTGTGGGTGGAGTATAAGACAAACTTTACAGCATTTCTTACAGTTATAAGCTATAGAAGAGCAATGTCTCAAATTCAGATTGGGACAGTGGGAGTTTTTTTCTTTCTTCTCTCCTCTTCTAATGATGAACATATCCCTCATAGCACAGTGCACAAGTGGGTAATGCCTGTTTGAACTGTACTGAGAAAGGTCTTAACGTTAGTGGAGGGGATGTTTAAGAACCAAAAGCCTCAGTCCCAGTTCTGTGTAAATGCTCTGAGTGAGCTCATCAAAGCAGCTGGCAGTTAGGTAAAGGTATCTTAAGCTATACAACCTTTTAGGTATTTCTTTTCTGTTGTTCACACATCAGGTCTTGTCTCTTTGATGATTTTCTTCTAGTTCCCTACATCTCAAGTAGTAATCACTGACAAGTATGAAATCTGTAATTTATTCCTAGGTAAGCAACAAAATTAGGGAGTGGATGTTTAATTAGAATTAGAAAATAAAATAGCATGAATTTGCTTGGTTATTCTTTAGAGCATTAAAACCCTAGGAAATATCATGTCCTTTAGTTAAATGCAGATGTTGCCAGAACACAAAAACCTTGGCTGCCAGAACTGTTAGTGCATGGACATGCTAACTTAATGACATTCCCAAAATACATTTTCTACGTTTCCTTCAAACAAAATGTCAATGTTATTTTTATTTTATTTATGTATTTATTTTTTACATAGAGCTCATCAGGCTTGGTTCTGTACAAGCACAGAGCAGACAGCTGGTACCAGCCTGAGAGAGTTGGACTCTGAGACCTTGTATTTCTCCTGGCAACTTTCTATGTTTTTGCAAATTTGGACATAAACACTGGCAGGCCAGAACACCTTGATAGGTCCTCCTTTCCCCAACTTCTTTTATATGCATGCTGCATTCAGCAGTGATTTGCACTTTTGATTTATTTTTCTGTTCTTTCACAACCAAGCGCTACTTTATAAACTCAGAGTCTGGATGCCGAGTCACTGCAATCCTTCCTTATTATTCCATCCCCTAAAAGCTCTATCAATCTGGTAATTGTCTGCTGTGTTACTCCTCATCAGCAAGCAGACTGGCCTTCTGGATGGAGGTAGAAACATTCAATACCTTATCCACTATGAAAAATTACTCTTTGATGTCAAGTAAATTGTAAGAATTACAGTCAAACTGCTTCACATTAGTAAAATACAAATGTAATATTAGCAGAGTACTAATCTTTTGTTAATAAAATAATCTATATTTTTGCCTCTAAAGATAAAGATAGTTAATAGAGGATGAAAACATATAAATGAAGAAACTTGCATTTTGTTGGAATTTTTCTTTCCTTCCCTTTCCCAATATTTTTGCTTGATTTTCCATGAAGTATTATGGCTTTTCAAAACTTACCACAAATTTTTTTGTTCCACTCTTCTGATCTTTCCTTCCTGCCTGCCCTCACCTCTCCAGAGGTAAGAAAAGAAGAGTGCTTTGGTGTCTTTTTCCTTTCTTTCAGATTTACTAGGAAAGAGGAAAGAAACTAGGAGAAGCAGGGAGGATAGAAGGGAAGAGAGTAGGAAAGAAGACTTTTTAGTTGTCACTATGTATAAACTATAAAATATTAAAACATAAACTAGTAGTTTATATGTTTCTGTCCAGCAAACACCACCGAAAGTCCTAGTTCCCTACACGTTCCTGTTAGGCCGTAGAGCACCAAACTACAGAAGGTACTTTCTATACTGATTTCCAACGTGCTTGTGTCTGAATCAAACACCGACTGTAGTTTCATTTGGATAAGGACTGCATCATCTGCTTTAGATGCTTGTGCTGCACTCAAGCCAGTGCAATTTGTTAAAGCCAAGATTGTTAAAGCCTTCAGATTTTTATTTATTTATTTAATGTCATCTTGTTGCTCTTAACTTCCAGATCTCTATCTTTCTCTAGTTTCTCCCTGTTTCTCCAACACTGCTGAGTTTACTATGTGCTGTCTTCCTCTGTATCTGCTGCTCTCCTCCACTCTTCTTGTGTCTGTTACCTCCTTTGGTTCAACTGTCCCCAGAAACCAAGTTCCTTCCCTGATTCACCTTCACATCACATCTCTCCCTTCAGATTCTCCAAGTCACAGATTTCCCTTTCTCCATTTGCAGCTTTGCCGGGAGCTGCATGACACATGGCCATGGTGTTCAAGTCATCAGCACTTGTACACACTGATAATTAAAGGGTTATTAAAATAGTGCAGTGTGAGTCTAAAGGATGTCAGATTAAAGGTTATGCAATGAATTCAATTAAATTGACAGTAGAGAGCTGGGGAGGCAGGGGTTCAATTTCTTATCCCAATTGGTGGTTATTTTACTTCCCTAGCACTCATTAAAGAGAAAAAAAAAAAAAAAGTTAAGCCCTAGAGACATCTCTGACTGCCAGTGCAAACATTCTCATGAAAATACCGTAAAATCCTTAGCTCATAGATAGGATTTATACCTTCTAAGCAATGCGCTTGACAGTCCTTAATCCTGTTGACTTTAAGAATTCTCTGAATATTCTTTATACATTTCTATAAGAATGTCTGAAAAGTGGGACAGGAGATTTTCCATCAAAAATGGTATGTAAGCATCAAATCCATTTCACAGCTTGTGGATGTAGATTGTCCTTGAAGTAAACAGAGGTTTCTTTCAAAGATAAGAAGAAACACCTTAGATTCAATTACAAATAAGTAACCTCAAAGTCAACCCGTTTTGTAAGTCCCAAGCAGTATGGCAACTTTTGGCTTCCTCGTACTGGAGCTGAATGTCATGACATAAGGACATTGATAGGCCTTAAGGTCAAAAAGGACTATCCCATCTGAATTTCTGTATGCAAAAATCTTTACAACTTTCCCCAGCATAATGGTACTCACCTAGATATCTTCCAATAAGTTGCAATGAAGACAGGGATTTAAAAACATACTTGTGAGAGCAAAACCAAGGAAGAAAAATACAGACACAGGACAGGTCCTTTGCAGTGGTCTAAGTGTTAATAATATTTTAGAAAAATAAACTCTAAGTAGATATTTCTGTTTTGTATTTGGACTAAACGTGACTGTGTATCATTTCAATGTGACGATATGTATGGAGCAAAAGATATACTGTCTTTTATTGTCTTTTACCGTCATTTTATACAGAGGTACAGAGGTACTTTAGACACACTTCCTTTTTTTATTATTTAATTATTTTTTATTTATTTTTTCCTTCCTGCAGAATTTTAACAGGAATTGGGAAATAAGGTAGAAATAACATAATTGTCTGGTCATTACAGCCTTCCTGGCTCAGCCTGCTCTGAACAACCAATGTATAGTATGTATACATTAGCTTGTTGGTGGTGTAAAAAGCACTTAAAGTAACTACTGAAATTCACAGAATAGGACCTAAATATTACTACCTGCATGACTGTCTAAAGTCCCATTACAGCCTGTGCAGATCTAGCCAATACAGTCAATCATGGCCAGAGACCTAAATGTTTTTTCAAGCTAATACAGATCCTTAATTGTAGGTACTTTAATTTACAAGTTGAATCCCATCCACAGTGTCCCGCTGCTCATCTGGTTACAGTCCCTAATAACCAGACACATATTTCCTGGAGGAGCTGTGGGATTTTTGGCCTTGTCTGCACCATTGTGTACCCACCTGTGGGTCTGGGCATTTTTCCCTGTCTGTGACACCAGATGGGAGGTACAGAGAAACTATGGCTCTGGGAACAGCTTCCCAATCACATAGGGTTAAAGGAGGTGTGGAGAGCAAGTCTCCCTTTGCTTCTTTGTCAGCTGCTGATTTGTTTCTGATATTGCAGATCATCAATTATCTCTGTCTTAACCCATGAATCTGACACACTGGACACTTCGTTCTAGCCTGTTCCTGTTTAGAAGTGTACTAAAATCAAATTAACTGTACGCCCCACCCCAGAGGAGTAGAACAAGTGAGACATTGCCATGAGATCAGGGACAGTGCCCTCTTAGTAACACAATAACTCCCTGTTCATGCAGTAGAAGAAAGGAAACAAAGAAACATGTTGTCCTTGCAGCAGTATCACCATTGTTTTACAGCTCCCCAGGGTGTGCAAGACGTTTTCCAGATGTGAAGGACTCATTCTTCACTTTCAACAGCTGCACACATGCTTCTAACTAAACATCACTGCAGCACATATTTTGGCAGGTTGGAGAACATTTCCTTGTGATTGAAGACCAGGGAATCAGAAAGTCCTTGTTGTGTCACAGCCTCTGGTCCTCAGCCTGGTCCTCAGCCTGCCTGCCTGCCCACAATAAACTTGAAGACCAAAAAAGAATTTTAAAATTGCTGTTCATCAGTGCTCACACCAGAGGGAAGTAGCTCTTCAGTTGCCCACTCTAAGGAGTTGTCAACTCAGTCAAACCCATAGGGAAAAAAAATATCCTACTAAGGCTTATATTTGGACATAATATATTTTAATTCATCTGTTTTTAGGCTAGTAGACTTGGCTTTATTCTTTTCTCATGTGAATTGAGTTTTCTTTATAGAAAAATCACCAATGTTACTAATTACTTTATTTTAAAAGTATTTTACATATCTGAGAGTTGGCTTTTTTTTTTTTTTTTTTTTTTTTTAATATAAAAGCCAATATATTTCACATACTATCTGGAACTAGACAGCTACTTTTTTTCAATTATGTTAAGCATATGATTAATCTGGATGGAAATAATAGTTTTATAAAATACAGTATTTTATAAAGTTAACAGTTAAAGTTTACAGTTCTGGCACTTTACTAAGCATAAAAAATCTTGTAGAAAGTGGAAGTTATTTGCCATACTTTTGACTGCTTTCAGGCGATGCAATCCTTAATATAAATACTAAGTTAGGAGATGCCACCATCTTCCATATTCCTGTCCTGGTTTTGGCTGGCATAACGTCAGTTTTCTGCATAGTGGCTGCTATGGTGCTGTGTTTAGAAAGCAGCAGAATAATGCAAAACACATTGAAGTTAATGTGAACCCTACCAGTTACTAGTGGCTTGAGTTTGCTGCCTGCTTCCACCCGCGTAGTAACTTCTCATCCTGGAAGTCCCACGGAAGAAATAAGACACTGCTCAGAAGAAGAAAATAATGTAGAGTCAGCAGCCACTGACAGCAGGACTGTAAACAGAAATCAACCTGTTTGCTGGGAAATTTACTTTTTCTTTCTCTTTTTGTCAAGTGTTCACTTTTTCTTCCTGTATTACTAGAAAGAGGTAGATATGCCTTTCTATTCATCAATGTACTTGATCTCAAAAAGCTTGATTAAGCCAACAAATGAAGGTATGGAGTCTCCTGTTCTATGGCAAGATAAGAACAAATGGCTTTTAAAATAAGGTTTGATTTTGAGGCTCAATGGGAAATAGTGAAGATCAGCTTTTCAGAAGTAACAAACTCCATTGAAGCAATGGGGTAACCAATTAAAAATGCTCATTTTTCTAAAACATGGTAACTGACTATGCTGTTTCTTCTAGGAGTTTTTAATGGCTGCATATATTATTGTAAAGAATATGCGTCAGGACACTGGAGTTTATGTGACTCATGTATCATTGCAAATGATGTAGTGACATGTCTTAGGCATATCTCCAGACAAAGCAGAGAGACAAAGCAGCAATGTCATTTCAACCAGATATAATGTGTTTGATCTACAGATGTTTCAAGAACAGATTCTGACCAAAACATTACCTAAAGTTAAAATAACAGAACAGTTAAAATAAGAGAACAGAGAATAATCTCACTATTCTGTGGGCAGAAACTTTTCCTCATAGTGTTTCAGTAGGACTTGCCTGTCTTTATCTCTGCAAAATCAGTGACCTTTTATTGTTCAGATTCTCCTTGACCATTGAGGTTACTGTATTGCCTAATTCTGATGTAGACCAGTATTTATAGATACCCACATCTTTAAGAAAGCTTAGTTCTTTTCCTCAGTTGCTGGAAAAAAGTAGTAATGACTTTTGATGAGTTTGCTTTTCTGTAAGGATTTAAAAAGCGAAAGAGTTTCCAAAGCTAAAGATCACTGACAAAATATACCCCTCTGACAGATCCCTATCAACAAACAGTAATCTGACAGATTCACAGATTTTACTGTGAACCAGGTAGCATTGCTTGGCAGAAGACTTACATGCTTCAAGTGAGAGTTTGAAAGTCACTTACAAAACACTTTATATAATAAATAGTAATTCTGTAACTTGGATAAATAAAACAACAGAGATGATACCCAAAATATGAACAGTTCAATGCAGTATAAAAATACAAAACCAGTGCAACACAAAATAGCACTATTGCATGCCTTGCTTGTACCTTGGTTAGTAAATCCTGCCTTTGACCTCTGGAATCAGTCTCACAGCTAGCTAGACTGAAAATTTCAGGCAGAAGTTTTGGTTTTACTCTACTGGGTGAAGAACATTTGTCCACAGCTCCAAGAGCACTATTCTATTCTATTACAAATAATAATAATAACAAACAAAGAAGTTTTATACTAACACCAGGAATGTCATGGGATATTTAAAGAATATCAGTGAAAAAGAAAAGGACCACCTGCAGGAAAAACAAGGCCTTCAGAAGAGACGTCTGGAGCCCTGCTGGTACCTTATGGTTTTTTTTTGGATGGCACCATTACCTGTGTTGTGGCAACTGAAACAGACCCTAGGATGGTATCTAAACTATAGGTATCTCAATATGAGCCAGCCAGCTGAGCTCCTGTGATAGTCAGTAGAGGCAGTCAGTAGAGGGAGTCAATTAAATTAATGGAGTCAGAAGAGTTCAGATCATACTGAGACAGAAACCTATGTCTCATCAATAGAACTGTGCCCGAAACTCCATTAGCTGCATTGACTGAATCTCCATGGTCTGCAGTAGGACCTCAGAGATGTGGTTCACGTGGCCACACTCAGGCATCAGTCTGAAAGCCCAACCCCACCTTAAACGTTATGTAATGATCTCTACCTTTTTAATTTTTAGTATTGAATGAGAATCTGCATTCAGAGTTCTTTATAGCCTTGTGGAGGTTGTCATGATGGAATCTGTGACTTTTTAACAGAAAATAAACAGAACTTTTGGTAATAATAATAATAATAATAATAATAATAATAATAATAATAAAGCCTGGGAGGGATTTGGGTACTAAGTGATTATCATGCTTGCTGCTTTCATGTAAAAATAATCAAAAGGGAAACAGTTAATGAGTGATTGTCCCAGCTCAGGGTTTATTTAAAGTTCATGGCAGAAAAGCTGTTGAGACTAGAAGAAATGTGGCTCTTCCCCTTGCTCCTCTCCTGTTTCAGTCATCTATACATTGAGGAGGAATTCAGTGCTTTTGCTTAGCTTGCACATTTCATGTTTTCTTCATAGCTCTTGCAGCAAGAAACATCACTTCCAAATGAAAGATGGAATGGCATTTCATGTTAATGAAATGAATGTGATGGCAACCTGAAAGCATTGGTAATCACAACTCTGTCTGTGGATATGAGACAGGAAAGCATTTTTCCTGCCCTGTTAGAGTATTAAATACTGATTAGACTCCAGTGAAAGTAACAGGTGTAAGAGTGTAAATAAGCTATCCATGTTTCAAACAGTGCTTTGTTTTGTCACAGTGGGTATTTTAACCTGTTTAGAATTTATTTTTTTTGGCTATAAAAATGTCTTCAGATGATTCAGAATTACTGACACCACAGCACAACTCAGCCTTTGCTCCTTGCTAGATCTCATAGTTTCCATCACTCACATGTCTGCTTCTCCTCAGTAACCTGTTTCTTCTTCTTTTTTTCCTCCTTTTATGCCAAGCATTGCCATCCCACTGCTCAGTGCACAGCAGTGCTACGGCTGTCTCAGCTTTGCCTCTGTAAGGCCTGGTTGGCTCTTGGGGAGGGGGCAATTTCTGTTCATCCTTAAGTTGCCCTGGGAAGTGGCAGCTGGTTTTCTGCATTGTCCTACACTGTCCACCACCTTTCTGGCAAGCGCAGCTCAGCCTGAAGAGTAAATGAATGAGGAACTCAAAGGTGCAAGGAAATAAGTTTTTCAAGCCATGGTTAATTAAAAAATGAAGAAAAACAGGGAAGAATGAACCTTCCTGTCTTTCTCAGACCCTTTCTAATAGCTCTGATAAAATTTAAGTTGAACCTCTTTGAAACACATTCCCCTCTCTCATTTTTACTGACACTTTTAGCAATCCATTCAGACTACAATGAGTGGCAATTAAAGAAAGTTCAGTAGGAACAGAGTGGGCTCTGGGCTCACCAAGCAGTTGTCAAGAATGATATTAGAGTGAAAGAAATGCTGAAAATCCTGTCTTTTTTTTTCCTCCCCTTTTTCTTGTTTCCTAAGAAAGGGTACAAGGAACTTGATGAAGTTTGAGCTGCAGGAGGCTGTCCTCCGCAGCTACCCTTGGGAAGTCAATGAATTATTCCCCCTTTAGTTTTCTTGTAGTCCTCTGTATGGATTTTATTTATTTATTTATTTGGAATGGTAAAACTTAATGGCAAGGAGTACCTCCTGTTAGATGTTTATGACAGTTAGTCCACGGACTCTAATTTCAGAAAGAGCTGTGACCAAAATTGTAAGGATCATTAATTATTCCTTCTGTAAGTAATTGCATTTCTTTGGATGAGTAGCTTTTCTGCAGAACTATATAATAATATCTTTGCCTATTAAAAATAAAAGAAACAAGAAATGACTCTGTCCTGGAACATCTGAAGAATACAGGAGATAATGAAAGATCCTAATAATTCTGTATTACTAATTCTACCTTTTTTGGCACTGTTGACTTGAGTGAAAACACAATAACATATCTTGAACTCAGCTCAGTTCAAAACCTGTGGCTTTTTCAATGATACTCATGAAGATACTGAACACCCACACCCCAAATTAATTGCAAATTTGCACTGATGTAGTCACTGAATCTAGCAGGCTGTAAGGATATCAGATACTCTGAGCTGATCCTGAATACTTTTTAACATTTCCCACTCAGGGAACCTGAAATCTTATTGCCAAAATGCTCAAGTGAATTTAAGCATTAATATATGTATCAAAGACTTCTGAGTCACATGTGACTATTATGAAAAAAAAAGTTTGATTTTACAATTTCTAGGTTCTTTATTGTTCATCAGTTTGGTCTGCTTTCAGGTCTGTGATTGTTCTCTTCAGCCTTTGAGTGTGGAGGTCAGTGAGTGACCAAGCTGTTTCTAGTTGTCCTTGAAATGCAGGCAAGAGGAGCCAACATGATGCCACATTGGCATGCTTATTCCTCTGGCATTTTTTTGTTTCTTTTGAAAGGGTACTTGAAGCAAAAAGTCCAGTTTAAATACAACATTTAAACCTGAGGGATTGTTTTCATTGAATCTGAGGTAGGCCAGTGAATTTCTAAAGCCTCTGAGGTAGTTTTGAATGCAGGAAACAAATGTAAGTGGCTTTATGTCATGCTACCATCTAGCATTTCACTAAATGGCTGCTTGAACTGCTAGGTGCTGGGAATTCTAGAAATGGATTTCTGACGTACAGAAGTTATTTTTATACATTGCTAAGTAATTCCTGCATACAGGGATGCCTTCTTTGATTTAAGCAGAGGATTGCTGTGGGATCCTGATAGAGGAGGTATATTGGGGAACAACCAGAGTGGGGCTCCTTGGAGAGGGAAGGCCAGCCAGGAGGGTGTCACTGAGCAGGGAGCAGTCCCACAGTGCCTGAGCAAGGTGAGCTGAGCTGGTTCAGAAATGTCAGCCAGTGTCAAACAACAGGTCAGGTTTCCGGTCACCTCTGTAGGATAAGATATGTTCACAGACAAGCCAGAAAGTCGAATCAGCAGGTCAGGACCTGCAGACACATGGCCAGGCCCAGCAGCCAGACCCAGGGGGGGAAATAAGATTTTGCAAAGCCTGCATAGAGTCTGGACCCACTGGCACCTGACATTGACTGTTCCAGCTCCCAAGAGGACTGGGGATGGGGACTTGGCTTTCCTTGCTGCATTTACCCCCACACATCCCACATCTGACTGAGTGGTGGCCCCACTGCACAATGCTAGATTTTACAGCCACTCTTGAGGGACATGCTGTGAGTACCCCTCGCAGTGACCCTTCCCAGCTAAGGCATCCAGGTGTCGCATTAAACTCTTGTCTTGGCCCCTCTGAATACATCCCACAGACAGATAAATAATGGTAGAGATGGGCCCTACTCTGTTCTCACCTGCTTTCAGTGTGAAGAATTTAAGCAAAGAGAAACAAATCACTCCCCTACTTTTTATGCAGAAGGTAATCTTTTCAATATCTTCATCCTGCTGCTGTAATGGATGAGTCAGAGATGATAATGTGACCTCCTCTGTGGCCAAGCCATCCTCTTGAGCTTGCTGAATAATTCTCTTATGTGGAGAGCATTCATTAACTCAAGCAAATTTTTCAGGTCTGGGATTTTACAGGTCAGTCTCCAGTGTCAGCCCAAATGGCCTTTGCTTTCTTCTATGTATGTGCTGAAGTCCATTTGACTAAAAGTCAGACTGGTCTTTGTGCTGTGCTAGTCTGGAAATGCAACCTTTTGTTCCAAATGCAGACACTTAGTAAGAGAAAAAATAACCATGAAGAAATAAGATATAAATTATGCTCCTTATTTTTATTAGCCACTACACAATATTATTTTTATGTCTCAGAAAATATTTAGGTGAACTCTGTTTTACATCCAACTTCTGCAAAACCACTGTGCAGTTATGAAGAACAGGTGAAAATATACCACAGCAGTTTCTTTGAATGCTTTGTTACATCTTCACGAGACACTCAGAGAAATATCTAGCAGAACAGATGGTACAAAACACCATATAACATCCTTATTCTGATGTAACAGCAGAGTAGATCTTCTCTCTCTCTCCAGGGCTGCTCTAGTATCTCTTGAGAGCCAAACGGATGGGCTCACAGCAGGACATGGAAGCGTTGCGAATGGCACTGCTGTGATTCTAGAGATATTCTGGAGAGTCTGGCTGCACCATCTAATATTACTTGATGTTCTCTGGCAAACAAAATTTAATTGCTTTCCATTTACATAAGAACACACAAATTTCAGTAACTCCATCTCATTGTTTTGAGTATTGAGAGCAAGCTATTGAAAGCAGGCTGCTTTACGGTATAGAAAATTCCAGGGTTCAAAGCGGCTAAATGCTCATGTGTTTGGGGATGGAAAGAAAAGTGGAGTTTTTTTGTTTGTTTGTTTGTTTGTTTGTTTGTTTTTTCATAAATCCAGGCTTATTTTCTGATCATTCTATTATAAAAAACTATTTTTTTCACCATAAATTGAAAACCTTTTCTTCTTTGACTGAAGTTGAAATATAAGCCTCTTTTTTGAAATGTTTTTGAATTCACAAAGACTCTGTGATGACCATTTTTATTCAAAACAGAACTTTGTATCTGTGGAGCAGAGAAAAGTAAATGGAAATGGTTAAACACTCTAGGAAAGTTAGGCTTCTAAGTAAACTGCTGAAAACTATAGCAAATAGTAGCAGAAAGTTCCTTTCTTGTAAATGTTTTTGTTATAAGAAAGAGGAGAAACTTTGTGTCACTTTATTTGCATATGAAGCTGACAGGAAAATGTTACCTGTTAGGGAGGCAGAGCTTGCACAAGGGAAAGACAAGCAAGGCAGTGTGCAGATTCTGCAATAGGCTGTGAATGGAATCACAAGAATCTAGAGGTCAGTGAACTGTTATTAAGAAATGAAGAGACCATGCTGTGCTATAATGACAGAACAATTCTAATCCACTACTTTGCCCAATAATTTTTAAAATTTAAATTTGGGTTTGGATAGTTTGGTATGGATATAGTAAGTAGTCTAATAAGCCAGGTACTACAGAAGGTAAGCTATCTGGCTGGAAGGTCTAAGGTTTATGACCAAAGGTTGGAAGTCTTGTCACTGTGTCTGCAACATGTCACCTTGGAAAAGCCACAATAATATTGTAAACTTAATTTTAAAAATCATCAAGAGTGTTTTATTTCTAGGTTATTTGCGTTTCACTGGTTGTGTTTATTTCATATGCATAGTGTTTTTCAAGTACCTATTTTTTGGTATCATTTAAATTCACAAAAGACTGTGGGGCCATGCAATCTTTTTTTAAATTTCACTCCAACTCTGCAATTTGTGCAATTTGTCATCCAGGAAGACATCTTGTCTTATCTAGAGATATAAACACTGGAAAATCTTCTCATTCTCTCATTTTCACACCTGGCTGGAAAAATCAGTATCTCTGTTATCTCTAATTTGACATGCAAGACATTTTGTTTGGCTGAAAGAAAATATTTCACTGTCCTCAAGCCAGTTTTGGTTCAGATTGCTTTAGTGAATTATAATGGCTGCATTGATTTCTTTCAAATGTGTTAGTGAAGATACTGTTCAGAGACCCTAAATGTTTCATTCTTTGCCTGGGCCCTTCCTTGGTGTATAGAGGCTATGTGACTCTAGAGGAGTGTTATGAACATATCAACCATAGCCAAGACCATGACACCTGAGAACCAGGTCTGTAACAAAAATGGGGACTACCAGGCATCAGATGGATGATAACATGAGTTTCCCAGCCACTTGAGATGGGCACATACCAGGGTATAGTTAATCCGGATGAAAATGTTTTTCATTTTGGCAAACCAAAATTTAGTCTTTCAGTAGTGCAGATACTAAAAACTGAAATATGTCACCAGAAATCTACCATAGAAAATGCAGATTTTTTTCTGGAAATAGTTTCTCCTATTGCAAAGAAAAAGTTATTTGAATGGTATATTCCCAGCCCACTCTAACACAGTCTGTCTAAATCTTAGTATTGCCATCTGGCACCCAGTTGGAGATCCGCAACAGCATATGTCTCTTTTACATTACTATTTGATATTTATGAGTAAGACAACTTGACAATATATTTAGCTAATTACTTTTTTTTTTTTTTTTTTTTTTTTTTTTTTTTTTTAATTTAATGTCCAGAAAATTCATGGCAAATTTGGTCCAAAACTTTGTTTTGCTCCAGTGAAGAGCAAACAGCTTTCAGCCTGAAAAAAAAAATAATAAATAAATAAAAAAATAAGGAAAGCTAAAGCAAATATGTTACACACAGAGAATAAAAGAAAAATTGCTACAACATGATGGGTTGGTCACACAAAGCTTCAGTTCCACATGGAAAGTAAAAAGCAATCAGGTAGTTAAAATCCTCATCCCCCCCAAATAAGAAAATTTTATGATCATGTTTTAGTTGAAAATTATTACTTTTAAATGGAATTGGTATTGCTATCCTTGGGTTGGCCAGCCCTTCTCCATGGCCCTGAAATATATATCTGCTTTTTAAAGGACATTGAAATACATAACTCTGAAAACCAGTCATAATCATTTTGTTTTAGAAAAGGTACCATTGTGTTCCATCAAATTCAGGTGACTCATTTCCTGCAAGGAGTGTGGCTCCTTGGAAGATGGCAGCTAAGGCTAATCAACACGTAGTACAGCTCAGTAGAACCAGAGCAGTAGGGCAAAGCAGTTGGTTTAGAGGGTCCTCCCATGCCCTTTTCAGAGTTACTTCAGTTTGGATTAGTTTGATGAGGCTAACAATACGTGATGTCTAAGCCTGTCTGGAGAAAAGCTGTCCTACTAATTGTTGCTTCTGTCCTTCTTTTGCCTCTCAACCTATCATAGTCAGGAGCAGCACACTATCATGTTTCATACAGTATATATAGTATTGCACTGCCCTGCCCCCTCGCCCATATGAAACTTTATTTCTGTTGCTGTCCATATCCCTGTCTTCATTCTGTTTCTGCTTCTTTACGGATGGCACTATGGCACCGTGGAACCTTATCCCAGCTCAGTGCTTGGTCACAACAAAACAAAGGCCCATTATGGGGAAAAGTGGTGTGCTTGGTCTTGCAGAGCAAAACATTGATTTTCGGAGGACATCCTGGACACACTGAAAAGCCACCCTCCTAGACATTCCTTTGTCTGAGGCCCCTGGGAACATCAGTGCTGCAGCTGTTTTTCCTCTAGTGGACTGGAGGTTTGGATCTGGCAGAGAAGCTCAGGGTGATGGGACAACATTACACTTAGGAAATAAGATGACAAGAAGTAGGTACAAAATATTTTGAATCTGAAAGTGCACAGTAAAGAACCTTTTATGTGAGTTGCTGGTAATGTTTCTTCACTGGATGAAGTTCTGGGAACCTCTTTTGTATTCATGTATCATGTAACATCTGCCTCCTTCCAACTGAAGGCTGAAAAGTTTGGGGTGACATAGTTCTTTTGGGGTTAAAAAAAAAAAAAAAAAAAAAAGTGAGTTGTTCAAGGCAAATCCTCCAAACTCTCTATTCTTGATAAGGTATTTGTGATACACTGATAAAACTATCTGGGCATCTATTCTGCATGGGTTCAAAAACTGTGTAGGACATATTGAAGGGATGTATATTGCCAACTCAGTCCATGTTGGCCATGATATAAACAGTTGTTTTCAACTGTAACGTGGGTCATGGTGGTCCGTGGCAGCTGATCTATGGACTTCTCAGAAAGATTTTTCTAGGAGGACCCAAGAGATCCACATTTCTCACAATTCGTCTCATATTCAAAATGGATGTTGGCACCTTTCCACTCAAAGATTGTGTCATCCATGGTCTTTGTGTCCCTACCTTGTTGGCAGAGCAGCTGTATTCTCCCCATACAAATAAGTCTTAAGCCTGGATAATGATGGAGCTTGTGTCACATTCAATCATGTCCTCACCATACACCACAGACCACCTTGACTCAATCCCTGTGTCATCTGCTTAACCCCACATAAACACAAAGGCAAACACATGCTCACCCTCCCTGGTAGCACTCAGTTTTTCATCCCTTTCATGCAAACATGGTTACCCCAAATACATCTCCCTGTGACTGTTTTGGCATTCCCTGTGCCTTGGGGTGGGCCTGCAACTGATGTTTCAACACCCCTCAGGAAATCATGCAGACCAAAGCCTGAGTTGTTTACAAAAGAAAAATGCATCTGACAAGCAACAGCTTCAGGACTGGGGGCAAGAGGCATTTGGTGCAAAGAGGCTTTGCTTGGAAATGGCAGGGAGGGGAGAACATGGGGCAGGGAAAAATGACCACCAGATAATCCAGCTTGGGTGAATAACAGTTGCAGAAGTGTGGGGAGACAGAGCCAGCTGATCCCTACACTCTGTGGGACAGTGGGGCATGTTCTTCACAGTGCAGCCTCACTTCCCTGCCTCCCACCCCAGCAAGGTGTGAGCTTTTGTCTTGGTTCTGTCTCCTCCAGTCTTTCAAGAAAATGATTAGTAAATGGTCCATCTCTCCTATCAGTAACTGAAACACTTAGTCAGGACATCATCAGGTTGTCTGGGTTTGTGATGGGCATGCTGAGCCCCATGAAGCCTGGTGGCTGACTAATTTTGAAGTAGAGGGAGGCATTCAGTCCTTTAATTTGTACAAGAGGCTCTTCTGGGTGTTGCTTGAGTTCATAGTGTTTTAACCCCATGATACTGGGGCATGAGTGTTCAATACATGCTGGAGGACTTCACAGTCTAATTCTTTGAACATCTGTGCTGTCATTAAGTGTTGTAACACATTACATGTGTATCTGGAAAGGATATGCCAATTTGGTTTCAACTAAAAAGGATCAATCCATTATGCCAGATGCACTTCCTAGTCCACACAAAGACATGCTGAGTACTCATGGGACAAGGATCCACATAATCCAGTACAAGGGATCCACCTGAGAAGTGCCCTACTACTTCACCTTGAGTGCTGATGTCAGCCAGCATCATGCCCTCTCCTCTTGAGGAGCCAAGGCCATGCGAACTTGTTGTTGCTGTATGTATGGGATAACCCAGAACATGTATGTCATGAGATAATGCAGAACATCTGGGATGGGAGGCAACTGAATAGCAAATCTGCACTGGCTACTTGGTAGTATTGCCAAATACAGTAGTTCAACAAAAATGATGGATTTTTACATTTTTGCCATACAAAGTTGACATTCTTTTGAAATATTTACCAAAACAAAAGTAGTCACTTGAAAATTGGTTCTGAACATATATAATTTATTTATTTATTTTAAAAATAATAATATATTCTGACTAAGAAAATACACAGTGGAGTAATGAGAGCTGTGGAGGGCATTACTACATGGAAACTTCAGCTGAGTTCACTGGGTTATTACTGGAATCCTGCAATAAGTTATTATTAATTAAAGACAGTTTTATTTATTTTTTTTCCTTTTTTACTATGGGCAACAAACAAATGAAATATCAAAATCTCATTCTTTAGATGAAATCCATAGGTATTAAAGAAAGGACAGTCATCTACCTTACTTGAAGTTGGCTTGGATTTTTAGAGACTGCATGAAGCTATATATTACTTTAATAGAGCCACATTTCATAATGCAGCATAATTTAACACATTTAAATTGCACAACAAAGAATGTCCTATTTTCTAAGAGCAGTATAAAAACTAAAGCTACCTTTGGATGAATGTGTGCAGAGCAAATGAGAACAGAACAGATGGGAAAGCATTTACATAGGAGATGGCAGGCAATTTCATTTTTTCTATTGGCATGCTAATTAATGATCTTTCCAAAGAAGGAATGCTGCATAAATCTCCTAAAGGAAGGATAATAGCAAGGTCAGATATATCTGCTAAACTATGCAGGAATTTGAATGCACAAGTATTGCAAAATGGTGTGTCAGATTAATAACCTGTTTCAAAGAGAAACTTGAAGCACTTGGTAAATACAATTTGAAATGCAGATATGAGATAGAAGAGCAATGCACTGGAATTTCAAGTTGCAAAACTTAAACTCTTGAGTTGTCCTGGATCCTGGAGCAGTGATTTGTTAGTGCTATTGCACCGAGTGAATGCTGAAAAGTGGGCTGGGGTGAGGGAACATGGCTTTGTCATTTTCTTCCCTTTCCTGACTTCATGGACATCCATGAAGGTCTGCATAGTTTAGCTGAGAAACAGTGATTCAGAAACTTCAAAGCGTTTAGTTTAGTTGAGATAAAATTTGAAGAGAGGTTTTTCTACAGCTTAGAGCAATAGCTAAAACAGTTACAATGCTTGATGTAAAGAAAACCCAGGTGATGCTGCTAGCTCTGCATCAGTCATTCAGTCTGGTCCAGATGGGGTACAGCTCACAGCTGTAGTCTGAACCGCAGTGGCTGGGGGTCTTCTCAGCTGAGGAGTGTCAAAAATCCTTGCATAACAAGACCATGGCAGTGTATTTCTGTCTTTTTGTAAAGTAAATGATGAAATTGCCTCAGGTCATCCTGATGGGCTATGCCACAGAACAGTAACCTGGGACTCTCCATTCTCAGCTTTGTCTGCCTGCAAAGCTGCACTGCCTGAGAGTGTCTACAGGCTCTCCAGCCTCAGCTCTCTCCTTCTCTCATACTCTCTCTTTTATTTGGTCCCTCTTTCTCTATCCTCTCTGCTGACTTTCTGTCCCTGCAGCCAGCTCCCTGAGAATTCAGGGTTTTGGCATCACTGGGTGTGCTGAATTTCATTTTTTAATGCATGGAGATTATAAACTGAAAATATACTGTCAGCTGGAAACCACTTGGAAAACATTTTGAATAGGAAGATTGCAAGGAGAGGAAGTATTAAAAGATGTGTTTCAGGGAAAGACCACAGGACCACACTGTGAGTAACAGGTTGGCTCAGGACTGAAATTCTGGGAAGAGTTTGATCTGTAATGTCTGTAGGAAATCTCTGTGCTCACTCAGCACCAAAATTGCTGACTGTTCAAGTGGGGAAGGAACTGGTTGTTCAGAGCAGGTATTTGATCCTCACTTTGGATCAGTTCCATTTGTGAATAGCTCCAAGCTATATTCATAAGGAAGACTCAGAAAAGTTCTAGAGTCGAAAATGTAAAGTGTCATAACCTCCAGCTAATGGAGGAGCAGCCATCTGAGAAGGTCCTCTCAGGCCCCACTGTTGGGTTTGAGCACAGCAAGAGGAGCCTTGGATAAAGGGAGCTATGTGGCTTATGTATCTCACTCATGGGCTCTATCTAGTCTTAAGGACCCAGTTGTCTACCATTCAAAACTAGGGATGTTGCTGTTGCCTTCCTTTCCTCCCTTCTTTCCTCCCTAGCTTTTGTAACCACTTTTTGTCTAACCTTAGGGGACATGATACACTGGGATCTTAATCCCCTTTCTTCTTTGATCAGAGCACAGATGTGAATGAAGTCACATCTTAATACTTGCTCTTACTGTCTTATCATCTACGGGTTAAGATACCTGGGAGGTGAGTGAAGCAGATCCCAGTCCCTGCTCTGGTCAGCATGTTAAATACGTGCCTCAGATGGAACAGCTTGAGTAGAGAAGACATGATATATCCCTGTTACCAGTGCAGGCAGGGAGGGAACAGGTAATAGTTTTCCTCTTCAGATGAAGAAATTAACTTTGTGCACCTAGCTATATGTGCCACTGTAAGCCCAATGTCTAGGCTCCTGTATAGGGCTTATATTCTGTGGAGATCTAGCCAAGAATGTGGGGATTAGAAGCAATGTTGTTGAGTGCTGTAAACTCCTACTTCAGGGTAAATTAATTTATTTTGCAGTTTACACTCCCCCTCTTGTTATTTTCCATAGTAGCTAAAGCTTTTCTGCATAGAGAAGGCATTTTTTGTGACTTTTCATCAGCCTTTAGTGGAAAGCTACGGGCTTGAATTCATATCTAGAAACTACCTTTGCAGCACTAGGGCAAAGCTCCATGTGTGTCTGGAAGTAAAACTTAAGGGAAAAAAAAAAAAAATAACGAGAGAGAAAAAATAAGAGGTACAGGGATGGCAATCAAAAGCCTGAACACCAGTAGGAAGAAAGGAAGAAGCAGTTGACAGGCTATTGCAGTAAAGCCTACTAACGGTTACTCATACTTCATCAAATGAGAAACTGTCTCAATCCCAACATTAAAAAAAAAAAAGAAAAAAAAAAAAAGAAAAAAAAAAAACAACAAAGAAAATAAATTTAGGTGGAAAAAAAATAACGTGATGATTTTATCTATATTTTCAGTAATATATGAGATTCGTTAACAAAATTTAGATTTAGATTTAGAGGACTTGATAAGCAAGTAGGATTCAGAAATGTAAATATACACTGAAAGAAATGAATAAATATAACTAGAAATATAAAGAAAGACTTAAAAATTACTTTTAACCTTGAATGTGCAAAAAATTTTGTGCGTGTACTGTAATATGTATGTGAAAAGGTTCAAATTCTAAGGATTCCATGAACAAAAGAGGATAATATAGCCAACAACAAAGTTTCTAAAGGATTATTATATATATATTTTTTAATACAGAGGTATGGATGGCTGTTAACATGGCTGGCTTAACATCTAATTTAATAGAAAATGAGACAGTGGCAATAAAATAAATAATGTTGTTTAATTACAGTTGTGACCTTTAGTAATTGCTACATTATTACTTGGTATTGTAAGAGATTTATTGAATTTACTGAAATAATTGTTTTTTCCTCTGGCAAAACCATCAAGCACTGGAATTGGAAAATATCTATTGGATGATCTGGTTTGTATATCCTCTGCTGCACAATGTCTTGTCCAGTTCTGCTGTAAATATCTTCAAGTGTTGTTTTGTGCAAAACTCACTGGAAGGTTATTCTACAACTTCACTGAAATTACCCTGGAAACATTTCTGCTTCTGTTCAGATGACATATAGGGTTACTTCCATCTCATTTCTGCTAGTTGGATATTATTATTATTACTGTGCTTCTTTTCATATACCGCGTTCTTATCAATCTATATGCTTCACTGATTTCACCCTTTTCCAAGAGTTAAACCCTTATCAAAAGGGGATGGTTTTCATTGGTTTATATAAGTGCTTCTCCGATTTTGAAGAAAATGTGAGAATTTGTATTATTGCATCAAGAGCATACAACTTTGTGCAATTATTAAAGAAAAAAAAAGGCAAATAATGACTACCAAATAAGGTACCCACTGTGAAGTTTGCATTTTAGAAACTACAAACTCAGATTCCCTGCTGCCCCTAATTCCATAGTATCCTAAAAACAAAGGAAAAATTCCTAGGGCAAAAGATATTAGTTTAAAAACAAAAAAGCAGTCAAATTAAAAACAGACCTCTTATCTTCTTTTACATGACCAGGCATAGCAAGTAGCATTGGAAATGCCTTATATTAATCACACTACATGGGAGGAAAATAAACTCAAAGAATTAGAGCTAATATTTAAGATGCATAGCCAGAAAATGATGGTTTGGCAGGTGTAATGAGCATTCAAATTATTTTCATAGGTTAACATTTAAAGAAATATCAGAAATCTGTAAAGATCTGTCATTGTGTCACCAGTTCAAAATAGTTAACTTTATTGGGTGGTTGGGTGAAATATGTAAGTAACTGACAGGATGGGGCTACAAGGTGTAGCTGGGTAAAGAGCAGTGAGCTGGCTGACATGGGTTAACACCTCCCAAAAGTAAATGTAAAAGTCATTTAATGTATATCGAACTCATACATCAGTTATACACTTGGATCATTTCTATGGGATCTCTCTAATTTTCTCTAATGGAGAACCTCAAGAAACAAAAAAAAAAAAAAAAAAAAAAAAAAAAAAGAAAGAATAAATCCACAAATTTAGGAAAAATAATAGCTGGTTTTAGATTAAATGTGTCCTCAAAGTGTCCATGCTGAAATGACATGAATTGGTTATGCTGCATCCTCTGCTGTCACAATTTCTCTGTAGTCTTCTGTGCCTCAGTTTCCCTTGATCCCCCCTTCTCACTGGGGTCTTTCTGAGGCAGCTGTAAATGAGTGAAGACAAGAGACACTTCCATGGAAGAAGGCAAATCCCAGACTTGCTGGAAGCTGAACATCATAAATGGACTTGAAATTAAGTAATTTACCCATATGAATAAAACATAGAGTGCTATTTTTAGCAGCTTGACTGTTCTGACAAACCCAGTAATTTTTCAGCTAATCTCACAGCTGGTCCTCCTGAGCCACGGGCTATCCCCTGTTCTCCAGAATTTGGAAAGTAACATCATTAATGATAATAGTATGATTTTGATGGAATTTTCTACCTTTTAACCAAGCCCAATCCACTGAGGCCTGGAGGCTCATTTCAGAGGCAACCTCCCTCAGATAAGCTACCTCAGCCAACTTTCAGAAACTCATTCAGATTATTAAATTGAACCTCTCACTCTCACAAGAAGATATTGCTTATACTCAAAGACTTAATAAGTCTCCTGGTCTAGATAGCTCCCTCTCTGATCATTACAAGAGGCAGGGCCATTAATATCAGCTTATCAAGCTTTGCCGCCCTGTCATATTTTCCCTTCTTTTAATTTTACTGAAAGTGTTACATTAGCACAGTGCTTCTGAAGAAATATGGAGATTTTTTTTGGTCTGATTTTCCTCCTGACTGTCCTTATTTTCAAGAGGCAGGTTGTTTGTCAAGCTATTGTTGTGGCAAGCCTTTTATTTTCTTCTCAACAGAAAAGAAACACAGTTTTGATAGCTGCTACAGGGCTTCCTCATCAGGGATTGATGGATGCAGCCAGCCATAGAAAGTCTTCCTGGATCTCCATTTCCCAAATCTAGGGCTGGCCATGACTCCTGCCACTGTACTGGGCTGAGCTTTGGAAATTTCAGCTCCCCATCTCCAGGCTTCATAAAGCCACACTGCAACAAGAGAAATGGCTACAACTCAGCCATCCACAAATCTCTGGTGTTGGGCCCTTCTACATAGGGAGTCACCCTGCTTATCAGTCTCACACTGCTATCTGACCTTACCTCCAGGCATCAGGGGCTGAGTGGGAAGGATTTTCTGCAGGTACGAAAGCTCTTTGGAGAAGTTTATGCTTGCTTTCTCCTACCAAGCTCCAGAAATTACCTCATTGAGTCCAACCTTAGCACATATTTTCTTGTTCAGACATTCATATGCAGGATAAATATGTGTTTAAACAGAGCATCTGTGCCCTGTGTCATCATGAGCTATTCCCAGAGCTCATCACTTAGGGGCAGAGCAGTGTGGGCTGTAGTTTCCAATGACAAACTGATCTCTTTTAGTGCACTCTTTCTCATGGATGGTTGCCTGGATTGTTGATAATGCTTCAACCTTATAATGTGATAGACACACAAGAGGCTCCCAAAATGTTGTACTAGCTCACTAAATGACAGTGGCAATAGAATAGTGTCAAATTCAGAAAAAAACTGGTCAAGACATCCAATAAAAAAACCTTTTTTAATCATCCCACTTATATAACAAATAGATTGCATCCATCTCTTGACATTTGCAAAAATCAACAAAAGTGGGAAAAGTTGGCCGCTAACAGTTATTATCTTATAAGAAAAAAAAGAAATCTATACCTTTTCAGACAGTTCATCAGGACATTGTCTTTTCTTTGTTCCCCTTATTGTTCATCATATTCAAGATGGAATTAACTATTTTCTCAAAGGTTTATTCCTTTCAGAAATTAATTCAGAAAAATCACCTGTCTTGGTAAATCAGACAGAATTCTTCCCAAACAGACCTTTCAAACTAATGGATTGTTCCTTGAACTCAGATGACCTTCACATGCACTTCAACTCAGAGGACACAGCTCTCATCCCATGGAAAGCCTGGCCCCAATGTGTGGGTGATAGCAATCTTATAAATGTGCGTTGTCCCTCACACAAATTATGAGGTTTTTTTGTTTGTTTGTTTGTTTGTTTTTTTTTCTGTGTGAATACTAGCATAGTCTTTAATTTGTTTAATCTGACTTCAAACAGTTGAAAGTTTTGATGGAGGCAGCTGGGGGAGGGGTGATGTGGAAGGAAAAATTGTGGAAGTTTTTAAAAGATAGCTATAGATAGGAATTACCATTTCCTACTCTAAATAGGGAGAAGATTATGTTCTATTTTTGGAGCTACTCTGTCCCAGATAACAACATTTCTTCTGTCTGTCCTCACTTTGTCAGGACTAGGTATCTTTCCTCTTGGCAACTCTCTTTGCCTTTCAGCAGCCTCCCCCTCCCACAACCCCCATTTATTCATATCCTTCTCACCAGGCTGCTTTATCACTGTTTCCTTGAGATTCACTCTTTCTTTCTTCTCTGGCCTTCAATCTCCTCAGATGTGCTCTAAGAGGATCTTTCTTATCCCATATCTTTCAGCTCCAGGCTTGCCTTCGTATGCCTCCTTATAAATTTCTCCTCTCTCAGCCTCCTCTTCTAGGACTGAGCCTCCCATAGCTCTCCACTTGATTTTTTTTAATTTTTATTTTTTCCAAATACAGGCTCTGTGTGTGTGCACTGTCTGTCCCCTCCCTTGAAATGGGTGCAGACACTTTCACTGATAGAATCACTGATTTGGGGGCTTGTTATGGAGACTCTGAACCTGCTGCATGAGACTGTATTGATCTAGGCATATATCTCCTGCTACTTTAATTCTTTGTGTGAAAAATGCAGTCAAAATATTCAATTAAGTACAAATTAGACACTTTGCTATTCAGGTAACACCAAAAAAATTCTACAAGTGACATTTGTGAGATAAACAGTCTCTTGGATGCCATTCCCTTGCTCAGGACTGCCTGCACAGATGCACTCTCACAAGACTGTGTTCAGGCCAAACAGTTTCTATTGTAAGGCAGAAAAACAAGTCTGGAAAATGCCTCTTCCAGAAGAGAGGCCACACAGATGTGCAGGATGAGCTGAAAAAGAGCTCTTTCAGCAGGATGGTATGTTCTGCCTGAGCTCTCTGAGCTATGAACTCCTCTTTCTTAAGGTGTACAGAGGTGTCAGGAGTCTTTTGCCCATAAAGCTTAGCTTCTCTGGGCTGCTTGTGTCAGATGTGAGGCTGGCATTGGCCTTGGGTTGCTCCAAAGTGCTCTGCTGTTCTGCGACCTCCAATGGGAGGGATGGCTTCGTGTCTGATATCACTGATATCAAAGCATCTTGGTGTCCTCTCCACTCAGTGCATTGCCTCACTGGTCCAAACCCACCCCTGAGAATGTCCATGCAGGAAATGCCATCAGTGGCAAGTATGTCCCCACTGGTGGAACCCTATGAAACTCATAGGCACAGTCACCACTTTGATATTCCATCACTGCAACTTAAGGGAACAGAAACAGCCCAAAGAAAAAAAAATAAATATATATATATATATATATAAATATATATATATGTTTTCCTATCCACCTCTGAGCGCCATCATTGTATATATTTTAAAAGGCCATACAAGAACAAGGAATCCTGCAGTAATTTAACTGACAAAACAGCAAATATATGTCTATTGGATGTTTTCTGGCTTTATTCAGTTTATAACAATTAACAGGGGAAAATTATCTACTTTCCTATGTTATTTAAAAAAAAAAAAATCATTCAATTTATCAAATTGTACCAGCCTGTTCTAACAGAAACTGAGGCAGTTTGCCAGAGACTAATGATTCAGTTTTATATGATTATGTTCTTTAGCCAGATCCAGATATTTAGAGGAACTAATAATTAGTTATACTGCTAATCTCTAAAATGCCTGCAAGGACTCACATCTAAGTACTGTACTTCAGTCACGACATATTTGTGTTTCATGTCATTTAGTATCAGTATGTTAATGTAAGAACTGAACAATGAAAAGATTATATGACCCGTACAATTTTACACAGCTTGGCATCATAAGGATGTATAAGCAAAAACCAGCATAACACCTAAATAGAAGCTGGAGGTTTAATTAGAGAAAATGATGTGGCTATAAAATTTTCTGCCTGGTATTGTATATAGCTGACCTTGATATTCAATCAAACTGTCCTTCAGTGGGGGCAAAGCCTAACCTTCTGGCTATGTTCTGCAGTTCAGAGCAGACTGGGACTGCAGAGTGACGTTTCAGTGACGCCTGATAGTTTAGGATGTCTTTATTCATAAGGTCAACATGGAAAGAAGCCTGATCTTCAGAAACATAGCAAAAATTGGTTCCCTCTATGATCATTTGTATTGGACCTTGGGAATTTTTTCTATGCTTAGAATTACCAATTGTTTCAAAAAATAAAATAAAATAAAAATGTAGCTTTATTGCTTGTTATATTATAGTCTTCTTTTTTTCTGTATCCCTCTGTGTACCAGCCAGTGCAACTGGGATTCATCAGGGAACCTTCAGGCATCTGTACGACGTTGACTGTAATACTACTAAACACTGCATTTACTGTTACATAACATTCAGTACTTAAGTTCATAAAGAGTTTAAAAGACATCTGCCAAATCTGCAGATAACAACCCTGGAAAATATTCCCCTTTTCACTGTGTCTCTGAAGGAGCAGTGGGTGCCAGCTCTTCACTCATGAAATGTGCAATGCTCCTTCTTTCTTTCCAGGTACCGTGTTCTGAAAATCTCCCTTTATTAAAAACAAAAACAAAAACTTTCCCAGTCATAAGGGAAGGGGGAGATGGGTGTCCATTTCCTACAATAGAAGAGGCTCAGTTTGGGCTCTGTGACCAATGCCCATCTAAACTGTCATAAAAATTAACATCGGAATTACCAGATCCAAATGTCATAGAATAATGTTCCATCTGGTCCAGAGCTCTGTTTCCAGAAGTGACTTACACCAGATGCTTCAAGGGAGGAATGAAATATTAAACATTTAGAGAGTACCACTAATGCCCTTACCAACTACCAACTTGGTCATTGGGCAGCTGCTAAGAAGTCTAGTGACAGAGGGAGCCTGCCAGCATCTCTGCTTTTCTAGCAAACAGAGCAAGGAAAAGCACTTCCCAGGGGAATATCAGTATCTGTTATATCCATCCATGTGCACATTTATCATTTCTCCTGAGCTCACATGCACACGTGAATCCAGATGCACACACAACTCCTGTTTTCTTAAGTGCAAAAAATATGCGATGCTTGCAACACATCAAATTTATGAGAGGTGAAAAATTGCTCAGGAGACCCTTGAAGGTAGAATTAGTTTTAATCAGGCTAAGACAGATGAAAACCTAATTTAGTCACCCTAGGCTTTATTTATAATCAAAAGAGCAATACCATCACTTGTTCGTCATGAATCTTGACTGGCACAGGTCATGACTCTTCTGACTGGGTTTAGATGTCTGGTTTAGGATATAGTCCACTAACTTGCTCTCTATCAACTGCAAAAGGAGTTCAGGGCGACTAGCTCAGATGGAGATCTCTAGAGGGCAGATGTCTGTGTTTTGCTAAATGAGTCCAATCTTTGGTGGCAAAGCTAATATTTTTAGAATGATAAGAGGGTTTAAAGAATTAAGATCTAAAATAGTTAAGGCACTTGGGGCCATATTTCAGTCTGCCCCTCTCTTTAGTCTGCCTTATGACCTGGGCAGAAATTACTTCTAACAGAGTCTAGATGATTATGGGAGTGGGATAAGGAGCTTTTTACTTCTAACTAGCAGCTCAGAATGATCCATCTTCATAATGATCAAAATGTGTTAGCAGTAGTTGGCCATGAAATGGGTTGATTGCATCACTAATGGTGGATCACACAAAATGCCCTCTGGATTGACATTAATTTGTCGCGTTGGTGGAGACTTCAGATAAAAACTCTGAACAGAGACAGTGACTGGGCTGCTATTTCCCTTGTAGAGTTTGTTCTTTAAGCAAGAGGGGATGGTTGTACAACTTCTGGCTGTACCTAATGTTTCCTGCCTTCAAGTCTAGTGTCTCCCAAAGTCACTACATCTATGTTTGTCCTAATTGCTTTATATTTCTGTATTTTTTTTTAATTTATTTTTGTCATTATTTAAACCACAGGTTATTTTATTAGAGGTAGGAACTAGATAGTTTTACACATGTATTTACACATGTATTTTCTTTAAGTTTATTTTGTTGATTATCTTTCATTTTATAAATCTTTGTCTCTTGTGGTCAGGGACGAATTGACGTCAGGTGTTTCAGCAAATCTGATAGAAGTAAAACCAGAACTGGAAGACCATTACTGTTCCTAACATTCCAAGTCTACACTGGGTGTATAAACAAAAGCTGAAAGCTGCAAGGCACAATGTTGTATCACTAATCAATGTCAGACAACAACATAAAGTAGAAAGACAAAATACACTCCCACAAAGAGCAGCATACCATACACATTTCTACATACTATGTAGAAAGCTTTACCCGATAAGGGAAAGAAATTGAAACTGCCTTTATAAGAACATATGATTAGTTCTGAGAATTAGTTTTCCACCATGGATGGAAAACTAATTGATGAAGTGTAAAAACAGGTATTGTTTAATTCCTTTCCCTCAGAAGGACACAGTGGCAGTTTTTATTTATCAAAAGAGTAATTGCAAAGAGGAAAAAAACTATCTCTAGTCTTGAGTAGGTATGGCACAGAGTAACAAGATTGAAAAATTAGCTTTCTAGCTGTAAAGCCTAGACTAGATTGCCTAGGACAGTTATCAGGTCTCCATCAGTGGAGTTCTCTAAAGTAGAGTTGACAAATATCCAACAGGAATAGTTACTCTCTCTACTCCTACTTGGTAAGATTTTATTTTATTTTTAATTTGAGAGAGCCAGAACTTTCTTATAACAAGATGGAAGGTAATACATTGTATTTTGTTATATGTCGAACTATTTTGGTACATATAACTTTTGTTATATAATTTCTTTTTTATATATAACTTATATAACTATATAGTTATATATAACATATATAAGTTATATATAATATAATAAAATAATATAATATATAACTTATATAAGTTATATATTATATTATTTTAAATAAGTTATATATTATATTATTATGTTATATATTATATTATTATGTTATATATAATATATATAAGTTATATATAACTATATAGTTATAAAAGTTATATAACGTGGTGTTGTTGTTGTTGTTACATATAACTTTTGTCACATGTAGAACAGGTATACAGTGTCCTGATTCCCGCTCTTAACTGAGCAATGAACACTCAGTGAAGCACAGCCCTGGAACTCCTTGTTTTGGAAACTACTGCTCACCTGGGCAGTCCCAAATGGTGGGTACCTGGAAATATGAGATGCCCAGAGAGCTCTGTTAACTCAGACAACAAATGCATCTCCCCCTAGGCCCCAGGTTTGTTGCTTATACATATTTGATAATACGTACTCAATTTGGTGTCTTGATGTAGTTTCAGGGTAGTTGAGGCTTGCCCTCCTTTGTGTTTCTGTCCATCCACTTGTCTCTCCTGCTCAGTTTCCTAGATCTCTTGCTCCCAAGCAAGAAGAATTTAGCCATCTGTCTCTCAAAGCAGGAGGTAGGGCCCAGAGTCCTCATTCTCTGTAGCTCCTCCTGGTCCTTTCTGCAGTCCAGAAGTTCAAGACATTGGGGTACTGAATGGAACAGTGTCACATAGCACTTCTGCTGCTGATGCTGGTGATAGAGCTGGGACTAACTCTTCAGTGAACCCAGTGGCACAAATCAGGAGTAGCTATTGCTGTAAAATGATCACAAGGAAGATGTTGGAAGTTTTCAGGTGGTTCATTTAGAAAACAAAGACAAAAACCTAATTAGTGACTAATTACCTTAAATATGAACTTTTGATGCTTGGGACTAAATCTCATAAAGGCAGTGGGTATATTGGATATTGTGGTCTAAGTGCACTGGTGGAGTTGTGAGAATATTGCTTTTTCCTCTCAAACCTGTTGAGTTCAAGAGCTTTTAGATAAGCTGAAATGCAGAACATATGTAATGCAGGGAAGGAGACCTTATTAAATGCCTCATACTGGAGAAAATCTTTGTAGCTGAGTTTAATTAAGGCACAGTTTGCAAAAAAAAATAAATTCTGTAAGAAATAGGCTATTTCACAACAGATATCAGTGATGCCAGGCTGCCATGGAATACTTTGTTCCACCTGTGCTGCTTTCAAGGCTTCTCTTCCACATCTCCTGCATACTGGAAATCATCCACTGAGTGCAGCTTTGAATAACTAAGCCATATGTGCTACTTTTTGCAACGGCTCTTTGCCTGCCTCTCTGCACATTTATACACGAGGAAGGACTTTTTTTTTCCCTTTCATATTTCTCTAGCACAATGAACAGTTGTGGCTGAAGCACTCATTTCAGTTAATATATATGCAAATAGTAGTGACCATTAAATATGTATTGTCTCCTCCCAGTAATGATTTCAGTACATTCACGTTGTTGCAGTGTGGCTTCTCCTGAGTGCTTTTTTGCTGCAAAGCACTGATTCTCACTCAGTGATGGTTGGTGTTTTCAGGGAGCAGGGGGCAGGTTCAGGGGTTGGCCATGGCTCCCAGCATGAAGGGCTGGAGGGTATTGCCAGTGAAGGGGGCTGCTTGTCCTCAGCCTGCCAACATAACCATGCTCTGAACCAGATCAATGTGCTGAGAAGCAAACTGAGCTGCCTCGAAAATAACCTGGTAAAAAACAAGAATTTTCAGAGCCATGTCACACCATGACCCCATAAGGAATTGTGTTGACACAACCAGGGAGGCACCATGTTGCAGCATGCTTCATGTATGAAGTAGTAACATTAATAAAAGTGTCTTCTGGTTTTGTCTCTTAAGCAAAGTGAACATGAGTTCAGCCATCTTTGTAGTTCATGTGGCACCATCCCACTTGGAAAAAGCAAGTATAAGACGGGTAGGCAATGGGCATGTTGTTCTTCTCACTGCTGCAAAGAAGTGTATGTTGCCATGCAAAGTCCTGTTTCATGTAATGAAATCAGCATGTAATAAAACCAGAGCTGTCGGTGACAAACAGGACAATCTGTCCTGGTAAGAGGGGAAGGATAGAGCAAATCAGTTTTCTGTGTTTGGACCAAAAGCTCTTGTCTTTGGGGACAACATTGAGCTTCTCAAGCTGGAGGGATAAAGGAGGATGTCCAGGTGGGAAAAAAAAATCTCTCCAGACTTCTGTCCATGAGCCACAACTCTTTCTGGGCAGAGCTGAGTCCAGCATTTTCTTGTCACTGTAGCATTGTGTCTGCACCCTTTTTCATCACAGTGTTGAGCTATAATAAGACACTTCCAAGTCTCATCCTTTACAGGTCCTTCATGAAATAAAATGAACCGTTGGGTGTTTTGTTTCCTCCTTTCACCTCTGGAAGATGCTCCTCTTGTTGCAACGATTCATTATTTTTAAATTATTATTATTGTTGTTATTGTTATTGTTATTGTTATTATTATTATTATTATTTCTTTTTCTCCACAGTTTCAGCTTCTCACTTCTCTGCTCTCTGGTTTGGGCTGTGGCTCTAGTTAACGTGCTCATTTCCAGAGTCAGTTCATGTTCTGAGTGGTGTTAGTGTGTGATTCTGCTCTTTGAACCCATGCAAATTTCATGAGAAAACAGGACTGCAGGTTTCCATCCTTTCCTCTCTGAGGCCTTTTTAAGTTTTTTAATGGTTACTTTACTTTGCTTGTCAGAATATTCTTCATCTCCTACTGTTGGTGTCATCATGGTCTTGTGCAGATATTGATTCTGTCAGCTGACAGAGAAATAATGTTGTTCCCCCAAATCCTCTTGTTAATAATGATGGGATATTTTCAAAAACCATGGAATCCATGAAAAGATTTAAAGGCTGATAGAGAGCCTTAAAATGAAAGTGTAGTTATTATTATAACCCCTCAGATAGGAAAGGTATATTTCAGCTTGATAATGGACAAGCTTTGTGTGTTGCCACATCTGTGAACTAAGAGTGCCTTGAGCTTTGGAGCCAACTAGCTGAAAAGTGAGCTGAGTTAACTTTGAAGGCAAAGTTCAAACTCAGACGTATGTTGCAGTTTAAATGCTTTGTGGACATCTAGTATACTTGTGAGGAAATGTCTAATTTTGGAGGAAGGTAAGGTTTCAGCAGTGTTGTCCTTTAGTACAGCCCTGAAATAGGGCAGCTCTGAACTTGCACTTGGCTGCTCTGGTTGATGCCCAGAGTAGGCATATGGTCAGATCGTGACCTGATGAGCAGGTAACACTCTGGTGCCATGAGGACCCATGGGCTTCCATAGGTAGGTAACAAATGTTAGAGCAGGCCTGAAGCCACTTCACAGGGCAGTGTAAGCTTGTCAGAGAAGCAGAGGGTCATAGCTCATGCTCACAGCACAGCTGAGCATCAGCTCCAGCTTGTAAAGAGATGTGCTCACATCTCCTAGAGAGCCCTGTGGCCAGGGTATCTCTCTGTCAGGTGAGAGTGTAAAGTGGGAGATCATGAGCTTTTTAGAAATAAGACTTTTGTGGATCTTTTGCTTGTGCTGTGATAGTCTGCTAGTACTTTGCCATACACTTTGCCACCAGCATTTCTTTCGAGAAATTTCCCCAGTGGTAGAAATAAACTATCCTGAACCAGCTGCCACAACTTCATATTTGTCAGCTACTTAGAGGAGTAGGAAATTATTAGCAGCATTTCTAGGTAGTTTGTTCCCCTCGTATTGCAGGCACTCTGTTGTCCAGTCCCACTGATAAGCTACCCAACAATGGTCTTAGAATCATGTAACATTTTTCCTTTCTATTCTGATTAGGAAGGTACTCTAGAGTTAGTTAGTTAAAAACCATCTTATGAATTTTAGCTTACATTTGTTCTTTCTTGTTTATATGCATCTGTCCTGAATTGGTGTTGACCTTGGGTTTAAATAGCTCTTCTTCCCCATTCCTGCTTCCTTCCCCAGTGTATTTATAGATGGCAGTCATATCCCTTCTTAGCCTTACATTAATTATCCTCCTCTAGTTATTCTCATATTACAGGTTATCCATTCTTTCAGTCATCCTCCAGCCATTATTTTCATCTGTTATGATTTTGTTTTCTCTTGAATACAAGTGACCAAAATTGTACCCCTTATCCTAAATGAGGTGTCAGCAGTGCTTTGCAGTTTCCTACTAATACTTCTCAGTCTTTACTAGAAAGTAAAGACTTTCCCAATAACTCCTTGCATTTCAGATTTCTTTTTTGACTGCCTTCCACAGTGGTGGTTCATAATCCTGTGATTGATTGGTACAATCAAACCTTTTTCCTCTTCTGTTAATTTGAGATCTGTTGTAGGAACCTGATTATACTTACAGGAACACCCATGCAGTGCTATATCTCTCAGTAAATGCACCTGAGGTGAGAATTTGAGGTTGCAGTAAATATTCTGGGATGATTTTACTCCATTATGTTTAACTAAATTACTGGATAAAAGCTCAGCATCTTTCCTTACTGGAAGCAAAGCAGCAAAACCCAAAGAAGCAATTATTCCTAAATAGCACAAAGAGTATATTAATGTGTAACCCACCAAGGTAGTCAAATAGAGAAAATTAATACTGAAGAAAGATCTGTGAGAATTTGAGAAGAATTTATAGTGAGGCACAGTTTTCATATCAGAAGTATTCTATTGTCTTTTTACAAAAGGTCAATATGACTTTTTGGTTACCCATAGTCTCTGTCTTCTGTCTGTCCTTTTCTTCATCTGACTGCTTTTTACAAAGTGACAGTCAGGCAGGAAAAGTTCTCTACTTGAATGAAGAGACGACAGTGATTAGATTGATGCTTTATACTTGCTCTAAGGAGGCTTATTTTGAAGTCAGAGTTTATGCAAAGGAGAGGGGAGACTGAGAGTGATGTGGTAAGCAAGATCTGGGCTCTATTCTGACCTCTTCCACTTCACTTACCTTTGTGGAGATACCTTGAAAATGTCAGTGATTTGATATTTGTGGGTTTCAGGCTTTTTAGATCTAGGGAAAAGATGTGAGCGTAAAGAGTGTAGAGAGTGAAATACTCTAGTTTATTTATGATTTAGGATTTTATCCTGAAATCGTGGTAAGAATGTGCTGAAAGCCACTTTTCAGCAAATTACAATGTGAGAAGACCATAAATTGGTGAAAGCGTTTTGAATGATTCTGAAATGGATTTAATTTAGAAATAATTATTTTCCTGTCTTCCAACCATAACATTAAACCACAAGGTAGAGTCACATTTAGCTTGATCCTGGCCTGGACATACAATGTTATTTATATGCCCTGAGCACACCAAGCATGCCTGAACAATTTCACTCATTAGAGTGTGTAAAAACCAGAAGTTTCTGTCAGTCTTTTGAGGACAAAGAAATATGAGGCCAAATCTCCTAGATCTTAGAGGAATCAGTTAAAGGAATAATTCAATTTATTTGAGGTATATATTATTTTGATATCATGCTAGAGTCTAATATGATACTTCTGCTCCAGGTGTCTAGTGGTACAGAAGCAAGACAGGGAAGAAGAGAAAGGCACTGATACTGACCCAGCTCTTACTGTGCATCCACATGTTAGCTAGCATTGAGCTGCCAGTCGATTTGTTCAGAGACATAGATACAAGCAGAAGTCATACAACTGCACCTTAACTTCACCTACAATTACTATGTTGTTTTGTTGTTGTTGTTGTTGTTTTTTTCCTATATCATCACTTGTCTTCATTTAGCTTAACTGAAAGTGCTGTTGCCTCAGTGCTTATACCACACAAGATCAAGAAGAGTTTCTAGTTGTTTTCTTAGGTCTAACTAATCATAAACAAATTTAACTAATAATAAACATTAAGGGATTTGGAGTATTCTTACCTCTATTTTCAATAATAGGCAGATTAAGAGGCCTGTCAGAATGCCTGAAAATTAGTTCTGAAAACTTAAAATTTAGAATAATGTTAAATAATTAAAAAAAAATCAAATTACTAAGGGGGAATGAGGTGCTTATAGAAAATCTAAGGAGGTGTAATTAGTTCTTTTCTATAAAAAAGACTAGGCTCACTTTTATTCTTTATTAAACAGGTCAGATTCTACCTCCATTAAAATCAGTGAGAATGCTCCTTATGAAAAAATGTTAGGACTTTGACATCAAATATGAGAACAAAATGATCAAATAGATACCTTGGGCCAGTTTGTCACCTCTGAAAATTGCATGGAACTGCTCTTGGTTTGCTCTCACGACCACTAGAAAGCAAGTCAAGTCTTGAATTTGCTGGTCAATGCGCATCTCCATAAGGATTCTATGATTTTCCTCTACAACGTAAGTAATCAGACATTGCACAAGTAAAAGCTTGTAGCTTCAGACCTGCAGCACTTCTGTCTATATCTTTTCTTGTAGAGAAAGAAAGGGCAAGTTTCATAAGGGCTGCATCAATACTGACCGGTAATATCAAACGTGGCCTTCTATGAAGTGTAATTTGATCAAGAGCACATCACAAGATGGGAAGATAAGATTTCAGCAATGCTAGCACGATAAAGATCTACAAATCAAGATAAGAATCTAGGGAAGCATAATGTGATAAGAAAAGTAACAAAAATCACATGGGAAAGTGGTGGTGACCCCTTTACTCATGTGGAGAAAGCCACCGTGTATTCTGACTCTCAGAAACAAAATCCTTTTACAGTATCTATATTGTATGACTTCCTTCCAGACACCTGGCTTCCAGACACTACCTGGCTTTCCATTAGAGGGGACACATAATGTGTCCTCTGCATAGTCACATCTGGAAAGATGTCTCATTGCTCACCACAGCAATGAGCCGGTGGGGAAGTCAGCTCTGAAGCAGTAACCACCCATAGGAAATCATAGTTTGTCTAACAATGTTATTTTCTCATTCCACAAATGGACTTAAAATATATATTTATTTTTTTTCTGTTTTACCGGAGATATATTTCACACACTTTCTGCTTTCTTTTCCCTTTTCTAATATTATAAAAGGGAATGAAAGAAGACTATACGTATGAACAATAAAACCAAATGGCTCCTTTCAGCAGCCTGTGGGGTGGATAACATGAACTGTGATTAATTTTTTCCATAGTTAGGACTTGCTGTGGATTCTCTCACAGCTTCCTTTCCCTTAAGAGATAGTACAATCTCCTGAATCATCCATTGATTTTCAATAAATTTGAAAATAATAAGTATATAGCATCCTTGTACCTCCTATCATACATAGTTGGTGTTTTGTTGTGTTTTGTTTGTTTGTTTGTTTTATTTTGTTTTGAAAAAGGAATAAATAGTTAAAAATAATTTGTGAAGAATGACAAATATGCACTTTCACATCATTATATAAATTTCATATCCTTAGGAAACCACAAAAATAAAGTAGAAAACACTACATGAGACATTTCTCATCACCATTACCTTGCAGCATATTGCAGACAACTTTGTAATATCATGTGATTTCCATATATTTTAAATAGCTTTTTTTTTTTTTTTTTTTTTTTTTTTTTTTTTTTTTAATAGGATTAAAACAATCCCTTTGTAAAGACTCATCATAACAGTTCTTTAAAGTGTCATGGCTGTCAGCTCACAAGTCTTCTTAAAGTCAGAAGGCTGACATAATAATTTTATTTTTTTTATTTTTTTTCACTGACCCAAATCAAGTATTGGATGGATCAAACCTTCTTGCTCTATGATCTCAAAGGAGTTTTTTTTTTTTTTTTTTTTTTTTTTTTTTTTTTTTTTATGTCGTGTTCAGCTATTGGTTACTTTATGCTGAGCTGTGAACTGTGTGGTTATTGGAAGCAGCATTAAAAGCCAGGAAGTGACTCTGTTTTCAAGAATATCTATCACTCTACTGTTTTAGGCACCCGACTGGTTGTAGAAATATTTACAGCCACATAGGATAAATATTTGACCTGCAGGCATCAGAGATGAACAAATCCAAATTGTCCAGAGTGAAGAGATTAAAAAAATTATGGAGGGTGAGTGAACAATGCATTAGTCTATTAGAAAGATTACAATACTAAAACATAAATTGCAAGCAGATAATTTTGGTGTTTGCGGAAAAAATGTCCTGCTGCATGCATGTTATTTGATCAGACTTGTCATTGCAGCTTTTGATTGTGTGTCTATTATTTTGCAGATAAGGTGCATCTTTGCAAATTTTTTTCATTAAGCATTCAGCATTCAGGCTAATTTGATATTTGAGAAAAATTTCAGAGAATTTGAAACAACACATGCAATAAAAACCCTTGAGGAAGCTAAGTTAAACTGATTTCCTCAATGGCCTTTAAAAATGTCATTTAAAGGTGGATGAATATATATATATATATAAAAGTAGAAGAAAAAACAAATAAATAAATAAATAAAAATAATTTAAAAAATATATATTTTCCCCTGAGGCTTTATTTTAGAGCTGAGATAAATTGCAGAGCTGATATATGTGGAATGTGCTTAAAAAACATGTTACATCAGAGTCTAGCATGATGGTCAAATGAATTAAATAATAATAGATAGGTATATTTACTTGTTATTGCATATGTTATAAGTTAGAAATCAGACCACAGAGAAATTGAACAGATTGTTCTTTACCAAACATGAAATTAATCTGGTGCAACAAGTGAAATGAGCATCTCTCTGGTGTTTCATGAACTGTTCTTTGAAGATTTCCTTGAGAAGTTTGGGGTTTGTTCTTTTCACAGGAAAGAGTAGTCACTTTAAGAGCCTTAAATAAATTTGTTTGGATGCTTTCAGGATATGGGACTCTGATATCAGTTAATGGAGTTACATAAATTGTCTTGCATATAGTCATTAAATAGTGTGTATTTCTCTGTTGAATTGCTTCCTGGTAATATCGATTTGAGTATTTAAAAGTAGATTATATGATATTGCATTAATGATGAAAAACAGATGATTTCCATGATATAGAGCAATTTGTCATCAAGACATAGAGTAGTAGAGGTTTTCCGCACTTTAAAGACTGTCTTGAAATAGAAGCAATATCTCTATTTATGGTTTTGTGTATTGAAAAGTATTATTGCCTGAGTGAAAATTATATTTTAATCATCAAATAAGTCACATTTGTGCAAACAGGCAGTTTTCTTAGAAATTAAAGCATATCTATTAAGCATAAGTAGATATTATATCATATTAAGTGACACAAGATAATTACTACAAAGCATGGTACTTAAATGGGCTCAGGGAGGAATTTAGTTTTAAGAGGCAAAATGTCCTTCTTGGATAGAAATATTTTATTTGCATATGGCTGTGTATAGCTGTGTAAAGTGTGCAGCTGAACACTTTGTCTTTTACCTCGTATTTGGTAAAGTTATTAAAGTGCAGGCTATTAAACTTCTTTTAATTGACGGATTTTCTGCTCCTCTCCCTAAAGCATTTGTCCTAGTCCATCATTTTGGTACCTGATATTTCAGGGTAATACAGTTCAAAATTAAATTTCTGCAGAGGCAAATGTCAGTTTTAAATATTACTATTTCTTCTTTCTTACTTCAAACTATTCAACGTAGAAATATTTCAAAATCTTGAAGAGGGCTTTTATGGTTGGGATTAAAATAAAAGGGTAGACCTTTTTATTTTTATTGTGCGGCATGTACATTTTTAATAAGCCATAATATATTTATGCAGGAGATTATATGCCTATGATATGATGCACGCTCTCTTCTTCCACTTAACTCTTGGCATTAACTTGCTCAATATTTATGGATATATCAAAATTATGATTTACACTGTACTTATCATTAACATCCCTTGCAATAGCTTTCCATAGTTCTTGCCATCCTTCAGAATACAGTCATAAAATGAAGAGATTAACAGATAATTAAATTAAATCCTTAATTATTTGGGGATGATGAATTCACTCTGTGATTCCAGAAAGGTATAGAGAGCCTTTTTCACAGGCAGTATAAATTGAAACCAATGGAGATATGAAGATTTATGCCTGCTTGAAGATCTGACTCATGCTGTTAATTATCTACGCCCCTTTTAAAAACATATTAATAAAAATTGGATGTAGGTACAGTTTATTATAATATGAAGCTTTCAAGGTATTTTTTGAAATATTATATACATTCAAAGACAGCATTGCTTGAAAAGTATCAGTCATTTTTCACACAACGTAGAATGTTCTTCAGCTAGAAGCAGAAAAATGTTGCTGTTTCTCCAGAAATTTTTGACATCCGTGAGAAAACTCTCCTTGTTTTCAGTTAATTCTTGATCTGGCCTATGTTTCACATGGATCTCCAAAGCCCTGACATACATCACTGACAGTTAAATCTTCTGAAGTTTTCATCAACTAGCCACTCCTGCTGGTGAAGTAGCTGGGAGCAAAACACTTCTGATAGTACAGTCAACTCATCTAATTAAGGACAGAAAGCCAAATGTATTAGAAAAATGAGAAAAAATAATTATAGGGTCAAAACCAGCAGAAAAAATAAATAGTCTTTCTGTATTCAAGATTGAGTTCATTTGCTTAAAAAAAATATATATTCTCCCCACAGTCATTATAGAAAAGATTACATATTACAACATTTAATGGTCATTCTAGGCTATCATGAGGATTGGAGATTATAATATTTAACTTACATGCTGAGCAGTCTTGAGAGCTCATTAGTGGTGGTAGATAATGATAGAAATATTTGGTTAATACTTGTGCCATATTTCAGGGGATCACTGTTCAAGTTTTTTTTAGTAATAAAAAACTAAAATAATTGTCATGGAAACATGAAAATTAATATGAAAGCATACACTAGCTACTTCAAAGCCACTGAGCCTTTTGCAGAAACCCTTATTTAGAAAATGTTTAGACTACACATTATTTACTCAATAGTACACCTCATTGTGATCCATCTTACCTGTAAGTATTTAAGCTCAATTTTGTAAACTTTTTTTGACCCAGTAGACTGTGACGGTTATAAAAACCTATTACGATCTTTCATCCCAAGTGTTTGAAGAGCATGTTTGGAGAAAATATGCCTTTGAAAAATCCCTGTAATTTGCTCTGAAAAGTACTTATGGTGGTGGGCTGATACTATTCGTAATCTTCAGGAACAGTTCCTGGAACTAACTGATTCCATCAGGAAGCTGTACTTCCTTGCTTCTTAATTTATTTTAGGCTGCAAAATGGTATAAAAAGCATTGATTTTATAGTAATTTATCTGTCTCACTGCTTCTTAAAAACATATATTGATAAATATTATTTAGGTGGTTTGCATTAGTATGCGTAGAGGCTGGATTATAAAAAGAAAACAGTATCTAAGAGGTTTTAAAATACATTAACATTTTTTTCAAGAATTACAGCCTGACCACCCCCAGCCCCAAAAAACAATAAGATTGACATGCTTAAGCCTATTAACAGAATACCTGTCCAGTCTCATAATCCTGACTTTTCGATAAATATGTTTTCCCCTTTGTTGAATTGGCAGTGACCTGCAGGTTCATTGCTGAGGAATAGGGTCTGAGTGCAAGTTCCAGCTAATGTGGCCTCAAATATTCTGTTTGTTCTCCATAATGTGTTCATTAGTGAGCAGTATAGTCAGCTTTAAACCTTATTGGAGACTGACGTTGCCTCCTTGCCATTCCTTCCTGATACTTCTGGGTTGTGTTTTGTCAGAGCAATCTACAGGGGCTCTGCCTGTTGTGTCCCAGAAGACACATGCAAATAGTAAAAGCTGATGGAACAAGAACTGAGTGAGCAAAGATGGATTTAAGAAGGGAACACACTACTCAGGAAATTTCTTGATGTCTCCTTCTCTACCTCTCCCTAAAGCAGCTTTTAGACGGAGACTAATGGGTGTGCAAGTCCATCAATTAGCCCCCACCTCCTCCAATGTCAAGGGTATATCCCTCATCCTCCACTCCTTCAGCAAGCGCTAATGCGAGAAGAACAACTGGGAGAAGAGTGGGAAAGAGTGAGGAGGCATCTGAATGTCTTCAGTTGACCCTCGGTGTGGGTGGGGAGCGAGCCTTTGGGTTTCTGCCCAGGCACAGCCAGAGCAGCCCTCCGGCACCATGAGCAACGGGGACCTGCCTGATGCTGACCTGGTTAGTGCTGGCAGGTAGGAATGGGGGGCCAAGAAGCTCAAGGATGACAGAGACCCCCCAGAAATTCAAGATATAGTGGTGGGAGGTGGGTTAGGGGAACTGTTTACCGTCTTGTCACAAGGCAGCAGAAGGGTCAAGATTTCTGGTTTTGTGTTTTTGTGGTCCTCCCTTTTCTTTCTCCTCTCCTCCCTTTTAAAGTCTTTGTGGTTAGTCAAGAGAGGAAAGGAAGAGAAAGGAGTCATTTGGATGCAGCAGGTCCCATCTTTACTGTTTCTGCTGGGGCCAATTCCCATCACTGGGAGTCCTTCATCCTTGGGTAAATAACCACCCAGGAGGAGCAACAGCAATTTATGTGGCTCCTAGTCCTTTTGCTTGGGGACAGATTTTGCAAAGGATCCACTCCATGTCCCCTTCTAGTTAACTACTTTCAAAGACTTGCCATGGCTGTGTCAGGAAGCTCCACCACCACCACTCCAGACCAGTGGATCTATTACAAAGATCTGCTTGGAAAGAGTTTAGAGGAGTGAACCAGGAAAACAGTTAAATGTCAAAAAAATGCACATAAATGTGAATCAATCATTTTTATTTTCTGTTTATGAGGCTGAAAATGTCCAATCATTCTTTTTAGGGGGACCATTGGCACGGCTGCTTGGTGTGTAATGTGTTTCGCTGATGAGGGTGATTACAAAGTGCATTGATTTAAAATAGTAATGGATCATTTTTATTTTTTTTGTAAGGATATTCTTACGCATGGCAATTAGCACTGTGGAGGTGTTCCTTGCAAAGATAGGTGTTGCAGTCCTTTAACAGGTCTTAGTTATTTGAAATCTGATCTTTGTGTTGCAAAAACAGTGAAACAAACTATAAATCATTAGAAATATAGATTACTGCACACAGTATTACTGTGTATTGCTCCTTTCATAATTCTTATAGTGTTACCTATTACACTTAACTATTAATATCTGGTGTTTGTTTCAAAATGGAAACTATTAAATTCACTGTATATGTAATTGATTTATCTTTGCTTGTTCCCCAGGGTCAGCAGAGAACTCCCAAGTATAGTAGAGCTAAGTGTAAACTAGATTATAGAATTTACCCATTCTTACAAGTCTCAGTGACCAGGATTTAAATTAATTGATTTAATTTTTTTAACGGACTTTGTAAAGCACTCTGCAAATATATCCCATCACAACTTTATATGAAAAGGCAGAATGAGTGAACTTGCAAATGTTATTTATGAAGCTACTTCTGCTTTTCCATTTGGATTTTGCAAACCTCTATGGCTAAAAAAAAAAACACCACCACCACCATCAAAAAACACAATATTGAAACAACAGGTTAATCCCACAAAGTCTTATCCCTCTAAGTGATTTTATTCACTACAGCAGTTATTTATTTTCTGTGGGTTCTGCCCATAAAATTAAACACACCTATAAAAGTTTATTACATCATCAGACAAAATTAGTGAAAACTTTTTCACTTACATGAAAGTGTTGCATTGTTCAAAAATTAATATAGTCAGATATTCACTGGTGTAATTGTGAGGTTTTTTTTTTTTTTTATAGAGAGAGAGAGAGACAGCTGATTGAGATGTAAGTTGTGGATACACAGATTTGGAACCTAAATGTCATGTGGTGGGATTTATATCCACCTCATTCACCTTTGGGATGTAGGACCCCATGAAAGACCTGCCAAGGAAATGTCCTCAGTTGAACAGGGCAGCTCAGAAAGTTTCAACTGTCTTTGCAAGTTCAGACATTTGGAGGTTGCCTGAAGATATAGGAGAGGTTACTTATTTGTTAACTTTCTGTTTCAGCTTGAGTTACATTCCTACCAGGGATGACATCAGAACTTCTTTTAGCACAGGGTCAGCATTTTAAAAGAAAACTTACAGAAGAAATAATTCTCTCAAAATATCACACTGCAGCTCAAGCACTTTAGCAATGTAAAATTGAAAAGCCAGAAAGCTAATGAAAATATGTATTTAAAACTTTTTTAGAAGTCTTCATTTTTTTAATTTATTTTTTTTATTATTTTTTTGAAATCACTTTCTATCTGTGATTCTTATTTCACAGCAAAACATTATAAGATGTTAATAACTGCATATCTATTTGGAAGTCAGTCTTGCTGATGCTGTGCTAATGGCCATTTCTAATCACTGTTAGCAGCAACAGCATGCTGTAGAAAATTTACGTTAGCATTTCCAGTCAGCATTTTCATTATGAATTACGAGATCCAAGGTTTCTAAAGTGAAATCCTGGTCTGCTTGAAGTCGTTGGCAAACTTCCATCAGCTTTGGTAGGTCAAGAATTAGATGCTGAGGGTCTTCTGGGTGAATGCATCTAATTTAACAAGCCATGTGGCACAGGGTCTTTGCTAAATTGCTTGCACAATTAGGTAGTTTCAAATGTTCTGCTTATTTAAATGAGATGAAACATTCTTAATTGGCTTAATTTATTTTTAAATTATGAAGAGAAAGAAAGGAGGAAGGACAGCACCGGAATTCATCTCTCCTCTTCAGGACAGCACCAGAATTCAGCTCTCCTCTTCAGCTTCTTTGATCTGGCATTATTTACAAGCACATCTCCATCTCCTGTTGCTCTTTCTGAAAGTACCCATACCCATACAGGCTGCATCAGCACGTGTTTAGCTACTATGGACTGAGCTTCTCGGCACTAGCAAAACAACGATGGGGAGCCAGTACTTGGCCTTTAATTCATTTTAAGTAACAATTATGACCTTGGTAGAGTACTGGGATTTGTTAAGTTTAAGTTATGGTTTATTAGACAGCCTGTTCACTTTTGCAGCCAGTGATATCTCTCTATCAAGAAACACTTAGATAAGTGTATATGCACAGAGGCATTCTTACTCAACTCAGTTACAAATTGCCTTCTCCAAGTGGAGGGCAAACATTTATTACCCAACGGTTCATGCGTCTTTGATAGAAGTATTTTACATAATCAAAGGAACATGTGAGCCTGCTTCAAGCTGGCACCTGAGGAATACCACTGCTGGTTAGTTTTGCATACACTCTGTGCTAAATTAAATATTTAATCTGAAAGTTTCATACGTTATACAAAATAATGCATAGAACGTAATGGCAAATAACACAGTCAATGAGAGCCTGACTATAAATGTTGAGCTTGTCCCAGGAACTCCTCTCGGGTCTGTCTCTTTACAGGGTAATGGTGACTTCTCCTTCTTTGCCCAGCAACAGCACTGGAGGATGGAAAGGTGAAAGCATCCTTTAAGAAGTGTGGTGCAGAATATCTGCTTGGTATATAATTACTACATTTAGAGAGGATATACAGTTCCCTGGTGACAAAAAAAAAAAAAAAAAAAAAAAAATTGCACATATTAGAAAAATGGTGTTAATAGCTCAAAATGTCTCTGCAAATGCAGAAGTTTGCGTAATTACACAAATTTGGAGAGTGTAAAAGCCATATAAAAGTAACCATTTCTGATGGTAAATGAAATTGACAACTTCTTCAGTTCTTAAGGAATTCATTTATGCAAACGCTAGACTTTACTGAACTTTAAGGACTTGCTTTTAAGTGTTTTGTTAATTGCTCTGGGATAAGATCATTTTTTGTCTGAACTTGTTGGTTCATGTCTTTAGGCAGGATGACAACCTCCTGCCCACCCCTCACACCATACGATGAATATCAAAGTGGCCTCCAGCCTAGACTGAGGACCTCATTAAGAGGGAAGGCTTCTCAGGAAGCCTTTATTTTGGACAGTTTCACCACATGCTGATAAACAGAGAAGAATGTAACTTTTCATCTCACTAACAGCAACTTCTGCATCCATTTGTCCTTGCCTCAGACATGCTATGGTCCTATTTTTGGCAATTCTTCTCTGTTACATTTTCTTTTATTACTATTGGCTTCCAAATAAATCATGTGAGATTTCTGTTCTGCTCTAATACCTACAAGGGGGAAGAAGAGGGTCTCTTGTACCCTTCTGAGGTCAATATTAATTTTGGCACTCTTTTTTATTGCTGAAAAGGAAATTCCCTTCCTGTTTTCTGTATAAAGGAAAGGACAACAGCTGTATCTGAGGGATGACAGCAGTGATTCTACTTGTGTGGTAAAAAGCCCAAGAGGGCATTTTGGTAAGCAGAAGAATTGATGGAGACCTGAAAGGACACCTTTGGGAGTATGTAGCTTAAATCAGTCAGCCTCAGAGACTGAAAAGAGGAGAAAAAAGGTCTTTCTTAATATGTTGACTCTTAGTCTCATCCATCTGGGAAAGCTGTTTTTGTAATCAAAAGTTCTCTGTCGTTCAAAGTATCCATTTCTGAATGTCTCTATTGAGTGAATGTATTAGAATAGCTGAGTTGTGGTAAGTACAGTAAAGCTGCATCCTGTAGATACCAGCTCTCAGGGAATAACGAGGGCAGTGAGTCATAGGGGGATTTATCCCAAGGTTGTATTGACATCTAGACTTGGCCTTGTGCAAAGCTGAGCCCTCTCAAGCGAGGAAGCCTAGAGCTGACTTGGTTGGCCCTTTGGAAATATGGCCAGACTCCTATCAGGAAGGACATCAGTCTGACAGAATTGATGATCATCTTATTTAAAACTGGGATCTGGTCTGTACAAAAAAAAAAAAAAAAACAAACAACAACAACAACAACAACAAAAACAACCAACCAACCAACCAAACAAACAACAACAACAAAAGTGAGGTGCATTTCTTGCATTTCCTTCTCTTATCCAGTTGTTTTTTTCCCCTTAACACGTGGAGAAACACTAGCTAGATCACCTGAATGAAACAGCTTTGTGGCTGCTTACCGCATTTCACTGCTTTTACAGCTTCTACAGAACTTTTCTTGAGAACTAAGAATTTCTCAAGTAATAGCTTGATTGACAACAAGTATATAGTTTATTACTTTTCTCAACATTTTCTGTAGTTTCAGGCTATGTATAGACAGTGGATAGGACAAAAAGTCCTCTCGCAGAAGGACACATATCTCACTGTCTTTCTTCATTTGCAGAAGAGCAGACCCTCTTGGATCTGTAAGGAGGCTGGTAGATGACTGTGACTAAGAGCCACACTAGAGTGCAATGAATTTTTTTGGCACTTTGTTCTTAACAGCAGTGCTGCAAAGAGATGTGACACAGAGAGTTCCAATGTTCACTTCAGTCATGTTCCCTGTCAGCTCTGCTAGAATCACTTGTTTGCTCAGAAAATGCAGCAGTAACAGCACATACTACTTTAAATAAATTCAGCTTATTTTTAAAGCAATAAAATAATAAAATGAAGCTGAGATAGTTTTTGAAAGACACATGGATGTCTTCCTTCATATCATGGGATTTGTGGTGACTCATAAATTCTTTATGGATCCTTCTTCAACAACTTTGTGCCTGTAAAATATCAACTAGCTTTTGTGGATTTATAACTAATTGGTACAGTCATCTTGGTATTGCACAATCTGTTATATGAAAAACATAGATACTAAGTATGATGAAGGCTTTTGCTTTCCCAGTCCATCCCTCTCAGGTTTCATGATTGCCTCAGAATGTGCTTTTTAGGTATATATACACATTAATTTTGACCTTTGCAGATTATGGACTTGGTTTTGCAATAGGCTTGCACATGAGGAATCCACTTAGCACATCCATGATTTCCTGTATGTTCAAAGCCTGTGTGGTCTGCTCTAGCTCTTCTACACATAGCACTGCTCTGGGCAATGAACTACATGTAAATTAGACCTTGGTATCTGAGTACTAGGTACAACTCTGGCAGAAGCCATTCCCTGCTGACAACTACCCCGCAAAAAAAAGAGGGCATCGAGCTGTTTTGACAAACTCAGCCTCTTGCTTTGGGTGCATTAAGATCAGCCCTTAGCTTCTGTGGTAAACCTTCCTCCTGTGTTTGTTTTTCTCCGCTATTTCTATTGTGTCTCTGTGTAAACCTTTCTACCTGTGAGAGTCTGTGGGGCTGTGGGGGTCTCCTCCTTGGAGAGCTCCAAAAGCTGCCTGGTCATGGGCCTGGGCACCCTGCTCTAGGTGGCTCTGCTGGAGCAGATGTTGAGACTGATATCTTCCACAGGTGCCTTCCAACCTCAGCCATTCTGTTATCTGTGATTTTGTAGAGTGATACTATTTATATTATTTCTTCTGGTAAGCAGTCTAAAACCACTGCTCTGTTCTGATGTCTAGCTTGGGGACTGTGTCTGAGTAGCCAGACAGAGCTCCTGGGGTGTTTGCACAGAGAAAGGAACTCTATGCAGTTCATTATGCTCTCAAGCTCTCCCATTCATGATTGGTACTGTTCCTGGCACTGTTTGCTCCCACTTCCCCATCATTGAGCATTCAGGGACCCACAGAGATACCCCAAGTTTCTAGCTCCTTGCCATGGATGCTGCTGGGGTGGGTGCAGCCAGTAGGTATGTATCCTCTAATATGTGCAAACAGTGCCCATATTCCTTCATCAGCAGCTCTGCACATAATTTCTTATCAGCTCCTTTTACACCAGGACAAGGTGAAAAGGACTCTGCCTTCCTGGTCTCTGATAAAATGCTTCTAAGAGTATCTTGAAGAGAACCCCTTTGCTTTTTTTTTTTTTTTTCCTACATTATCAAATTCAGAAATCATATTTTCCTTACCCCATCTGTCTTGCTTTCTGCTCAACATGCATTTGTCTCCTTCAGCATTCTTTCAGAGGATTACATGTGGAGTAAGAGGAAATGATCAAAGGATTGGAACAATTAGTGTTTGAAAGCACATTCAAATATGTATAAAATGCTTTGATTTAATGATGAGTAATGTGGAGACAGGTTGATGGCAGTCTACATATTTATGAAAGATGTAAACATGAGGAAAAAGAGAAAATATTTGTCATAACAAGACAGGGTTTAATTTACATTTAAGGAATTAAATTTTAAATGGAAAAATGCATGCTGAATACAAAGCAAAGCTTCCTGCTTGTAAAATCTCTTCAGCTATGGAATAGTTCCCAAGGGATGTAGCTAAATCCCTTTAACATTATATGAAAATTTTCTACTGACCTAGAGGAAACACTGAAGTATTGATTTAGGAGAACCGTCTTGCATCAGTAAAGATGTGGTCTGAATGATCTAATTGTTTGGGGTTATTTTCCATCACTAACTCCCAGGATCCAGCAGTCTTTGAATTTCTCAGGATTTGCGGAGGGTAAACAATCTCAGACAAGCAGTTTCTAGTTTTAGTGCTATGTAGTGAGGATGAACAGCAACTGCTGCAACGAGTGTTAGCCTTCATAAGGCTATGATTCTATCTCATCTAATTGCTCTGCAGGCTGAATTATATTTTGGCTTGGTGGAAAAAAAAAAACAAACACACACACACACAAGCACACAAAACAAACCAAAAAGCCAAAAAACAACTCGTCTCCTGTTTGCACCAGCAGTGCTTTAACAGACAAGTGCTAAAAATTTACTAGCAGGAGGAGCAGTGTTTGTGTAGTGCAGCTGATATGAGTCCAGAGAAGGCAATCGTGTTCAGACTGCCTATAGCAAAGTTTATTGCTCAGATATATAGAAATTTCATAGGACAGCATAAACAGAAATTAATTCTCAAACAGCCCTCAGAGGCAGGCAAGCATCAGTATCCTCGTTTTATGGGCTCAGCTCCTTGGAAAGACTTCAAAACTTTGCCAGTATTGGAGGCATGGCATGAGCATCAGCTGTCTTGCTTGCTGGAGTTGCTCAGCACCTTTCAAAGCCAGCTTACTTGTGAGCATCTACAAATGGGCTTAGATGGCCAGCATTAGTCTCCTAGATTAGAAAAAATATGTCTTTACACATTAGCCAAAAGGAACTGATGCCAAAGTTGGAGTTGGAATGTAAGGTACTAGATTTTCCTCTATAGCAAGCTTTATGTCTGTCTGCTCTTAGACAGGCATTCCCCATTCTATTCTAGCAGTTTCTTTAAAGCTTTTTCAACAGCACCTGCCTGTCTCAAAGCCTGGGTGATGCTTGATGATATCTTTTCCAAGCTCGCTTAAGTCAAAACACCACTGTGCCCACCAGTGCAGAGCTCCCCCAACCTATCACGCAGGGGGAGCTGGCACAGCAGCTCCCTAAAGCTCAGGTGCATCTCTCCCCAGAGGTCTGGCACTGAGAGCAATCTGGGGCAGCACTGCACCTCCTGGAGAGATGTACCACAGTGGAAGCAATGAGATGCAATGCCTGTGCAAGAGCTTTCAGCAACTACTACTATTCTGCACTATTAAAGCGCTTCTAGCATTCAACGTAACAAAGTCGTGTTCAGTGTGCTGTGTTGACTCCAGACATGAGCTGGGAATAAAGAGATTCAAAGTAAGAGTTCTTCCCAAAGAAACTGAGCTTTGCAGTGCTAAATACAAACAATTTTACTTTGAGTTTTCTGTACCTGATTAAAGAAAATACAGAAATGAAGTGGCAAATTTGTGTGTTACAGTTACACAGAATATATGTGTGTAGTTATGTGGATAAAAAGAGATAAAGAAAGTAAGTGTAAGTGTAAGACAATAAGAGAATTTATTAAAATCCAAACAAAAAGATTACTTCAGAGATCAGTAACTGGTAGCTAACCTAACTGGGGAGAAAACCTTACCTGGCTTATGTTAGATCAGAGGTGTATGTTATTGTTCATGAGAGGTTTCAGTCCTCCTGCTAATGTAAAGCAGGTTCAAGTGCCAAGGAACACCATCTTGATACAGAACCAATCCATTTTTTATTATCCAATAACTTACAAAGAATTTTCTTAATTTCTCTAAGGCAACTCAATAAGGTATTTTTAAATTTTCTTAATACAGCCGTGGTAAACAAATATCCATACTGCTGCTCTGAAGTGATTTTGTTCCCTATAAGGTAATCAATACATTTATTCTCTGATTTAGAACTAGGCTGGCTTTCTGACTTCTGCCCATAGAAAGCTCCAGGCCACTTCTGCTGAATCTCTTTACTTCCAATATTTTCTGGAAATCTTTATTTCCTATTAGCATAACTAAACAGCACAGAGAAGCCTACACTTATTACTTGTCTATGCTAAGCTCCTTCATGTATTGTTACATGATTCTGGATATCTCATTTTTGTTTCTTGCATTATCTTTCCCTAAGTAATACATATAGGACTACAGAAAGACTTAAGATTACACGATAGAACTGCATTTAGCTCAGTCTTTCTGCCATTCATCAGCATTACTTAGGATTTAGGTCAGTCATCTAAGGATTCATCTCCTAACTAGCAGATAGGTTTTCTTTGAATTGTTAAGTCTCACAGGTCTCTTCTTCCCACATCTCTGAAGTGGTTTATGAGAGGCTTTTTCATTTATAAGCTCCTGGCATGCTCAGATAACTTTCTTACATGGCTCGACACAGTATCAAAGTCCGTTATTTGCTTACCAACTGTAATCCCTCCTCTGGCCTCCCTGCAGAGGAAGACAGCTGAAGTACCAGCCTGCTTGGGACTCAGCCGAGCCCTGGCTGAGGGAGGCTTCATGCAGAAGAGCTTTTCATAAATGTCAAAATCCCTTCATTTGTGAGCCCAGTGCTGGTGATAAGAATTAAATATGGGAGAAGAAATAGGAGGAAAGGCAAAGGAATTGCATACTCAAAAGCAAAATAGCAGTTTTTACACATAAATACAGAGTTCTTGGTATCTAGTGTAATTCAAAAGAATTCAGAAACAGATTCCCCACATCTTGGTATTCTGTGTTTTTATATATATGTATTTAAATATACACAGACAGACACACTCCATGTATGCCACAGCCACAGCATGCATGGCTCTGTGTCGGATGTACACGTACAATAGTCATTCTCAGGGAGAAGAGCGATATTGCTTCAGAAAGAGGTGTTTGGAGAGAACTTTGAACACTGTTGAGGTAAAGCCATTCCGGCAGTACAAACTTGGGGAATATGAACCTCTCTTAACTTAAATGAACTCTATGTAGGTTGAAAAACCTTTCTTTAATACTACTGAATCTTTGAAGTGGAAATCTGCACGTTGTGAGGGAATGACTGAAGTATGGAAGCCACCTGCCCACGAGAAGCCTGTAAAGGATACTCACCTGCACTGAGCAGTGCAACTGTGTAACAGGAGCTATTGCTCTATGCAGCTCTCTCTTTACACTGCCTATTTCCCAGCCCCAATATCAACACACAGACAGTGCACTGTAACAGTATGGAATGACCTATCAAATCCGATGTCACATAACCATCCCAGAAATGTACAGGGCCCCAGGACGGAGACCTGGGACAGACAGCATTGACAGTGGGCTGTCAATGGTAATGGTAGGTAAGAGGACATAAAGTTTCTTAACTCAGGGACACAAAGAGAAACCTTGCAATAAACAGAGACCCGATCTCAAACAGTGTTGTTTGGGTTTCATGCGCACAGCAGAATTCGTGGGGAACTTTACGGGGAAGATAATTTGATTCAGGTGAAGGTCTTCTCTGTTTCTCACTTACAGGAGAGAAATCCTCTTGTTCTGGTTATGCAAAACTCCTCTCAGAAGAGCTGGGCCCTTGCACTCCCTCTGTTCAAGGATCAGCACCTTCCTGCTCCTGTCTCATAGGCACAAGGTGCTTACAAAACTCCCACTCTAAAGCACCAAGACTGTATTTGCATTTACCAGGGATCTGCTAGCCCAGTCTTATGACTAGGGTCAAAAAAATACCAGCTTTTCTCCATCATGGTCACAAGCCAAGTTCAAGGGAAATCTAATCAAGATGAAAAAATAACAGGAAGCTGCTTGGTTTCCAAGATGCCTGAGCAGAAAAAAAATAAATAATAATAACACTTGGGTAAAGGTGCGATTAAGCACTTCTGGTAGATATACATTTCTCCTGCAGGGAGAAAATAACTCATTATTATTATTATTACTACTTTTACAGTACCCTCATGCCTCAGCTGTTTCCATAAAACAACTGCTGTGTATATGTAAAATGGAAGGCACACTGTGATGGCTGTTCAGAGAGTTTGACAATGAGATTGGCTGAATGTCCTATAACTTGTGAATTGTGAACATCCTATAAATATTTTAAAACTTCTGCTTCAGTTACAGCCTCACAGAAATCCATATTGAGGCCTCATTTTTCTGACAGCTGCCTTCAGAGTTGCAATTCTGACTGGTTTTGCTGCTGTGAAACTTAATCAAGAAAAACAGGTCATTGCCAGTTTGAGCCTACCCTCAACATATTTGGTTTAGGCTTGTATTACAGTAATCACCACTTGCTTGCATAGGTTTATAATCTCAGACTGTTTCCCAGACCAATGGCCTCTAGGTCCCTTTACAAACACCTGTACAGTATTGTCAGGGATTAGTTCCACCAAGCATTTATTCTGTGGCTGTAGGGCTACGTGGAGTTTGCAGCCCTCTGATATGAAAGATGACTATTCCACCCGCAGGGATATTTTGTGTACAGTGTCCTGCATGCCTCAAACTTAAGGCTTTGTGGGAAGTGGGTGAGAAAGACAGTCCCCTGGACAAGATGCAACTGGAGAACCAGGTCCAGCTCCGTCCTTTGTCACTGGTGCTCTGAGAAGGGTTTGGTTTAACTTGAAAACTGATTTTCTCTCTCTCTCTCTCTCTTTATTTTTTCCTTCATATACATACATATATATATATATATATATATATATATATATATATAATGGTTACAATAACATTTTCACACCTCACAAACATTCTGGGCAGATGATACCTACTGTGGAGGGAGAAGTATTCAGACACCGCAGTAATTAGGATTGGGTTCGTGCATATATCAATGACAGTGAAACACCCTTGAATAATCTCTGCCTCAAAGCAAAATTTGACTTGCTTAATGATCTCATTTTGTCTTGTTGGGTGACTAAAAGGTTACAATAATCTCAGGAGATCCTGTAAATCCTCTGTTGAATCATTATGTGCAGTGGGGCTACTTTTTCTATAAAAACTTGAAGGAAATCAGCATTTCAGGATCTGTGGCGAGAGGAATTTCCATTACAACTTAGATATGAAAGGAATAGGCCTTCTGCTTTGCAGTCATTTTGCACTAGTATCACTGATAGAGAGGTGTAAGTTAACCCCAGAAAGTGTATAGTAATCCAGTAAGAGCAGGGATAACAAAAAGAAAAGAAGTACAGCTTTAAAAACAAAACAAAACAAAACAAAACAAAACAAACAAACAAACAAACAAACAAACAAAAAAACACATACCCTCCATGACTGAACATAATTTTCTGACTTGCTTTCATATCATATTTATTCCTACCAATACTATCAAATATCCATAAATACTATCTGGGAAACTCCTAGCCTAACCAATGATTTGAAAATTTGTTTTCCTGTTAACAGATATCCTGCAGGAAGTACACTGCTTTCATTTCTGCAGATCTAGAGTCATCCACCATCTTCCAAGTCCTGCACTTTCCAAAAACAAACAAACAAACAAACAAACCAAAAAAAAAAAAGCATTCAGCTAACCATCTCACTGAAATATATTAGAGAGTTACTCCAGTCGTGTCTTGTTTTCTGCACTCTATAATAAGTACCAAGCAATTACTCTGTGGTTATGCAATTTGTAAAATTGATCTGCTAACTAAAAGTCTGATTCACTGACAAAGAAAAAGAAAAAGCAAAGGCAAATGAAATGTCTTCTGTAAAGGTTAAGTGCATATTTTATTTGTAACAGAGTATTATGAATCTCCCCAGTGCAGTTTTGTGTATTTGAGCAGCAGTGTGCAGATGAAGTTTCTTAAAAGTTGCAGTTTTGTAGTTAGTGAAATTTCTGAATCCTGACTGCTGTGGATGGTCTCTGGGGCAGATTCTCCAGTGCCAACTAACATGACTGTGCTCATCTTTGATCATTTCCTTCTGTATGGATGTTAGTTCTTGTCTGTCTTCCCTACCAGACTGACCATTTCCACAGAGATTGTGTGATCTCTAATGTATTTGTTAAATTTTACTTCTTTGTCAACTTTTGTTAAGAGCAACCACAAACTCCTGTCAGGGCAGACATATGTACAGCATAGTCAGATCTGTTTTGTTTCGTTAGAAAACCAGATTTTAGAATCAGATTGAAAATAAGTGCCTAGTGAGGAGTTCTGAGTCTTATTTCCTATGTTTTTGAGAACGTGATGGTATTCTGACAGGTCCACAGTCAGAAGCAAAAACAGTAATAGTAGGTTTTTGGTAATAATTCATAAATTGTTTGGGATCCTCAGCAGCAGATTCTGTGCCAGAAGAGTGGGAGATATGTTACAGAAAAATGTAGAGAAAAACCTGTTGTCTGTACAGAGAGACTGTAATATGGGGTAAAGCTGGAGACAGCACAAAGTCTTCACCCCTTCATTCTGGGACTTCGATTTTCTGAAGGTTACATCCAGACAGTGAAAGAAGCTCTTCCTTCAGCCTTTGCCACTAACAGAATTTGTCACATCATGAATTCTGAGGACAGGTGGGGCAGAATCAATTTGTACCCTGTTTCATCCAATAAATTACAGCAAAAATAAAAAAACAGATTTGACTGTTGCACATAGCAAATCTTGCTCAAATATTTAGTGTGGAAATCATTTTTGTAGCTTCTTTTGTAGCCTTTACCTGTCTTCGATGTGCAATTTGTTACACCTTTTCAGTAGATGTGCAGTTTCTCATACCCTTGCAGTAGAACAAATACCACTCCCAAAAGACCGCAGATTGGAAGAGGAGGCATAGATTTCCAATCTTTGCAGTCTAAAGAAATGTGCTTCATATCAAGTGAGACTTGGCTAAACAGAGAGATATGGATCCAGTTTTTAGCAGCTTTCAATCTGTGAGCCAACCTGTGAGCCAATGTCACTAAATTAAGCAGAACAGAACCTTTTCTGGAGCAAGAAGAAATGATGTTTGAGCACCCTGCCAGTTCATCGGTGATTAGCATATGCCTTTGCTCATTACTTCATCAAGAAACTTGCTCCCAGTCAAATGACAAGAAATGAGAAATGCTTTAACTAATCCAAAATTATTTTGCTGTAATTAGTGCAATCTTGAGGAAGAGAAGTTGAGGTTACTGGCAATATTTCCTAAAGAACTATTTGTACCAACAGTGATTACCTAGAAGTACTGTAGTATTTTGCAGTCCTGTATACCTGTGGGGGGATGTGTTCCATACTGTGGTCCCTGGCTTTTGCTGTATGCTGCCTGAGTGATCATCAGCTAAGCACAAATGCCAAAATTCTGTCCCCATGCAGGTCTTCGATCAAGCTATCTACTTCTCCAAGAGCTAATAACTATATAAACATAACTAGGGACAGTTTATACATATTTTTAGGGTATGTGTGACCTCCAGTGTAAGGTTAAAACCATATAACCATAGTTGTCCACCCCATTGCACTTCATTTACATTGATGGCTTGATATGTCTGTCATTACTCAGCTGTTAACTGTTACAGCACAGCTGCAACAAGCTCTTGCTTCAAAGTTTCTTGGCAAAATTCAAAACCCACAGAAACAATTCTATGAATTGTGGCCACCGCATCTTAGTTTATCTAGTGGTAATGCAATAACAGGTTTCACTGTGGAAGTGAAAGCCACCTCTAAAATTGAATAATTGAATGCATACAGCCGATTCTGTGAATGCATGAAACTTTTTGGTTTTGCATACTTGAAAACTTGTACTTGTAGTTTAATATTATTTCATTAATAATAATGGAACAAAATATAGGTTAAGTCATGAATCAGTGCATTATTTAGAATCGGCATATTCTATAATTTCCTTGATAACTTTTAGATTTCTGAATGTGAAATATAAAAAATCTGCTCTAGTGATAATTGTAAAATAATCCCAAACGTTCTGCATTACGTTAATCCAACAAATGTGTGTTTAGGTTGTCTAGTACTAAATACTCTGTCAGTCAAAAATATACATTTTTTTTTCCTGAGTACAGTTACCAATAAAATAGCGTCTATTCTGGACAAGTAATTGAAAAGCTGGCACTGTTCCTGTGAATGAGTACAAAAAGTACCACAAAAGGTAGCCCAGTAGCTTTTCTTCTATAGTTGTAATTTGCACAATGCATCCTTTTTTTTCCTTTTTTTTTTTTTCTTTTTTTTTTTTTCCTTCTGTCTATATAAGGCAGCTGTACAACAATTACTGTCAGCATAAAATGAGCAAGCTTGCAAATTGTCTTCAAAGTCATCCAAGAAAGCAACTTTATCCTTCAAAGTTACTAAAATATTATATTGATATTATATACAAGTATTCAGATAATTTATACGTTTTCTTTGGGATAAGTTAAGTGCACTTTACGTGTTTTATCTGGATGACTCCTAATGCATGGAAATGTGAATTATTCATAAGTTGCCTCTTGGTTCTAGGAGTCTTTATAAAGCTTTTGTTTGCTAATGCATTTGATAGGCTATTTTGTGCACTAACACATTATATAGATAATTCTAGCAATAAAATAAATGCTAAATTATGCATTCTGTAGTTCTGCATTAAGAGCTAGTACAGTGTGCTTCATCATTTTTCCTCTGTTCTACTTCACAAATCTAAAGATAATTGATACTGTGAAACTATCATCTAAATCATTGAAAATACACTGCTGTTGAACTATTGCTGTACATGTTGATGTAAAATTGGTGTTGTTGACAAATTTATTAAAGCAATGAAAGCCTAAATACCTAACCTGGATGCTTCAATATATTACCCAGATTACATTTTCAGCTTCTTAAATTTGTAATAGGAACAAACAGAATTTATAGTCATTATCCAAGCAAAACAACAGATAATAATCTTGAGTGCTTGTGTGTGAATGATGGGCTTTAGTTAAACTGATGACCTAACACCCCCTCCCACCAAAAAAAAAAAAAGAAAAAGACAGAACAACCTCTCCAATTTTCCACCCAAAAAGATATAGGATCTAAGGGGCTACAAACAACCACTTCTTCTTTTTGAATCACAAGAGGTTATGGATGAAAGTATTGCTGAAGAAACATCCATGAAGTTTTCTCATTGCAAAATAGTGAATCCTACTGGGGAAGGGAGGACTCTGCACACATGAAGAGCCCTGATGGATGTGAAGGTGATGTGATGACTGGCTCCAACTACCTCCTGACAGATCCTCTGTGACAGCAGCTCCTCTCACATTTCCCCAGTCAAGAATAGTTGTGATAATAGTTAACTAACAACATTAATAAAATACGGAGTTTCAAGTGCTTATCACTAGTTAGTAACTGAGTTAATTCTTTACTTATGCTCTGGGGTATCTTTCACCATTGGATGTCCTCAGAGACATCAGCATCAATGCTGTCAGGCAGGGCAAAGCCCTTTGCTTCTGGTTGGTCATGCTGTCCTTGGAGACAATTGCCAATGAGTTAGCATGCTTATGGTCATATTTCATGATCAGGGTCTTAATAGTTTTCTGCAATCTCTCAAACTCTTTATTAAGATTATTATCTGCTATCTACTGGCCATTTTGATACAGGATCTCTCTACAGCTATGACTTGCACTGCTAGATTGGTCATATCTTTCCCCACATATGTTAGCATTCAAAGAAACTTTTGTATTCCATCCATGCCCATGAGACATGGCTTTGGATTATGACTTAAACCTTGATGTGGTCTTCCTGTATGCTTGCCAGTGCTAACTCAGCCGCAGGCATATACAGTGGACTCTTGCGAGTTTGAATACGTTGGCACCACAGCATCCTTTTGCTTAGTAAAAGTTCTTATTATCAGCATGTGTATACTGTGGTAAATACATATCCCTCAGGTACACTGATAAGCTTTTTTCACTGGAAAATGGTATTTCAGCAAAAGTATCAAAAGAAACAGTAACCCTAGAAACAAGTACAAAGCACAAAAAACACCTGAGGCAAAAACAGAGGCAGAAACAAAACTGCCTTCTGATTTAATGAGATTACCTTTTATGAGGAATTTGTAATTATGAATTTAGCTTAGTGTCTTGAATGCTGTTTGGCCCCTTAGGTCTTGCTCTTCTTCAACCAGATCCTGAATTTTATATAAGCTACCTGAGCACCTTCTAGTGCTAGGACTGTATACCACTTTTACACCATCACTGATAAGTACTGAAGGGATTAGATGTCCTGTTGCTTATGTAGAAATTGAACTATAGGGGAAAACAATCCGCCATGGAATTTTGTACTGAGCCTAGCACCAAATCCATGCTCTGGAGAACAGACTGAGCCCTGCTCAGTGTCTGGCTTGCTAGGTCCTGTCAGGAAGCTGTTTGTCTATTAGGTTCGTATCTTGCCTCTGGCAATGAGTAATATGTAATGTTTTAAAAAAGGGGGGAAAAAAGAAACCCAAAACATAGTGCACTTAACCAGTGCTATTAATTCATTCTCAATGCCCTACAGGCATCTTTGTACATTCTCCAACCTGATCTCCTATAAGTCTTGCCTCAGGTTGTATAAATTAAAAATAATTGCTGCCAATTAAAATTTTTAAAATCTGGATTCAAACTAAACTATCTTAATTAACTTAGAGCTGCTTTTCCTTAGTTTTTGAAAAAGGAGCAGTCTTAAATACAACACCTAACAGAGAAAGAGGGTTGCACTGCACATTTTTCCAAATGCAGACCACCAGAATTCTACCAGAATTCTTATTTCATTTACATGGTTCAGGTGGATTTATTAAACATTTCCCATTCCTTTTTTTTTTTTTTTTTTTTTTTCTTGAGTCATATACCTCCCACTTTGCTATAACACCAAAGGATACTTTTAATAGCATTACACTATTCTTAAGAATCACTGGTTACCCCATCTATGAATTTAGCTTTTAAGTGGTTGAAAAGCACAGCACATGTGTAAATGTTTCATGAGTTAGATTTACATTTACTACTGGAAAAAAAAATCTGCCATAGTATTTTTTTTTATTTATTTATTTTGCTAATGTTTTCTTAGAGACATGCTGAAAATATTCTCTTTTCCTGCTGCATTATCTTTCCTTTCTTTCTGTATTTTTATTGCTTCTGGTAATTTGGTTGATAATCACTTGAGTGTATGAGTTATGGGAAGGCATACTTACCAGAACGAATTACAATATTTTTATTTTTTTTAATTTTGAAAAAGTTATAAAAATCGTGATTATATATTTATTTATTTTAAGATTGTTTCATCTTTGTCTTGGAACTTCAGAGCTTTTCTGAATTTCCAGGGCATCCATTGGTTAAAAGTCATCAGAGTGTAGTTATTCATCATTCTTGAATTTAGCGTGTGGATGGATGAACAAATTTGGAGGGAGTCCAGATCTTCATAAACTTTGTGAATTAGGATACAGGCACTTAATAAAACATATAATGATTTAATTGATCCTTAATATAATGGGAAACATTTATATATTACTTGATCTTTATGCTTATTAGTTTACAAAATATTTGTTTGCAAGTGCAGCAGATTATTCAAATAAGGATCTCTGTTTTAATTTAAGCGTTCTTTTCACACTAGGGAAAATTTAGCATGACGTACTCCTGAACTAGAATTCTCCATTCTCATCACTTGCAGTCTGATGTTACCCTGTACTTTTCTCATGGAAATGTAGTTATAGGGCAAGAGCTTCAGGCTCTTGTGTTGCACTGCTACCTGGGATTGAAAAGAGTGGAGGATCTATAGTAGATAATGTGATTGAGTACCACAGTCATGTAGAATGTAACCATGGCACAATTCCTAACAAAAATTTAACGTGTTCCTAACAGAGAGGGGTCAGTATAGTGTCTCATGGAAGAGCTTTGCTTCTTCTGTTCCCTTTTGGTCCTGTTACAGTATGCTATGGATGTTGGTGTATCAACAGAAAAGGAGAAGGGAGCTGTCTAAGCTAGTCTGGAAGCATGAGGACCCAGGTCTGCTTACAAAGGCACAAGTTGGATATAAGATTTTTATTTACCTGGTTGCATTCTGGATTTCAGCTGCCATCATCTTATGGAAATGACTGATGTGGACTTGTCCTAATCACATAATAGGTTTGAAAAGTCATTTTTCATGGGACAGGGTATGGAATAAAATGTTGGACACTTCAGAGATCTACTGTTTTACATATTACTTGGCTTGATCTATTACTAAGACTGATTTGAAATAAGATAATTTGCAGAATCAATTGCAACAGTCCATCCACTTTTTAAAGTAAAACTTCAGGTATGTCAACTGTGGAATGACTATAGAAGGACCAATGATGGAGAGGGCTCTGCAGCTCTGGAAAGTCAAGACCAGTGAGGAAAGTGTGGTTAGCAAAGCATTTTCCTAAGCATTCCTATTGCTTAAAGAAGTAAGGGAACTGTGTGCTTCCCCATTTAATAACTTAACAGAGGTTACAGTCTTTTTTTCTTGTCCCTCACACTTTCCATATTGAAGCCAAAATTGGTTTTGTTTTGTTTTGTTTTGTTTTATTTTATTTTATTTTATTATTTTATTTTATTTTATTTTAATTTTCCATTTTCTGTTTCTTTCTTTTCTGCTTTCTTTCTTGGGGAAAAAAAACAACAATACAGAGAAGAATTGTGGACTTCAACTATCCAATTTATTTTTAAGCATGAGACAGTGCTTTCAAAGAGAACAAATCTAATCTCTTCAGAAATGCTCTCCTGTCAAGATTTAAATTGCAGAATCTCCCAAGTATAACATGTAGAGTCATTGTTAAGGAGATTAGGCCAATTTGTACAATTGGTTCTAGAATCGCAAAATTAACATGAAGTTAGTGTGGTCATCCTGAGAAGTGAGAATATTAATGAGACAATCATAAGATTTGATCTTCAAAAATAATTTGATTTTTTTTTTTTTTTAGTAGTAGTATTTTAACAGGGTAATTAGGAAAAAAACAATTCACATTTTACTGATTTAATTTCCCATAGTCCATATAAGGACATAAAAGTATTAATAAAAGTCTATGTGGAAGGCTAATTTATCATATCTTCTTACATGCTCTACTTAAATTTTGTGTTCGTCGTTATTCTTTGTGCATTGCCATACTTTACAGCTGAGATTTCTGAGATACATACTTCCTAGTGACATTAATGGGAATGGTACATCAAAATCCACTAGGTGGCTTTGAAATTCTCTGATATATTTTCAGTGTACTGTGGAAATACTACTGAATTTATCCTTACACCACCCCTCAGAGACAGGTAAATATCCTTTAAATATATTTTATTGAAGATGAACTCTGCAGAACAGAAACATGAGAGACATAATGGGTCTAATTCTATTGACTTAATCTGGCATTGGAAGCATAATTTTGAGCCAAAACCATTAAGCATTCATCAGCAAAACTACTCTGATAACATATTTGCCTAATACTATTAAAAAATAAGAGATAGAAAAAATATTTTATTTCTTTTTTTTTTGGTGTGTGAAGTAGGAGAGTATATTTTCATATATTCAGAAGTGAAAACCAAAATATGTATTTATAATTAGCGCTATAATACCTCATGGGAGAAGTAGCTCTTGAGCTCCATATTATCTTGTCTTCCTTGGCAGAACTACATGATGCTGTATTGTATTCTCACTTGGACGCAACAGCACCTCTGGTTACAAAACAAACTGCCAGTGTATTGTGCGTAGTCTGATATCATTGATAGATAAAGTAACCAATTTGCCATTAGGCAAACTAGATTTTTATTATTAATATAATCATATGATATTAAAATTCATATTTCCTGAAGGAAAAAAAAAAAAAAAAAAGGCAGGGGGGTGAAAGAAAGAAAGAAAGAAAGAAATCTGGATATCTGTCAAGAACATTTTCATTGTGTTGAAAACACAGTTTCTCATCAAAACAATGTTGACCAGCTAATTATTTATCTAACAGACTCAGTTAACAAGGATGGACAGTTGTTGTTTTTTTTTGCTTGTTTGGTTGGTTTTTGTTTGTTTGTTTGTTTTTTCCCCATAGCCTTTAATTTCTGTGTAATTCTTCTACACTTTATAAGTGGCCTTTCCTCTCTGTTCACCACTTGTAAGACCTCATGTGAAGTACTGCATCTGGTTTGGGGACCCTTCTAAAAGCTTCTTTAATGTGTGATTGAAATCAGATATTAGGAAATAATTATAAAGTTAAGCAAATGGGATAACGTTATCTTTCAGCATGGTGGAAATCCTGTTATTGGAAGTGTATCAGGATATCCTGGACAAACACCTTTCAGAAATGGCCTGGGGCAGTTATTTCTTCTGGAAGGATAGTCAGATGAAACCACCCCTTGCAGGTTCTTCCACACTGGATTTCTATGATTTTTCAGTAATACATAAGATAAAGTGCAGGGTCGGTGCCTTGGCTCAGCTGCAGTCTTCTTGTGTGACCTTGGGTACATCAGTTAATTTGAGCCGTGTTTCAACTCTTCATCTCCAAAATGGAGATTATTATTAGTGTTTAGTATTAAAGGTGCAGTTAAGGTATAGTCCTTTAATGCTTTTAAAGCTCTGGCATATTACATTAATGATAAAGATAAAGAAATGTCCTCGCCCTGCAGAATTTATAATCTAAAAAGGTCAAACGAAGAATGTGAGAGGAAGCATCAATATCTTTGTCTTACAGACGAACAACAGAGCCAAATAGAGAAGTGATTTGTTAAATGTGTTAAAGCAGAACTGAAACAAACCCCCCAGATTCGTGGTGTATTCCTTTCTCTCTTATCATAAACACCACAAATGTTGTGATTTTCTTTCTTGAAGCTCCTCCTTCAGAGTTTCTGTATGGGAGTCATTTTTCCTGGCAGCTTTAGTAGGAGCAGTACAACCTGCAGACGTTCAAGTTTATTTCTAGACTGCAGCAAGTATTTCCAAATCAACAGGGCTAACCCTCTGGCTTAGTGCATCTTCCCTTCTTCTGCCCAGCCACAACATGTTCACACTGATGTCTATTTCAAAGGGTGACTTTTTTTATTTTTATTTTTTTTTGTCCATTGGACGGGCATTTCTATTAATAATGCATGTTTACTTTCTTTCATGGCTTCCTGGCATTGCTTTGTGCTTTTTGACTTCAAGATCATTGGACCAGAAACCCCAGCAGCTGCCAGTCAGCTTGATCCAACACTCCCTCACGTTCAAAGCTTGTTTCCTTCAGCCAGCTGTGAGTGCTGCAGCACTCCTCCTATTTTTGCATAAGTAAAAATGATCTCTACAGCTTTGCTGTGCTTTGTAGAATTTACCGAGGCCTGAGGCAAACCCCACTAAATAACTTATTTATTTTTAAAAATACATTCATCTGAGAAAACACATGAAAGGGCTGGAATTACTATGGGAAGCACTTCACCTTGGGGTGGGAGCTGCTTCCTCCGTGTCCAGCGATGGTACACGCAGCACAACCGGTGACTCACCAGATTACTGCTCGGGTGGAACAGGCTGTCACGGGCTGATGCGTGATGCCACCGGCAGGACATCGTCTCCTAGCAACTACTGAGAGTTGCTGTCTTCACATTTAACCCTTCCAAATTTTCCCCATGTGCCAGGACGCCACCAGGATGTGTTTGCACAGCAGCTTCTGCTGCAGTTTAATCAATACTTCTCTTTGAACAACGTGGGGCAGGCCAGAGGGCTCCAGCAAATTGACTTGCCTGAATCAAATGGATCAATCCGTGATGCTGATGTGATGGCATGAAACTTTTTTCCCTTCTCTCACCTTCCCATTTCTTTTCCCCATGCCTTTTAGAAGGCAAAATTGTTTCTGCTTTGCTTTCATTGAAGTCTACCTTAAAACACGCTATTCTGCAAAGCCCTTATTTCGGGATATCCAAAAGGAATATTTTAAAATATTCAACTAGTTTAAATATGGTGCAGGAAGATTAATTAGCAGTGTGACCTCTGAACTTTATTATATATCACTTTATTATATATCAATAGATAGATGATGCATCAGCATGACCCAGCAGTTCCCCTCCAGTTCCTGCTTCCCACCACATGCAATACATCTTCAATGTGACAGCAGAAAAGAAGTTTCTGTATGAAGAAGAAAATTAATTAAAATAACAAAACAAAAACTGTTTGTAAGGTCTTTCACTACACTTAAAAAAAAAAAAAAAGATAAAAAAAAAAAAAGAAAAAAAGAAAAAAATATAGAGGTGGATTTTATGGAACAAATTCAATCTCAGCAACCTAAGTACAAGAAATCATGGTGTCATTGATTTAGAGGTACATAAGCATTAAAGTGGCAACAGCAGGTGCTTATCAGTTCTGGGCTGGTAAGGGATGGCTCATGCCCAAGTCACTGTCTTTAGTAAACTGTCTTTTGTCTCCAGTCATCACAGAAATGAACTTGGGTCTTTGTTTAACCCTTTTCATATATCTGTGCATTTGAGTCCAAGTGCACTTATCTGAATGGAAAAAAAAAAAATCATTTCATGCTTTTCTTTAAGTATCATTAAAAGCATTTGATGATGGAAGTATGTTGTGCACACTAGGCGGGCAGGCGTATGAACCAAAAGTTTTATCCCTGTGCTTTGGCCTGAAGTGCTAGCCTGCTTGTTGGCTGTCCCATCTGGATATGAGCCAGCAGTGTGCCCCGGTAGCCAAGAAAGCTGACAGCATCCAGGCCCGCATCAGCAATAGTGTGGCCAGCAGGACTAGGGAAATGATTGTCCCCTTGTACACAACACTGGTGAGACCACACCTTAAATATTGTGTTCAGTTTTTGGCCCCTCACCCCAGGAAGGACAATGAGCTGCTCAAGCATGTGCAGAGAAGAGCAATGAAGCTGAAGGGACTGGAGAACGAGCTATGAGGAGCAGCTGAAGGAACTGGTGTGGTTTGTTTGAGAGAAGAGGAGGCTGAGGACCTTGTTGCTCTCTACAACTACCTGGAAGGAGGTTGCAGCAAAGTGCATGTTGGTCTCATTTCTTGGGTGACAAGCAATAGGACTCGGGTAACAAATGACAGGACGGGAGGAAATGGTCTCAAGCCCACTGGGCGATGTTTAGGTTGGACATTGGGAAGAATTTCTTCATGGAGAGGGTGCTCAGGCATGGGAAGGGGCTGCCCAGGGAAGTGGTGTATTCCCCACCCCTGGAGGTATTTAAGAGATGTGTGGATGTGGTAGTGAGGGGCAAGGTTTACTGATAGGACTTGGTAGGTCAGGTTGATGGTTGGACTTGATGATTCAGAAGTTTTTTTCCAACCTAGATGATTCTAATTGAAAATGGCTCCTGAGAGCATACAAATGTTTCATTCGTACCCCACATCACTGGGAGCTGAGCAGCTGGCACTTGCTGTGCATGAGCAATTTAGAAAACTGTTATTTGAAAATGAAGACCAAGAAGAGTTCCTCCTGATGTTTCACCATTTTTAGTTTGAACTGTGAATGACCAAGAGGGTGGTAAATATGCAGAAACAGGTTGCTGACACTGCATTCCCAACATACCTTGCAGAGGTTCCACAGTCAAAGGTCTTTTTTTTTACCACACATTACGAGAACTAAAATCTCTATTGCAAATCAGTAGTAGCCGTCATCCATTATTTTTTTTGACTCATCTCATTGCAACAGCTCCACTACTGAGCAGTGCTTTGCTATAGTGCAATCTGTGTTCATTTAAAAAAAAAAAAAAAAAAAAAAGGTTTCAGATTCTGCACAGGTTTGTGTAATATTGCAAATCTTTCAATATCTATTAGAGCTGAAACTTAATGGTACTGAAATTTAACACTGTGATGATCCGATGAAGCTGCCTAAGGAGGTTTTTGTAAACCTTTTGTACAATATCTCTGCTTCTTTGCCAGTGAAAATTAACCTCTGCTTGCACAAAAATGAAACTTCACCTAATTCATTTAGAGATAGCAGGGAAAAGAGAAAATCAATTCCTAATGAACAATATCACATTAAAAAGATCTAATTAGGAATGGCTTTTTTTTTCTTTTTTTTTTTTTTATTGCACTGATAATGGTAAGCTTTAAGAATGACATCATGACAAAATCCAATAGCTTACAACTGAGTGAATTTTTTAAGAAGGTGTTTTAACTACCGGATCAATAACTTCATACAGCACATAATTAAATTGTACAGAAATTCTCAATAAGCAGTAATGTCAGAAAAGTGGTGCTCTATTTTGAAATAAATTATAGGTAATTTTGTGCTGTATGTACTTCTAAAAGTTTTGTGAATGTTTCTGAGAAGTGGGAATTTTTCTGTACACATCACACTGAGGACAAAGACTTCTCTATTTTGTCTTACTCATGATCAGCTGGAATTGGGTGGAAGAGTTTTCTGAATTTATGTAACAAACTTTCCCTGGAAATGTTGTTTGGATTTCCATGCATCTTTCTTTTAAGGCTGGAACTTGTAGAAATATTAGAGACATACAAAACCATTCAATGTAGCTCCCATTATTTTCTTTTCAAATTATTATTATTATTATTATTATTATTATTATTATTATTATTATTATTATTATTATTACTACTACTACTACTACTACTACCGTTACTTTATTATTTCAGAGAGAAGCAACTAAGAACAATTCTACTAACCAGAGATAGGCTTAATTTTAACTTTTCATCCAGGGTTAACACAGTCTTCAAATCAACTTCAGTTTTACAGAAATGAAACACTCTCTAATGGGTTTTATTCAGCTACTGCATGGTTTAATACTTAGGATAATCCATCAAGGCTTGGATATAGCTCAGATACAATAATGTGCTGCATATCCATTACATCCAATGGCCCAAAGTATAATTTGCCAGTGGCAAAATTATTTTTTCTAAATGCGCACAGCTAATCTGCACTCACATATTTTGCCCACTGAGGGAACAGCATATCTAATGTGTAATCTTTTTGTAATGAGCCTATTACTCTGGTTTCTAGGTAGAGCTCCACCAGGCATATCTGTGGGCAGTTTTGTTCATACTCTCATTAAAAATTGTCTTAGTAAGATTAGCTGCTGTTTGGCAATTTGCATGGCTAGATATATTTGTTTATAACAAGAGCAGGAGATAATTAATACACTTTATACCGCAAGTTTCAGCCATGGAACTAAAGAGGCACTAGATAAAATCATTTCTGTTTTTTTCTTTAACCAGTGAAGTGTAGCAAGAGTTTCAAAAAATGTAGGAAAAGAATTCAAGGTTACACAACAAAAGAATTTCTGTAGCACGGAACTTAGAGATAAGAAACAATGTGCTGCACATAATACTTCTGAGATTTGAATTAAAACTGCCAGGGATATTGGCAGTGGAGATGAGCACTGTAAGGCAGTGTTCTGCAAAAAGAGTTCATCACTGGTAACAGAATTTGAATTATGCTTTACTAGATTTCCTGCATATGTCAAAAATAAGTAATTGCCAATTATCCTGCTCAAAAGAGCTGGTGGGATACAATCATTTCACTTAAGCATAAGTGCAGAGCTGCAGAGCTGAGGAAAGAGCTCTGCAGAGGGAAAACTTCAAGAAATAGTTTCTGATAAATCAAGATAACTTCAAGTAAAGCAAAGACTAATTTTAGCTTGGTTCTGACATTTAGTTGTTCAACAGTACTTAATAATCTTCAGCAATATACCAGCTATAGGAATGGGTTAATTCAACAATACATATGCTGAACAAGGCAGTACCATTAACTTTATAGTTTGGGAAAGAAACTGAGCCACAGAGGCTGTGGCTCTCTCGGACTAATTATGGAAAACCAAGAATGAATCTGGGTACTGTAAGCTTATCCACTGGAGTCTTCTTTCTCTGGATGGGCAGAAGAGAACTAATTAGAAAATACAATTCCTTATGTTCTGTGCTTATTTTTCCCTCCTGTCTGCATGAAAAAAAAAAAAATGTTGAAACTGTACGGAAGCCGTTATATTTAGTTAGTTAGTTTAGTTAGTGTTCAGAACCAAAGCTCCAAATTTTTATTCCAGGTTCTGTTGTTACTTCATCCTAGGCATGTCACTTATTAGCTTGTCCAGTGACTAAAATGGAAATAATTAAACGGAGCAGTGGTGTTATGAGATGTACTTGTTTTAGATTGCTTTAGTATCTTTACAAGACTTATAAAGAAAGGCCAAATATTGTAGCACTGCAGTCTTTTCAATGTACAAAAAGGTATGCCTAGGAACTGCATAGAAAACTTAAGAAAAAAAAAAAATAAAGAACAAAAAAATGACATAACCATATCATAATTGTATAGGCTTGCATATAAATACACTCACCTTATTCAATACTTAGTATGACTAAACCCCCACTGGCACTGGTAGAACTGAGAACCGAGTTTGGCTCTAAATGTCAAGCAATTGTAGGTTTTTCAAATTTCTGGTTTTGTGTATATGTTTGTGTGATAAATATTTGGTTAGGAAGAGGTTTTGTAAACAGACTTCTGTCAGTTCAGACTTGATTGCAGATTAGAGGTGTCAACAGTTCTCTGAAACACCCACTCCCCCGATCCTAAGTGCCTACACACAAATTCCCAAAACTTGAGAACTGCAAATGGGGCCCATAATAAGTGCACGTGGGACAGCCAGAGAATTTCCCCAGGCACAAAGGAAGTCCAATAGTCTCCTGCATTAGCAGAGGGAGCACGCTCAGCTGCACTGAATAGGGAAGTTATCATCTAAGCCTCCTCAATCACAGCCTGCTGTGGTATAATAGAGCTTGTGCTAAATACTGTAACTTCTACACCTGTGTAGGGGATTGTGTAGGTCTGTCCTGATCTGTCCCTGCTGTCCCAGGATGTCTGTTCCCTGAGTGCAGAACAGCTGCCAGCAAGTTATGAGGGTGCCTCCAGGCACACAAGATACTGAAGTGGGATCTGGAAGATGGTTCCTGCATCCTCTGGGATTTGATCAGCAAAGGGTTTTTGGGGACTGTAAGTGGAAGACTAAGAACACAGAGAGGATGAGGGATGCTTTTGCTCCATTGCAGTATTCATGTTGCATATCCTGGAGTCCCAGCTGAGCTCTTGATCTCAGTGACCTAATCTAGGGTTCCAAAATGGAGGGACTGAGATTTCTGAAAGCAGCACAGCAAGTGGTGAATTTGACTCTGGAAGTTAAATAGGACTTGGATTACCATTTAAATTAATCTAAGTTTTGGCTTGACCCCTTCAAGCTATTTAGCTGATCTGATAAATTTGTCAGGAAGCACCCAAACGAATGCAAGTATTGTTTGCTTAGAAATTTAGGAGAAATGCTATGGGAGGTGATTGTCTCTCAAATTCTCATTGCATTCTTGGTTTGGCTGAATCCCAAATGTGGAGAAGGAGAGTTGAGGAGGAAGAGACTGATAAATTTAGATATCTATGAAAATCCAACAAGATCTGAGATAGTTGCTGTGATTGTGCTCTCTGCTTTGGGGCTTGACAGTGGAACACATGGCTTGGATTCTGCAGGTTGAACCTGTCCCTGGGGTTTCCTCTGTCAACTAAAATAGCCTCATTACATACCATGAGGTCACCGTATCATCTATTGTGTTGTGAGGATTATGTCTATCTAAGAAAACAGTGTCAAAAAAAAATGATTTTTCAGAGGAAAGCAAGAATAAATCAAGTAAAATCCTATTTATTTTTGTTTATATATATATATATTTACTTTAAATAAATAACATGCTTGTAGGGTGTTGATCAATTTGCTTGGAAGCTTGATAATTCATGAGTGAGGCTGTTCTCTGAAAGAGAAACCAATCCCTTCCCCCTGCATGGGAGCCTCAGCAGGATTCAGCTGTGGAGTGAAAAGCCAGCCGTGCTCACAGCACTGCCTTCTATGGGGAAACAGCAGCTGAATTTTAATTTCTGACTGGAGAGAAATGTAGGTTAGAAGGTTCTGCTTCCCTACCTTCCTCCCCTAGAGTTTCATATCCCTGGCTGAGAGGATTATAGCTCTCTAGGAAAGCACTTCAGTGGTCTGGCATTTTTGGTCCTTCTTCCCTGAAAAGCCTGCTTGCTGCTCTTCCGTAAGGGGCTGGGGGGAGGTGGGTAAACTTCTGCAATTAGCTGATCCTGCACTGATGAGCTTGGTAACACTTTGTTCTCATCTTGGGTATGGGGTGCCTTTACAGAACTGGTCCATAATCATCACTTGACATCCCTCAATACTAGGGAGCGGCCAGCCAGCTGCAGGCTGGACCCTGGTGTGCTGCCAATCTGGTCTGCAAGGTCAGCATTGTCTGAATGGGTTCAATACATAGTTGAAGAGGAAAAACAAATAAGTGCCTTAAAAGCAATTGTGTCAGTCTGTGTGGGATTTCCCTCTCTGAAGCATAAATGCCAGCAAAATTCCTGTCTGTGCGTAAATTTGAGCTAGTCGCTCCAGGCTCTCTTTGTAGTCCTAGAGGAGAAAATGGCACTTTAGTGGTGTGATTGCTGACCTGGGTTACCCCAGGCTTCCCACTGACTGTTTTGGCAGATAGCTGGTCAGCAGAAAGGCATCAGTCTCTCAGGGAGCTCAGGTGTTGATATCTCCAGCCAGGTGAGCCCTACACCCAGCACCCCTCTTTTTGGGGCTCATTTCCATCATCCTGCAGTGTGCCAAGAAAAAATCCCCATCTAACATTGTGGTTTCTATTCTAGGCTGTGACAGAAGCCTAATCCTCCTCCACCCCTGGGTTATTACCCAAATATCATCTTGAGGACAGTGTGCTTGGAAGGGCCTTTTGGAAGCCTGCAATTGCTTCTTCAGCTTTTTTGTTACATCTGTTCAGAGACAGAGTAACATGCTTAGTGGCTTGACCCCAGCTTCCCCTTCTCATCTTATTTGGCTCAGTTGCTCTGGAAAATACTACAGTGGTTTGTGGGTTTGGCCGTATCTACCTCTCTCTTGTAATAAGGACTGAATTGCTTTTTACTATCCTTTTCTCTCATTCAGTGTCCTCTCTGTCCTTCCCTGTTGTTGGGGCAAGACTGTATAACATGTAATTCATCCCTCTCTCACCCTACAGCATCCTTTTTAATAAACAGACCTTGCTTTGGCCATGCCCTGCCACTCTGAAGCTATGATTCAAATGCTTTAATACTAAAGTATACAATTACATAGGTCTCTCACCTTCATTTCTTCTACGCTCTTGGAGTGATACCAACCAGCCTGAGTGATTTATTGCATTTTAATATATTGAACTGTTCTTTCACATCTCTTCTCCATTCACCCTCCTCTGCGAGCGCCTTGGCTTCATTGCCTGTAAAGTGTCACCTTGGGATGGATATTTCCCCTTCACCTTCTGAAGGGAAAGAAAAATGAAAAGAAATCTGTTTAGCTACTCTGCTCTCTGAGTGAGCCGTTTAGCTTCTCATTCTCTTTGATTGCTCCTCTTGCACCATGGTAGTGTTGTTAACTAACTTTCCTCTGGGCTTCCTGCTGCCGACGCACCAGGACCTGGGTTATTGCTCACCTTTGTAGTTCTGGTTAATTCATCCTCACCTCTCCACCAGCCCTTCTTCAGCAGTATCTTTGCAGTAGAACTGGAAATTACAGGTATGCATACATGTGAGTGACTTCTTTATTCACTTTGTTTTGCCCGAATGTTTTTTCTGTCCTGATCTCATACATTCTGATGGTAGGGGAAAGGAGAGGAGCTGTATGGTAGCTTTGCTCATTTGATTGTGTGAGCTTTCCCACTGCGCACAGAAATAAATATTAATTTATTTATTTTAAGAGTTGTCTTGGGGGAGAAAAAGATTTAAAATTTATTTACTGTGAGTTTTCTTGTTATTCAGAAACTTTCTGAAAGGAAAATTTAAGAGAATAACAAAGAGTATCTTGGATCAGCATGACAGTAGGTAAAGAATACCTTTCTAAAGTCCCTGGAGGGCTGGCGAATCAGTAAACAAAATACAACAAGATATTGAATGCATCCAGAGGAGGGCAACAAAGCTGGTAAAGGGATTGGAAGGTGTGAGTTGTGAGGAGAAGCTGAGGGCACTTGAGTTGTCCAGTCTAGAGAAAAGGAGGCTGAGAGGCGACCTCATTGCTCTCTACAACTTCCTGAGCAGGGAAAACAGGAAAGAAAGGGCTGGTCTCTTCTCCTGGTAACTGATGACAGGATGCATGGAAACTGCACACAGCTGCACCAGGGGAGGCTCAGATGGGATATCAGGAAAAATTTATTTGCTCTGAGGGTTGTCAGACACTAGAAGAGACTTCCTAGAGAGGTGGTTGATTAGCCTCACTAGTATGTTTTGTCTCTTGGTTAGCCCTGAAGTACTCAGGTATCTCAGCTGGACTAGATGATCTTTGTAGGCCCTTTCCAACTGCTGGATGGTAGGCTTTGATGTTCCTCACCCATCTCTGGGACTGCTTTTTTACCCTCTTACTTACCTAAACACAAGTAAGGATTATGTCGAGAGTACTATTTCTGCTGCTTCTAGCAGAATCTGACTTCAAGGTTAATCTGTTTAAAATGTGGCTGCTCTGACTTGTTGACACAGTCACCTCTAATTACAGAGTCAGAGCTTGTATAATACTAAGGTTTATGTAATTCTTTCCTCACTTTTCCTTTGCTATTTTTGTTCATTCTCATTCTACAGTTTATTCTTGGCATTGAAATCCCTGTTTTGTTTTTGTGGTTTTTTTTTTTTTTTTTTTTTAATTTAACAATAAAGGGAATTTATAGACAAAAGGCAGATTCTGATCTCAGTTAGACATCTAATTTGCTCTGAGATTTGGACAACAAGATTGACTACATTGTATAAAACAACACTGAGGTTAAGTTCTCCTATCAGATCTCTTGGATTTTTTCTTGTTAGCCTCTCCTTGCTTAGCCTTACTTGTCAACATCTAAATCACCATTATTTGATTCCTATAAAGACATCTTCTCCTTGTAGAATTAATCATTTGACATGATTCTTACAAAGCACCTTTTGTTTTTCTTTCCCCTGTTTTCCAAATTTCTTTTGCTGGATGCTCAGATAGGTAGCATAGTAAAGAAAATAAATACTTTTCTTTCTGTCTGTCTGTCTTTCTTCTCCCTCTCAGGTAAATTAAAACATCTTAATAAGCATATATAAAATTTCTCACTGGTGAAGTTAGCCACACAAGGAGAGAATGCAATCCAGTAGGCATCTGAATGAGTGGACTAACTGTGGGAAGAGACCTACAGTAGCTGGCAGATGTCGTATATATAGCAAATTAAATTGATGGGGCTTACAAGATTTGGCAGTGTGAATTTTGTCAAGTTGCCTTGTGTTTGTCCTCCTGGAGGCTAACAGTTAGTATGGATGCTCACCTTCCCTTCAATGTACAGGCATTTGGCATGGGAATTGTGCTTGTATAATTTCTGTGACCAATTTGAAACTTACTATCAAGACTGTGGCCTTGTCTGAATACATAAGTTGTTTCATTTTACCCTTAGGAGCACAGCTAATGCAGCACTCCTACTGTGGAGGCAGTGTTCTTAACATAAAGATACCTTAAAATAGTACATGCTATACATTATAATAAATACCTTATAACATTTTAGTTGTTTCTCTGTAGGAAGCAGTGCATCTATGGGATGCCTCTATGTTGATAGAACTGCATCTGCACTAGGTGTTATGCCAGAATATTTATTTTAGTAGCATGACATCCCATCCTTACCTACCACATCTTTACCTACCACAACTACATCAGTATAAACCCTGCACTTAGGTCATGCCAAAAATATTATATGCTTCTTGGAGAGCTGTCTTGACCTGGGGTGAGAAAATGAACATCACAAGACTGGTAAAACACACCACTGTGTTTGAAGAAAATTTCTCTGGAGTTACTGTGTGTATTCAGGTGCAGGTGTACATAACCATGGGGTGGCTTACCTCCAGCAGCAAGAAAAATGCTCAGCTCAACATAAGCACATGGGGGATCTAATCCCTGCAACAGAACAAGGCTACAAGGTGGAGGCTGTTGCATCTGGAAACCAGATGCAGGCAGGAAAGAATGCTTTTACTCGGTGATGATAATTTTCAAAGCTTTGTATTGGTTTTGCCTTGCTTTGCTTTGTTTCAGAGGCTTGTTTAGAAGACTCCTGCAGAAGATAAAAAGTTTTCAATAAAAATATTCCTGCTTTTCTCCCATTGTCTTCCTTCTCCAACTGATTCTCATTAAGAAAAAATATAGATACATATATACTCCTGAATCATCTACCTGTCCCAGATTTCTTGGATGTAAATGGAGCATAATGAACAGAACTTGCTTCCAAAAAGTTACCGTTTTGTAAAGAGTGTGAGAAAGGAAATGTCAAGTCTAGGTTTACATAGAAGTTCTTCTGCAAAGCTGTGATTAATACAAACATTTCCTGAGTCATTCTCTAATGCCTCCTCTTTTTCTAAGTACTGTAATCTAAATGAGAAAGTAAACAGATAGAACAAGGCCAATTGTTGCAACTCCCAGAAATTCACAATGGAGAATTAAACCCTAGTGGTGGGGTTGAAGGGAGGTAATTAAAACAGTTTGGAAATCTTAATAGATAGAAGGAAAAATGGGGGCTTTTCTGTCAATAGATAATCTCAATTGCCAAAGTACTTGCAGATGGCTTTCAGCCTAGATATTTTCAGCTGGGAGGATCTTCAGCAGCACAATGAGCTCTGTGAATGCTGACCCTTAGTAAGTATCTAAACTAATCTTCATTTAAAATATCTGGGGAATCAGGAAACAACTGACTCTTACCCGAGCTTTTCTCAGATGCGTTTTGCAAAAGGCTCCCAGCAGACAGAGTAGAGCTGCTCACAAAGACGTCAGTAATCTTTCCAACCTCATCTGTTCTTGTACAGATTTGTATTAAAAATGAAAGAGCCCTGGTGAAATTAATGCAAAATACAGTTGGGAAGATAATGAAAACTCTTTTCTGACAGACTTTAGACTGCTGCAAGCATCCCTCACTTCCCTATTCCAAAAAGAGTATAACAGTACTTTTTAGTGTTTTGTTATATTTGAAGGAGAAACACACACATTTTCTACTTTTTTTTTTTTTTTTTTTTTTTCCCTCCATTTTTTAGTAAACTAAAATGCAAATTGGATGAGGACAACATATAATGTCCTCGCTTATGATTTTTTTTTTCTTCTGCAGAAAAGATGTGTTCCGTATTTTAATAGCACCATCTGTCACAGTAGCAAGTGCCAAGCTGCAATATTGATCTTGTCACTTTGGGGAATAGTATGATATTTAGGATTATAAATAACATTTTTCTTTGCTCTGTTCATGTGTTTAGTTTTTATGTAGAACCCAAACTCAAGAAACTACTCTTATCACCTAATAAGTACTTTCTTAGAATCCATAACAGAGGTCTCATTAGAACCTGAAGAGCGGTATTTGTGTTGTTAGCTGTCATGCCTTAGTAATGTGAATAATTTAATCGGTCTATGCAATTTATGTAGTGACAACTATAGCCACAACTACGCAAATTTAATAGTTTCTAGTGCCCATAAGTCATCACTGGGCACGAGTTTTCTCTCTTTAAAAGAGAGGTGATTATGCTGATGAGATTTTAAATGAAGAGCACTCAAACTGAAGTTACAAAGAAAGCAAGTGCTGCATTTCTTGCTATTTTCCATGTTAAACAGCAGCTCCCTGGGTGTTTAAAGGCTCTGTCCCCTTTGTATAAACTGGATATTGTGTTAAGTCTTTATTTAGGCTGCCTTGGAAAAGAGAAGATGCAGTGTGTGACTCATTTGTGTTCCAGGCTCTCTGGAGAGACCAGAGTGTTAAGATCAGGTAGAAGTTATCATGAACTTGGAAAGGTTTCAGTGTGTTGCACTGCTATATTCAGAGACTTCTGCCAGCACATTGCTGCTGAGGAGGAGACAGTTATCCCAATAATGTAAAAAAATTTGTGTCTTTCTTTCCGTTTGCATTTCTTCACCTAGATGTATTTTTCAGCACAATGGGCAAAACTGATGCTCTTAGGTGGTTGATGGCAAAGCTGCTGGACAGGTGAAAGAAGTAATGAAATTTTTTAAGTGACAATGATATTTTACAAGATTTTCAGGGTTGAATACTTCTCTGTTGGACGTGATTGGCATTTTAGTGACATGGCAGCATATTATTTTTTTTTTCTTCTTCTACTCCACAGTCTCCTTTGGTTTGGATATTACTTAAATTTTATGCCTGTTAAAGTAAGTTTTTGCCTGGGATTTGTTGCATTAAAGTGTTAGAATAGAAATACTTTAATACTGTTTCTTCTGTTAAGAGTTCTGCTGAGCTCTGTATATTTATCCTCTGCATGTAATTTCACTCACAACTTCAAGGCAGCACATGGAGCTCATAAGTACTGCATTTTACAGATTTTCAGCAGTTGTCATTAAACGTCTCTCTTGAAAAAAAATAAAGCTCTTACACAAAACATCAAAAGCATGTACTAAAATAATCCATTATAATCCTATTCTTCATTTCTGAAAGGCTGTGCAAATTGATTTCATCTAAGATATTGCTGAACTATATTCAAGGTTGGGGTTGGTTCTTTTATTTGTTTCATTTCCTTTAACTTACAGAGATTTACAAAGTGAAGTATTTTTACTGTGGAAAAATGAAATCTAGTAAGTAGGTTTCTGGATGCTGAATGATGGAGTTTGGATAATCCTTTCTCTAACTCACTGTTTTTGCTGCCTGCTTGCTCAGACCATTGATCGCCAGCATTTCATTAAAGTAGCACCTGGTGAGAGGAGAGCCAGGTATGTAGCCATGTAGAAATACATAGAGATGGCACACTTTCCTTCTTAGAGAGATTGTTGTATATAGATTTACAAGCAGTCTGTAATAGGAATCAGCCAACTACTTCAGAAAATTTTACATATAAGTCACACTTACACACATAGGTTACACATACATATAAGTTGGGATAAGTTCAGCTACCAAAGTGCTAGCATTGCCTTTGGATACCAAATGTGATTCTTATGCAGCTGGACTCTGACAGGGGCTGATTTTCAGCTTTGATATCCATGGGCATCTAGGTCAAACAGTGTCCAGCCTGGGTTTTGTGGGACCTGGCCCCTGCTCTCCTTGGACCTCAGCATTGTGGTGGATGGGCAGGGCTGCTCAGTCCTTGTATCTCCAGAGGGGACCAAGGAGAGTCAGAATAGGAACAGGCATTATTTTATATACTGTTAGGTGTAGAAAAAGAAGCAATTACCTCTTTTTCTATTTTTTTATGTTTTAATATTTATTTATTTGTTTGATTGATTATTTTTACCAGCAAAAGGAAACATCCACCTCTCCTTCCTGCTCTCTGGCAAAACTGGCACTAAGTACTCTTGCAGAGATGTAATGAATACAGATATAGAATGCTGTTGTTTTCTTATATGTCAATCACTTTGTGCAATTGCAAATCCAGTCTTCTTTGCTGATGGTCTCAGAGCCAGTAATGCCCTGTTTCAAGTGGGAAAGAAGACAGCAAGAGACATTGCTCTGTGTGACAGTTATTGCATATATATATATAGAGAGAGATATAGATATATATACATATATATATATATATATTCCACTCATCTGACTTTTGGTGGTGGCAGGGAGCTATGCCATCATTAGCAGCCAAAAGGATGTGGCAGGGGATGTATTTGTACAGTGAGCTCAAGCCCCCTGGTGCCTTTCCAGGGGAAGAAAGTGGAGGAAGCACTGGGCTATCTCAGTGGCCAGGAGTCGGGCTGCTGGGGAGGAAAGTGAACTGGAAATGACACCAGAGAGCAAGGGCAGGAGAGCTGTGAGGAGCTAAAAGGCTGATGCAGGGAGCGGGAGGATGGGGAGAGAGCATGATTTGTAGGTAAATGAGCAGGTGGGAAAAGATTACATGAAACTCTGTGATCAAAGACAAGATTCTGTGTGCTTTTTTCACCAAGAGCTTCATCTCTTCCTTTGGCTGAATAACAAGATTTGTCTCGAGCAGAGATCTCTAAAGCAAACATGGATATTTCCTCCCTTTGGATGATCAAACAGAAGAGCTGCATGAAGTTACTGGAAGTGCCTGATTAAAACCAAATCCCCCCAAATGACTATGGTGACAGTTGTTTCCAAATGCAAGAAGTTCAGTATAGCTGCAAGCAGGCCACTCAGACAAGGCTATACCTCAGAAAAAGGAGTGATGAACATCCTTGGGGAAGCAGAGAAAGAAGTAAAGGGTGTAACAAAGATCACAAAACAGAGTAGAAACATTGCTCCAATGAAAGTAGAGATTTGTGCTGAGTGTAAATTAATTAAGCAGCAGATTTAATCTGAGGTTTATGGGCATTACTGGGAAAGAAAACATGTCAGACCTATTATAGCTAAAGTATTTGTATCTGTAAATAGACTGTGCAAATTCATAAATCCAAGAGAACATAAAAAGCAGCTGTTTTGGAGATAAGAATAGATGTAGCATGGTAGATATTTGGTCTTCAGTGTACCAGGAGTGTTGCTAGGAAGGGTGTGTGGAGACTAGAGCCCAGTGTGATAGCAGAGCAGGGTGAGTGGAGAACGATGCATGGCTTTGTGAAGGAAAAAAATAATAATTAGGGAAAATATTTGTCTCTAAATATTAGCAGAAACAGAGGATAGAAACAAGTGCTTTGAGGTGAATGACTTCAGGCAGTAAATTGTGCCAAGAATGGTGCTTTCTCCATTAGAAAGGCCAAAGGAATGGCTGCCGATAGCATTTTTTACATGAGGAACATCCTGTTTCATCGCTGGGCAGGCAGAGCTGGGCAGAAGATAGGGCTGCCAGCAGCTCCCCTCTCCTCAGTGGGTCACCCAGATCTGCACTTCCAGACATTATTTCCAGAAGTTTCTCCCTTCCTTGATGTGGGTGTCCCAGCTGAGCATCCCAACCAGAGGGGCTCTCTGGTGCCCATGATGTGGACTTTTATCTGTGAACCAGGCGTCCCGGGGTGCAGGTATTTCAGCTCTTGCCTTTGTTATGACACTTGCTGAAGTTCTTACCCTTGAAATGCAGGTTGGGAAAGGAGTGAGCATCCTCTGCCTGGACAAGAGGATTTGAGGGGACAAGCATGGATGCATTTTGGGGCAGAAACACAAAGCTTAGGACTTCAGGGTTTTTGCCTGTAATGGCAGCTGTCTATAAGAGTCATTTGGACAGGCGACCTATGCAATCAAAACATCAGAGAAAATAGGAATGAAAAAGATCTCCGAAGGTCATCTAGCTCACCCTTTTGTCCAAAAGCAAGTTTAATTATACCCATGCCATTCCCAAGAGATATTACATCTTCTCTGCCTCTGTAAATTAAACGATCCAAGTTCTTTCAGGTTTTTCTTCAGATACAATGTATTTTTAGAAACCTGTGATCCTCTCCTGGACTCTTTCCAACTGATTCACATCCTCCAATCACCCAGGGCTGGTACCCTACACATAACCTCCCCAATTCTGAAGAGAGCTGAGAATCACTAATGCCCTTGTGGACTTTGTAGAAGTTTTGAGATTTTTCTATCAATTTGGAGGGAGCATATGGAGATAACAGTTTAATATCTTAAAGAACTCTTTGGTTTATGGTATGGGACCCTTTTACTAACTTTTGTCAGGATGAAATAATGAGCTAAATTTGAAAACTTGTAGAAAATGCATCAATGTAAACACTTTGGAGAAGACTGAAAATTACAACAAAGTTTTTGATAAATGGAAAAGATTCTTTTTACAAGGAATTGCTTATTGCAGCTGTCCATGTTAGGTCAGGTCTCATTTAGCATCTTCATTTAATGATCCTGAAGAGGGAGTAAACAGCCTGTTAATGAATCTGTGTGTGATGCTATATAGGGAGTAACTGTGAGTAATAGGCAGGAAAGGAAAGACTACAAAGGGACATAGAGACGATAAACACAGATAATGGAGTTAATTTCATCTCTGCATAATACAAATTAATGCATTTGAGTAAAGTGGAAGAAGGGAATATGCTTAAAAAAAAAAAAAACTGGGGAAAACAGGCATAGTCAAAAGCCTGTTACAGGAAAAGCAGACTTAGGTTTGCAATGTGATATTGCAAACCTGAAAAGCTGAGCAGCACTTTGGATTGTTCAGGAAAAGGTTGCACACGTGTAGGATGTGGGAATGTCTCCTCTCTGTTGGCTTGCTTCTGTCATGTGTGCTTCCTATTTGAATACAGACCCCCCCCAAAACAAACAAACAAACAAACAAACAAAATAACACTTAAGTTGAAGGGGGAATGCTTAATGAGACAAGATTCAAAGAGTTTGGATTTGCTGGTCAACCCAAGGGATAAAACAACATATGGATATAGGTTTCAACTAGTAAAAATAAATAAATAAATAAATAAATAAAAGAAAATAAAAAGGTTAGAATTATGAAGAAATACTGTTAAGAATAGGGAAACTGGCACTAGCCATAGGGCATTTAAGCTGATCACTTGTGATCTAGCCTGGGGCTTAGAAAATTCTACATAGTGCATGGGAAATACTTGGACTCAAAGGGTTATAGTAAATGGGGTTACATCAAGCTGGAGGCCCATCACTAGTGTGGTTCCATTTCAGGGCCAATTCTCTTTTTCATAAATGACTTGGATGCAGGACTTTGAGGTATGCTGTTTATAGATGACACTACACTGTGAGGAGCTGTTGACTCCATTTTGGGCAGAGAGACCTTGCAGAGAGATCACAAATTAGAGGGCTAGGCAATCACCAACAATATGATTATTAAGAGCAAATGCCAGATTCTGCACCTGGGAACAGGCAACTCTGGTTATAATGTATAGACTGAAGGAAGAGAGGCTGGGGAGCAGCCCCATGGAAAGGGATGTGGGGGTTCTGGCTGATGAATATGAGCTAACAGTGTGCCCTGGCAGCCAGAAAGGGTGGCTGTACCCTGGGGTTCATCAGGCACAGCATAGCTAGCTGGTGGAGAGGAGGGATTGTCCTGTTCTGCTCTGTGCTGGTACAGTCTCACCTCAAGTACTGTGTGCAGTTTTACATGCCACAATATAAAAAGGACATAAAACTATTAAAGAGTGTCCAAAGGAGGGCTACAATTGTGAAAGGTCTGGAGGGGAAGATGTATGAGTGTCTGAGGCCAATTGGTTTGTTCAGCCTGGACAAGAGGAGACTGAGGGGAGAAAAGTTCTGACCCAGAGGTGGTCGGGCACTGAAACAGGCTCCTCAGGGCAGTTGTCATGGCACTGAACCAGCTGGGGTTCAACAAGTGTTTGGACAATGCTCTCAGACATAGGGTCTGATTTTGGGGTGGTCATTTGTGGAGCAGGGAGCTGTACTTGATGATCCTTGTGGGTCCCTTCAAAGTCAGGTTATTCTATGATTCCATGAAACATATAGCAGGGAAAAGCTGATTTGTGGGAAGATGGCATAGAAGATAAGGGATGTCATCCTCATCTTTATTGCCATTTATTTTAGTTCTCCCTCACATCACTCTGACAAGAGTAGCACAGGAGGAAGCTTAAAGTAAATGACAACCTGGCCCTAAGAGTTGCTGTTGAGAGCAGGTTCCCTCCAGTGTTTCAGCCCTTCAGTCTCTTCTGCAAACAGACAAATATAGTGATAGTTATATCAGAAACTCAAAGATTTGGATGTAAAAACTCATGGGTTTTTACTTCAAATGATTTCATCTCTTCCCTCTGTGAGCATTCTGATGTGCTGGAGGCTTGAATAAATAAAATTACCTATGTAAACTGCAACACTTCCAAAAACAGTTCCCTAAATGCATGTGTGCATGCAGTTATATAAAGAGAATGAGGGAATCTGTAATTATTGCTTTTGTTTAAAAAAAAAAAAAAAAAAAAAAAGAAAAGAAAAGAAAAAGGCAGCTTAGTCCTTTTGTCCAATACAGCGGTCAGTCTTGTCATTGTTGTGAGTAAAATAAATAAATGATCTGCAAAGAGAAAAGAAAAAAGACATCCAAAAATTAAGCTGGGATACTTATATAGTCATGGGAACATGAATAAAGACCTGCAATGTCCTAAAATATCACAGAAACAAGGTAGCAATGCAGAGGTGAACAAGGTTTTTAAGAGACATGAGTAGGGCATGACAGATGAGGTTGTCATTGCAAATAGCTGCCGCAAAGTGTTTGCCATTGGTATTAAGAGAAAAAGCTGAAGGTCATATCAGAGACTAGAATACTTATTCCTCGGACACTACAAAATGCTAAAAAGTTTTATGATTATGCCGGAGAACATAGTTAGGCAATCAGAAGTGTTGGAAGTTGACAAGGCACCAGGTCCAGATGAGTTACATTCCAGCACTGAGATGGAAACAGCATGTGGAATTGCAAACTTTTACAGGTATTTTTTTGGTCCATCTCCTAGGATAGGGTTGTTCAAGAGGACTGGAGAAAGAGGAGCTAACACAGTCCTTGTTCACAAGTGATGCTCAAGAAAAAATCCAGTGTTTATGCCATTCATTGATATGAGTATAACTGATAAGGGAAAAATATGTTTTGCTTCTGCAAGCACATGATAGAAGATTGTTTACTTGGACTCAGGAAAAGGGAGTTCTGGCTTATAAATTTGCTTGCACTTCTGAGACACATTATTGCACCAGGAGACAAATGTCAAGCAAAGTCTATAATTTATCTGACTTTCCTGAAAGCATAGCATGCAAAATATTGATCTACTTAATAAACACACATTATCTCCTGAAAATGATTAAAAAATAGCTCAGTAAGAATAAATACTATCAGTAACAATGCAGAGAGATAAGACAGCTGAGAGCAAATGTATTAAATAGAATCTAGTAGCATTAGGGTGGGATCTTACAGATTCTTATGCTACATATGCATTGTTTTGAGTCTTAGACTTAAAATATTGTGGAGGAAAAGTGAAAATCTCATACTTTGTGTGCCTTGTGTTACAGGTCAGATTCAGCAAGGGGCAGGACAGTGACAAGCCATTCAAGGCCATGTGTTGTAATCTTTAATCTGTGCAAAATCTTATGTCTGATGTTGGCAGAAGTTGTCCTTGAGGGACGATTCCATATTTGAAGGAGCTCAGCTCTGTCTGGGGTGATGATTGGCCTCATACCTATTAATGATGGCAAACCAGATTGTTTAAAGCAGTGCTGAATTTGATGTCACAAAATACTTAACAGAAGATGAAGAATGGGGTGTGATGGTTTCAACCTTTCTCTGTGCTGAGTTCCTTCCCAAGGAAGGGCTCCCATACTGGTTTGGAGATGAGAGTACCTAGAAGCAAAGGGTAGCTGCCCATCTCTGTCCTGGGTGTGATGTTTTTCATGTCTGCTAATTGTTCAAGCTTTTAGAGGTGTTGCATCAACCCTGCCATGTCCCAAGGCAGCAGACATTAACAGGAGGGATTTCCTCTTTATTTTGCTGCTCTTTGGCTATGAGCCAAATTCCTCAGGCATTTTCTCATCTTTTGCAGAAAGATAAAGCTGTAATATGTTTCTTGCTGATGAAGTTTTCAGTCAAAGTATTGGTCAGACAATGGCACTGTAGGATCTGTCCCACAGTTTAGAGGCAGCATACTTTCCATGCATGCCTCCATTGCAGTTCTGTGCGTTGTTACTCTATCATGCCAGAACAGCCCTCTTGCACTCACTCTGCAGGAATGCAAATAGGAATTGCAAGAGCTCAGCACCTTCAGGGATCTGGTTATGATAATCTCCTTCTCTAGCATAATCTTCATAGCTGAACTGCTGCTAATGTGTTTGCAATTCTCTATTTTAGCATTTAAATAGTAATTATTAGTGGCATGTTCTTTTGGGTGATCAGCCCAAAGCTGCAGTGGAAGTGTGACCTTGAGTTTTTCTATAGACAATGGAAATTAGTTGATAATGGACAACAGTAATTGCTTGGATGACAGTGCACCTCTGGAGCTACATCACCACAATACATCACTGAGGCCAGGAGCTTAGCAGGATTCAGAAAAAAATGAATTAACAGAATGCAAACAAGATGTTAAAAAGAATAAAAAATGGGATAGAGGATAATACAGAGGGTAATTATAATGTAATTATATAAATATAATTATATAAGTAAGCACACTAGCTTCATTGGGAATACTGCATGCAGGGCTGTGCTCAGAGATGCCTAGTGAGGATGTTTTGAGGCTTGAACACTTCTAAAACAGAGAAATTGATTAAATACTTGTGTTATTTACTTTTGGAAGGGAGTCCACAAAGAGTATATCAAACTGCCACATAGGACTCTTCAGGTGTCAGCCTGTGGGCCAGATCTAGCTCATGGAAACCAAGTGTCCTGCCAAGAATCAGTAACTCCATCTTTATCCTAGATCTGCTTCCCTGGGGAGGCACGAGGCAGTGGAGTGTCCTGCTGGGATTTGTCTGGCAGAACAGGAGACAGGATGCTCTGCTCTCCGCTGCTTCAGTGCTGGTGGGAAATCTCAGCAGCAAGGAGGTGTGCCAGAGGGGATAGGATGATGGGGGATTTGGGTGAGCGGTTGGGAGGTGCTGAGATCTGAGGGAGTTGGGCAGAGATGAAGGGTATCCCGTGGGAGGTGATGAAAAGTTGTTGTACAAATAAAACTAAACAGTCATGCAGCAGCCAGAAGGCAAGATGTGTGTTTCTGATGGGGATGTGCAAAATAACCATAGGGTAAGAGAAGAAAGGGATGTGTAGGGCATATACACATGTATGTAGGGTGCAGGGTAAAGGAACCTGAGAGTTTGGAGCCCTTTTCTCTCATGGCAGGGGAAGGCAAAGGAAGGGGATGGGACTAACCAGATCATTGGGATGTCTTTTCCTCTTCTTCACACACAGACAGACAAATGGCCATGGTCATTGTTGAACAGATACACAATAATCTGCAAGGAGAAAAGAACCATGATAGAAGAAAGCAGAGCAATGAAATTTCCCACCCAGGCTCCTATTAAATAGGTTTCCTTTTCACCCATTTCCCAGTAGCAGTTCAAGTTCTGCTGCAAGGCATGATCACAAGAAGAGAAACCAAAAGCAGGTGGAAGGTGGAAAACCTCATGTTTACAATGTTTGAGTTCAAATCAAATACCAGAATGTTGTTATCATACATGAAGCTCACTGTCATGGATTGGTCTGAGAGAAGAGTTCTTCCACTTTTGGGAAGAATATGGGCACTTGTATCAAACTAAGAATACCACTGTTGCTCTCATTATCAATAACATGCTTAAGGAGAGATAGTCAGACTCCATGATTTAAGTCAAATTTTATTTTATTTTTTTTTTTAATGAAGATAAAAGCTAAGCTGGAAGCACAGCATCATTCCTGTGTCTTATATTTTCTGAAATTCATTATACTGTCTACCCAATTAATCTGACCACTTGTACTTTCTAGTCAGTTCTCTTCTGCACTACTGTGTTTGCAGGAACAAAAAGCATTCACGATTATAAGGACAAATTTTATAAGCACATTAAATAATAATAATAATAAAAAAAAAGGCATTTGGAAAAAAAAATGTAATGTTTCTTAACAGCAGAAAATGTATGCCTTGAAGCAAATTTGTGAACCTTTACTCTGTGGCTGATTCTGGCTGTCATTACTGTGAGCTGTGCTCTGCTGATCATCAGTCTGATCCAATGTAATGCGTCCTCTGTTTTTATCTTGCCTTCTGGTACAAAGATATCCTTCTTTCAGAAATGGTTTCGCTGGTAAAGTGGCTGCACTTACAGGCTTCTTATTAGGCAATTTTATTATAATGTTTGACAGATTGACGCACTCATACAATTTAGTATTATTGTATCACAGATAACAATAGCAAAACTAACTATGAAAATAGGAAAAAAAAATCTTTAAATATTACATGGTGAAGAGTAGCTTAATTTCATTTTTGGCCAGGGGGCCTTCTTCAAGCTGAGGGAAAAAATATATAATTCCATTATCCTGTGTTAAATTGCTATCTTATTTTTTTCTTTAGAGTTTCTCCAGTGAAAGCAGCATGACCAAAATCTTGCTCGCTTTTGATATACATATATATATATATATATATATATATTTTAATGAAATTTGAAAATGGGTAATATATCTATGATTTTTCCATTCTGTGGTTTTATTGCTGGGACAATATTGTCTCTGTTATGGCTTGTGAGCAGTGCTTTGTATGTGTTCTTAAATAGATCTGATGCATGAAATGATGATGTTCCTGTGCTTTCTCAGGCTTTGAAGTCATTAGAGATAAGTATTACCAAGTTTGCTAAATGTTTGGGTGGACAAGCTGCTGTACTGTCAGACCTGAATGTTCAAGAAGTAATAATCCGTACTAAAGAGAAAAGAAAAAGAGTATCAGCATTTTTAAAATGAATGTGTTTTCAGGCCTTTTTATCTCTCTTCTGGGTTTTGTGTCTTGTGTTAATGAAGTCAAGCTTTTTCTTTCTTCAAGAAGAGCAGAAATTATTTTTTTTTTTCCTTTTTAATGAAATTTGGGTTTTTCACGTGGCTCACTGAGTGAGGAGGCTCAGGGAAGCTCTGTACATCTTTATTTCCTCAAGATTCAGTTACTAAGGTCAATGCAAGGGAAGCTGGGCTGTGTGGTGACTGTAGGATGAGTGCTTGCATGGGGCCCTTGTGTGGGGTTGGAGCTCTCCCAGATATATGGAGTCTCCATTGCCTCATGGGTTACCTTGGATTTTGATGGAGATTTTCTTAAAGGTTTGGGATCTTTCTCCTCTCCTTAGCACTGACTCTGCTGTCTCTATATGAGGATGGAGCCATAGCTCTGCTTCTGTCTGTCCATCCTTCCTTTCTCCTGCTTGGAGGGAGTTGCACCTTGTAACAACCTCTCCAAACATGTGTGCACACTAACTTTTTTTTTTTTTTTATTGTATTTTATTAATATTTTCACTCTTAAATTTGCTTAGGTTTGCATTCTTAGGAAATAATAAAATATTATTTCTTAATGTTTTGAATATTTTGAACTTGAGTAAAAAGTCAATGGCTCAAGAAAATCCTGGGGAGGGGGGGGGGGGGGGAAGCTGGTTGGTGCTATTCCTTAGTTGCTGGCTCTTTTGTCATTAGGGGTTGCTGTGATTTTTGAAGAGCTGCCATGCGTCAGCACAGCACTGACTGTGTTTCCGTAGTGAATAAAGCAATTATTGCTGATATGCCTTGAAAATGGGGAAAGGCATCTGTTGTTCCTCTGAGGTGAATGGTGAAATGGAAATCGATGCTAATAATAAACATAATTATAAAGATGGCTGCTGGAAAGACTCCTGGTCTGTAAGGGAAAAGTGATGCTTTAAGAGCTGTGCTGTGGATCTAATGAGAATTGGTATTGCATTTTAAACCATTGTACTGAGGCTGGAATGACAGGTCTGATCAAGTCACACCTATTATGTCACATTACTTTGCAAAAAATTCTCTTTTTATCAAAAATACATGATGGCACAAAGAATTAGCTTGGAATTTCTATCTCCACATATCTCATTTTCAAAACTATTTTTCTGAGCTTTTTTTTTTTTTTTTTTTTTTTTTTTTTTTGTGTGTGTGTGTGTGTAAGGATTGTGGGTTGGAGTTATTTTGTTTGCTTTCTAATACAGAAGGGACAGAATTCAAACAGATTTCCTGAGTTCAGTAAAGCTTAAACTGGCCAATTACAGGCCATCATCAGAGGAGTGTAGGGCTGCAAAATGCAAAGAAATGTGAAAGTCTGTGTTTGGTGCAAGCCTTCAGCTTGCAACCACTAATGTCATAATGTCCAGTCATTGGACATTATAATCATAATGTCCAGTCTTTGCAACCACTAATGTCAAAGAGGTAGATGATGAGAACATGTATTATTTTGGAAGATTCATGCTGCCTGGTAGTTTATGTGCCAGGTGTCTAGATCTGGGTCACAAAATATCAGCCTTTAAATTAGAGATGGCTTTGTGCAAATGTCAATGGCAAAGGAGTTGAGTTGAAAATATCTTTAAATAATTGCTGTGAAATTAAGGAACAATTTTGAAGTTGTAATTGAGTTTGATGCATCATGATTATGTTATTGGTAGCAGTCCCTGGCTCATCCAGTGTTATTATTGCAGAATCAATGTTTTTCATTTAATATTTTCTGAATCATTGTAATCTTCAGTGGTACTTAATTGAATAAAACATAAGATTCACTTGAAATAGCCGCAGATACAAAGTACTGCATTTCTCAGAGGAAGAATGTTTTCACTTTGTTTAACCCAAAGCATCAGTTTATTTGCAAACATAATTGATACTGGCTTGCAGAGTATTCCTAGAGTACATTAAATGCAATAGCCATCAAAACAATATTAGATTTAAGGCAGATGAGTGTAAATAGTACAATATTAACTGAAATGGATCTTGGACTGTAAATACACCGTCACGTCCCACTGTGGATGGATCAGGAGTCTCATTCATGAATAACTCTACAGATAAGTGGTGTTCAAAAGGAGAAAACAAAAACAAAAACAAAAACAAACAAACAAACAAAAAAGCCTTGGGTTTTGAATTACTTCCCGATACTTTACAAGAAAAACAGCTGTGGATTTCCAGAATGCTGAGCTGCAGGGTCACACACAGGCAAGGGGAAAACCCAGCTCCTGGACCCAGCAAGGCTGTTAATGCCCAGCACCACAGGTAGAAACACATCCCTGGGTTCAGTGGAGGGTGAATCAAACCCCGGCTAGCAATGATGGGCTGGCAGAGGCTGGAAACCTGCATGAGGAACTGTACCTTTCAAATCCTTGCTCAACCCAAATGGAAAGGTAACAGAAACAAAAGTTACTGAATGATGATGTCAATCTTTCAAGCCTTTTGGAAAAGGTACTTTGAAATAGTCTATGAAAGGAGGGGAGAAGTGTGATGCTGCACACACTGAAAGAGTTTTAGTACAGGGTGCCTCAGAAGTGAGTACCAGAGAAAGAAATGTCAGTTCTTCGTGGGCTTAGTCAGAAAAACTTTGTAACAGCAAAAAAATGGTCACTTTAGGAATAGACAGCCATGTTCTGGGCAGGTGTCAGGCAAAATATTCTTCTTGGGACTGTAAATTATTTTCAGCAGAGTCTGTTCTGTTGGAAACCTCTTGAGCCCAAAGCACAGGAAAACCCTGGGCAGTTCAGCTCCTGGGTACTGACATAATACAAATACAAGAAAATAAATAAATAAATAAGCAAGAGATTATTTTTCTTTTAGCCTCCTTTCAATCGCTTTCCAATATGTTGACTATATTGGTTGCACGCACCTGTGTCACAGGATTATTTTATGAATAGATGCTTTTCAGTTGTGACTTCAGCTCACAAAAATGGATTTTCATTTATACTGTGTCTGCATTGCACTTCTCTGACTGTGTAAGGAGGCTTTAAAATTGATGTGTGTTGCACTTAGAGCCACTTATAGCCACTTTACAGAGCCAGAGTAATGTCAAGGAGCTTTAGTGCCTGGGAGAAGAAGATGCACAGGCCTGTGCCAAGATGGAAGCTCTACCAGCCTTTTAAAGCAATCAAGTATCTTTGATTATAGAAATTTAAACTTCATTTACAGTGCAAAATCTGTTGAAGATACTTAAGTTTCTGTTTCCCGAAAAAAAATTCCTCCCCGATAAATTAACTACCGCTTCTTCCTCATGGAAAGAAAGACAAAGTGAAGAAGAGTTCTGGCACCATGCTCTGCAGTGCAGTGTGGGCTCCACTATTTCAGCAAAGGTCTTTGTGTATCGGAAGGGTTTGTTTTACTATCTCTTTTTGTCTTAACATTGGTTAAGTTTAACAAGGCAAATTCATATTAGGGAGAAAATAAAATATTTTTTGAAAAGGTTTCTTTAACAGAACTGCTTGGAATCCTCTAACAGTGTTGCTAAAGATTGTATCTTTACTATAGAAAATTATATTGCAGATTTTATTTAGCAAAGAGATATGAAAAAGTTTTTTTTTATTATTATTATAAACAGAGTCATCCTAATGGTTCAGTTGATTAAAAAAAAAAAAAATGTAATGCTGGATGGACTATGAATGAATACATTATTTTCTTGCTAACACTACCACAAGAGTAAACCAGCAATCTCAGACTACTGTCTAGCAGGTAACATTAACTATTAAATAATGACCATGCCATTCTGCTGTCAATACAATCTGAATTGAAATCAGCTTCAAGAAAATACCAAATTAAAACATCCTTTCAAGACCACTATTGAGTATAGTGCTATTTGTGTAATTTTGAATCACTTGCAGCCTGTTCCTGGCAAATATAAAGAGAATAAAGTCTGTTGAAAATAGATTAATCTGTTCTGGAAAGCTTGTCTCTTGACTTCATTTCTGTAGTTAATTAAAAGCTTGATATGTTGCTTAGTATTTTCCCATTTACCCTGATTTTCTTTGACCACTGGAAGGGACAGAATGATCAGGTGAAGTGCTGCTGAGGAATCCTGTTCGTTAAAGCTTTGTACAACAGTCTTCTTTTCATGCTGAGCTCAGATTTACTGGCAAGCATGAACGTGTGTCCTTTTCCCATCAATCTATTATGCTTTCTTCTCATATCACTCCTTTCAGAGAAGCTGTTGCTTGATCTGATATCACCAAACTACAGCACAAGGTGAAAAGTATTTAACCAACTATTCCCGCTCTGGTTTGCTTTATAAGGCAGATGGAATTGATTTTTTTTTTTTTTTTTCCTGCTGGTCAGCTTCTATTTCCACTATTCTAGGCTCTTGAAGTTTAAACCTCTAAATGTCCCATTCAGCAGCCATTTCCCACACCAGCAGATGTCTTGATCTGTGGAGGAGAACAAGAGAAATTGAAAGGCTGCTGATTAAATGAGTAAATATATGACCTATGCCTATTATCCCTGGAAAATATGTCCAAAAGGTTGTCTTTGGGTAATATTTGCAATAAAAGGCTAGTAGTTTTCTCAGGTGTGATAAAATCTGACCCTTCTTGCTTTAAAAGGTCTGATCTGCCCTACAGAGCGTGCAGGGATGGGTGTTGCAATTTCTTTCTTCCAGTGTGAGTTCATGTATGAAGGTGAGACTTCATAAGCTCTCCTAAAGCAATTGCAATTGTGGATATTTTACTGGCAGAGCTAAATGGAGACCCAAGTGTTTTCCAGAACGTATCGTTTACAGCAAAGCCTGATCTCAGCACATGCTATTGATTCGCTTTTGTTTCCTACTGCTGGCATTTAGCCAACAGGTTTTAATTCCTTCTGCACCTCTTCCTGCAACTAATCCATAGTTGGGATAGTGAAAAACTTGGGTGGTGACTGAAAGTTGGAGTGGTCTCAGCTTTTGTGTCTTTTTGGACACTGTTGTACTAGAGAATATTTAGGTAATCGCTTGTGCCAATGCGATGTACACATGGTCTGATTTTTATATACATATATGTGACGGGTATGCGTAATTGCAGAGATCTGTGAGGTCTGGGAATGAGACATGCATTACTTATATGTGACAGGTACATGGTTCTGTCTGTGACACAGCACTGTCAAGCTCAAATTTCATACTTGCATGGTTTGTTAAGGGATATATCTTCAGGGGAAAAAATACACATTCTTCCATAGCCTTTTTTTTCTAGCTCCTAGGTTTTGCAAGAGCTGTGTAGCAATGTTAGGGAACTTTCTATCAGTCTCCAGATATCACAAATTCCCATCCTTGTGCTATTTTCTCAACTGAAGGAAATCAGAGAAATATATATATATTTCATGGAATAATTCAGAGATGTGTTCAATTATTCAGCTGTAGGTTACTTTGAAATGCTTGTGCCATTATTTCTTGTTATTTTCGTACAGCATTATGTGTTATAATGAGAGTGCTATAGAAAGGATGTATTTGTTGATTTGGATTATGTGGAGGAAAGTACAATTAAGTGTACCTTTCTGGTAAAACTGCTGTGTATTTTATTCATATTCACAAAAAGTAACAGTGGAACAAACTGTAACAGAACAATCTCAAAGTCATATTGAATCACCACAGTGTTAAGCAGAGGTCCTCAGGTCCCTTAAAGAATGCTGCTTACCTGTCCTGGGGCCCTACCGCAGCACTTGGACATCCAGAGCAATTACCTGTGCCCAAATCACTGCTGCTTACTCTCACTACTTCACCCTTCACCTGCCTGGCTCTTAGACCTCAAAGAAACAAGCATGTGGGCTGGGGAGACACAGAGTATATTTGAGCCCCAGGAAAGGACTTTTTATGCCCCCTGTACATTTTGGGCATCCAACCTCAGCTTTCTCTTCTCTTCTGTCAATGGCAGTCATAGGGACACTGTAACCATGAGCATGAGAAGGACAAAAAGAATGCACTTGCATTTTAAAGCCTTATTCTACTTCCAGTAGGGACAGGTGGGGTAAAATGTGAGGCAGTCTGTCATTTCAAGTAGAGATGGGAAGGATTTAACAACACTGTTTTCAGCCTGCCCAGTGTTGCGCTCACTGCCCTCTCTCCAGCTCTGCCTGAGCACCCAAGGGGCTGTTGCTGAATTCCTGCTCTAATTAATGAACGTTATCAATGATAAATAAAGGATGTCTTATCTCCTTTTAGAGGTCTTATGCAGTGCTCTGAGCTCAGCTGTTCTGAAGACCCCAGTAAGATGAATGGGACATAGAGATCTATGCATCCTTTGTGTACCCATTCTCTTGTGTTACTTGCAGATCAAATAAATGGATGGGAACAGGATGTTGCCACTACATTACTTGATTTACTTACACTATTCAAGGTTGTGTTCAGGCAGTGGTGTATGTGTGAATTGTACATCATGCAGTAAGTTTTCTACTTTACTGCATCATCCGGTTTTGTGTGAGCTGGGAGCCAGGTTTGGTGCAGCTTTCTCAGTACCAAAGAGTACCACTCCCCACTGAGGCAGTTAAAGCAGAGGGACAGTGCTACCCAATTTCAAAAACCAACTCTCACTCACTGAAAGCTAAACCTCTCAAAGGTGCTCCAAGTGGCACATCAAAACTGCTGGTCAATTTTTAAAAAGGAGAGCATGGATTGATCTGGTTTCTGTTTGCTTTATCACATGGAAAGTGGACTACTGAGGCTGTACCAGTATTAAGTCAACGCTGCTCATCCTATTCCTTCTCTTTTTTTTCTTCTTTTTTTTTTTTTCTCACTTTTTTTTTCTTATTATTATTATTTTCCCCAGCCTTGGAAAAAAAGACAAACCTTACCTCTGTGTTGAGGATTCTGGGTAGGCATTTCCAGCTGGCCTGTTTTCCATAAATATCATTTTTACTTGCACTACATTTTTACTTCAATATACTGGTAATAGGTTTTATCCATCCTTTGCTTTAGCCCACACACCTTGTGAGACATGCAGTGCAGAAAGGTGAATGCAGGGTGGGTATTGAGGCACAGCAAGGGAAAGCAAGTGAAGAAACATAAATCTGCACACAGTTTATTTCATCCACCTGCTGAAGCAGAGCGATGCCCAAGTGTTGTTTTCTGCCTCTTCCTTACACCTCTGAAGGTTTACAATTCTTGTGTAGAAGAATTGGAAAATATTTTAGGGTTTTGCCTTCTAAGTAAATAAATAAAAATTAGACAGATTGTGTGTTGGATTCCTGTATGCTTCTTTTAGAGAACACAAGTGTCTGGAGTGTTTTTATTGTTCAGGCTCTTGAAAAGGCTATTTTGGGCTGGTGGAAAAGCTTATCTAGCACAGAGCCAGAAGGAATACAGCAACATATGTTTACCACAACAAGTTTCATCCCAAGAGATCTAGAAACAGTTGAAGAATGATCACACCAGTATACAAATCCTTGCAGCCATCCAAGCTCCCACCACTAACTGGGGCACCACCAGTCCCCCAGCTCCAGGGAGCATTCCAAAGAGGCAGTCAACACCCAAGTGCAAATAGTGGTGTAGGTGCCAGAGCTGATGCTTTTGCCCCTCTTGGTGCTGTTTGGGAACATTTGGGAGAAGTTACCATGAGGGTCCCCTGCATGCTCAATGGGTCATCACCAACCCTGGAGGTGTTGAAGGTCAGGCTGGATGGGCCCTTGGCCAACCTGATCTAGTGGGTGGTATCCTTGACTATGGCAGAGGGGTTTTATTTAGATGATCTTTAAGGTCCCTCCCAACCTGAGCCATTTTATGATTCTATGATGATTCTACAATTGCTCATCAGGGTCTGGTGGCAGTCCCCAGGTGTCTTCCCTCTTCAAAAAGCCAGGCTCAGCCCTCCCAGCCTAGGGGGTCTGATGCAGCCAGCCATCGGGCTGCCCCTGCAGAAACTGAGGGCACTTGGTCCTTACACCTGTGTCACTTGCAGGACTTCATCTGTTGTGGTGGTATAACTTCTGATTAAATACAACACCTTTAAATGGATGGATGTTATAAAAATCCTTCTATGTAACAGCATCAGTATTTTGCACAACCCTGCTATTGAATGGAGTATGTTGTAAGTTCAAGTTTATTTTTTTCTTTCTTTTTTTTTTTTTTTTTTTTTTTGTTTAAAGCTGATATAAAAGTAAATGAAAAATAACAACCATTGCAGTGAAAAGTGTGCTTCATAAAACAAATGTTTAAAAAGCCACTTGCTCCAGCTGTGGCTTTTATGTACGAGGATCTCTCAGGCAATTGTATGTGCTTACATAAGATGTCTTTCACAACATTTACATTTAAACCAGTCATCATCTCATATGCAGATCATTTATTCATCCTATAAATCACTGTTGTAGCTAAAAATGAAGATGGGGCTCTCCCTTTACCAAGCAGTAGGCTTCTAAATAGCCTAATATGTTTGCAGCTGTTTTAGAGATGTGGATTCTCTGTTTGAGGGTAATCTGGGGAGGTTGTTTTGCTTTCTCTTTGCTTTCTCTATTTTCTCATCCCTGGTGGCCTCTTTTACATTTTCTCACTTAGATATTTGAGCTATGAAAAAGGTATTACTCTATTCTATACAGCTTTTTTATATATATATAAAGCAAATAAATATATATATATTATAAAGGAACAAAGAATTAAATCCTTTCACTCCCAAATTAACCATCAAAGAGCGCCCATGCTGAAGCAATGAGGAAGGGACTCAGCTGCTCCCTAGAAATAACCAGAGAGGGGAAAAAATGTCAGGGAAAATTGGTCCCTATGATCATGGGGAGCAGAAAGACTATGCCAGACTGCAAGGAGGCAAACTTTGAAAAACTAATTTGCAGACAATTCACAGCTGGCACTGGAGCTGGGGCCTCAGAAGTCTCTCTCGCACAGATAAACATGTGAGGAAGAGGCATCTGTTGCATTTCAGCTGCCAAGGTCACACCAGCAGGAACAGACAGAGGGGAAGGGAAAAGCCAGTGGTACGGTCCGTATTCCTCGCAGCAACAACACAATGCCAAACGACTATGGCACTGCTAATCATGTGCCTTTGGAGCTGTAATGAGGTATTAAAATACATGTGCTGGCTCAAAAAAATAACCCTATTGTGGATCAAAAGTAATATTTTGGAGAAGTTTAGTCCACTTAAGTAGGGAAGTTTGACTATCTGTACACATTTGATTTTTAGGGTAAGCAAATCAGAGAGGATACATAAACCCAGGCTAGGTTGGGCTTGATGATCTTAGAGGTCTTTTCTAAACAAAAAGATTCTATGGTTCTATGATTCTATAACCCAAAAGTGAGTAGGGTTGAGATATCTATCATGTTCCCCAGAGTCATGCTCCAATTTGAGTAGGAAAGCGTTATGTGAAATAGCTCCAAGTTGCACACAAGTAAGCAGAGTTCACAGCTTGCATCCCAGCGTTGTCTCATTTGTTTACCTTGAACTGTGGGATCCTGCAACTAGGAGCAGCAATGAGAAACAGAAAACAGCTGAAAAGTGTTTCAAGTAAACCTATTATAATCACTTTAAACCTCATTCCCATGATCAAGTTAAAAATAGATGCACCTTAGCAAATCTTCTTGTGATGCACAAATAGTAATAACACCATAAGACTGGGACATCGACCGAGAAGTTTTTCTTGCCATGTCTGTTGTCTTTGTGTCTCCACTGCTTGTAGAGGAATATTGTCTCAAATAGTAAGAGTTTTCAAGCTTGTAGAAACATTTTTGTGTACCCCTTTAAGGAACTGATATTCACTGAAGTACATAATTAATAGCATTGACTAAATAAACTGGTTTTGATCTGTTAAACGAAAATACCACACTAAATTATGTTCTTAATGATCTTGGTCATGGGTAATAGAAATATGATGTATTTTTATCTGTAACTACATTCATAATTATTATTGCCTCTAGCACGTTCAGAGAACATTTGAAATCCTGAAAATCATCCAAGTGGATCCCCAAATCACAGAGATCCTCAGTGGAGACTCTAAAAGTTCACCTGGGCACAGAGGTGACAGCTCCTGTGAGGATGGAGCCTCATGACTAACACTTGGCAGACCCAACATGCTGTAGACCCTAGGGGAGAGGTGGCATTAGCAGGGCTGGTACAAGATAAAGCTAATTAATACATATATTTTTAAGCCAAAACTTTTTTTTTCCCTTCTATAAAAATATCTTTTGGAATATGGTCCTTGAGAAGAGATAGGTTTTGCTGAAAGATAGGGACTGCTTTGGAACCAGATGAAATATTTGTATAGTCTTCTACTAGAAACAAGGTTGAGAAGCAGCTCTGGGAATGGTGTGTATACAACAGAGATGCTCTGCCTTTGAAGAAATAGCTGATCTACCATCTCAGTGTTTCCAGTTCCCAATCCCAGCTGGGACCATTGCTGTTCAATAATGTGATATTACTGTTGTCACATTTCTGGAGAGGGGCAGGGCACAAACTGTTTTCAAAACTACAAAATTAAATTTTCCCTCTTCAAAGCTTATTCAGACAAGCACATAGCAGAGACCTCCAGAGCAAACAGACAGTATGCCTTGCTGCTTCGGTTGCCTATAAAAGCATAAACTCCTGCACAGGGAGTTTCTAACCATGAAACTCTTATGGTTTTACTGTGATCTGTGATAGGATCTGTAGTGGTGGAGCTACTTGGGGCTCTGACCACAGAGACCAGAATGAAGGGGGACTATGTGGATTTATTATGGATGAGACATTGGCATTGGGGCTGCAGAGAGTGAATTGGTCACCAGCACAGCTTGGCACATCTGCAGTACCATAATGATGCTGTGGACAGCCTGTTTTGTACAAACCTTTCCCTCTAATTACCTACTCTTTGAAATCCTCTAGGAAAGCTGAAATGGTGGGGGAATAAGGCAGCTGGAAATGTATTAAATCAGACTTGGAGATTAATTGGATTTCCCATTCCATGTTAGAAGAGCAGGGGCCAGGTGGACCTTCCTCTCCAGATAGTTACTGCAGGAGCTGCCAGGAGCTTGTGTCCCCTTCCTGCTGTCTCCCCCTGGGAAAGCAGCACAGATACCTACTGAGCACCTCTCACCTTGTGCTCTGTGGATCTGTTATGACAGATTCAGCAGTCACCTTTTAAATGCTAAAATCCATGGCTAAAACACTTTCACAAACTCCTCTCATAGTAGGTGTCTGTGCTGGCAGTCTGTCTCTCTTACAGAGTTGCCTTACTAACATCTCCTTCCTCTATAACACTGTATCCTAAAAACTGTAGTTTTAGCACTTTTCCTTTGTAACCTACTTATAAGTAGGTTTTTATATTGCCACGGATTGCCAGAGTATGCGTGTTCCTGGGCCACGTGTCCTCCCAGAAATTAAAGTAAACCAGGCAAACCAATGGGACCTGGTATGTTATGGTGTGAAGCTCAGAGAGACTGTCTGTACAAAACCAGACTATGTGCTGTGCTCTGCTGCAGGTAGCACGTTGCAGCACCTCAGGCACTGATGGTTTAGTTCCACAAAGAATTTCAAATATGTAGCTCTCCACAGGATATGATTTTCATCTGGGGGGGGGGGGGGGGGGGAGAGAGGAACATTAGCAGGCTGTACAAAAATTTAGCTAATCGAGTAGGAGTAATTTCTACTCATTTTGTCCACTGTTTTCAAATTCCTTGATGTGGTGATGAGGGGGGGATAAATAGCCCAGTGTGGTATAGCCAGAAGCCCAGGTTTCAAAAGAGCAGAAGGACTCTGCATCCACTAACTGTACCTGCTGCAGCTGCAGGCTTGCTCCTGTCCTTGCCTAGTCCCTTCTACAGATGTGTGTAGTTGGGGAGCTCCCTGTAAGCACAGACTGCTGTTGGATCTGGCCTCTGTAACATGCAGGGGATGGCAGAGCTCTGCACTGACTCCTGAGAGCTTCCATAATGGGACTGCTCCACCTTCATGGGCAGCAGAGACCTGCACCTACATGGGGGGCAGGGTCAAAGATAGCCTCAGTAAGCTGATCTGCCCTAAATTTGGGGGAGCAATAACAAACTGCTGTTTCTTCATGGTAATATGTGTGGTCATACACAATTGTTATTGTGTTTTAGCTAAAAATACTGCATAGGTATACTTTTCTTACAGAACCATTGCAGCATTATTTCCCATTTGCACCATAGAAAGCTTGCAGCAGTCTTTGAGCATGGGGGAGTGTGGTGGTGGAGGTGAAGATGCTCTCCAAGAACCCCTGGGAGCATTTTGAGACTGATCCCAGAGCACAATTCTGTTCCTGCCAGTCTCAGGGGAACAAGGCATTTCCCTTCCAGCAGGAAAGATTCTCTGACACACGTGACTAACTTGGTACAGGGTAATTGCAAGTTGTCTGCCTTACTGCAGCACTGTGAGATTTTTTTAAAACAAGCACTCTGGGTGAAGACGAGTTGAGAAGCTGGGGGCAGGTCCTGTCACCTGTCACTGGATCCTCTTCAGGTGGGATGGAAATGACTGTCCTGCTGCCGTGCTGAATGAGCCAATTGATGTTGAGTGGGGATGTCATTTGGGTGAATGTAGCTGGCACCTTGGTTAACTGAGAGCTGCCTGTGCTCACAGTGACGCTCCTGAGCTGTCCCAATGGTGGCACCGTGTGGGAAATGCAGATTCAATGAGGCTGTTCAGGGTTGGCAGGGCATGAGAAGGGCTTCCTGCAGCACACTAAATGGTCTCTGTGTAAATCCTGTCCGCATGGCTGCTGGGGTAGGCAAATCCTAATTCTTGTCCTGTGATAGGGAAGGATTAATCTGGCATACATGATGATGAAGACAAGCAGTAAAGTTGGTTGGTACCCTAGCACAACACAGAGGTCAGGATGGATGTCCTTGGTCCTGATAATGTGTGAGCAGATTATTCTGTGCCTGTAACGACTGAGTAGCAGTGTTCACTGCTTCCTCTTCTAGCATTGCCCCAGGAGGCATTTGGCAACCTCTGGTCCCTTCTGATCAAAGAAGGTTGGTGGCAGAGAGCTAGAGGACATAGCTGTCCTCTTCCTCCACATCCAGCAGCAACTGATGGCCATCTGGGGGTGTGAAACCCCCTGCACAGGCAGTGGACACGGAGAAGTACCACCAGACAGAGACCAGGGAATTTCAGTAACACTGGGATAAGGGTACCAAAACACTGGGATGTGCTGGGGGAACACTTGGAGTCATAACACACCTACGTAACGAGGCTAAGACGTATGAGTTTGCATAGCTAACTGCTGGACTAATTAGCACAATTAACTTCCTATGTGTCTAACAATAAGCTTATTGGAAAGAAACCTACAATGTAAGGAAGAGTGGACATTTCCAAAGCTAAAGAAAACTGCGTGTCTCAAATTGCTAACTGCAAAGGAATACACATTGGAAGGGCATGCAAGGGTTAATAGAGAGGAACAAATATATTTATTTCCAATAAAAGTGCCATTAAGTTCAGTGACTGACAGGACTGAGGGGTCAGGGACACTGTGGATGGTCTATGCAGTGAGAGGATCCATTTTGCAGAAATTTCTAGGACACACTGTGAGGAAGTGTAAAACCAAAACAGTTTTGTTTAGTTTGAATTCCTTCTGGGAAGAAAAATAGCAAAAGTGTGGAGTAAAGCAAGACTTCATTACTACATACAACAGGTGGGGAAATAGACCAAGCCGATTGGAAAATTCAAACCGATCCACTTGTACAAGCCCTTGAAAGTAATTCTGTTCTGATGGCTGGGGAAAAATGTCTGAGTGAGAATAACCTCACTATAAACATCTAGAAAATATTGTGACTTAAACTATTGGGACTAAAGAGATGAAATTGCAGTGTAAGCTGGGACTGTGTCATAGAATAACCCAGCAAGAGGTTGACACAGGCTATTAGATTTAAATGTAAATTATTGCTTCTTGTTAGAGAGGTGCTATTCACTTCTTTAATGAGCTGTTCTTAGCTTCTGGAGGCTGGGACCAGGCAAGGTTGTCCAGTTTCCTACCAGCACAATTACACGTTGCAAATTTTTTATGTTGTAGTTTCCATGAGCTGATGTGCTCTGTAATGGTGGAAATGCAGAAATACCTTCTGGTGCTGAGGGGCTAACCTCCAGGAAAGCTTGGCTTGCTGTTGGTGTGACCCTGAGCTGAGAATTAAATTCATCCCGGAGGGAAGGAGTGATTGCCTCCAGCAGAGCCATGTTCCTGGTGAACGCCACCTCGTATCCTAAACCCATGATGTAAAACTGAGGGACAAATGGGGCACAATCGCTTGCCAGGTAAATGCCCTGCTATTCCCTTTCCTTAGCAAGTGATCTGCTGGCTCAGCAGAGATCACAGCATTGTGACAGAGGATATTTAGCTTCACACAATGCTACAGCACGGAGCCAGGCTCTGGGCTGGATGCAGCCCAGCACAGTGGGTATGCTGGGCAGGAGGCGAGGAGGTGGAAAACAGAAACATATCAATTTTAGTAATCACCTAAAGTGAAGGTGTGCAATCCCAAATTGTGCTAGTCCTGAGCCCATTTAGAGCAGCCTTTGTGTTATGTCCAAGGACATGGGATCCCCTGGGGGCTAGCAGTACATGGTTTATGCTTCAGACTCAGCACACCCCACTTCTCCTTACCCCATACTGACAGCCACGTGGGCAAGTGGGCTAGGAAGGCTTATTTGTAGGAGAGATCTCTGCTGTGGCATGGAGTCTGCAGGGAAAGGGGTTGGGCAGTGTGGAGCAGGGCAGGCAGGGCAGTTCCTGTGTCACCCTGCATGAGATCGGCAGGGGCAGGAGGAAACAATATAGGGGACTTACAAAGTGCACCCATCACAATAGGGATTTGCAGAGGGCCAGAGGAGTTCCTTTTACCCTAATAAGCACGCCAGCCTCCCCGGGATGCATTTGCACTCTCAGCACCCCACCGGTGGGAACCTGCACCCACAGTGCATCATCCTCCAAGCCTGCCTCGTGGCACCGCTTTCCTTCTGCGAGAAACATTAAATCCTCAGTGATGGGAGGTGAGGGGAGTGCATCCTCCTCCTCCACCACCATCACCATCACGACCTCTACCACCACCACCACCACCATGACCATGACCATCACCATCATCACTACCATCACCATCACCACCACCACCACCACCACCACCCACTCCCCCTCCACCACCACAGCCCTGGGACTCCCAGCGTGGCCACAGTGGGGTTCCAGTAGCCTAGGGCTGAGCAGAGGGCGAGCGGGCGGCACAGGGCGAGGGGGCGGCCGGGGCATGCGCAGCGCGGGGGCTGCCGCCGCGGAGGTGGGGAGCGAGGACCACGGCGCTGCCTCCCAGCTCCCGGCTGCCAGTTGCTGGTTGCCAAGCAGTTATCATTGTTTCTGTGACGATTGCAGAGGCTGTTGCTAATTGAAGAAGCCCCCACAGCATCCTTTTCTCTCTCTGCTCCTGCTTCTGCTTTTATTTTAGAGGCTCAAGGGGGAAGCCAGCTAGACTAGTGATTTTTTTTTTCCTTTTTGACGTGGCGTTTTTATTTATTTCTTTTCGTGGGGGTGGGAAATTTCTCAGCTGGTGATTAAGTGATGGACTAGTTACTCATCCCTTTAGTCTTTGTGTGTGTGTGCGTGCGTGTATGTCTGAACACACACAGACAAGCTTACACACACACAGAGTAAAATCCTGTTTGCCACTGCAGTGGGCACAAATAGGTGAGCATGACTACAGCCAAGGAACAAAATGCATCAGGGAAACAAGCCCAACAACAAGAACAGGTAATGCTTATTTTCCTCGATTTAAAACAGACATAGATTTGCATTGTATAGCTGTGTTTCTTGTATGATTTATGATTTCTTGTGTGTGTGTGTGTCTTTTTGGTGTGCATTCCTAAAATTGCCAACTGAGTCACCAGTCAGTGGCAGGAGGAAAGTACTGTGTAGCTGGGCTCAAGGTCTGCTCTCTCGGTGTGCCTGGAAGCTGGGGGGGGGGGGGAGAGGCTGAAACTGTGCTATTTTTAACAGACTGCACCTCTCCCTCCAGGCTCAGGGGTTTGCTCTGTAACTTGTTCCCTACATGCATGTGTGGGGCAGCTTGCTGGGACAGAGGCCCCCTTTTGCTGCAGGTGGGCAGCAAGGCTCAGTGACAGCCACCCTACAGATGGACATAAAATTGCAGAAGTGGGTTTTGTCCTCTTACTTTGTCTGTCACTTTCAGGGTTGTTTTTTATTTTTTATTTTTTGGCTGATATTTCCTTGGAGGGATACCTCAGGGTACAGCTTGTGCTCAGCTGCACAGGTGCCATCAGTGTCATGGGGAGCAAAAGCTGCCATAAGGAGGGAGTTGGGGGAAATCGCAGTGCTTACACCTTATCTGAACTTGATTAATTTTTCTGTCTCTTGGTAGGCTCTTTATGTATTTCTGTAGAGGTAGAAAGTTAAAGACTTCATTCTCTGCCATGCCTCTTGGTTTTTAAGAAAGCATTCCTATTTGACTGCACTTACCCGGACAGGATGAGGTAGAAACTTTCCCTTTAAAAAAAAAAAAATCAGCGGGTGGCTTTAAAAAAAAAAAAAAAAAAAAAAAAAAAAAAAAAAAAAGAAAGAAAAGAAAAAAAAAGAGAAGGGGAGGAGGTGGGGGACATCCTCAGCTGTAAATGACAGGCACTACTAAAGGTGGTGACACTGGGGACAGCCTGGTGGCGATCCCCCAGCACAGGCGCAGCGGCTGCAGCCCGCCCGGCCCCGGGCGCATCCCGGCCGCTCCAGTTCCTCCCCTTCATCCCTCCTTAAACGCCGCAAGTTCTCTGCTTTAATCCTCCGTCAGGACAGCACGGGAGGATAATTTAAACAGAGCTCTCAGGGCACAAATTAATCCTTAAAATAGTTCTCCTCGGCTTGATAGGTTCTCGGCTGAGAACCTTGCACGGTTTTTTTTTATGTATTTGTTTTGTGAGTTGGTGCTTTTTTAACAAGATAAGGAAGGGAGAAGCATGGGGAGATGCTGGGCACCCTCACACCACAAATAGCACCATAAATTCTGCATTTCCAGGGTGACATTTTACTAGTGGCTAAAACGGGCTGAAGAGACCAGTTAAAACAAAAGAAAACAACTTTGATGCTGAGGGTAAAGAAACTGTGCCTCCATCTAATCTTACCTCTGTCATGCTTCTCTGTTTCTCTCCATTGCTTTTGGAATACGTATTTTTGTCACTGCTTGCTGCAGCCTAGCATCACCAGGCTGTGTTTCTGGGAGGAAGGGGTGCACACTGGCCTTCTCTAAACACAGAGGGCTGCGGGGCTGCCCCTTGCCTTCTTAGAGCTGTGTGAAAACATCGGGTGGGTAACTTGAGGAGTACAAGTCGGTTGCCCTTTATAAAGGAGCGCTGCTTTTATTTCAAGTGGTTTCACCTGTCAAATACCATTTAGCTACTGACTTGCCATGTCTTTGCTACTTCTCTCTTTCCCAGTGAAGTACAAAATGTTCAGAATAGGTCTTTAGTATTATGCAGAAACTTGTCTGAATACGTTCTATAACTGATTGAGTTGCATTTATATCCATATGGTACACTTAAATATTTTAAAGGTACACACTGTTTGAGCTCTGCCCCAGTGTAAGCATGAAATAAAAATATCAGGAATATATAAATATCAATGATATTGATGAATATTAATGTTTGAGTCTGCAAACAACTTTGCTCACTCCCATAATTTTTTTTGTTGTTTCCATAATACGATATTAGTCAAATGGCATTAGTGGGGATTTGAAGCTAGCCTGTGTCCTTTGATTACTGTGCACTTTTATCTTTTAACACCAGACACAGATCTAAACCTTCATTTTATTTAAAATAGTTCAAACAGAAAAAAGACTCCATACAAATTCTATTTCCAGCTGAAAATTGGCTTGTGTATTTCAAGAATTGCTGAGGTTCTTTTCTTGCATAAAAATAATCAAGAAACTGAAAATTGTAGCTGGGATAAAATTGAAAGTAAAGTGCTAGTCTGTGGAGGACTGAATCTTCTTCTAAAGCAGCTGCTGCTGTCGTAAAGAGGTTGTGACTCCCTTTTCTGTATTCATCGCTGTGACATCCCTGGGATCCAGAGGCAGGCAAGTGACACAGTTGGCTGTGTCCTACCCTCCTAACCCAAACAGAAACTGGGCACTAAAAGACATTGCAGGAACAGGGTGGGGAAAGCCTGCAGAAGCTTTGTGGGCATAAGTTAAAAATCTAATTTAGACCCACGTGTTTATACAGAAATCAAGGCAAGTTCTGCCTTGAGAGTTGCAAAAATTGTAATAGTTAGCAAATGATTAAGATACGGAGTTAAACAATGCACTATCTAACCTGCTTGAAGCCATGGAATAAACATCCCTTTCTTCCCTTTGTTAATTAAAAATGTTTCTATAGTTTCCTCTTGATAAGCAACATCGCTCACCTGCAAACTGGTTAAACTATTCAGAATTTTAATCATTTATCTCCTTGCTGATCTATTTAATGGGGCTGAACTTTAAGTCTTTTGGGCATCATGAACAGAAAACATCCTGTAAGTGGTATGTAACAATTTCTCCTACAGTCAAGTTGTGATTGCTTGATGAAGATGTAAGTCAGAAGTAGTTGCCTCTGTATGCTTTGAAGGTTCTGCCACAAATATATATATATATATATTTGTTTTTTAAATGGTTGTAGGTAGATACAGTGTACATGTATTGTGCAATTATTACAGTCATGTTTCTGCTATCTCTAGTGCTCAGAAGTCCATAGAAAGCCCTGCAGACACTAATAGGCTTTGGATCTGGCAGAAGAGAACTAGTGAATCTAGGTCTCTTTCTTGGAGATTGTTAGCTGGATATGAATATTCTATTAAAACCACTTTTCCATTAAAAAGAAAAAGAAGAAAAAGAGAGACAGAAAGGAAAAGAGAAAGAAGAAAATAGCAACAGCGGGTCAATTAAAGGGTAAATGTGCTGTGGTAGTTTATGCCTGCTGAAGCTGTTTGTATTTTAACATGACTCTGAAAATTTGTTAGGGTCTAATATATTTCATATCTGAGTTTAGCCTAATTCTTGTTACTTTTAATGGCCTTTGGGAATGCAAGTATCTCTACAGTCATACATAAAAATAAGGAGGCTGGTGGCTTGTTATTGTTGTTCTTTTTATGAAAGAGGCAAAATGAGGTAAAAGGCATAATGCTACTATGAGACTTTAAGTATTTTGAAAAATGAGTCAGCATACTAAAGATAACAGGATCACAGATTATCAAAGAACAACTTTTATAAAATGTATTCAAAGGTGTGATTGGTTAATTTCATACTTGAACACTCAGGATAAATGATTGTTCTTATTTTTTTCCTGCATAAAGAAGAACTGTCATAGACCTGCAGGGATTGAGATCCTGCTCCAAAATGTGCACATGTCCTAGAAGAGGTAGTTAATGATTGCTTACATGCAGCTCCATGTACAAGGCCAAAAATTAAGTGGGGAAGCAAAATAACTCGAGGGCTGCCTCTTATTGAAGTAAACTCTATGAAGGAGTGGCATTAGATCAATAAAACAGTTCTGCTTATTAACTGCCATTAAGATAATAAATTTTGAATTTTACAGAACAGATGAAATTCCAAATGATAGGTGTATTCAAATGGAGAGAGAGCACATTTACCTTGGAAAACCTAGGCTAGGCTCGGGAATAAGAGGATGAAAGATGAATATTTCATGTTCCTAATGTTCCCCTGCCACTCTGTACTTCACAGAAATAGCCTGCAGTGTGTTGCAAAGTGAGTACAGTTGGAGTATCTAATATACTATGCTAAAATGTGACTCTGTTTGAGTAAATTTGTCTAAAGAGGTGGAGGGAAGTATGTTATGCAGACTTCTTCCCTACACGTTTATAATTCAGGTCACTCTGGAATTTCTGTAGCAAGGGGAGTCAATCCCTGTGTGTTTTGTTGTCTTCCTTCAAGGTCATAAATAACCTTATTAAGATCTGAGTCCAGTGCTGACACTTAATTCTCAGAGTAGATTTAACTAAAAAATATGGCTGACCTTACATTAGGAAGTTGTGTGGACCCTTGAGGGTGAGAGGGATGGTATTGGTGTCCCAAATTATTATACACATATTATACACATTTTAAAGAGGCGGGTTATTTCAAGCTAGTTCTAGACTGGTGTGAATGTACATTAATGGATGAACAGCATCTGCTCATTTAGTTTCAACCACAGGGAAGCCAGTTTATATGCTCTGAGGCCACTCAGAAATGTGAGTTAAAGCTTGGTAATTGTGTACAATTGTGAGATTTGTTTCAGTAGTGCTCCTCTGATCTGAACAAAAATATTAGATGCATTCCACATCTTCAGCAGGGTTGGGGGGGATGTAGTTAAATAAATGTAAATTCATGTGATCTATGTTCCTGGGTCTGAAGATAATCTTAAGTGTTCATTTTTTTTTAATCTGAGGTGTGAATTAAAATCTTTCCAGATCTGCTCTGTTCACTTCAGGTCTGCCCAGCAAAAAGTTGTACCTGGGTGCCAAGTATCTTGGTTAATTGAAGCTTCATCTGAAAGACTACTAGTGTAGAGCAGTTTAAGGCATATATTATAAGTTGTGAATTTTATCTGTTGAAGTAGGGAATGGACTTTGCCCTTCTATTTGTAAATAGCATTCCAAGTGTATGTTAGACCAAGAAGAGCCACTAGTGAATCCTCTGTGCTTGGGGGGTTGAAATAAAACATTGTAATTTTGTGTTTGGAAGCAGACAAAAGTTGACTGGATCACAAGAAGGCTCTGATTTACAGTGCCATTAGCTTACATAGTCAGACTCCCCACTGCAGCACCCCAGTGGCATAAAATCCATTGAGAGTAATTGAGGAGCACTGTGACATACCTCTGCACTACCCAGATTCGACAGTGGGCTGGAAAGAGCTTGGCCTGGGGCTGTTGAACAGGTGGGAGTGAGTCTCCCAGGAGATGAGCTAATTTAGCATATTATCTCAGTGACTTGTGATAGCAAAGCTCCTACATTCTTGGCTGGAATTGAAAATTGTCATATCCCAAAGGTGAGTCCCTGCTTGTGAGAATCCCTCATTCTCACTGATTCGCTGCAGCATTCTGTCTCTAATTATTACAACTGTGTAGAAATCAGGGAGCAGTGTCTGCTTGTGGAAAGTGTCTGGCAAACAGAAGAAAGTAGAGAATTATGAACTTGTATAGAAAACAAAGTTGTTGGTTCTTGTATGTTTGTTTTAATGAAAGGGTTTAATATTAGGTGTTTAAGTGCCTAATTTATTTTAAAATATATATATTTTTTGATATGAGACAATACCATTCCTTGTTGATAACAACCCTGTAAATTACATACCTTATTGTAGACCCAACACAGGCTTTCTCCAGGAAGTCACAGAGAACATTTGTGTTTCATTCTGTTAGTGGTATCTGATCTTTTTCTCAAGAGATTAAATTTCCTTAATTGTGCTCCTGAGAACACTGTATTCAAGAACATGAAATTGCATCAAACTGGCAGTCTTTTCAAGCTGTTAATTTGCTGTGAGGAATGCAGGCAGCTGAGCAATGAGGAGGGGGAGACAGAGATGGAAAGGAACATGTTTGGCATAACACTGACATCTCAAAGGGAGAAGGCTGTAGAAGAGCTTTTCTGGTGTTCAGTATGGAAATGCAAGTGCTTCTGGAAGGCCTCAGGTGTGCCAACACTGTAGATCTAAGTGCACAACTTCTAAGGGGTTGTGTAATTGCATAGGATGACATTAGAGATTGTGTAAACTTTAGACTGTGCCTATAGCTTGACAGGTCAAGTGGTGATTACTCATGGTATGTGTTCTACCTCTGGTCCTTGGGACAGTATTGGTTGAGTGCTACTCTCTTCATGCCTGACATAGATACCTTATACTTCAGTCCTTCTCATTAAATCTTTCTTTTGTTGATAGGTCAGAATAATTTTTCAGTAACTTGTCCCTGAAGTTAACCAGTTACCTAGGTCTTGGGATAATTGGTTTGAACTCAGTAAGAAAAAAATATATATATTTAAAATTTTTATTTTATTTTATTTTATTACCTCTTAACAAAGAACATTCAATTCTTCACTCCAGTTGTGGTCCATTAGCAGTGCTATGCATTGCTACAGTCATTTCATGAACAATGTTTTTAGCTGCTTTCAGTTCTTATGCCTTTAATGATGCTTCTTTGTGATCTTTATAAAGCATTACATTGCCATGAATCGTGATCGCTTTGGACGATGTGAGAAAAGGTATTACTTTTAAATGATGTCGAGTACAATATTATTTATTATTTATGTATTTTTTTGTTTTGCATTAAAGACTTTTTTTTTCCTCCTTTCCTTCTTCCTGTCTTTTGTCCTTCCATCCTTCCTTCTCTAATTCTGAAGTGTGGTTTAAGTAGGTGAAATAGATTCAGAGAAGAGAGAGTACTGGCAGCAGCAGAACAACAAAGCTGAGCTTACCCCTTCTCCAAAGGGCAGCTGTGATTGTGGAGTAACACTGACTGCAGAAGTGAGAGGATGGAGTGGAGTGGGTTGAGCAAGCTTTCAAAACAATTCCTGAACATAAATTTGAAGAGAGAATTATATTTGAAATCAGTGAAGGTGTTCAAGAATAGAAGGATGAGTTAATATTATTTTCTGATCAAAGAGCAAAGTCTGAGTGGGATTTCAGGGATGGTCCAGTGGTTTGAGTATGGGATTTAGTGCTTCCTGTGTCACAGACTTCCCTTGTGGCTTTAAGCAACTATGTTAGACATAGTTCCCTGGCTGCAGTCAGCTTCTTGTAAGTATCACCTTATGTTGATTAAAAAAAAAAAAAAAAAAAAAAAAAAAAAAAAAAAACAAGAACAATGAGATCTCCTGAGGATAAGTACATGAAATATTATGAGCTTCTGAGATACTGTAGGAACTCAGGCTGTATGAGTAAGTACTCAAGATATTAGAGCGATGTACTCCTTGACATTTAGAGAATGTATGGCAAGAGTCATAGGAGAAAGTCTGAAAGTTAACACTCATTCTGAAGCATTAGATATGAATAAGAACTTCACTAGAAAATGATCAAGATAACGTTAAATTCTGGGAGGATTTTGGATAGTTATAAGCTGACTTGCAAATGAGAGAGAGAAAAATAAATATATAAATAAATCAAATTTGGGGACTGGATCAGATTCTAAGATTCTGGGAACCTGAAGCAATTTTAAACTTTGAGGTAAGATACAGATACATCTTTCAGCACTCTCTTGCATAGTGCAGAAAGACCTTTTCCGAGAAGGAGTAATTCAATTTTTATTTTTTGTTATATTTTTTTCAGTAGGAATACTGTGGTGTAATTAGAAGCCCACACAGATTAAATGGGAAAGTAGATAAAGGGATGATGAGCCAAGGATATGTGCAGTCAAGGGTAAAAACAAAACCTTTCAGAAGTGGAAGCCAGATGGGCAAGAGAAGCAGGCTGAAGTTCAGGGTCCAGGAGGCTGATGGAGAAGAGTTTCCTGAAAGTCAGGATGAGGTTATGAGCCAATGCTGAAGACCACAAGCCAAGTGTGAAGATCAGAGCCCGCTGCTTGCAGACAAAAATCCATTTACAAAAGCTGTGGATGTTGTGGAGGGAGCTATTAAGCATAATGGAAATGAAAATGGCTACCTCCCACCTCCTTGCCCAAACTATGCAGGGCAGGAAAATCCTCCATAGATCAAGCAAAATGAGAGAAGAGATGAGTGAGCTAAAGAATAACTGCTGTCTGGAGGAGTTATGGGAGCTACAGCAGAAGCACAGCAGGATTTGGTGTTTAAAGAGGCTTATGGAAGAAGAGGAAGCTTCCTGTAGGCAGTTGGTCTGTAAGGAATTAGTGAGCACATGGCAGCACCCTTTTGTATCCCACATGGAGATGATGGCAGAAGCAGGGAGGTAAATTATCTGTGATCATGTTGCATAGGGTTAGGGTGATGGCCCTGCTCTACGGAGCAGCAATGACACACACCATTCCCAGGAACACAGTCATTGAAGGGTCTCAGCAGGCTTTGCAACCTTCCCAAGGGCTCACAGTGAAGAAAAGAAGCTGCTGTCCATGTGGGTGATGTGATGGCACCAACAGAGGAAGGGGTTTCAAGGTGAGAACTAGCCACAGGCTTTGTATGATAAAGGGAGTTCAGAGCATTGCTTCTTCTCTTGCCTTTACTGGGCAATCTTGATGTATCCTTGAGCAGTGCCTTGTCTCAGTTTCTCCATCCTGTAACACACTGCTAACTGCTTATTTACTTGCTTTGAGGGAATCAGGGAAGACAGCTATATTTTACCACCTCTCAGACTCCCTCTGTCTCCTCATAAATACCCTGCCTTCAAAATAAATACTTAATAATGCATTAAATGAAGTCTCTGCCTTATATTCTGTCATATGGGAGGGCATGGTGGGAAAAAAAGCAGCAACTGGCTTTGCCAGTTGAGATGATCCCTGGAAGAACAGGAGGGGGAAAAAAAAAGTTAAGCTTCTCTTCTTGCACAGGGAAACAGTTCTGCTTTTCTCCTTCTCCCTCATATAACTCATCCCTGGGTTATATGATTACCTGTGCCCTTACTGTTGCTGGAGTAAAACCTTCTTTTGAGAGAGAATGTGTGCTAGATGCATGATGTATGATGCATGGTGTATGATGGTAACTGGCTAGAAATGTATGGCTACTAATATTATGAGATATGATTTTGTGATCAAAACTGCAGGTGGCAACATCAGATGGACTATTTCTCAGAGTGGGATTTTACCTACCCTGCTGGACAACATCTGGTCACAGATGAACAACAGGGACTCTTTTGGGATCTTCTCTTGTTAAATAGCCCCATAGTGCCAGCATCATGACCAGTAGCCTTTGTGAGAGAGGCTGGAGATAGGACAGGGAAATCTCTACGGTCCTTGTGGAAGGAGGGGTGACCTGGGGAGAGATTTCCCCATCTCCATGACCACCTTGAAAAAGTCAAGTTGTAAATGAACATGTGCAGGAGGACAGGCTAATTTTATTAAATTGGCATGTGCTGGGATGGAGAGAGTTAGTCAACAGGGTTTCGCAGTGAGTCACTGAGAGAGCACAAGCATCTAGACATCATCCTAGACATCATGTGTTGCTGCCTGAAACTTCACATGTCCTTTGCAGCTCTTCAGTGGTCATAGGAAGAGACAACCTCTTTGTGTGGGAAAGCCTCGTGCCCTTGTTGCATCTGTTCTCATGGATGGGAGTACATGGGAGTACACAAGTCCTGGCTGGGTAGGGAATCAAACCCTGAGTGTGTCTCTTGGTGAAGGAGGATGAGACAGGAAGAAGTACTTAAGAAGATTTAAATTGAGCTTACACATGAAAAGTTTATGAAGAAAAAAAAAATAGAAAGGAGAAGGGCGAGAGTTTCTGTGAAACTATAAAAACAGGCAAGTCTCAAGGCTGCACTGTTGTTGGGTTATTGTTGGTTGTTTTTAACCCTTCAATTACATCCTTTGTCAGTCTGAAAATAAATAGCTGTTGTTTTTATTGTTTATAAAAACTAACCAAGATACAAATAAGTGGGAATTTTATATAAGGGTTCATAATGCCAAAGTAGTTTATATTACTGCTTAACTGCTGCTGAGCTTGAAATTGGGAAGATAATAAGCCTTCAACTGAAGCAATTAGTCTGCAGTTTTTGACTCCATTACCTTTGCTTATGTTTGTAGCCAAATAGTTACATGCAGATATTTAAAGCTTAGTTGTAGTATAGTATTGTCAGAACTGAATTCACAACTTAGACATTAATTTATTGTTAATTTAGCTTGTCAGAAATATAATAATAAATATGTAATTGATTGGAGGTAAACACATACAGTGATATATTATGTAGAATGTATTTCAGGTCTTTAATTTACCTTAATTATATGATGTGACCAACCTCTTAACTTTTTTTTTTTTTTTTTGTGTGCGTGCAGGGCTTTAAGGGATGTGATATTTAATCTTCATATGGCTGTAGTATTTAAAGAATGTTACATTAAGTTGTAACCAGCCTTGAGTACACTGACAACCTCACACTTTTATCTTTCCATTTTCATGGACAGGAGCAAACAGGTTATTTTTAAATGCTTGTGCAACATTTTGTGACTCTTAGTAGAGAGGAACACAAGGATGTACAGGGAAAACATGTGGCAACACAACCCATATTAAAATGAGAGAGGAAAGATACACAGTCATTGTTTACTAGTTGTACAAAACCATCTACTGCAAAGTAGATGATATAGCTTGAGGGAGGTAATTACCAAAAACTTCATGCTCTTTATGTTTTTGAGGCACTGTGGTAATAGATAAAGGAATTGCTCAAGGTAGGAGGAATTTTTTAATTTTTTCCTAAAGTTATGTTGCTGTAGATGTCACTGTGCTGAGTGTAGCAAGTAATGACTGTTCCTTGTGACGTGGGAAATTTGGTCCCAGACTTGTATCTAAATTGCATTTCTACTTCGTAAGCAATCTTGACACTTCACAGTTTAGTAGAATCTAACAATACTAGTAGTCTTCTTTTTTATATTTTTAATGCCCCAGTATGTCTGCTGTAAAAGTTAATTTACAAACATTGCTGAGAATGCTGATCCATTGAATCTAATGAGTATTTGAACTAATCTTGGTGAACTTAATCAGTGGAGGCTTCAGTTGCATTAAATTGAATTCTTTGTGGTCTTTTCCTTGTAAGGTGTAATACATATTTTTACATGAATTATATTGATGCTTGGCATTGCTGTTGCAAGTCATGATATAATTAGAAGTCCTATTCTCACACTGCAAGCTAAACCAAACAGGTAAAACAAAGAACAGTTTGTGAATGTAAGGGACGGGAAAATCCAAGGAGAAATTGATTGAAATAGCCCTGGAAATTATTTAGCTCATAAGGCTGATCCATTTGTAAAATTTCTAGTGATCAGTGAACCTTTTGACTTTCCTTGCTGGAGGCTTTTCATTTTTTTCTTGTTTATTTGAATAGATATCTCTTGGTAGGACTAGCCAACTTCAGTTACTATTCATGTACTTGATGAATGTTACCTTCCTACTCATTACATATGTAAGGTTTATAGTAAGTAAATAGATGATGTCATCTTTTCTCTTTGTTCTCTCTCTCTCTTTTTTTTTTTTTTCTCTTACTTTTTTTTCTCTCTTTTTTTTTGTTTGTTTGTTTGTTTGTTTGTTTGTCTGTTTGTTTTTCTTTGGGGGGCCTGTTAATATTTTTACCCCTTGTCCCCTTGTATATACTGGGCTTGTTAGTTTCCTTCTGTTCTCAGCTCCTAGCTGTGGTGACGCAATGAGCCTGAGTGTGCCCTTCTTACTCAGTCTGTGTTTCTCCCTCCACCTGACATACTTGGCAAGAGAAGGAGGCTGACCAGAAAAGGAATAACATATATTAAGCAGATGGTCTCCAGTCCAAGTACAACTCTGTTGTCTTGGCCCTGGCATTTCATGCAGAGAAGGCTGTGTGAAGGGATGTTAAAAGTATTAAGACTGGACATAACCCTAAGTACTTTGCCCAGTTGCCTGTAGAAAACTGAGACTTTAAACCTGCAAAACCAAAAAAGTTGTAATTGCCAGTTTTATTCCAGCTAACATATTCTATTTTCATCTGTATTTTATGATAGAAAGAGCTGAATATTTTAAGTGGCTCTTCTTTGTACTAGTCTGTCAGAAATGGGAGAAAAGTTAATCTGAGAAGTTAAACTTCTCTTCGGTCATCTGCTTTGTGAAGTCTGATGGAGCTCTGGCATGAAATGGACTTCAGACTTAGGACCACTACAAAAATCAAGCCAAGTTTACATTCTGGAACAAGTTTGCAGGCCTGGTCTCCTGATCAGTTTTTTTTGTTGTTGTTGTTGTTTTGTTTTGTTTGTTTTTTTTTTTTTTCAGAAGATTTATTGGGTAAACCATTAGCTAACATCCTCTAGTATCTGGGAAAACATTGTTCACACAGATCTCCTCCTGATCTGGAGTTGGGGAATGACTAGAATGCACATGGGGACCAAAACTCTGTCTCCACTGCCTCTACAATGTCTGGTATTCTTCCAAGAAATTCCTATAGGTTCCTAGAAATGCCTGGAGGGTCCTATAAACTTCACAACTTCTTTGTCCACTTATAATGCTCTTAGCATCTGTGTGGGTCAGTAGATAACTTGTCATCCTGTACTTCATGCCAGGAAAAAAAATATATTTTTTTAAAATCTTTATTTATTTATTTATTTATTTGGCTTTTAAGCAGCCTGAGGTGAATTACAGAAAGCCTACAGGGATCAATGAGCACAAGGCCACTGTCACAGGCGGCTGAGCCAAGATTTTAAGTCTTCAGTGTTTACCTTGCTGTAAATTAGAGATACTTGAAATTATGTTTGTTTGTTTGTTTGTTTGCTTGTTTTTTCTCTCCATAGAATGCAGTTCATCCATGCAGGGCTGCTTCCACTAAATCTCCTAACTCAAAATATTTTGGGAGACCTTTCAAATCTCCACATTGAACACATTTGGATCACAATCCTAATTTCATTTAAGAATATAAATATATCTACACTAAAGTGGACGATCAGAAAGTTTTACATTGAGATTTGAGAGGATGGGGCATTACCAAACCCAAGAAAATGGGTTCTGAAAACTGTTTTCTGCAGCCTAAAAGAAGTTAGAAGTTTATGGTTTTGTTCGTGTGGGTTTTAAATACCTAATAACTCAAACTTTAAAAGAAACTGAAAAAATAGATGTGCCAGAGGTTTGGGGAAACAGTTAATGAGAGATCACAATGAAGCAACATGTGTCTGTTCTTTCTCTGTTTTTTCTGTGTGTAGGGGACAATGATACACATTCTTCAAACTATGTTCCATATCATGTTTCTCCTGTTCTATCCAGGTTCTTATATTTTTAGTTGCAAATACCTATGGGTTGCCATAAACATGAGCTCTAATATCCACTGAATGTCTTTTTTGTTTGTTTGTTGTGTTTTTGTTTTTGTTTTTTTTTTTTTCCATTTTTTTTTCTTGGCCCATTTCTTGACCAAATGCTTTATGTCAGCCAAGGAGAAACTGTTTTTGTGAGGGAAAAAAAGAATTAATTTGTTTCAAGCCATTCACCAAATACTCTTTGTTCTTTTACATGTGGTTTGCTGCTCATCAGGTGTAATGCATAACTTGTATTTATTTTCATTGTTGAAACTGCTGATAAAACAAGAGATGACAATTCCTCTAAGGAGATGGAATTTAGGTGACATTCAGATATTTATACTTCATTACTTTTCATTGACTTGACAGTTTCCATAAAGTTTCCTTCCATCATATAAACCTTCAATTACCAAATGAAGATTAGTCCATGGCCCCAAGCCAACAGACTGTTGAACGACATTTTTATATTCTTTATCAGCATGGATAATATGACTAACTCAAGAATAGATCAAAGTCAGTTCAGAGTTTCTTCAGGATGGATTGTGCTGGTAGTGCATATAAGTGAAGACCTAAGTTTGTCTGAAAAAGGTGTAGCATTCACATGCACATTTGCTCCAATTGTCTTTGCAAATATTAACCATTGTTACATTCCATTGTCTTTCATATCCTGGGAGGGAGGAGAGAATACACGAAAATGCATGTTAAGCCGTACTATTAGCTTAAGCAAACAAACCTATAAAATCATTTATGTTTGTTTTGAAAAATCGGAATGACCAAGAGAAGGCTATGAGCTTTCTTTAAACAAGAAAATTCACTTGTGACTCTTGCTTGCAGGAATTATGGCTTTTAGGAAAGAAAGATTTTTGCAGAAGTAGCTGCTGCTATGGCTAGCTCTCTGAACTCCCTCCTTTCCACCTGGAAGGGGGCTTGTAGAGGCATCAGGTGACCAAAAACATTTGCTTCCCACTGCTTAGCTTCAGTGTGTACCATCAGTGTCTCTGTTGCAGTGCTCACTGACACCACAGAAGGGGCACATGGCTGAGGATGGCACTGAAGACTCCTGTCCATTTTTAGCAGCAGATTTCGGTGCCTGCAAGCCATTTACTCCTATTGTTTCATTTTTATTTTATTTGTTGTTGTTGTTCAGTTCAATAATACTTAAGCTTCGGCCACACTTGAAAAAAGCTGAGGTAGTTCCTAATTTTTTTATTTTTTTTTTTTAAGAACATTTGTGACAAATATCCTCCTGTATTTTATCTTGGTAATACTACTGAAATATACAATCCTGTTTGTTGTGAAGTGAAGGCACTCTGTATGGATGAAACACAGTTATAACCACTGAGCAAGCTGCAGAGTCTTATTTAGATAGCTGGGATCTGGCAGGAGATGACCAGTTAAGACAAAAAGCCAGAAAAAAAATCAAATAGCTGTAGGAGATGTTGAAAGTAACAGATGAGAAGAAGTTGCTTGCAGAATTTTGATTCTACACAATAAATTATTGTTGGCAAATTGAACTGCTGCCTACTTTTCAGTGATATTACAGAGCTGGAAATAATGCATATTTTGGCCAGACAGTCATCTAATGTCTTTTATTGACAGGCAAATAAAACCTGAATGAAGAAAAAGACTAATTAATCATTACTTCATGTAACCTTTACCAGCATGATACAGTCTTGACATTTGAATCTTAGCGTGCAGTATTCATTTAAATTAGGCCTGTTTCTTGCAGTAAGATCCAGAGGAGAAAAAAAAAAAAAAAGACATGGAAATACTTCGGGAGGTTTCAGGGGAGCCTAATAGAGTTAGGTGTTCGAGTCCAACCAAAAATGACAGTTTCAAATGTTTTAGCTTTCTGTTTACCACATAGTTGTAAATAATGCCCAGGGGGGAAATTGTTGAGTTGTGATAAATTGTTGAGCATCCAAAAGCTATTGCTGGTCTCACTGGGGACTGCTGCAAGCTCAGTGCTCTTGAAAATCCAGCCAATTATGTAGGTGCTTATGCATGAGCTTTGAAGGCTCACTTTTCTTGTGTATTAAAAAACATGTTTTTAAAAAGCTTTCCACTGTTACTAGCCATTTATTTTTCCCTATGTTTTCTTCTGAAAACAACTAAAAAGGTAACACACTTGAAACAAACACATTTGAAGTGCCGTGTAGTCAAATGATGGCATTTAATTTTAGGAAACCAAGGGAGGTCTGCTGGTTAGTATTAAGAATGCAAAGGTAACAGTTTCTCAGACTTTAGGGCACTATACAATCCTGTTGTGTTTTGTCCTTTTCTTTGCACCTAAGACATAAAAGTAAAACTGCATTGTCATTTCAGAGAATATATATATATATTATATATTTATTTATTTATTTATTTTTTAAATTGAAATATGACAGGCAATGAAAGGCCTCAGGACATAAGATGCTCTAAAATAACTATTTATTATTAACAATCATTATATTATATTATTATATTACCAGTAACTATTAACAATAAAGAAATATAATTATAGGCTTACAATGTTTAAATATAGCCTCCTTAAAGAAAGGTGTATGTTGCTGAATTAGCTCTTTCAACATATAAGGAGTTGCATAACAACGCTTTATGCTTTCTTTGTGCTTTATATCTTCAAATTACTTTTAAAAACATTTTTCCTGACATCTCGGTGATGTAGGTAATCTGTATTACCCACACTTGGTGGAAAGGGAAATTTTATATGCTCATGAAGTGACTTGCCAAGGGCTAAATGCCTCTTGTGTTTCAGCCTCCAATCCCATGCAGTACAATGTTGTTCTGTGCAGTGGGGAATATTGGTTTGTGTCAGTGCTGGCTCCAGGTAGTTTGTTGCAAGATGCAGATATGTACTCCATTGTGTAAGCATTTTGAAAAAGTTAACAACGATTTCTTCCTCTGTTCCTCCCTTCCTCAGGTTTCTGCTCTTTTAAATAAAATCAGACACTCTTGGGTTTTTCAATTTTTGTGGGCACCTCTTGAGATTTGACAACCATTTCAAGTAAGCTCTCCTGCATGCTAACACTCCATCAATAACACTTGTGCACACAATGGTTATAAAAGTTCATGTGTACATACAACACCACCATGAAAATCATCAAACAAATCCATGTGCATGTCAGCACCCATTGAACTCAGGGCCTGAGAGCAAGAAATCACTGCCTTAAGGCCAAGATGTTTCCAGAAAGGTTCTGGACAGAATCTCTCTTATTTGAGACCCAGCATTTTCCAATTTCCACTGGATTTCTACTGGCCTAAGTAATAATTGAATTTTGAAAGGAAAAGCAGAGTTGTACAGCACTCTTGAACAATGGCTTATCTCTAGAGTAGTGAATGTAGTGCTTCCACTGCAGATGGTTTTAACTTTGAAGTGTTTTGTTATTTGTTCCTGAAAGAAGAAGTAATTCATGACATGTGCTGATTTGTGTCAAAAAAAATAAAATAAATAAATAAAAATAAAAAAAATAAAAAGTAAGTGCCATGGGTGAATGCTTTGCAGTGACAGGAGAAAATGGGCCCTGGTACTGCCTATTGGATGCACTAACATAACCTTTTCTGGTATCTGAGTGCCTGATGATTCCTAACAAATTTATTGCCACTGGTAGGGATGCTGCTGTAGATTATGAAGCCTGAACAGAATATTTTGGTTATATGCTTAGCCTTAACTATGTCAGGCTGCATGCTTACCTTTAAGTTGTGCTCCTCCTTCTCACAGAGAGAGGACAGAGGCACCAATATTTTACCCATTTTATCTCACACCTGTCTCCCAGGACTTCAGTACTTTCAATGCCAAATTGGCCTTTTGCCTAGAAAATTCTGTATCTCCTGTCCTTACCTGACGGTGACTGCAGTATTTTATAACCTGCAAACGTGCGGGCTTCCCTTAAGGGGCAAAATATATATAATTTAGTGGGCAAATAGGATTGGCATGTGAGAAGTGTTAATAGTGTTGTTTTTAGCTCTCCTACTGGACAGCTATGCAGCCATGGGTCACTGAGATGGAATGAAGAAACATGATGAGGCTTTCAGGAAGATCCCAGTTTTTGTGTTTCTGGTTTTCATAGCAATTTCTTTTTCAGTAATCCACAACTAATGAGAACAAGAAGGGTCTAGAGAATGTGTGGAGGCTAGAGGAAAAGGAGCCGTACCTTGAAAACATTAAATATAACACGATAAAAATCTGTGTGGGGAAGAGGAAAAATGTTAATAAAATATATAATTATTACCCTCTGTTTTGTTGAGTTCTTTCTGGCAATTCTGCAGCTACAACTAAACACAGTTTCTTTCCTGAAGTACTTTAGGTGGGCTTTCCCCTTCCTCATGGCTATTTCAGAGTAAGTGTTGCAGAGCTGTCTGGACACTCCTGCATTTTCCAAAAGACAAGGATTCTGGCATTTGGTTGACTGTAATTATGGGTGTTTTCAAGGTAGCCCTTTGTCTCTAATAATTCTAAATGACTTTCCTTTCTTGGTTTAACAGTTCAGTTCTAAATGTATTTATAATACCTACACTCTTGGTTGTTTGATTAATTTAAAATCCTCTGTAAAGGTACACAATATGGAACGATAATCACAATATTCCTTTATTTTTCATTCAATCCATGTAATATCAAGCAATGCGTACAGACATGCACATGTAAATGGGTATACTAACCCACCCAAAAGAAATTTCTCCTATCCAAGGAAACAACCAAATAAGACTTGAGCCAAATAGTAGGAAACCTGAAAAAAAAAAAAAGCCCAAATATATAATTTAACAGTTTTCAAGTAAAGATGTCATTACTGGTGAATTATTTATTTATTTATTATTATGGGTAAATTATTTGTAAGCATAATTTGGGAATGATGAGTTTACTATCTTGCTATTCGGGGCTCTAGCTGTTAAAGGAATCAGAAGGTATGTAGAGACTGAAAGAGAAAGACAGATGGAGGTTGAGGAGATTAAAATGTTACCATAGAGTCACAGACTCCCTTGTGCTCTCACTGGTCCTTGTGTTTCTTTGTGATGGTGGTGGATGATTTGTGATATTTTTGATTTGTGATATTATGTGATTTGTGGATGATCCACAAATTTTTTACAAGTTATATAGTTCACTTTTTTTTTTTTTCCCCTGAATTTCAGAAGTGCTAACATTTCTAGCTGAAATTGAACTAGATAAGAGTTGTACTTAACTATATGAACTTTTGAAAATTAGTCTGAAAAAAAAAAAAATCAAATCTCAGGCATCTGAAATTGGACACCCTAAATTAGCAAAACATTTGTCCTTGATCTTTGTCTGACTCATCTCCCCATCTGTGCAATGGGATAATATCCTCTCTTCACCGCATAGAGGTGCTGTGGAAAAGAAGTGATGAATATCTAAACCACTCACATATTGTACTAATGAGCTCCACAGAAAGTGCTGTGAGAATATTGGTAACATTGCTTTTAAAGCAAGTTGGAATTGCATGCTGCAAATAAGGCCATGCACACAATGGTGAGGATCAAGTGAAATATTGAAGAGACCTCGTTATGTGTGAGCACCAGGCACTTGGTGCAATGAGTGAGGCAGTTGAAAGCATGTAGGATGCATAATTATACACTAGCACAACACAGGTGAACAAGAGGATAAATTGTTGCTTGTGAACCTTGAAGCTTAAATCTGACATTTCCCAACTTAATGCTTGCATGTGAACTTTAACCATCTTTTAGGGTAGATGTTGTCTGTTATTGTTGAACAAGGGTGAGATTGTCAAAAGCACTTGGCTCTCTCCTGCCTCTGCTGCCAGCAAAGATAACAGGACTTTATGGATTGCTTTAGTGGGAGCAGAGTTAGGCCAGTTCTGAGTGTTTTTCGAGTCACAAACTATGATTTATGTAGCAAACTGTCTCAAAAAATACACTCAGAAAAATGCAGTACTTAATGCTTGAACTCTGTGAAGCTCTTGTCATTTGTAAGGGCTGTTAGCTTTGTCTATTAAGAACATCCTTGTACGTGATATGCTAAAATTAGGAATTGGCAGTGTTTATTGTTGTTTGCTAGTGCATAACATGAGTATGCACATTTTCTCTTATTAACCTTGAATGCAGAATTTCATTGACCTGATTCTAAACATCAGAAACCAGGAACCTTGAGGTAACCTACAAAGGTTTTTATCTGACATGCTCCAAATTGTATTTAAATGACCCAGAGCCAAGTTTTAGTATTATTTATACTACCGCAAGTGTCAGAGATCAAAACCTTATTGTGTTAGTTTCTTATCAGACACTGCCATGAAGATTTGGTAGTTTAAATTGAAAAATAGTAAACATCAGGTTTCTTATACTTGTTTTACACACAGAGAAGGCAAAATGCGGCCAGCAGGAAGATGAGTTTGTTTTTCATTTGCTTACGATGAGAAGAGATTTCCTCAAAGTCAGACATGAAATCTTTAGCAGAATCACAAACAGAATCCAGAGCTGTTAAACCAGAACTATAACTTTAGCAGTGTTAATTCATTTCTATTCTCCTTTGCAGAGGTACTCTTCTAGTCTGTATGGTGAGGTTTTGCTTTATTATTTTTTTTTTATTATTATTATTTTTGCCATCCTTTTAAGATTTCGTACGTCCTTTCCACATTTGAGATCTATTGTTATTGGCAAATAATTATTTTCCTCTGCAAAAGAGATTTTTTTTTCATTGTTGTTTTCCTCACACCACATGCCATGTTTCTTCTAGACTTTGGAAACAGAAGTGTTCTGAATGCAGTGCTACAGGATATTCCTCCCAGCCCCAGCATAATTTTGTAGCATACCCTTGGCATAGACTCCCTGATTCTGCATATTTTCGTAACAGTAAAGAAAAAATATCTTAACTGCTACAGTTTATTGGGCCTTGTGAGGAAAATATTTATTCCATAGAAATTAAAGAAGCAAATATTCCTCAAGTTGAGAACCTGAAGCAAGCTAGCAACTGAATAGAAATAGCTGTCTTAATTCCAGGAAGCTGTCCACTTTCACTAACTAAAGTGCTTTGGAAAACTTCTGTCAACTCTCTGTCATGGAAGCATGTTTGTCTAGCATACTATCTTTTTTCCATTGCTTCATGGGTTCCATCCTACCATGGTGAGTTGTGCAATTATAATTATCTTTTAGTAGCACAGATATAGCCAGGTACAAACTGAGATATCTTTTAGTAGCACAGATATAGCCAGGTACAAACTGAGATATACATCATAGAAATGTCTGTTTGCCATACTAGAGAGGGTTTATCATGCTGAATTCTCTTTCTGAGACTACCACATCTAGAGATAGGTAGAGAGATGAAGATACTATCTTTTCTAGGAAATCATTGTCTACATCTAATTTAATTGACTTTCCAACATCCTTTACTCTCTTTTAGCCATCAACTTTAACTCGTAGTTTTAACTTATCATATATGTATTCATATTACAATAATATCTGGTAGTTCTGACCATGTGTGTAAAGCCATTATGACAGTCACTGTTTCCAAAGAAAAGATCTATGTATAAAACAAAAGAGTATGCATAAAAATAAAAAACAAAGAAATAGGAAGACAATAGAAAGGTCTTTTTTTTTTTTTTTTTTTTTTTTTTTTTTTTTTTTTCCCTAGGATTTGTTAAGGATACTAAAATACAGGGTTATATATCAAGCATATTATAATATCTAGGATCCTCATTCAACAGAAATGAATGATGAACTCATCTAAAAACTGTGCGACTTTTTAAAAATCTGTATTTTCTTCAGTGAGACTGAAAGGGAAGGAACATACATTTTCAAGCAGAATCTTTTCTCCCATTTTTGTATTCAGGAGGTTTAAGTTCTACGTGCAGTTCAACAAGCCTGGCTGGATGGTGGCACAAAAGACTCTGCATTGCTTGTTGCCTGCAGTGGTTCTGGCACCACAATTCAAAGGGGAAATTGAACAAAGTGATTTAATTATTTCTTCTCTCCCAGTATCTCTTCCCTCTGTGCTTTATGAGTACTGAACTCTCTATTTTAAATTTGTTTTAAATCACATTTCTGTATTGTTTCATTTTTTATTGTGGTTATTATCCCTCCCCCAAAATATCTAACAACACCAATGAGATCGTAGGAATCCTTATGATGAGATTTTAAATGTTAGATATAAATTAGTCTTAGGAATAAAAATGATTCATTCCCATGCACAAAAGGAGTATATCAATAAATCTCTAATATTATGTGTTAAATGTGTTCTTAAGTGCATTTGGAATTTCACATGGTGTGCACTTATATAAGCCCATCTCAAAGAGATTAGCAAAATTCCAGATGTCTCTGTGATTTGGTAGTTTGAAACCTTACTCCTTTATCTACCACACTTCAAGATTTATTCCTAAAAGGAACAAAATTTCTATTGCTGAAAGACTGGGAGTAAATCCCATGTACTGGTGCACACCTGTTGGTTTTGTGGGCATCTGTGAGATTGCTGTTTGTTCTTTGGAAAAAATAAAAATCAGCCACTTATCCCAAGTTAGCTGATTTAGAAAGGGAGAAAGTAAATACTTTCATCTTGGTACATTTTTATAAGATAAAGAAAATTTATGAAAATGAGATTTCACCAGAAATTGAATTATTGCATGCACTACAAAAGTCCATTTATTAGTGAAGTTAATGACTAATGTATTTCCATATTCCATTTCCTTTGAGATTACAGCTTTTTTTCTAGGGCTGAATGGAGAAACTATTCTTCTGCTGAATAGGAACAGCATTCGTCATGATTGTGGTAGGACGACTCTTGGGAGAACTTTATAGAAAATAACTTCAGGCAGCAGTTAGAAACATCCAAGTTTTTTACCTCTTCAGTGATAAAATTTGTGCAGTTTGGCCCACTGAAGGACCCAGACCATCCTGCTCTTTGTGAATTACCCATTCATCTGCACAAACCATTGTTCCCCTGTACAAGTGACTAAAGCTTAAACATGGTTCCATTATTATATTATGTTTTGTTAATGTGAGTAAGATATGGGTTGCTGTAACTATATGTTCCTGTTGTAACCTTCTCAAAATTATAGCAGAAAACACTTAAAACCAAACTATAAAAATATATATTATTTTAATTCTGTGAATTAAGTTTATTATTTATTAATAGGAAGTTAATATATTGTAATTAGTAACTGCACATCAGGTTACCTGAAACGCTAGAGTTATTCAAAAAGTACATAGAAGGAAAGCGCTATTTGGAGCTACTAAATCCTACTACCTGAAACACCATTATCCTTTTAGTTAAAATGATTTCCTTTGTTACTCTTGGTTTCTTTGCTAGAAACTTACAATACTTGCTAAAAGCTCATGTTATTTATCTTCCATGAACTCTTGTAGATCCATGATATTTTAGCAAATTCAGATATTTAATAGCAATATACTCTAGATTACTTTTTTTTCTTCCCAGAATTTAGCCACAGGTTAGGTTGTTTTTCATCCAGCATCCAAATTATTCAAAGATATATATCTGAGAAATACAGTGAAGATAAATATTAAAAAGTGAGGATTATGGAATCTGAGGACGCAAAAATAGTCAAAACCAAGATCTCTGTGAACCGTAATTCAGCACAAATCTGATCTGAATGTCACTCCATGCTTTCATCCCTCCTTGCTACATTCTTCAGTACAGAATGTCAGTTGTATCTGTATGGAAAAACGTTTGCAATTTACTTACAAATGTCTACTAGAATGCAATTCTGAGCTCAGTTTTGACTGAACTATGACTGAATTATAGGAAATATTCAAAAAATCTTAAGTTACATGTCTACTATTACTACATACACTACTGTCTGTCCTGTTTGTAGCTGCATTGCCTTCATCTGTTGTGCTCCTCAAATGCCTGTCTGAGAATGAATTTAGGAGGCATTCTGTGTCCACAGGGTAATGTCTGCTCCTGAGAATAAGATAAATTCTTGGTTTCTGCAAATTTCCATGTCTGCATTTATTGTATATATATCCCTATTGGCAAATGTTCAGGAATGAGGGCCTTGGAAGCATTTTCTCTTGTGTACACAGTGAGTCTTTCTCTATGTAGTTCTAAGGAAATACTTCTTAGCATCCCACTTTTAGCTTAGATACATCAAAGACATTATTGATGTCTCTTGATAAGCAGACTTCTGGTTATGCTTAGTGACTGCCTTTTATTATAATGATATTTCACAATTTTTTGTGTGTATGATTTATGAATAGTTCAGTGCCTTTTAATGAACTAATTATGTCTGTTTGGTTTTATTACTAATACTAGAAAATATCTGCTATTTAATATTTTTATTTGATACCTGTAAACAGAAAAATGGTTCTTGGGCTCTTGGGTGATAGATATGTTTGGCTATCATCAAAGCCATTGTTACACAAAGCTTAGATTTGCTTGAATTAATAACAGGAAGTTGGAAGATCCTATAGGAATAGTCTCACAGTGAATTCTACAAGTTCTTTGAAGTGCTGTGCTAGGAAAAATGCTGTATTTCAAAAAAAGCAGCAATAGTATTCTATTTGAAATGGTATGAAAGAATCATTACTCACTTCAGTCCCTTTGGCCAATGAACTTGACAATATCCTCATGCATTAAACTTGCATTCGTCTTAACAGCTCAACCATACCAAGCGAAGCATAATGTGAGAAGTTTCATTGTTGGTTATAAGCAGGGCTATCATTAGTCATCAGAGCCCTTATTAAATTATATGATTTGTTTAATGGACCTACTGTATATTTAAATTGCAGAAAAATCAATTACATATTTTTTTCCTAGGGAGTTAGAAGAGAGGACCTGCAAACATACATAAATATAAATTTATGTGAGAATGTTCTAATAGGAACTAGACTGGAGATAGAATTGCTGTGATAATTAATAATTCTATGAAGTCTTTCTTATTTATAAGAGCTGGAACTTAGTCACATTGAAAGATAGCGTTTATGTTAGACATGTTTATACTTTGACCTTATGTCAAAGCTTGAAGTGAGACCAAAATGACATTTCATATAAGCAGTCATTACCTCAAGTTATTCATTGTCACTGCAAATTTCAGATATGATTCTTTTTCTCCAGCATTAGAAATGATATTTAATTATTTAAACCTAACTACCTCGAGCTATTTTCCTGCCCTTCATTGTCCAAGACACTTGCAGAGGATTGACATCTGCCATATACAGAGAACTTAAGATCTGCATCTTTCCAGAGTGGCAGAGAGAATCCAGTAGAATGCTCTATGGCATCTAACATAATCTGTGATGTGGGAATAGAATCCTATTGATATATTCATAGAATCATTTTAGTTATATTCATTATTTAGTGGACTTCCATTTCTTTCTAGTTTCTTGTAATGCTCTCCAACAACTGATGTTATTGCCTTCTAAGCAATCCCTCATATCCACAACACTTCAGATATGTTTACTTTCTTAGCAGACTGTTCCATCTAATACTTTTAAGATTTTGCATAGCTTCTTTCCTATATTTCCTGTGGTCTCTTCTGCACCCCTCTACAGTGCTGTTTCATACCAACTTCTGTACACCTTATCTTTTCTAACAATTCTATACATTTATGAATGACTTAAAATTTAAAGGTAACAAGAATCTTGGCATAATATTTGCAGACATTATTGCAGCTTCCGGGGTGGTGGGTGGTGGCAGGTGATGGAGTGAAGGCTGCTTGGTATTTACAGATTTTTTTTTTTTTTTTTTGTGTACTTGAAAGAATTACAGCTAAGATTGCCTCCTATATTCAAGTTTCTAGCATGCAAAAGTGATTTTTATCTTCTGTATTTGTCATGAAGTAAACATCGTATGTATGAACTGATTATCTGAGATGTATTGGTTCAAGAGAATGTAGGCAGAAAAGACTAAATGATTATGAACTAAGTTAAGAGCTATGTGCTATTTATGCAGTGCTCTGGAAAGCAGAATTTTCACATTTTGTAAGAATGATAGGAGAAATTATTTTGTATGGCTCAGCAAAGGAGAGCGATAATTTCCAAAAGATTATGTACCTGTTTGCTGTAATTTATATAGAAGAGATTTTTCAATTGCTCACATTGAAACTAGATGTAAGACAGTTTGCAACTAGAAAGTATCATAAAAATAATTCTAGTGTAATTTCAAAGACCCAAATTCCAGAACTACTTTTAATTCAAAAATACACCAGGAAATACAAAAAAAAACAGTGCAGTAGTTGCTGAAGAATGAGAAAACATATGCCAGAGTCATTTGAATAGACAGCTTGGAATATGACAAAAAATGAAATAAAGCTATTTGCAAGATTAGTTCATTCTTAAGATTATGCATTATGTCAGGACAAAGTATTTGCATATTGATACAAATAACTCTAAAGTTAAATGAAAAAAAAGAAAAAAAAAAAAACACTTCTAGACTTGATTTCAAAGGATAGTTAGAGTCTTGCTTTTTGTCCATGCTTCCACCTTTTCATACACCTCTGCTGGTAACTGTGGAGTCTGGTACGTGGTTTCAGCCAAATGTGATAGTGTGGGCAGTGATTTCAGTAGTATTGAGTTCCAATATGGTAGGAAAAAAGGCATAGGAAAAAAGAAGCTCAAATTAGTGTCTTCTCAAGGGGAAAGGACAGAGAATTAACTTGGCAGTTGTGTGGTCTGGTTGGCCTGCCAGCTGACTAGGCAGCACATGGGGTAGTTTCCTTTTCCCTTGCCAATTTTCTTAGGTTGTGGCTCTGCCCAGTCCAGAAGTTGTAAAGTTTTCTCACAATTTTCATTTGCATTGGAAGAGATTTGTTGATCCCTTTTCAGCAAAAGTAACTTTCAGATCAACCAGAATCTATGAACTGTACAGTCAGACATAGAGGAATAGCAGTTAATGTATAAGTGTCTAGAAGATTAAGTTTGAAGTTCTGAGCAAAAAAAGGTGGAAGTTGTTGAGTTTGGCCAGTCCTAATCAATCCTGTGGGAATACTTCTAGCACTCGCCACCCAAGTTTTCTTCAACCAAAGAAATACAGATTTCATTGTACTCAGTGACAGGAATATCGCAAGTAGGCTCTCAATCCTGGGTGCCTGCAGTAATTCCCGGGAGAATAGCATCTGTTGGCACAAATGGACTGTGAAGCTGATTGCTTTTCTGTCTCAGATACATCAGAGAGAAGACTCATGTAGTGAGGCCTCGACAGCTTTGTAAATCTGAACCTGAAAAAATGCAATTTGCTTGCAGGACTCCAGGCAGGCTAATGCCTTCCAGCTGGAATTTCGTGTATGTGTGTTTGGTAATGTTGTATTAGCATAAGTAATGGCTTTATTTCCTGTGAAGGTCTAAACAAGGAAACAGCTTTAAAGACTGACAAATCAAGAGTCCCCAAACAGATAATAGCCACTTGAGCTTCACAGGGGTAACATTTAGCTTTCTTTCATTTCCGTAATTTTCTTTGTTTCTTGCTCATCAATCTACTCACTTCTCCATATTCTTGTAGCAGCCATTTGTTTTGTTTTCTTGCTTTAAAGGCTTGTTGTTTGGGTTTATTTATTTATTTATTTATTGTCATAAACTCCTGATTACTTTTTAGTTGTCTTTTTTTTTTTTTTTAATAGAAAAAAGTATTGTTTATATAATGAATCTTTGGTTTAGTGCCTTTTCCTTTTCCTTTTCCTTTTCCTTTTCCTTTTATTTTATCTTTTAATAAATTACAGGCTTTTGTTTCTCTTAATACGTAGTTTGGGTTAGATATCATATTTGGTTATATCACTCATGTGATGGTTACAACTTGTGGCCAAGGTTTGCAGCCAAAATGAGAGAAACTTTCACCTTCAAATGAGTGTGCAGAAGTCAGTGTGTCATTCTCTCTGTTTCTGAAGATTCAGGAGTTCCCTGAAGCCCAGAGTCAGCAGCTGATTGATAGTCTCCCATCAGGAGAGTTCGCTGTCCCAGACCTTTTTCCTGTAGCTTGCTGCTGTCAGACTGGATGTTTGTGCTCACGAAGCACTGCATGGTCTTCAGTTGGACTCTGCATGGAAGAAAACATGTCTCTGAGCAAAGACTATTGCAAATGTCACTAATCCTCTTCTATGATTCATGTATACCCACAGGATATACCCACGGAGACATGGATGCCATACTGTAATTCAAAGTCATATGCGGTTCAGAAGAGGATCTGTATTTCTATTGGTTTCTATAAAACACCCATCCTACACATATGTTTTATTCTTGCCTATTAATATGCATACCACCCAAAGGCCAGAAACAATTTGAGCTGTATTGTGTTCTGCATGGATAAAAGTAATAGCAAACAACAATCCTGATTCCTAAGAGGACTGTTGTGTGAAAGACAACATGGACCTGTGGTTGAGATGGGCAGAAGCAGCAGGTACTGAGGGGAAAGTGGAGCAAGACTAATGAGATAAACACAAGCACAATAAAAACTAATATCATAGAATCATAGAATAGCTCAGGTTGGAAGGGACTTTAAAGACCATCTATTTCCATCCCCCTGCCATGTGCAAGGACACCAAGCACTAGATCAGGTTTACCAGGGCCCCATCCAACACCTTCAAGGATGGGGCAACCACATCTTCTCTGGGCAACCCATGCCTGAGCCTCACCACACTCATTGGGAAGAATTTTCAGCTAACATCTCAACTAAATCTCCCCTATTTTAGTTTAAAACCATTCTCCCTTTTCCTATCATTATTTGCCTGAGCAAAAAGTTGCTCTCCATCTTTTTATAAGCCCCCTTTAAGTGTTGAAAAAAAAAATACAATAAAGTCACCCCAGAGCCTTCACCTCTTCAGGCTGAATATCAGCTCTCTCAACCTTTCTTCACAGAAGAATATCAGGTGTGGAATAATTCCAATTAAAGACAGAATTTACTTCAACAGCAAATATGGTTATCATGATGAATTGCTATCTCTAAGAAGACAAGCTTTTGGAATGAGGATATGCATTTTAATACACATTACTATGGTTCTGTATGCATGTCAATACTTCTGATTTCTGTCAAATTGAGCTGAGACAAAGAACTTACAGCTACTTCAGACTCAGATAAAAGTGTCACCAGGAAGTTTAATTTTTCAAGATGTGTAAAAAATATACAAAATTTAAGCAGTAGACCAATACATTTACTAAATACAAAGCTCCTCTTTGTCCCCCTCTTCACACATATCTTTTGGACTTCTTTCCATTTCTAGTTACATAAACATACTAATTATGTATATGTAATGAATAAAGTGTAAGTTGCTACTGCTCTTACTACTTCCTCAAGCCTTTATGTTACAGGTTGTGTCAAATTTATGGACAAATCCTGCACACTTGACTCATGCAAGTAGATCTGTTAAGTTTAAAGAAGATATCTCTTAATTAAGAATTGCTCATGTAATAATGACACATAAGACAATGACATATAGCTGGGTATTCGTCTGTCAATGCTATAAGTACTCATGAAAATATATTTTGTTTTCTCTGACTCTCCTCCCTGTGTGAAGTGTTGATGAGAGAACCATAAAATTCTCATCAGCAAAGCTTTAAAATCACACTTTTCTTTTGGGATATCAGGATCTGTATTCTTACATACAAGATTTCCCTGTTGTCTGCAACCCAAAGGAAACAATTCACTGCAGGAAAAGCAAACAGTATTTTAAATGGTCACATAAACTCAGCATAAAAGACTATTTATTTTATGCATAAGTACATTGATAATGGCGTTTTCTGCATTATTTTAATATTTGAACACTAAGAATTCCAGGTTTTGATTTCTCAGTTTGGAGGGCTGCAGGAAGTCTATTTTGCTGTCCCTTATTGCAGTTACAGAGGGTTCAGGCTATATTCAAATCTTCATTTACTGAAAATTGTAGTTAATCATTGAAAGGCATTATAATAATAAATAATGTAGCTATATAAAGCATAATCTTTTCATGGATTGTCTATTCAGCATAACTACCATGCAACAGAAGGATAAGAGTATAAGAAAGGGTAATGGAAAAGGAAGCAACCATTTTCAGCCTTTATTTTTCAGAAGGAAGTATAAAAGAAGTGAGGAAGTAAAAATAAAAAAATGTGTGAAAAGGTCCAGCATTGTTTGTGTGTGTCTGGGGATGGGGTGGCATTGATATACATACTTTATTTTTATTTTTATTTTTCTACATGGAACAGTATAGAAATATTACATATAATTTCATGTTGCTTATCTATTACACACAAGATTTTATTTTTTTTTTATGCATAGAGAATTTTCAGTCTTAGTAATGTAGTTTTTTACTTAAAGTTCTCAGTACCTTGATATATCTTTCACATCTTTTGGACATCTATTTTAAATATTCTACTGCTTATTTATTCCATTTTTAATAGGTTTGTCCAGGTGTAAAGCCCCTTTACTAGCTGTACTTTGATTCAAGAGGGAAGCTCTTACTATGGTAGGATGGGTTTCTTTCACTGATGCAGCAGGTGTTGGCCTCAGGGCACTCATTGAGCTGGCAGTAGCAAACCGGCTGTGATTACGTGCATGTGAGAATGATACTTTGCATCTCTGTGTGCAGAATTTAGTTGAAGATTATTTCTTTCCCCCCCAGCACATTTTAGATAAGAGACTTTTTTTTTTCTTTTTTTTTTTTTTTTTTTTCACCCCATTGGTGATGCTCCTAGTTTTACCTGCTGGCATTTTATTCCCTTCTGCAAAATAAATGACTAGCCTATGTCACCTAAATTTACTTTTCTAAATCTACTAAATCTACTTTTTGTTGCCACTGTCATTTGCTGAATTCTCTCTTGATCAAGCAAATCAGCATTCTGAAGGATCAATTTTTTTCCTCGTTTACTAAGAGCAAACAAGGGACACTTCATAATCTTACTGTTAGCCTTAATATAAGAAGATAAATACGCATAGCCTCCTTTTCCAGAAAGCAGATTAATAAGGACACATCTCTGACCTGATGTTAGTCCTTAGCTTTCATTATAAAATCAGAACCAAAATGTTGGAGATGGTCTAAGAACCTAAATATCATGAAATACTCCTTTGGTGAGCCTGCAGTATCTACTTTTTTGTTGAAGTAAATAATGTAACTAAATTATTTGAAGTATTCACTCAATTTAAAAGATTTGAACTAGCCCACACAGGGCCAGGATTTCTGCTTATCTAACATTGCCTGCACTCTAGGGTATAACTTTTTATACTGAAATGTTCTGTTATCAAAGAGTTCCACTTGTTCTGGGTTTATGGTAGTTGTGTATGGGGCACATATGCATCTCTCTGAGGTTAAAAGTGTTAGTGACACTTGGAAATAGGGTACTCACCCAGCTAGAACATCGTTCTGATCCTCAATATAGAATCTAAGGTTCACTTTGTTGTTTTGTTCAGTTTGATTTTACTTGACTGGAGTTTTAAAGTACTAGGAGAATTTTGTCAGTGTCCTATTTCAAGGAAGTCTTATTAAACACTTTCAGTCATACTGCACAGAGTTTCCTGCTGAGTATTGTTGCTGAGGAAGGAAATTCCAGCTTGATATTTTCAGTAATGATTTCAGAAAGTTGGACTGGCACTACTTCCAAATGTTGAATCGAGAGGGGTTATAAGAAGACTTTTCATAATGTGAACTACATTGTAAGAGAAAAGTTGTACAATGGTCATATTCTGTCTCCATTAAGGATTATACTACATGAAATCAGCAGGGAAAGCAATTACCTTCAGAGAATAGTAACCTTAAGAAAACACTGTAGGTATTTCTAGCTGCCTCTTGATATGTTGGAAACTTGCAAAAATATAGGGAGTCAAGTGTTGGTGATATCCCCCCCCCCCCCCTCTCTCTCTCTCTTTTGTCATAAGTATTTGTTCCACTAAATTCTAAGTTAGAGGATGAGACCCCTCAAAATCTTCCAGAAATGTAGCTCAGAATTAGATTCCTGCAGTTACTAAGGATAGATAGCTTACATTTCTACTCATCTAGTTTACCTGCTGGATCAGGATTTTGCTTTAACTTACAGATAGCTATATGTTTGCAGACTCCTGATTCATTCCTCATCTTGATATATGACATGAGCTGATTGTTCAAATGTATTTCAAATCCCTTTATATTTACATCATATTCTAAGTATAGAGCTTAATGCAGTGTTTTATAGTGATTCAGAATAGGTGACTCAGAATCAGGGAGAAGTGACTAAATTATTTTGACTGCTCCTGAAGGCATTTCTGTCATAAGGAGATACTGGAGAAGAATTTGAATATTGCATCAGGACACAAATTAAGTTGGCAAAAGAAAATGAAATGTGGCTATGGAGAGTATTGACACGCTGGATTGGGAGGAAGATAAGAAGTGTGTAGGACAGATAAAAGCCAGACTTGGTATGCTCCATCATGCAGTTTGGAGAAATAAAAACTTCAGCCTCAGAGATTTTACAGAGCAGTAGTTATGGAGGGATAATGAAATGAAAAAGAACTAAAAGTTCCTCTGTGAAGAAATATATAACTTGCTTGATATGAATTTTACCTCATATTAATGCTTATATAGTATGTGTTAATGAGTAAGTGTTTGATGTAAAGTAGGTGCTGTATCCTTACTTAGCATTTGAAGTACTGCATAACCTGCAACAATACTTTTAAATACTTTATCATATATAAGTACTGAAAGTTGTCTCACTTTTTTTTTATTTCCTCGTGATAAATGATTTGCTTAACTTGTTGAAGCAAGACTGTTTTATTGAATTCTGGTGGAAGCCTCCATGAATGATGTATAAGGTCTCATTTAATTGGTCTTTTGGTCTTTCCATTGTCTCCTGAACTCACTTTGCTTCCCGAGTGAGTTTAATGAACTTGCTGTCTGTGGGGAACATTGATATTAATGGTGCGGTAATGTTCAAAGGCCCTGGGCAGGACTGGTGCAAGGTGCTGTGCAAACCCACTGATTTGATCACAGGCCCTAGTTTCATTTTGCCAATCTTGTTACTTGGTTTCATACATGCAGCAACTTCAGCGAAAAAATAGTTCCTTTGAAGCTACACTGTGGTAGCATAATTGCTGCTCAGCAGCAGCAAGGGCATTGGAATCTGGCCTGTGGAGTACGATTCGAGGGACCGAATAATTGGGGCCATTAAAAACATTATGTCAGGTCTGTCCATGTCCTCAAGGGGAAATCATGCAGGAATAATGGCAATAGGTCCTCCTATATTGGCCCCAGCTGCTCAGCTTTCTTGAGTGGGGTGGTAGGTTTACTTTTTCTGCATCACCTGGTTCAATCCTATATCATTGCGTGGATCAATGTTTTGTGTGATGAAGGGGACGGTAAAACATATTCTCTTAATATTAAAAAGATATTAAGAACTTGCTAGAATTCTTATTCTTCCATTTAATAGAAGAGTAGTTTGGAGCACAGGGGAGCTGGAAAGGAAAAATATTTACTCTATGCACATTTTAATGAGACAAGAGTAATTTTACTCCAAGGTGGACACAGATCTGTTTAGCACTTGTCCTGGAATCACACCATCTGGGCACATCTGACCTAGCCTTGTTGGACCCTGCCTGGTGTGGTAGCACAGTGCTGGGACCACAGACCTCATAGTCAGATGGTTACTGAGTCCTTTAGCGTGGAGTTGGACAATTGTTCTGGCACCCGATGGTGATGGGAATATTCTGTCTTTACTTCTCTGGAAGTGTGATTGGTAAACAAAAAAGCTTGTGGGCTCTAATTAGGAAAATGAAAAGATGAAACACTGTCCAGACAGAATTAATTTTCATTAATTCCAATTAATTTTCCAAATTTAAAATTGATTAATTTTAATAGTTTTTTTCCCAGTTAGGAGATCTGACTGGTAGTCATTGTGATCACCTCTGCAACACAGCTGCAGAGAGAGAATATTCTTCCAAGATTAATGTATGAAAATTGGACTGTCAGATTCCTATTCCTGTTTCCAATTTTATCTCTGACTATTAGTGTAACCCTGCTCAAATCACTTATTGACCCTGGACCTTCATTCAGTTTATTCCTCTGAGAACTCCATCCAGTAGCTTTTAGTTCACAGGGTGCTGCAGATTAAACTTTGCCAAGTATTACAAAGTGTATTGAAATTGCTAGATGAAAACAGTTTATCAGTGAAGGGCACTGTTAAATTATTTCACCCTAAACTGACTCATCCCGAGAAGTTAAAAATAGCCTGCCGATGGGTTTTGTCTTTCAATTGTGTTGTGACTTTGGAATTTCATTATTGCACTTGCATGGCCAGCCCAAAACCCATGTCACCCTACTGGGAGTGACTTGCTAAGCAGCCTCCCTGCTCTGTGGGGCTGCAGGCACTTCAGTTATCTGTATCTGGGGCACATATTTGCAAGAGACTTTCCACTTGAGCAAAGGAGAACTGATATAATGAAAAAGATTTTTCCAGGCTGTCATGATGGAGCCCCTACAATTCCTCAGACTCTGCTTTTTCACTCAGCAAAGCACTTTGTGATTTCTGTAACTGCAGAGAGCACACCTTATGTGTGTTTCTGCTTCCCTGGCTCAAGTGAGTTTGATGAAATACTGCCAGTTATTCACCTCTCTATCAGATTTATTTCCTCATTCAGGCTAAGCTGTTTCCGTGTGCTCCACAGTTAGATGTTTAAAAGTCACGGTAGATTTATGTTCACTTTTTTCATTTTTGGCTGATATACTTCTGGTTGTTTCTTGTTTTGCTTTTGTTGAGGTATGTGAGAAGAGGTTAATGGGAAAAAGAAAGATTTCTCACACTGATTTCTGACACTTTCTTTTTTCTTATTTGAGGTAAGATTAAAACATTTAAGCCTTTTAGGTTTAGGGAGGAATATTAACAGGGAGGTGCATCAAATTTACACAAGTTGCATAAGTCAGGGGAGAGACCAGTTCAGTGTTTCCCTGCCCCTGCCTCCCCTGTCTAACCATCGCATGGTGTCCCCAGTTTAACAGTCTTGGTTCCACCCAAATCCTAAGGCTTTCCACACCTACAAAGGCTTAGGGGCAGCTAAAAAAGAAACTCCTGATCTGAACAAGATCAGGACACCAAGAAACTGAGCCAGTAGTGCTCTATGAGGGATCTGCCCTTTTCAGAAATCTCTTACCAGGGAGCATTGCTCAGGGGCACCCTTTTCATTTACACAGAGGCAGTGTGGCTCTCGTGGGAGCTGTTTATTGATGCTATCTATCTTTCAGCTTCTGTTATGTCTTTTATTTGAGAGACCTTTTCTCAGTTCTGAACGGGTGAGGTAAACCCCAAATACTGTGTTCAGATGTTTCCAGGAGGAGGGAGGCTTAGAATTAAGCCCCAATGCCTTCTGAGGTGCAGAAGCCCATGAGCCTCCCATGAACTTTGTGTTTGACCTTTATGACTCACTTTCTGAACAGATTTTCAGAAGAAGTGATTTTTTTGTACTTTCTTTCTGGTTTCAGTAGCAGTTTTAATTGCTGACTATTCATGATGGGGCCCAAAAACTCTGTTCCTTTACTCTAAATTTTCACATTTCTGGATGATGTCATGTCAGGAGGTCCTTTGGTTCTGTATATAATATCAGTAATGTGATCTCAATTATTTGGTACAGTAGGGCATGAAGTAAGTTCATTCATATGTTACATGAAGTAAATTCATTCATCTCTATAAAATGGGCTTGGAGAGGACAGAAATAGGTGGCTGTATTAATTTGAGTATGTATGAATTTTGGATAAGCAGATTGGCTCAGCCAGGGAGGACTAGGCCTTCATTCAGTGAGTCTCGTGTTTGATAGAGCTACAGAACATGGATTATGACTATAGAGAGAAGGAAAACAGAATGATGGATCCATCTAAGTAGCAAATAAGGTGAGAACATCTCAGCATGGTGCAGCCTTGCTCCCTGATAACAGTTACAGCCTTCTCTAGGTCTTACTTTATTTATTTGCAAAGTAATTACACTTTCAGTTTTCTGTGATTTTCCAAGAGTTACATAAGGCCACGAATCCCCAAGATTTCTTTGTTATTCTTGTTTTTATAAGATCCCCAGACTCCCCTGGAGGCAGCTCCCAGGAACTGCCCCCAGGCTTGCATGTCTTTCAAAATCCTGTTTCTCCATGATGTGAGATGCTTTGGGTGCATGGAGTTGCTTGACTGGAAGGACTGTAATACTAAGCTGTTATTGGAGAGCCCACCAGCTAGCTGGCCTCCTCTGAAAGTGTGGCATATCCTATTCTTGTGATTCAGTCCTGCTCATCAACAGCTGAAGAACTCATCAGTGCTGGGGGAAGAAGTGAAAGAACTGCACAAATCTAGCTACAGGAAAGCATATGTATGAAAACAAAAGTGCGACCTTACACTGAATATACACGATTTAATGGGTCCGATAAATCCTTTTGACTACAACTGAATAATGCAGAAGTCTGTTTGGGCAGAACCTTTTGCAGCTTTATGAGAGTTTTGGATGGCCTTCTGGAGATCTTGTATGACTCTTTGGAGACCCAACAGGTATCTCATGCAAAAACGTGTTTCTAAGACAAAACGTGTTTCTAAGACAAATAAGAGTTGTGTATAAAAAAATGTATTTGCATAACCTTGATGTGTCTGTGTAAGAATTAGCTTTTACATCTGGCAAATAAAATACTGTGTAAACTTTCTGTGACCAAAAGATGACATTAACACAAAATGAATTGTAATTAATCTTAGTTGACTGCTAATTACCTGTAAAATCTGATTAAAGAGAAAACTAAATTTGCCTGCAGTAATTAGTGTTTCGATATGAAGTCTATGTCCGTGTAAATATGTCTAGCTCTCTCTGCTAATTTATCACCAATGATATTTATGAGCTTTTTTTTTTATTTCTTTCTGCAAAGGTTACAGAGAGTGAAGGACAAAATTAGAATAATGATTCTTTGTTTATTAACACAGCAACAGAACAGATATTATATAGATATTTTATAGACACCAACATCTTGATATTGTCAGAGAAACATAGCATTTCAAACATATTAGCATAGAAATAGGTTTGTTTCTTATTACTTCAAATAGTTCTGCTTGCACTGGTTTGTCATTCAGCTGTCAGCAGAAAGGCAACAAACATTCAGTGTGAATTGACCCCCAAGAAAAGTCTGGCGATTCTTCTCTTCATTGACAAATGGATTTTGAAATATTCACATAATGAAATCCCCAGAGCAAATGGACTTTAATAGCTCATAGGGTTTTGTAAAGCAACATAAAACTGCAGCTAGACACCTGGGGTGAATTTTGAGTAGGGATAGCAGGCAAGTATATACGCACTTCCTAGTGTGATTGAAAAGTGTAGGACATGTAATTCTCCATTCTGACAGGTTGTAAGTCCTCTTCCCTGTCTTCTTAGCACAAATTCATTAGCTGTCTTGTCCTCCATCAAAATGTTTTAAGAATATTTCTACACCAGGAAAACTTTGTAGGTATCATGTCCAACACCAAAAGGGCAATCTATAAAGTATTCTGCATGGAAAAATCACAAAACTACACTCAGCACCGGTACCATTCAAAATGCACCCCATCACCATTGTATCTGCACTAAGGAGAGGATGGACATAGCCTATCTCAGCCACCTAAGTACAACCTTCATGCAGCAAGATATTTTTCTATGGAAATAATCACATCTTTGATTAAACCACCTGAATACTACACTTAAACTCATTGCTAGAATATATTTAGGGGCTTTTTGCTATTACTTCCTCTGGGATTCTATACAGAAAATCACTTCATGATTATGTTCTGAATTGGAAAAATAGCATAGCCTGATTCTCTCCTTTCTGTCCTTTAAATGATTCTCCCAAACCTCACCAAACTGCTTGTCTGAAGCTTTATGGAATCAGGTTGTGTAAGCTCAACAAATAATACGAAAACTACCAAAATATCTCCAAAGCCACCTCAAAAAAAAAAAAAATGTTCTTAACGAACAAATAACTGGTGAGCTCTAAACATGAGAGCCTTAGAGTGCAATATACTTTCTCTAATGCACCAAATACACTCCTGCAGTTATGCAAGTGAAAACAAACTGTGACTTTGCATCAAAATACTTCTGTGCTATTAATTGGAAATGAATGGAAAAACCAGTCCTCAGAGAAGAACATTTCTTGCAAAGAACTACTTTATCTCTGACTTGCTGAGCCTAGTTCTCAAGGGAGATGTGCAAAATACCTTTGAGGCAGTTTGGGTTTAAATGCATAATGTTGCTGGATATTAGAAATATAAGAACAGAGTCATTTTTATTTTGTATTACATTTTTTTCTAAGCCTTGCTTCTTGATAAACCCTTTCTGTTCCACCCTCTGTCCAACTGATAAGGAAATGAGCCTTATCACCTCTCTCTTTGGTTACTCTTCGAGATGTTTTTCTCCAAAGTTGTTCAGCTGATTAACATAACTAAACAAAGCTCAGAATATCATGTCCCAGATTGTACTGAGACTGAAGTTTGCTGCTTCCATTTCAGCCAAAACTGTATCAGTTGTTCTATAAAAGATATTCTGATCTTCCAGTCTTATATGATCTTCCAATCTTGCCAGTCTTATATGGATAAAACATGGCATTTAGGTGTTTACAACAGGACTGCTGGTATTTCTCTCCTGAATTCTGTCTCCCATGAGAGCAAGGAGCAAAAGTTGAGGAAGGTTTCATTTTTCAAAGAGGAATTTGAAGGATATCTAGGCAACTTTCTAGATGTGATTCCCTCTCTTTTTCTCCTTGGAGTAAGGATGTGTAGATGTTCTCCTGGTGGATCAGGAGAAATAAGAGAAATACCATCACGCTCTGCTTACCCAAAGTCAAGTAGGAAGACTGCAGAAGCTTTCAGCTAGATCTCCGAAGACACAGAGTTCTGAATTAGGCCCTTAATTCTTCCCTAAGGTATTAAAAGATTATAGTGTTAATGGGTAATTACCAAATAAACAAATAACATTAACTATTACATCATCTGTGTATATCCCTTTGAAATTTTGTATTGTCACATATATCAAGGTGGAGAAGAATTTGTCCCTGTACAGATAAATTAAGAAAACATTTATGTATTTTAAGATTGATTAGATCCTTGATTATTTTTATGTTATTTTTAAGGTCTAACCAATTGTTACTGAAAATGAAATGTATTCCAAAATACCAATAGACCATATATTAAAAAAATAAAATAATAAAAAAAAATCAAAACTAGTTTATTTACTACTTGTACTCTACTTTTTTTTTTTTTTTTTTTTTTTTTTTTTTTTTTACACTATTTACTCTACTTTTTGATATTTTGTCTATATTCCATTGTTATTAGATTAACTGGAAAATCTACAATAACCAGAGTTTTTGTGTTTGAGTACTCGCTTGGGCCAAAGTCCTGAAGAAAAGTTCAAGTGTCTGAAATAACTGTGCTATTTTTCACCTCTGAATAATTTCATCATGTGTCATGATTTTGATTATGAAACCTAAACTTCCTAGTCTTTGAGTGGACATTTCCATGTTCAGAGCTTGGTCAAATTCCCAAATAGATATACAAGAGTGTATTTAACTAAGTTAACATTACTAACTATTAACATTAATTTAGCCAAAGAGAAGCAATACTGGCCTACAAACTATGACTTGACTACTTAATTATGTAATAAAACTGACGTTGAATTTGGAAATGCTCAGGTTCTGTACTTGTGGAACTGTGCTATTCTATTCCCGTTACTTTCATTCTTCTTGCCTTTCTTTCCCATATTCAGTCATTTTATGTAGTTAAAATAAAACTCTACTTTCCTTTAAACCAGGGTTATGCATCAATTGCATTGCCTGAAACAGTGAAGTCAGTTTTGACTAGAACCTTTTGCAGAAGCAATAGTGATGCAATGGAAACCTGTCTAATATGTACAAAACATTGCCATTGCATTGTAGTGGATCCTTAGTGGCAGATTTTCAGGCAGTTTGTTCTCATTTTAGGATGAGAAGGCACCTCTCATTCATTTTATGGTGGAGAGCAGGAGGTGAGCTCAACATCCTTTAAAAAAATGTTTTGATTTTTCCCAGTTGTATTTTTCTTCAGTGTTTTCCTTTGTTACTTGATAATATTTAAAATCCACGATTATGCTTGCATAATTCAAGAACTGTTGGGTCACTTGCTCATATTCAGCAGACAGAAGCGCAAATAGTTTTAGCCATTAGGTATCTAAGAATCTCTTCTGTTTACTCTTCCCTAACACTTACTTGTGTCTTACACAGAAACAGTTATAAAATTGTAGCTTTGCTTTATGCATTGTACAGATAATAGTTGGAGTAATTCTGAATAGCTGAAATATTGATGTTTCCTTTGGCAATTTAGCCCCACGGGAAGTCTACTGAGTCTTTTGACTATTTAGAGGACAGGGAGTGTATCTGTATGTTAGTCCTGCAGTGGAATTCTGTTGCTCTCTAGAACTCTATGAAGAAGAATATCTGAATCAATACTCTCTTGCCAGCTTGACTCTGTGTCAATACTGCTAATGTAACCTTACTTCTGTATATATGGGACTGGAGTTAGCTTTCTACTTAGTTCAACTCCAACTACTAGGAATTTTCACTAATTATTCTTGAAATACAGTGAAATTTCTGTAGCAGATCCAAACTTCTTCCAGTCAAAATTATTTAGAAATCTGAAACTGAGAAAAAGGAAAAAAAAAAATCCATTACTTGCATAACACCTTTTTTTTTTTATTTATTTATTTTTGTTCAAAGCTTTTAATCTTTTTGTCCTCAAATGCTCCAGTCTGCCAGGTGATTTCATCTGGTAGACAACCGCTATATCCTGAAGCAACAAATGCTTATTTTCTTAGAAAAGCATCTTCCAGCAGGCCTGAGTCAATGGGAGTTGTAGGAAGCCCTCTGTCCATTGTGCCATGGTCCTGAGCTGGACCACTGGCTATAATTTGGCCTCAATTCTCCATTGCTTACAGCCAAAGCTTGAGTATTGGCTGTTTCTCCTTAAGGTTTTATGACAATTGTCTGTGTTAAAAATACTTAAAAGACCCCCAGGATGAGAGCAGAACTTAGTGCGTCTTCATGAACACCAATAATTTGCCTTGCCAGGAACAGCTGAGTTTTTCACATCTGGAACAAAGTTCTGCTAACATTATCCCTATCTCTAACATCAACATTTTTGAAACAGTCTGCTTTCACTTCTCTTCTTTTTTTTGAATGCTGTGTGTAACAATGATTTCAGAAACTAGTGAGCCAGGTCTCAGAGAATACATGCCTTCATTAAAAGCTAGCTGTCCCAATGAGTGATGAAGTGATGATGCTTTCTGTCCTAAGCCAGCCTGGCTTCGTGTCCTTACCCATGCCCTGTTGCTGAATTCTGGGGTGTCACGTAGTAGGGTGATACTTGGGAATGTACATGAGGAATATAGGCATGAACCTTTCTCCACTGCAGAATATTGTGCACCAGGCTGATAATGCAAATTGACATTTCTGCTTGTCATTTGGAAGTGAGTAGTGTAATGCTAAAGTAACTGAAATGCAACTGAACTGTCATTTAGAGGTAAAACTTAATATGAGTGAAGAAAAAGGGTAGATTTGAGAGCAAGGTAGAACTGCCATTTTTGGACATTTCCAACAGTTACAAAAGGAAGCTGTTGAAATCAGATGAGAAAAATATCTTTTGTCTCATGGGTGACCTGGACATTAATTTTTTTAGATTGGAAAAGGTACAACATGCAGATTGACAGAAGATGCTAGGTTAATTTTCCTATGATGTTTTAGAAACAATTCAACAGTAAACAAATAGGGGAATAGTATTCCTTTCTTCTGATGATCAGTATCAAAGAGCTAGTAAAATAATGAATCAGACTAGATATTGGTTTGGGTACTGGCTTGGGTGAATTTGGTTATTGAGTACTGGCTACAGGGATTTAACAGTGCTTTCTTTATGCAGCAGGCACGTGATTTTTGGCACCAGGAAGGGAAGGAGAGGGTTGTTTTTGTTATTTTTGTTATTTTTTAATTTTTTTTCTTTCCTCCTAGTGTGGTGACAGCTCTGATTACTGAGGCTGATTCTTCTTTTATGTAAGAGACAAAAGCAGCCAATGATTCAGTCTATTAAAGCTGAACTGTATCAAAATGACTGGTGATTCTGTGCTGGAAATCAGCAACGGGCTATTGCTTGGAATAAAAACCAAGCCTGATAACATCATTGTTTCAAGACTGTCCAGTCTACATCTTTAAAATTCACAAGAAAAACAAAAGAAGACTTAACTGCTGAATTAATCAAAACAGCCTGAATTTCTCTTCAGCAAGCAGATTATCTTCAGAACAAACAAACAAACAAACAAACAAACAAAACACCAAAGAAAAAATGAGCAAGCAGATAAGAAAGATGTATGACAGGACTGTAAAATGGAAGCTACAGAAACCAACAGACCTTGAGCAAGCTTTATACACTTCTGATGCAAAAAGCCAGGTAAGATAAAATCCTTTAGCTTTGCAAGAAAAAGGTAGAACAATCTGCCCCTGGCTGTTGCAACAGAAAAAGGAGGTACAAGGGTCTGAGACATGCTTGCTTATCTTTCAGTGCTCATATCCAAGCGACTTTTTTTGCTCCTAATTCCTCTAGGCTTCTCATTTGCTTGTTCCTTTGACTCAGATTACCTGCAGGATAATCATGTGCTTGAACCACCTGTTAAAAAATAAATGGCACGGCAAGAGAACCCAGCAAGATATGTTGAATGAATGCTAGCAGAAATAATGGTAACACACACAAATCCAAAGGAGATGATAGGTGAAACCTTGCAGCCCTTGCAGCAACAGCACGTTCAGTCGGTGCCAGCTGGTTCTCCTCCACCGCCCACTCCCTGCAGGAGCCAGAGCCCCAAAAGGACTGATGCTGGTTTTCACTGCTGGAGGTTTCTGGAAGTCTGTTCAGCATAAACTGTTCCTCTCAGCTGTTTTACGTCTCTAAAGGAGGTGTGATCAATGACAAGTCACGGTGAATGACAGGTTTCCTAATTCAAATCATGTCTGGTGTTGGGTTTTGTATCACAAGGCAGCTGTATATAAACTTCCTGATCTCTGCCAGGTTTTTCTTTCCTTTGAAATATGCAGATAGTGTTTAAAGTAGAGAAAACATCTGAAAGTAAAAGTTAATAATATTGGGCTAGATTCTCAACTGATGTAAAAGAGCTCATACTTCTGTGGTGATGTTCTGAGTTACCCCAGACAGGAACCAGACGCAGAAAGGCTGGCAGTTTTCTTAGTGTGCTCTTTCAATGTTCTGGGATTATCAAATTGCCTAGGGGCATTAAGCAACTTCATCAATTGTTAATTTCCTTTTGGTGCTTTGAAAATACCATGTGAAATTAGTGATTTTTCTTCCACTGAGGACTATATGCTCTTTTCTTTTCCCTTGATGTCTGTCCATATGCATCTGCAAGGTTTGGGGAAGGACATGGATCTGCTCCTGCTCCTTCCCACTCCCCAGGCAGTGACATCCAGAGAGCTGTGCAAATTATTATTTAATTTCTTCAGCAGTTCTAAAGTAAAAGTGAAAAATGGCTCTACCCTAGGGGCTGGGAAGAAGTTAATATCTTTGAACCAAGTTAAAAATGTTGTTGACTGTATTGGTTTCTGGTTAGTTTACCTCTAAAAAGAGACAAGAGCAGACTTATTTTGGAAACATCATAAGGCAAAAATACATATATATATATACTTCTATTCATCAAATATTTTGTCAGAAGTCCTTTTGTTTTTGCTGTTATTGAAATAGTGTCCTGCCTCTCATTTGGGCTGGCTCTGGGCTCACTTGCTCCTGCCCTTGGGCACTGGACTCCTGGCCAATTCAAGTCAGTACTGAGGCTGCTTTACAGCCTCCAATCTTCACTGGGGCCACGCAGTGTTTTTTCTATGCCTACCCTGTGTAAAAGTACAAGAGGCAAGGAAAGGCTGCCTAATTTGTATTCCCACCACAACTTACAATTTAAAGGTATTTAGGTTGTCCGTCATTAGCAAAGGTTTCCTGCAGTCCTGCATATCATTATTCCGGCTGCAGCTTCATAACCTGATGGTCTAGGTTAGAAAAAGAATGTATTGCAGAGTCTGCTGTCTCAGATTAATGCTAAAATAGTGTTTAAATGCTTCTGTGTGATGTCTTGAATGTGGATCAGTTGAAACACTACATCTACCTATCTGCCTAATCATATAGCTACTGCTTGAATCAATAACATTAAGTAGATGGAGATCTATTTGAAATACAAATCCGGAAAAAAAAAAAAAAAAAAAAGAAAAAAAGAAAAAAAAGTCACTTGTTTTCTTTAATCTTTGGACCAATACTGTTATAGAGGCTGTTTCATTAATATATTATCTCTGAAAGGTAACTGGGCCTGTTGGAGTTGAAATAAGATTAAATGAATCAGCTACTGTAGTTCATCTGTTAAATCGGAGCACTTTGTTCTCAGTTTGTAAAATGATCTTCAGACTAATGATGTAGGGTCAATCACATGCATTTTTGCTGGAACCAAATTGCTGTTAATTGTGTCATAGCTATGGTGAAGTCAGTAAATGTTGTCATTGTATGTTGACTATTGTGATGCCAGAAGATAAGACATTTTTTTCATTACATGGTACAGATTTGGTGTCTGTACAATGTCTAATTTCTTCCGTGTAGAAACTCTCCACATAGCTCACATTTCTTGCAGAAATATCTCTGGCTACTTCATCCAAATACATCCCATTGCTGAAATGGATGACTTAGCAATGGACAACTGGTATTTAGCACTGTGGTAAACCTGGGAATCATTTAACTTCCATAGACCCCTTTGTAAATTCAGAGTATTGAACAACTCCTGAAAACCACATATTATCCCCAGTTATGCTGTTTCAACTAGTGGCTCACTGGTGGAGGAAAATGACAGGAGAAACATTTGTAATAATAATGTATGCAATGTGTTGATTAGGTATTGCAGTGATTTCATCAAGACATGTATTGAGTATTTAATATACTAATGAAAAAATACTGAAAATAAGAAGGAGGGAGGGAGGGAAGACTGTGTTAACTGGTAGTATCACACCTTCTGGTTGATGTTTCAAGGGATATCAGACAATGTAGAGCCATCTGCTTTGATACACACCTCTGACACTCTGCAGAGGAGGTTTAGCCAGGCTGGGAAGACACTGACAAGAATAGTGACCTTGGTCTAGATTTGAAAAAGGCTGGTGAGATGAGGTGAAATGGAGAGGAGAAAAATCTGCCCCATCTAAAAGGGGATGGGGTAGGAGTGACCTACATAAAAGGCTAGGGGAAAACAGACCTCATCACATATCTTTTCTGCATTAAAACTTTTAAATTTAGTCTTTAAGTTTCATTTTGTTAAAATTTAATAATCTTTGACTTGTCACTTATACTAGCCCCAGGTTGCAGTCTTTGGAATGGCAACTGTGCTGGTGCCAAACCCAGCTGGCTCTGTGTGCCCAATGTGGAGCCTACTGTGAGATGTCTTCACTACGGAGGGACCAGATGGGTCTTTTCCTGAAAAGCAGAAATGGGGAGCATCTCACCAACTCAGAGGGACCACAGTGGGACAAAAGTAGCACCACACACTTGATTTGTGGTTATGCAGGGGGAGACACATTTCTGTCTGACAAAAAGTCTTTTTTTTTTTTTTTGTTATATTCTTTTCCTATGAGAGAAAACACAAGCACTGATGAAGTTCCTGGTGAAAAATTACAGCCTAGAAGAGCAAAATGCACAGAAATTAGGTTATTCGCCATTCTCCCACCTCCCCAGGGAATGCACCAACCATTCAGCAGCTAGCTGCTCTGGGCTGGATTTGTCTCAGTCTTTCTTGTTGCAGCTGTATAAACAATTAAATATTAATTGGACTAGAAAAACAGATTGGCCAAGTGGAGAAAAAAAGGGACTCACCTGGGACATGAGCGGCCAAGTTCAGCTCTCAGCTCTGAACCTGCTGAAGTAAATTTTTCTGACCTACTTCGGAGCTAATGGTCTTGGTCAAAGGATTGTATTTTATCTCTATTGCTATTACCCAGGGTCTCTTTCATGTTCAGACCATACTAAACATAAAACAACTTTGTTAATGATTTCATGAAAATTAGCACAATCCCACCAGAAGTGTTGATTTCAGTGACCCTCACCATGATCTTTTCCCTACATGAACATTGAAAGCTGAAACATGAAAATAGATACCTGTTAACTTATTCTGCTTTTTTTTTTTATTATTTTTTATTTTTTTTTCCTGCCAATGAGAGGATGGTCAGTTGCCTTTTGCAAGTTGCTAGCTGCTTTCTTAGCATAAGACATATCATATTCCAGATATATTAAAGTTGCTATTGGGCATCAAATACCTACTTTGTTGCCTCAGCAGAGCTCCCAAACCCTTGCATTTTGTCAGTACCTGTAGTGCAAAAAGACCAAGGAAAGAAATGTGGAGTGATGAAGATATTGTATCTAACTTAGAAAGCAAACAAGAAGGACCAGGTGTCCAAAAATGACCACATGGATATTTGTATGGATGTTCATTCAGGAAGCAATGAAGCTCTGTTTTTTGGATTTTGAGCACAGAATTTTTTCATATACAAAAGCACTATTATGAAATAATTTCTCACTTCTAAAAGCACAATTATGAAATAGTTTCTTACTTATGTTCAGGCTTACCTGTGCTTGACATTCCCAGTTGAGTGGAAACTAAATTAAAAATATGGCTTGGAGAAGACTAATACCCTCATCTTTTACTTGTTTCCAGCTTTTAAGTTGATCCCTTTTAGTCTCAGAAATGTTAATAATCAAATGCGATATCTAAGACTCCCTCTACCCCTAGTTTTCTTCTCACTATTCCCTCAACATTTCTGTATAACTGAGCATAAATCAGCCACTGGACAAAATTTAACAGTGATGCTCTGCATTGAGATGGCATGTTTTGAAAACTGGGCTTATTTGTTTTCTGTTTCCTGTGCATCCTCCTTGAGGTTCGCAGGGCTGGCATGGGAAGAATGGCATTTGCCTACTGCTGTTGCTGCCTGCTGCAGCTCATCTTAAAATTTCAAAGCAGATAAGGCACAAGGGAGATCTTAGCTATGAAAAGGGCATGAGATTCCCAGTAATTCTCGGAGTAGAGCTTGGGTTCTTGTTGTCATCATTTTTAACACTGTCATAACAAGTATGCTCTGTATTTGTCAGTATTGTTGCAACTTAGTGTTCTGTTAAATTCAGCTAGGTTGCAGCAGCATTTGCCAAAAATTATCCTTTGAGGCAAACCAACAGTGGTGGTGTTTTTTTTTGTGTGTTTTTTTTTTTTTTTTTTTTTTGTCATTTTGCCTTTCTTTCTTATTAAATGAAATGATTAAAAGCCAAGTCACATAGACTTTTATTTGAGCTGTTTTAATGAGTAACCTGCAGAAGCAAATGTGTTGCAGGGGCATCTGTTATGGGAGGATGGAAATGATCACAGAGCAGTCTGAGCCATGCAAACAGGAATTTCAGGGGAAGGGGGAATCTGTTGCTTAATGCAGTCCAGTTTCACAACAGCTCCCCAAAGCCAGTCTCACATTTGGCTGTTGTCACTGGAGATATAGCAAAGGACGATGAAGTAAACTGGATTAATCAGGGACCTGTTCAGATTTTGTCACCCCTGCTGGTCTTTTGCATTAGGAGAGTGTGACTTTGCCAGCAGCACAACATTAAGGACAAAGCCTCCAAAATCTGCAAGTCATTCAGATGCACACTTGTTCTCACTTGTCCTCCTTGTGCTTCTGGGCAATGCATTGCCATTTCCAGAGGGCTCCTGAGAAAAACAGCTGCTGGGTCAGTGATTGGAGTGGGGATTGGAGAAATGCCTTCTGGAGAGAGACAGATTTAACCTGGTCCCTTGCACCATGTTTAGCACACCAGCAGCTCTCAGTTGCCCTGCTGCAAACTAATACTGTTGTGTGGGCACTTTTTTTTATTTGTTAAAAGTCTTTTAGGATCCCCAGCTGACAGGGAAGTGCTGTTCCCACTGTGGATGCTTCAGGTACCAATATGTAGCTGCTGTGGGCTGAAGAAATGAAAGAGAAGAGTTTTAATCATTGCAGGGGTGTTGACCTCAGACCTCAGGGTTTCACAGAGTGTGGCTTGAGTTCTGTACAAAGTCAGGATTGTCCTAAAAAAAAATCAGGAAATTTAAACAGTTATGCTGTCTTGAATTACATTAGTTTTTTCTGGATCTCTAAGGACTCATTCAAAACATGTTAACAAAGTTTTCTTTCATGGTGAAAGCATAAAATCTTGCTTTTTTTTTTTTTTTTCCTAAGAAATACTTTTTAATAATCACATGGCTAAAGAAATGGGATCATTAAGGAAATATCAGGAGTTTGCCAATACTGGTGAGTAAATCTGCACACTCACAGCTTTTATTAAACTAAATGAGAGTAGTGGGAATTGCAAGGCTCTGAAAAGGAAGTTTTAAATCATTAAATCCTTCTGATCTCTCCATGGGGGCATACAGTTTCTAACTATTTTATTTACAGCCTCTGGCCTCTTTCTTTATCACTGATCCTCACTTATGTTTTGGCTGGCATCACACCCAACCAAGGGACCAGTGACCTGGCTGAGCGCTGGACCCTGCTGAGCTCTCAGAGGAGAGGTGGGGAGCAACCTTTTCCAGCCTGTCCTGCTTCCCATTTCACAGCAAAGGTCCCGTGGAACAGGAAAACAATTCTGCTAAGAGGGAAACAAACACAAGTGTTTCTTTGGAAAGCATTCTAAAAAACAATGAGCTGTAACATGTTTGGATTGATCATTACAGGGAATTGAAGGTTTGCTGGAGTAGCCCTCTGCTGCAGAAGGAGTTCACTTCTGTAGCAATTAGTCTTGCTGTGATATGGGGTGCATTTGGGAGCTCTCAGCCATGTCTCTTCCCTCTGGTCACACATCTGGTTGACCAGTAATTGGGAAAAGCTATTCAATGTGAGCAAGATTTCTGATGACCCTTCAGCTTTTGGGTCATTAGTGGGCAACAGAGTTACGGGGTTGGAGACTGCCTGTTTTTCTAGCAGGCTTGCTGCCCTTGCTATCGTGTAAAATACTCACTGCATTTAAATCTGAGAAGGTTTTTTCTCCATAAGCATGAGGGAGGTTATGTCTGGTGACAGTGATGCCTGCTGGATATGTGGGTGACCAGTGCTGTGGTACTGGAGAAGGCTGACAGGTGGGACCCTTCTTTCACTGAGGCCAGTGGTAATGTGATGTTTCTCCTGTTAGTCTCTGTACCCTGAGCTTCCTTCAAGCACAGTGAGCACAGGAGTGTTTCAATATCCCACAGGAACAGAAAGAGGACAAGTCCTCATGATTTACCTGAAGCAACGCTTAGCTGCACTAATAAGTTTAAAATCCAGTCAGACACTAGATCAGATGAATCTTTTGAATATATATATGTATGTATGTATGTATGTATGTATTTATTTATTTATTTATTTTATTATTTTTGACATGAATTGCTTCTACAGTGCATTTCTTGAAGCAAGGATCCTTTCTGCTGATCAATCTTACTTAGCAGGAGCAAGCAAAGCTAAAGTCCCAGTGTTTCACACAATCCTACAGGGCTGAAATGATACAAGCTATTTTGTCCTGCCATTTCAAAAGATGGACAAAGTAGGGAATTAATTATAATATTGATTCCAAAGTAACCATGTTAGATTAAATGGTTTGTTCAATACCAGGTGATTTTTAAAATGTATTAAACAGTGCATTATTTATAATCTCCACTGAAACAAGAGGACACGAATATTTCATGTAATTAAAGAAATGGATTCTGAGACCTAACTTTGCAGGCTGAATAAGTAGGTTAGGTGCACTTCTGGGGATTTTTGCTTTACAAAAGGACATGCAAAGGACCTTACGAGGGCAGGCAGAAGCTCCATCTGGTCTAGTGCCTTGTCTTGGACAGTGCTCGGTAGTAGATATCTGCAGAAGAGCATAAAAAAGGGCAAATGCACAGCTGTACTTTCTCAGATCACCCTCCCTGTTTCCAGCTATCTGTGGAGAAGGGCTTGCACTGCCAAGGATACACATCTCCAGATGTAATCACACATAACATCACTGAAATCAGTGCTATTCCAATAGATTTACACTGCTGAAATAAATGTAAGGTCTAGTTTTTAGCTTTCCGTTAAGGCAATGTCACTGAATCCTGTACTGACTCCAGAAGGAATAAACAGGAAAAGGTGATTTTATTGCATTATACCTCAACAAGGCCAGATGGACACCTTTAACAGGAATCGGAATATAATAAAAGCCAGGAGTGCAGTAGTATGTCAGTGATAAAAATCACACATCAGGATTATGAAGATGAATTATACAGCAGTTTGCTGCTTCTTTGAGCCTGAAGATTTCTCTAGAGAATTCAAGGTTTAGATATAAAATGTTTCTGGCTGATAGAGCTGCTCACGTTGTTGCTATGACTTGCTCGTGTTTTCCCCTAAACTGATATAGTTTAGTAACACCTAAGGTTTGTGTCCTGCAGTCCTATTAGCTCCAACACTACTTAAGCTACAGAAAATGGAAGGAGATGGGCATCTCCTTGCTGAAAAGACTGATTTTGACTGCAATATTTCTGGGGGAAGCCAGTGGCTCAAGATTGTCACTGTAACTGTGTTCAGTATGTGGAGATCATGATCTGAAATTCTGTTGTTGATGATGAGGAGTCAAGGGCCTGCTGCATTGCTAGGCTGGGATACGCTCATGAAAATGTTATTTTTTTCAGCCGTGGTGGAAAAACAGTAAAATCTTTTATTCTTACCAGTCCCTGTGTAGCCTTCTTCTCATCAACTCCCTGTTGCTTGTGTTCCTGACCCTTTGCATCCAGATACAGACCACTCACAGCTCCTACAAATACCTTCTCTCTCACTAACAAGGACATTGTATATCCACCAGCATCTCCACAAGCTTCAAGTGGGATCTGGCAAGCAGTTAATCTGTGGCTAACCTGGCCTCCTCCTGAATGGCATAGGTGGAGGAAGGAAGGTTAGCTGTTAGCCACAGTTTTTGCCTCCGTTCTCTCAGTAGTTGGTATTTCTCTTAATGCCAGGAAGCACATGACTATAAGTAGACCTCAAAGCAAGCAAACAAGTGAGAAAAAAGGCCCTGGAGATGAATGTGCTGGGAAGATCAAATCCAGAAAGTTAATGATACATTTTAGGTTTTCCATTTGAAAATATTCATGGCTTTTCAAGTAATCTCATCATTTGGTGTATGTGTGAGTCTGACTCATGATCTTTGATTACGGAGGGACTGGCAATGCTCAGTTATCAAAAAATGTGGAGAATTTTGCTTTTGCTCTGTTTTTGATGTTGTTTTTTTTTGTTGTTGTTGTTTTGTTTTGTTTTGTTTTGGCCATGGTATCCAGACATTTGAGTCTTCTGTGCAGAACAGAGGAGCTCTGTATATGAGATTTACAAGCAAGAGCCTTTGCAACATATTTTCCTTGGGTTTGGGGGAATTGCCTAATGAAAAAAATGTCATAAGAGTGCTTTAGAGAGGGTTTATGTGCAGCAAGGCAGTGAAAACAGCCACAGTCATATGAGGTTGCTCTATTACAAAGGGAAGCTAGAATCCTGGAACACACGGAGCTTCTCCCCTACCTCTATTTTGCTATTTTCTTAGCTGTTTTCTGGATGAAATCCCAGCCAGATCTCTTCTCTGTGGTGGTGAATCAGTGGGAACGCTCTATGCATACTCATTAGACTTCAAAATCCTCATGCATAAAGAAGAGCTCACAGTCAGGACAAGTGATGCTGTTCAACCAACTGCTTTCTTATTGAATTACTTTTATGTCCAGTGCTGAGAAATGTTGCACTTTAAATTGTGTTTTAGTTGTTGAGTTACTTTTTCTTTCTTTCATTTTTTCTTCTTTAACCTCTTAGTTTTCCCACATGGGAAATATTCTGCTCTTTGGTAGATGTTAAACAATTAATAAAATGGCATATTTTGCATCCTTTTGTCTGGACAGAGCAACAGAGCTCTTGTGTGCACAGATACAGGCAGTGACAACAAATTCCCACTCTGCTACTAAAACACATCTGTTCTGTGCTAGAGTTTCGCCGTACTGGTGTTGTAAGATTATTATTTTTTTATGTTATGTATACCAGAATATTTTACGCTGTGTGCTATTTAGAAAGAACATTTTGTTTAATTGTTTTAAACTAGCAGCAAAGGATACATAATTTCTCTTAGCCTTCCTTTCAGTATAAGAAAAATTCTATATGGATTTTTTATATATATATTTGGATTTTCTGGGACACAAGACGTCTGAGAAATTTTCCTTTCCCAGATAAGTCCTGTGCAGAGCAAAACAAAACAAAGCAAATTAAAAATTAAAATAAAATTCTGTAGTCATTAATTTAGGGGCACAGCAGCATCACAGAAGCCTACGAAGGACAGTTGTCGAGTTTGGTGAGTGAGTCTGGGTTGGGAGCCTCCATGCAGTTCTCAGCCGATGGCAGGGCCAGATCCTCTCCTGAAATCTTCTGCCCAGGACTAACAATCAAGGAAACATACGCTGCATTTGATAGTTAAACTGAAATAGCCTTCATTTCCACTGATAAGAGTTGTTGGAATAATGTAATATTTTGCATTTAATTAGAAAAAATGAGTTGAGAGAGTATGTCATTTTCTTTTATATGACAATTAGAAATGTGCCGACCATCGCAGTCTGGAATTTATGTGCAACTATCCTTTGCAATTAGTCATTTTATTTACTGTCAAATAAATGTGTTTTTAGCAGGATTTCTGTGAAACTGCAATTACATCTAGGGAATGGGTAGATTAATCCCATCTGCATATGCTGGATGGATCTTTCCACAGATACCCCGCATCCCAGCCCCACATGCTTTGTTCTTGTGTGCCTTGCTAAATCAAATAAGGCCAGGAGAAGAAAATTCTCTGCTTTCTTCAAATGAAAAACTGAAGCAATATAACTTAACCTTATTTACCAAAGAAATATTACATTTCCCTATGCCACCTACTAACATGGCAATTCTGAGGAGGAGGAATGCGTCATTCCGCATTGAGGAGAATATTGGTTGGAGGTCAGCACCTAATCCTGCAGCCTTTCTTCCCCTTGCTAAAAACTCCATGACTTAGAAGAGAAAGGACTCTGGGATCAGGCCATAACACACAGAACAATTGAATTATTTCATGAGATGAAGGGGATAATAAATCATGCTAGAATTAACTTTTACTTTTTTTTTTTTTTTTTTTTTTTCCCCTCTCTTTTTGAGGCAGTATGTATTTCCAGAAACTCATTTCCTTTGAAATGAGTATAGTACAGATTTCCTGCTTTGAACTCTAATTGTAATTATTTGTTGCAAGAGATGTTAGTTCATAAATTCAGGTAATGCTTGAAGATAGTTAAGAATCATATCTACCTTTGTATACACAACACAAAACCTTAATACATGCATACCTATACATGAGTGAGGTCAATGTTGTTACTGTAAAACAGGAAAATGTGTCTCCCAGTCATGTTCATCTACATCCGTGTTGCAGCACATGCTGTTAAACTGATGTTAAATCAGCTAATTATAGTCATGCTAAAGTCTTTTGTTAAACTACTTTTTGAAACTAAAGAATATCTGTAGGAAATGTAATCTGAAATTTTACCAAAGTATTTCACTAAACCTACCCAATCAGAAGGATTCATTCACATTTGTAAGTTGATATTTCTCCAAATATTGATGTTTTTACATGTCTTAGGAACTAAACTGTAGCCATATGATGATTGCAACTATTTGCTAGACCATCTGTCTTTCAGGACTACCAGAAAGTCTAGATGGATGGAACTAGGTATTTAATTTGAAACTAGGTATTTAATTCCCTTGAATTTACTTATGTCAGACAGAATATAGCTCACTGGTATTTCCAATAATGATAACTAATTGCCTCAGCCAAACTGTGACATCTCAGTAGGAATATGCATTTGTGAGATGCTTACTTGGTCAAGGGGTGATTGAAAAGAGATTGCACATAAATAGCCTATCATATACACCAGTGTAACCAGTATCTTTGAGATGAAGTGTATGGGGAAAGTGCTCCATATCATTTCCTTATAATTTTAAGGGATAAACCTGTCCATGGTGTGGTGGGGAGAAGTCTCTGCACCTCCCTGAGCAGCATAAACTCTGTGGAAACATCACAGAAGAACAGTTACAGAAAAGCTTATGCTGAAGGGACCACTGCAATTTCCTAGCCCAAAACTGCTCCAGGCAGGGCTAGGTCAGTTACATTAGTTTGCTCAGGTCCCTGTCCAGTCCAGCTTTAAAACTCTCCAAAGACAGAGTTTATACAGTCTCTCTAGCTCTTATTTCAATGCTTTACCATTCTTATTGTGAAGATTTTTTTTTTCCTTATGTCTAATCAGAATGTCCTATGTTGAAACGTGATCATTGCACTTGGCCTTTGCTGTACATGAAAGATCTACCAAGAAATCTTCCTCAGGTCACCAAAGGTCTACAGAAGAAGAATCAGGAACGTGAGAGACATTCTCATTCATCACTATTGTTCACTTACAAGACACCTGTAAATGGATCAGTAGAGTCAAGCACCATACAAATACAATGTCTCTCCTGTGTACATGCAGCTATCCTTACATAGTCTTTAATTACACTATCACCCACATTTTTATTTTTATCTTTTGCACTAGACCCTCTATCCTATTCAGTTTCCAGGTTTGATGACTTCAGAGTTTAAGCCAAGACTGTATAAAGAAATGAGTTGCTGTCTTCAATATTTGTTGAAGAACCTGAAAAGGATATAGTGAATTTTACATTAGGCATCCTAAATTAGAAACAAATTTGGACTTTCAGCTGTCTAGGTGTTGTTTCTGAGTTTGTAAAGAGAGGATAGTAATTCTCACTTTCTTAAAAAAAAGTGTTAGTAAGACAAGGTTTTTAAGTGAATAAATCTGTGGGCTTTGAGACTGATGAATACCATAGACTATGTCCATATTGGTAAGTGAAAAGCAGGCTCATGAGTGTGTTAATCACACCCACCTCCACAGCCAATATGTGGCCTGTCAACTTGAACACTAAATAGCTTAAACTGCATGATTCAGAAGAGGTGGTATCCAGAAATCTGGTGCTATCCAGGGATGGGATGCCATTCTCTCTGACACAGCCATGCCGAGTCCATCTAGACAGAAACAAGAGCTTGAAGTGATAATAACATATTAAGCTTTGTCCTGCAGGCTGCATGGTGCATAATATGTGCTGGCAAATAAACCATGTGAACACTGGGAGAGTCGAGACTTCTCCATGTGCTCAAACCTTTGAGGGCTCATGGAAATTTTTCAAGTGAGTTAATAATCTTATAAATATACCAAGATTTGATTATGAGGAAGTAAAAAAGTGTAAGATAAAAAAGGGGTCAAATAAATTATTGGAAGAGATGTACTGAGCATATTTACAGTGTGAAATAAACTTACTGAAATAAATGAGATATGGTCTTAGCAAAACAATCCGGGGGCATGGTTTTGCTTCCAAATGCTTACAGTTTGAAAAGGCATCATAAGTCTTGACTTCTAATTCTTGAGATCTGACTTTGCAACCTCGGTGATTTAGTATAGTTTTTTTTTTGTTGTTTGTTTTTTGTTTGTTGTTGTTGTTGTTGTTGTTGTTTTTAAGCAATTAATATTAGTAGCATCCAAAACTGGGCCAGCAATTTTAGAGGCCAAATACATTAGCACACTCATCTGTAACAAACGTTGCATATTCAGATGATTCATATGGTTCTTTGGAGAATCAGCTGGTAATGGGTATTTTGCTGGACATGTGGAGATTTGTGATTTGTGGTGAAGGACAGACTAGCCATGGATTTGAGCAGATGGTGGTCATTACTTGTGCCAACATGTAACTGTGTTTAATTATAACAGAAGTGTTGAGGCAGATTATTTTTCTGGGCCCTTTACATATATCTTCATCACAAAGTGAGTAAGTATGCAAGGAAGCAATGCATATGAAATATCAGAACTGCAACAAATTCATTATAATCATTGTTGACTGACACAATGTATAATATTTGGAAGTTCATGGTCTCACATATATATTTCCAGGTAGATCTTTCACTTGAGAGCAATAGACTCAGTTTTTCTCAAAGTGTGGAGCCACATAGTGCAATTCAATTTGATGGAAACTACATTTTTCCTTGAATTCATGAAGAAATACAGTAAACTCTGCCTATACATAATAAATATGTCTGCACACCTTCAACTACAAATACAGCTTGCCATTTTAAACCATATTATGTGGAATTATCTGTAATGTAATGTGATTCTATCTTGGGGACCACACTGCTTTATGTTTATATGCTCTCAATGGGTCATATTTTCAATGTTTATGAGCTATTTTGTTATTGTTTTGCTAATGACACTCAAACCTCTTTCTTTCTCTTGTCCTCATAATGCATCTTCAGTGACAGATAGTGTGGTCTCTTGACTGTGGGTTTGTGGCTGTGGAATAGTTTTTAGCAATTAAACACATTATTGATTAAACAGTTCCTTCTGTTCCATGATTCATCCCACTGCACAGTGCCCAGGGAGCAAAAAACAGCTGCAAAGTGGGCAAAATGTAGAGAAGACAAGCTGTGTAAGATTATTCCTCCCCAACCCCACATTTCACAGCTAACTTTCAGCCCCAGCAACATCTTGCAATCAACAGCCCATGACAAAATGCTCCAGTAGAAAGCCACATATCACATGCAGAAGTAGTACATAAACTGAGTGCAGCTGAAAGCAGGGCTGATGTTTCCTACTTGCTTTGAGGAATATACAGCTGAAAGCATTATGACATGTTTGTTTATGAATGTAAAAGCAATGATAATAAACTTCCTTCAGTAGTACATTTTTTTTTTGGCCATATGGCTTGTTTTGCTCCCTACAATTGCTGGACCATCACCTACACCCAGCTCCTACTTGCCTGCTGGGGTTACTGGTGAAACCAATGTTGTAGGTACCATTCTGTGTTTTTCAGCTCTTTGCATGTATCTTTTGATGTGCTTTTGAATTAGCAGATTTAAGCTTGTGTGTATCAACACCTTATTTTTCACCATTTATTTATTATCATTTCTTGTAATAGGAATTTCTGCCTCATCCATTGAATGATGCTAAGGCTTTTTGATGTTGGTTGTTGGTCATCCTCAAGTGGTGCTGTTTCTCTATATTTAGGGAATTTCAGTTTGAGATTTGGGCCTAAGACACTTGTAATGTATCTGGGCCGGACACAGAGTGAAGAACTTTGGTACCCAATAGGTCTCAGTTTGTAGCTAGGTTTAAGAAGCTGGGGAGGAGGAACAGGTCAGGCATGTCTGTATAGGAGTCCTTGGCTCCCTCTGCGTGGAAGAACAGGGTGAGATGTATGGGGCAAGGCTGGGGCTGGCCCAGGGGCAGGGCAAACCATGCTCTCCTGCTGAGAGCACCACAAGAGGCAAAATTTTCCTTTCACTCTTCTTTTAAATACACATTTTGTATAGAACTTTGTCTGAACTGCCACTGAAAAAAACTACTTTGATTTATGAAGTTCTCTGTTGTGTTTTTTTCCTCTCTCTTTTTTTTTTTTTTTTTTTTTTTTTTTTTATTTAAGAGCTCCAAACGTTTTCATTGCAGTGGATTTCAGTGAATAAGTGCTTGAACTGTCAACACATAATCATGCAAGTAAAAAAAAAAAAAAACAACACGGGTACTTGGGGTACTTGGGGCATCTTGTGTTTTTTTCTGTACTGTGTTTTTTTGAGAGATGTGTTTGTTTTAGCTGTAGCTGTGATATACTGCATTCTGTTGGATCTTATCACAGTTTGCAATTTCTTCATTAAACTGAAATAACAAAATTTACTTAGAAATAACAGGAGGCCATTTTGTTCTTTGAAGCTTTGTGTGCAACTGACCTTCACTTAAGCATTTGTACTATATAAATATTTCAAGTGAGCCATGAATCAAGATTAATGCATTAGGTGACTACCAAATCATTAGTAGTGCAGGATGTAATAAAGTTGATGCCAGGGCGTTATTAAAGAGGGCGTGTTAGTCATTAAGATAAAGTAATGGTGTTGTGTAAATGTGAAAGCAGAACCTCATTTCCTCTGGGTGTCTCATCTTAAACAGGTGGCAGTGTTAGGAATGGCAAGTAGCGAAGTAGGAAGTCAGGCATGGTTTAAATCTCTATGGTGACTGAATTCTGATTAACTAATTTACCGCATCTCTTCTCACAAGGAAGATGACGCTTTACCTTATTTTCCATTTGGCCTCAAAACTGTAATCTGGATAGTGTCGAGAGCTGATTTGTCACAGTCAGAAACAAATACTGAAAAGAAGAGAGCAAGGCAAAACTCATAGTTTGCAGCAAGCACACAAATGTCTAATCCTATCCCTTTTTTTCTGGCAATACCTGCAGAGGAATGGGCAATAAGACATTTTTAATCCATTTTCAAGGAAGATATTTTGAGGATAAATAGGAAAAAAAAAATGGAATTCACAAATTCTGCTTACATATAAAAATTCCCTGGTTTTATTGATTGACGTCCATTTATTTTGTTAATTTTGTTTGAGCTGCCACATATTCTGAGTTTTAGCTATGAAAAGATCAGAAAGACACCTTTTTTTTTGGTGGGGAGGGGGGAAGGGAGGGAGGAGGATAATTAAAAAAAAAAAAGTTCACTTTGTCATCATTTTCTTTAGTTACCATCCCAGTGAATCCCCACTGATGAGGACATCAGACAGTTTAATAAATGTGAACAAAAATTTGTAGAATTTTTGCAGCAGAAATTCTGTGCACTTACACCTACTGGGAGGGTTGAGAACTCTTTCCCATCTCCTGTAGGCTGTGGTTAGTCACCCAGAGACAGAGAAGAAAAAATAACCTTCATTGATGCTCACTTGTTATCTGTGGCACCAGCAGCTTCCTTCCCCTTTCATTTGCTGGAACTCAGGCTTTCCATAACTTTTAGGCCATCAGGGTGGATTTCATAACTGAGGAAATGGATTTCATAACTGATGAGCTGTTGATGATTTTTTTTTTTGTCTGTTCCTACTCTTTTTAAATTAATCCCTTAAGATATTGGTGGTGATTGTCCTGCTTTTCTCCATTTTTAGTCTTGTTCTATTTTGATCTCTTCTGTCTCAAGTAACAATTCTACCACTCCTACTCTCATGAGTTCTGGTGAAAATGCTGCTTTTGTCTTCTTTCCATTGCCTTTAGCACCTCATTTATCACTAGCTTTCCTCACCCCCTTATATTAATGTATTTCTGGGACCATCTGAACAATGGATCCAGCTTAACAGCAGCCACACAACCCAGGCTGCAATGATTCTGAAGCCAGGACTGTAGCCTTTCCTGATAATTTATTTTTTCTCTTTCATCTCAAAACAAATTTTGGAGATTGAAGATTTTGCTCTGCTCATTGCTAGTACAGTGGGGTTTCTTCACAGGTTTCCCATCCTCGGCTTCCTTCTTGAAATATCATTTATCTTCAGATTGTTTCCATCTTACCTGTCAGGGCAACTTTACAAGTATATTAGTTACAGGGTAAAATACCAACAGAACATTTCCCAGTGGCCAAGCCCTGCAAACCAGTCATCTGCTATTATATAGTATTTGAAAAAAAAAAGCCCATGGTGGCTTTAGAAACTGATAGGTGGGGAAAAAAAAAAAAAAAAAAAAAGTGTATTACTGAAGAATTTAAACTTTATGTGGATAAGTGTTGTAGTTGATGGCTCTACCTTGTAAACTGCCCTGTCTTTTATAATAAATTTTCCTTAGCTGAAGTAAACGTTTACTTTTTTTTTTTTTTTTTCCAATGTTCATTTTTGTAAGCAGTAACTAACATGTGATGTAAATGATCAATTTATAACTATCTGGGGTTTATACCTTATTTCATGGTGATTTATTTTTGTGTAGAATGTGCTTTTACTACAAGTGACATTTCAATAGCGTATTGCAGTCTCAGGAGTCCTTGAACTATTTCCAAGCAGTGAGCCTTCTGGGGTTTAAGCCAGTTGGAAATCTGTCTGTTGTGTTGATGGATTATGGTCCATGTAGTGAGCACTCAGCCTCCACAAGGTTCATGGCATCTTCACCTTTAAGTATCTAATTTATGTAGAAATGCCAATAAATTATTTAGAAGGGCATGCTTGCTGATATCAGCAGTTCTGGAGCAAGTAAAAATGGTATGACTTTGAAAATCATTGGAAATGTTGGCAGATCTTCAACATTTTTTATAGGTTCTGGCTATTAAATATTTGAGAAGTAAAAAGCTTGCTTTTCTTCTTTTCTCCAAGATTTTATTGTCACTTCCTTAAGAATTTAACAGACAGTTCTTGGAATAAGGTCCATATCAATTCTAGAAAAGCATCTATCCCAGAAACGTGCAAGAGGGCATTGAGCATTCAGTGTGATGTAGATATGAATAGCTTTTGTCTTTCCTCCTGGATCATTAAGAATTTGTTCCTGAGTCTGCAGAAACCTCATCTCTATGCCAATAAACCAGGCACTGCAATGGCCCATTCACTGACTGCAGGGTATGCTCTGAGCACCTACATGCTGCTCAGCTCTTTTTCGCTTCAGATCGGGTGATGCCCATATAATGCTCCTGTATCGAACTCAAAACTTTCCCTTGGGGCTGGTTTGTATTGCTTGTGGAAAAGTCAAAGTTGTGCCAGGGATTTGATATGGGATGGACAGGAGTCCCACTGCCTGGGCCAGGCCACATTTAGTTTCTTACCATAGGTACGTCTTCAGGGGCTAGGCAAATATCCAGGTTAGTACAACATGCAGCACATCTGACGGCATAGGAGCTTGCCCTGGAAGCCTAGGTAATCCTGATGGAGAACTGCAAATGTTGACTCTTCAGGTTAAACACCTAAATCTGCCTGAAGGTGTCTATCTAAATGGCAGTGTTTTTGCAAGTGCTTAACACCTAAGTTCTTTATTAAATCAACAGGAATTTGAAAATGACCTTGTGGGCACAGTGGGATAAAATTAACATATATTAATGTACAGGCTTGCTAGAACTTGCTTTAGAAGAGAGAGCAAAATCCAGCAGTGCTATTTCTACACTTAGGGTTTGCAAGGTACCACCAGGCAAAAGAACCTTTGCAAACACTAACCTCCTTTCCACTCCTTCACCCAGAGCCTCCTCAGATAATAAATAAATTATTCAAAAAAACTTGGATTTTTATTTGATTGCAAGGCAACTTTATCATAGCACTGCTGTGTTAAGATGTCTGCCTTTTCCAGAAAGATTAGGTAGAACTTCAATTAGTGTTTGTGTAAATGAAAGCAAGAGAAAATACTGATATTTGTACTAAAAGACTGGAGACCTAGATTTTTTATTGAATCATCTACTGAACTATTTTGCCTATTTTATTTCAGCTTCTTTAAGTGTCTGGGGTATGCTCAGCCAGTGCATATAACACTGGGCAGAAGTCACTAAGCTCCTACATACAGCACAAGGCTGTTCAGAAATACTGAGCATTAACAGCTCATTTTGTTAGTGCAGGGCTGATCACATAAAAGGCAGAGGCTGCTCCACCCCAGCTGGGCTGTCTCCACCTGGAGCCAGGGATGCTGCCTCTGGAGCTCCACAAATGGTCAGTTCAGTGCTTGGCCACCTGTTGTAAAAAGAAAGTATGGCAGGATAATGTATTTTACTGCTTGATTTAATGTTTATATCATAATATTGGCATTAAAAATTAGAATTAAATTTAAACTTTGTGTAGAAATGAGAAATCAAGTTATATTTCAGATAAAGTTTTGCAGAAATATGACACAGTATATTGATTTCCTTTAATCCTGAAATTCATTGAAGTAGCAGTGGAGCTTTATTCTTATTCTTTATTCTTAACTTATATCTGTTTATCTAATACTTAAAAGCTTATTTTTTGTTGTTTTGGGAAGTGTATTTTAATTTTGCAGACAGGATTAGGTCTTTAGCTAGGATTGATAACAGAAGACCAGGCTACAACAGTTTTCTTCTATTCACAGTGACAGCACATGGCAAGTCACTTTCTAAAGGCGTCGTGTGAAAACAGAAGTTATCTTAGCATGAAGTTGCCATATGACCTCATGAGTTGCCCAGCAATTTGGAAATTGAATAGTTTTTCAACACCAAGAGTAACTTAAGGCCCCAGAGATGGATTTGTGTGTGTGAACACAGACCACTAAGCTGATAAACCACAAGCATCACTTACTACAACAGGCAGAGATTGTGCCACCTGAATGGGCTTTGGTGCTGCACTGGTTGCTCCTAACTTCTGCACCCACATGGTAGCTCATTGTCTGCTTCAAAGTAGATATCCATCGCACCTAAACAACAATCTTGTTTTAGACAGGAACATTATGGTGAGAATAGACTTTTTTTTTTTTTTTTTCACTGTGGTTGGAGTACTGCAATTTTAGGTATGGATCTGCTTCAGGGCATTGTTGTGAGATGGGAATTGGTTGTAGGGACAGCATTTATTGAAATACATCCTAATTCACCTGAATTTGATTCATATAAACAAATTAGTTCTCTGACACTGTGTCAATATATAGAGGTAGAGAGGCTCTGGATGCACTTCCTTATGACAGGGTTGGGAAAAGAGCTTTAACAATGTTAGGGAACATCAGGGTTTTCAGCTGCTGGCTGTCTCAGAGGTACACTAATGATGTTAAAACATTTCAGGTTGTCAACAGTGATTTGCTTAGCAGAGGCTTTAGGGTCAACATTGCTTCTTATAATTAAGCTCTCTTCGTGTAATGTTTGGACAGTCTCTATCACAAGGAGGTCACAGTTTTGATAGGAACTTTTAGCATCCACTGTCAAGACTGCTGACAAATTGAAAATCTAGCTATTAGCACAATGATGGACACTCTTTTATTTGTTGTGGACATACGAGTGCATCAGCGCCCGCAGCTCATCTCTCCCCTCCCCAGCTCAATGACAAACTAAACATGATCTTTAGAAGCTGCAGCATTTCTTCTGGTAATTGCCAATTTATGCAATCATCCCTTTACCTCTCTAGTTGAATTTAGAGGATTCCATAAATGAGCTATTCTTCTGTGAAGGAATGATATCTGAGTGGAGCAAAGTGATGTTTGTATATAGAGGGTTTTTTTTTTAATAGTTAGGTCAATTGTGGTCATTAAATTTTGTTCCTCCATATGTTTATTGGCTGCTGCAAGAATACTTTGTTTTATATTTGTCTCCAAGCATTTAAAAATTATTTGATTTGTCCTGGGCTTTCCTATTTAGTTCTATCTGGGAGCGTTCCTTAGATACAAGGACCTGGCTGGTCATTTCAGGGACTGTTTCTCTGATCAGAGCAGCTATCAGTAAGTAATCACCTCTGTCTTGCAGTAGTTGGAGTTCTCACAGGGTGAAAGACAACTTAGAGCTACAAAACAATATCAAACTAATGGTTGTAAACTGTGATGTGTTACAGCATGGTCCAGAAGAATCTTGTTAGCTGAGCTGCTTGTAGAAATATTTAAACCTCTCAGTGAACTCCTAGTCTGAAAAGTGAAAGCAATACATCGCGTTTTCTTCTCTATATAGGTGTGTGTTTGCGGGCTGCAGGTATGTCAAACTATGTATATGTAAACTATGCATATGGTATAGTTTATGCATATGTATATGCAGGTATGTAAACTACGTATATGGCATAGTTTAGAAAGAAGAAAAGTAGGGTATGAAAAATGTGATGAAAAAAAAGAGTTGGTACGAAGACAGAAGTGTAAGATCCATATTTCAGGTTTAATTTTTAATCACTATCCAAGTCCACTGAGACATGAAAATAGAGTATGATCAATTGATATAAGGAGTGTTTCTTCCAAAAATTTTAATGTCATTATTATGAAGTAACACCTGTTACTGCATAGAAAGTTATTAGACTACATGTGCATGAAGTAATACCCATAGAAGAAGTTAGATGAATAGCCCATAATAAATCATAGACCACAAGGGTATGCAGTTAATATCAAGATTAATTATACACTGATTTGTAAGTCATTATATCACAGATAGCAATGTTGAAGTTTAATTTTTCTCAAAAAAAAAAAAATGGTGAATTCTGATATAACTGCTTAACTATTTATAGGCACCCTTGAGATGCAGGCTAAAGCAAGACAAGAAAACATATTACTATTTCATTGGTTTGCCTTGTATAATGGAGTGGCTAAATCTACAGTATCAATCACACCAAGACTTAATTAGAGATTCTGTTTTCTGACCCAACCTTGTAAACACCTCTGTTTTTTTTTTTTTGTCTTTTGAAGTGTGCAGTAGCAGGCTGTTTTTTTCTTATATGTCACTCCTGATAATCTTCTCTCGTAATGGTTATACAGTGGCATCATTTTTACCTGATTTATTAAAATGACTAAAAGGCAGAAAAACACAAGATATACTCAGCCATGTTGATGAAGTGCTATATTTAACAAAAACAACATATTGAGCATCTCATAATTTATATTCTTGAGCCATCATCATGTGAAGCCCCATAAAATCCTTTCTATCCCTTCTCTGATTAAGGACCAGATCCATTTAGAGACCAAGACACCCATAACGTGGGTTCAGCTCCCTGCACTATGCACAGAGAGGGTAGGATGTTATTGAGAGGTGACACAGCAACTTGTGCACAGGGCAGGCATCCTCCTGGCAGGGAAAGTGCCCATGTTATAAAAGGCTATGCTGTGTCTTGAGCCTTTTCCTGTAGGGCAAGTGCTTGGGAAATCATACATCAAAAGGGCGACGAAGCTGGTGAGGGGCCTGGAGAACAAGTCCTACGAGGAGCGGCTGAGGGAGCTGGGCTTGTTCAGCCTGGAGAAAAGGAGGCTCAGGGGTGACCTTATCGCTCTTTTTAGGTACCTCAAGGGAGGCTGTAGCGAGGTGGGGGTTGGCCTGTTCTCCCACGTGCCTGGTGACAGGACGAGGGGGAATGGGTTTAAGTTGAGCCAGGGGAGTTTTAGGCTAGATGTTAGGAAGAACTTCTTCACTGAAAGGGTTGTGAGGCATTGGAACAGGCTGCCCAGGGAAGTGGTGGAGTCACCATCCTTGGAAGTCTTCAAAAGACGTTTAGATGTAGAGCTTAGGGATATGGTTTAGTGGAGGGCTGTTAGCGTTAGGTTGGAGGTTGGACTCGATGACCTTGAGGTCTCTTCCAACCTAGAAAATTCTGTGATTCTGTGAAATTCTGTGATCTAGGAAGTGCTTGAACTCTGCATCTCACTGAAGTCCATGGGACTTGAGCACAAGTTTAAATTGTTTCCCAAATAGAGAAAGGCATCCCATTAAATGCTTTCCTGAGTTCATCGGCAGCTGAGCAGTCCCCAGGGGCATGAGGGTATGAAGGAAACCATTGCACTTTCCCAGCAATTTTTTCCCCGTGGATAGAGGAGAACATTCTACCTGAAAGGAGGCAGAAAAGCCATAGAGTAGTATTGTGCGTTAACTGGTAGCATCATTTCTTAATTGGTACCAAAAGGATTTAGTGAAGTAATAAATACAGTTACTGATTTGAGGAGCTACACATATTATGCTGTGTGAAAATGATATTTAGATGAAGAAATCAACAATACTCTAAGGTACACTGTGTGGTTACTTAATAAAACAAAGGCAGACAAACAACAAACAATTGTAATAGTCATGTTCTACTTTTTTAGAAGTTACCAATTTTCTCTGTCTTTGCTTAATTGTTCTCATTTCCTTTAAACTATATTAAAAAAATAATACCAGTCCCTGTATGCCCACTAGCATAACACTTGTAGTTATAAAGAGCTGCACATGTCATCCCCACACATTAGCAACATTCTGAACTCATAGCTTAAATGTTGCACATGGGGGTGATGCATGCCATCTGGACTAAGGTAAATGTCATCCCTAATGGACATGGGAAGCATTTTTCCAGAGACTGATTCCAAGCACAGCCCCATTATTGGACAGGTCAAGCATTGCCACCTCTGATCCCTCGTCCACCCGTGGCAGTGATCTGTGCCAAATCAGGCTCAGTGAAAGATGCTCAGGCAGTTTGCCGTGACTGCTGTGATCATCCCATCTGCAGCAGAGGGAAATGGGATTCCTCTTCCCTCCGCAACAAATGTTTTAACAATGGATAATGAAAGTGGTAAGCTAGAACTAAACGTGATATCCACTCATGCACATAACAGGAGCTAATAAAATACACAGAGAATTCATTTTCCAGTGCAGAACAGCAGCAAATGAATAACATGCCTAATGACATTCTTCAAGCCCAGTCAAATGCTCCTGTCCTGACTGGGCAATGAAGAAGTGCTGATTTCTGGCTAAAATACATGGAGCTCCACCGTTTCTTTGTGCCCTGGCCAGCCAACCCTTACATGGCTCTGCTTCGAAGACTACTCCCTCTAAACCTCTCTAAACCTGCCTCTAAACCTCATGGGAGATTATATTTTTCTGGACGTGATCAAGGAACCCATGGAAATATAACTCTTACAGGTTATCTCAAACAGAGAGGTGTTTAGGAAGAGGGACATCAATTCTTAAAGGTGTTTGGGAACCTTGCCTACAGTGAAACTGAGGGCATTTGAGTGTCTAAATGGTCTCTAACAAACTACTCTTGGTATTGTTGTAATAAAGCCCGTCCAGTGCCACCCCCTGCTATGGGCAGGGCCCCTTCACACCAACCCAGGCTGCTCCTAGCCCTGTCCAGCCTGGCCTTGGGCACTGCCAGGGATGGGGCAGAAACAGCTCCTCTGGGCAGCCTGGGACAGGACCTCACTTCAATCTGAGTGAAGGACTAATAGCTAACCTAAATCTGCACTCTTTTAGTTACCTTTGTATAGATCTGCTGTTTTTCCCACAAATCTCTACTACTAGAGTGAATGAGTCAATGCCAAATAGTGGGGTCAGCATCGCTACCAAGTTGAGTTAAAAAATTGTCACTTACTGGATAAAAAACTAGATTGGTAATGAGGGCTCCCACCATGCATGGTTAGTCACTTCTGCCTGGAGGAGAAGCCATGGAGGGGGTGACTGATGGGGAGAGGGAATACTGGAATACTTCAGAATAAGAAAATTGAACTAGTACAAGCATGGAAGAGTCTATATACATAAAGCTTTTTCATCCATTTCTCTCATTTGGGCTTTCCATGTAGGTCTTTTAGCATCAGATGCACCTTCTGTTTTAGGAATTTGAGTTTTTAATATAAGTGAGAAATTATTTAAGATATAATTATGATGTATATAAAGCATGGATGGTATATAATATAGGAGACTCTTGGGAAGTTCATGCTCAGCATGAACCCAAGTGCAGAGGTTTCTTGGACTTGTCTCCAGCGGGCACCTTGGTTCAGATGCTGTGTTGTCAAAGGATCAGGATGTCAAGACATCTTTTATTCCCATGGGGGATAATGACTTCCTGCCTGAATGGCAAATGTTCTCATTCCTCATGAAAAGTTATAGGACAAAGGTTAAGTTGCCTCCTGTAATTTCACAAAGATATTTGACACACGCCTCAAGCTGTCTTTTCTATCTGTGCCAGACATTTTTTATTGTTCTAGAAGCTGACTGAGTAGTGCAGCCTGGTACACCAGGGCTTGTTAAGACCTTGCAAGATTTATTGTTTTCCACTTTATGTCTCCAGCCTGCGAAGGAGATATGTTGTGTGACCATGTAGCTTATGCCGAGAGCACTCCCTCAGGTGGCACTTGCATCTGGACTTCCAGAATCACTGGAATTATGTTACCAGACCCCCAGGGAAGAAGTAGAACTCTGCTTATTCCCTGAAATTTTATATATATGTATTTTAATATATTTGTTATTGAAGCAGGCAGATTCCGGTTCTTTGTCCTATTCCCCAGAAGAGTTTTTCTCCCTCTCAGGTGGGGAAAAAAAATACTGAAATCACAAATAGTGATGAAGCCATTAAGAAAATGGAAATTAAGATGGAAATTAAGGGAGAAGTGGGATATACTTTTTCTGTGAATTCTTACATCTGTCACAAAGTGTTGTGTAGGAGAATGAACAAGATTCTGATTTTTTGTTGTTAAATTAATGCAAAAAAAAAAAATGGAAAAAAAATCCAAGGTTTGTAACGCCCCATTAGTTTGCTGTGACATCTCCTGAAAATAATATGACTTTTCTATTTGACATTATGAGGCTATGATAGCAACATTTTATAAAGGCAAAATATGTAGAGAAAAGCAATGCTTTTTCTTCTCTAATTCTAAGATGGCACAAAAGTGTCAGGCACTAAGGCACAGCCTAAAGATATTTCTTGCTAACAAGGAGAGGTCATAAAACATATAGCTTTTTCCTCCTCCATCCTCCTCCTACTAAAAAGTAAATGAGAGCATGTCTGCTTCGCAGTCACTGCCACGAGCCCTGGCTTTAAATGAGTTCACCTGGGTCCTGAGCCCATGCATCTGGCTGCACCAGCCTGCAGCTTAGCCCAGGCAGCCTGCCTCAGTGTTTGTCCCAGCTTCTCAGGCAGGTTTGCAACACTAGTCTCCACGTTTCAAGAACAACATGTCTTCAGGTGCCCTGTGAGCTACTGGGGATGTGGGGCACATGTATCACAGTGCTAACTGCCAATCTGAAATGCTGTCAGAAGCACACATGGCATCAGGGTGTGCTGTCAGATTTAAGGGTCTCTTTCCACTGTGAGCACAAATTGAGGGAAAAAAAAAAAAAAAAAAAAGGCTTTTACTTCTGCAGTTCCTCTGATGTTTTGCTCTCCAAATCAGACACGTTTTTCATTAATTATTCACTCCAGACGTATTCTCTCACCATATGGGAGGGGGTTAGCTGCAGAGATGAGGTTCCACTGCAGCTCACTGCTGCCTCTGGGGCTGCCCGTGAGGGCTGCAACCATCCACCTGGCAAGGCATTGCTGCAAGGTCCAGCTCCATCCAGCTCACTAAAGGATGGTTTGTTTCTCATTTCCTCGGAAATGAAAACTAATGGACAAAAGACAACTCACTTCTGGTACAGAGCTAAGTAGGAACATCTGTAGGGTGTGAGGGTCTGCTTCCCCATGCCAAGAAATTGAAAGAAAATAAACTACCTACATGTGCATATATATTTCTCTGCTGTACCAACAAAATGTAGTGAATGAATCTGTGGAAGTCTTAATTAATTAATTAATTTATTTATTTATTTTTTTTTGATCCTGCTTCCCTCACTCCCTTAGTTCAAATGAATGACAAAAGTGACTTGAAATATTTTAGTACCTTTGTGTGTGTGTGTGTGTGAAGCAGTGGAATTTGACATTGTATTTTATCTTGACAACCAAAAGACTAGCACTTGACACTCTCTTCTTTAGTAGCTCAGACCAATTGCGAGAGGATAAATGTTATACAGTAGGCTGATCTGACAAAGAGACTGTAGTCATTGTTTTATATGGTAACAGGTGAAGGATTCCTGGAGAGAGGTAGAAAATCCCCTGCCACCATGAAAGGACAGGCAGGGCAGACTGGGACCTGGTCAGCAGTGTGGGTGGCACTGGGGGAGTTAAAAATGCCAGCAGCAGAGCAGCCTTGTCCTCTCTTCCTCGAGGCAGCTTTTGGCAATGGCTGAGTACTCATCCCTCATCATTCAATAACTGAGATCTTTCACATCAGTTATCTGCTGTCTATAGAGGCAGGGAGCGATGGACCAAAGGAACAGCTGTTAAACGCACAAGTGTTTATGTCAATGCAGTAGAAGGAAAATAAGGCAGTGGACTTATCTTGACCAGCTCATACACCTGTCTGTCCCTTCGCGGCGTCACTGCTATTTGTTGGCAGCCAGCATGATGGCTGGCATATAGAGCACAGATCCGTTGTGCCATATCCTTTCTTCTTTGACACAGAGCATTTCACAAAGTCTTACTGTCCTCAGTGCCGCATTTCTGTTCTGAGTTTGGTGACAGCAAATGTTGCTTGAGAAGAGCACAAAGGCTGTGACTGATGGTAGGTTGGGGAGACACTGTTTGGAGCTGTGTAACCTGGAGGACTTGCTCTTACTGTAACTAACTATAAAGGTCACCATATTGCTGGGTATTCTCTACTCTCCAGGGAAAGAGGGCACTGGGTGCATAGCCATCATGAGTGGAAGAGGATTCCACAGTCTGCAAGTGAAAGAATGGAGAATCAAGAGCCCACACATATAATTTCTGGGGCCCCATTTTCCTGAACTACAATTATGGAGGCATTGCCATGAATTTAGGGGTTCTGGTTCAGCCATCTTGAAAAAATTAGGTTTCAACTAAGGTTTTCTGTTCTAAATGTTAGTCAAGATTAGTGTATACCTGAAACTTTTGTTGAGATCTTTTGTGCAGGTACCATGAGTCCAATAGCTTCATTATGATTCTGTGATTCTGTGATTATTTTTGCCCTTTAGTATCTTTCTGTCTGTACCTAGGCCAACATAAGGTTCTGTCAAGTAGGAAGCTTGGAGTTCAGAAGCCAAATCCTGCTTTTTCTGAGTATACAGAAGTGTGTGCAACTGGAGGTAGAGGGGTCATGATCTGGTGAATGTGAAGGGAGATGACAGATGGGATTTCTAACCAAAATGACTTTATATTTTATTACAGAAAACGTTGAGCAGTGCAAGCTGGTAGTATTGAGAGTCCTGCTTCTAATTATGATTCAACATTATATTTCACTGCTAATAACCTTTTTTATAATCACAAAATATAAAAATGAAATGCACGTTGCTGATTTTTGTGTGTGCACCAATGAGTAATACAATCATGATGTAGTTTTAAATTAAATTCTTTTGTTCCTTTTGTTAATTTCAGTTTTATGGTTTTCCCCAGCCAGGGCCTAATTTACAGTAGAGAAAATTCCCTTAAATTGATTTTTTTAAAATACACTCACATACACTACATTAACCTTTTCATTCCCTTATGGTATGTGTCAAAGAAAAATGATCCCTGTAACATCTAGTTACTGGAGAGATGCATATGTAGAGTATATAAATTAGTAGACTTCTCATTCTGCTCTGGACAGATTTTTCACACAGTAAGTAATAACCTGGCTGTGCTAATGTTCATCCCTCTTTAAAAATACCAATGCCTCAGCTCACAGCATTTGCATTCTCCTGCTGCTACATATCTGATCACTTCTGAGCTCAAAAGTAGTGATGGAAGAGTTTTATCTTTGAAGGCAGAGAAGAAGAATGAATGCACCAAGGCTCATGCCCTCAGAAGCACCTCTGTGCCTGACTCCTGGTGAAGCCACAGAGAATTAGGGATCTCAACATCACTGAGGACATTAGTTTATGTGTGGTGCAATGAGGGATTTCACGCAGACAACCCCCTGGCCAGTTCTGGGGGAATGAGGTACTTGGTAAGGAATTCCATACCGGAAGGGGTTTTGCACCATTGTTTGGGTTCAGGATGTCTTTAAGTCTCACAAGGTGAGTATGATGGGCAGAGATATGAAGATATGATGAAGATGAAGACACCTTCTTAGGTGTGTTTAATCTTAAGTTGATCTGAAGATCCTCAGCAATCTAGGGAAATTAGATTGCCCTCTCTCCTTGCTGGGCCTGTTTGGATCTCTGAAGTTTAGAAGCCAAACCCCACTTCTGGAGAGTAAGAGGTCAGTGGGGTGAGGAATGAACCTCCTTGTTTCTTGGTCACTCACCTTCCTCCTTTCCTCTTTCTGAAGCACTTTTTCATGGGATGCAGTGAAACTGCCACATAAATGTCACTGTGTCTACTTGGGAGATTTCTCTCTCTTCAAGCCCTTACAGCATGTTCAAACCAAGGTGATATTCATACACTTAACTTCTGTTTCAAATACAAGGGGAACCTCTTTAACCCACTCTTTCTCACTTTTGACATCACAAGTGAGAATGTAACAAAATGAAAGAGATAAATTTAATTACAGAGGCAACTTTAGAGTTTGAAGCCAGTGGAAAACACACAGGTAAACCATCAGCATGATTTAGGAGAAGAGACACTTTTGTCAGTGCTGTTAAGATGCTAACATTAATTGTGCAGGGAGATTAAAAATCATTGAAGTGATGCAGTGGCTATGCTGCTGGATGGCAGTGACCCTTGTGAAATAGATCTTCGGGGACAAAAAAAATTGAAATAAAAATAAAAATAAATACAGTCTCTGTCCTTCAGATTTTTTGTTGTTGTTTTGTTTTGTTTTTGAGTAGGAAAATGGATGTCTCATTTCTATTATGTATTTCACTTGCCTAGTCTCAGAATTGTATTGAATTAAGGATATTTCTTTCAAATGAAAAATGAGCAAGAAAATAATTCTTTCAATACAAGAAGTCTTGCTCCTGTGGTGTTGTGCCATAGCTAATACAGCACAGTATGGGAAAGAATGTTGGCATTTTGCTTTCCCAAGGAAAAATGACTTGCTGTTTGTTGGTTGTGTTTACTATTGCCCAGAAAGTTTTGAAAATGAAAATAAATGACTTTGTGAAGCTTTCTGTAATGCGCAGTGAGAACCCTGGTAAAAATAGAAATCAATTAAACCAGACCAAGCATAAGACTCGTAAACCTTTGGAGACCTTGGAGTCACTTTGCCTGTCAGCAGCACTCGGTACTGAGCCAGTCTGCTTGCATTTCATGCCGAAAGCCTGAGCCACTCTCAAAGAGCTGTAATTCGTCAAACTGCGGTTTTCCTAAGCTGGGGCTCGACAAGGGCCGGGGGAATTAAGACTTTTTTTAAAAAAAAGTCATGTCCATCAAATCAGGATATGCATGAAGTGGTTTCAGGTTTGAGAAAGATATCTGAAAAAAGCCTGAGAAAATCCATTAGGAAAGCTGAGATGTTACATGGGGCTCATAACTATTTTTGAGGAAGAAGCACAGTGGGGTCTGCTCTGCCTCAGCATCCAAGACAGGCTCATCAAAGTCAGCTAGGAGGGAAAAAATAAAAGGGGGGAGGGGTGGAAGTATAAAATAAAATAATAATAATAATAAAAAAGAATAAAACAGATGTCCTTTGCCTGTTATGTGAACAAAGGAGACAAAATAATCCTGAACAATAAGTATTGCAGAATTAGGCATGAGCTGGGAGCCGTAGCTTAGAATCATAGAATCATAGAATATCCTGAGTTGGAAGGGACCCTTAAGGATCATCAAGTCCAACTCTCGACACCGCACAGGTCTACCCAAAAGTTCAGACCATGTGCCTAAGTTCACAGTCCAATCTCTTCTTAAATTCAGACAGGCTCGGTGCAGTGACCACTTCCCTGGGGAGCCTGTTCCAGTGTGCAACCACCCTCTCTGTGAAGAACCCCCTCCTGACGTCCAGCCTAAATTTCCCCTGCCTCAGCTTAACCCCGTTCCCGCGGGTCCTGTCACTAGTGTTAATGGAGAAAAGGTCTCCTGCCTCTTGACAACCCCTTACGAGGAAGTTGTAGACTGCGATGAGGTCTCCCCTCAGCCTCCTCTTCTCCAGGCTGAACAGGCCCAGTGACCTCAGCCGTTCCTCGTACGTCTTCCCCTCCAGGCCTTTCACCATCTTCGTAGCCCTCCTCTGGACACTTTCCAACAGTTTCATGTCCTTTTTATACTGTGGTGCCCAGAACTGCACACAGTACTCGAGGTGAGGCCGCACCAGCGCAGAGTAGAGCGGGACAATCACCTCCCTTGACCTACTAGCGATGCCGTTCTTGATGCACCCCAGGATACGATTGGCCCTCCTGGCTGCCAGGGCACACTGCTGGCTCATATTCAACTTGCTGTCTACCACGACCCCCAGATCCCTCTCTTCTAGGCTGCTCTCCAGCGTCTCATCGCCCAGTCTGTACATGCAGCCAGGGTTTCCCCGTCCCAGGTGCAGGACCCGGCACTTGCTCTTATTGAACTTCATGCGGTTGGTGATCGCCCAGCTCTCCAACCTGTCCAGATCCCTCTGCAAGGCCTTTACGCCCTCATTTGATTTAGGGTTTGAGATTTAGGTGGAGTATAGGTCTGACTTTATATTATAAGTTAACCTGAAGGGACACAGAGGCCAAACAATCGTCCATAATCATTTATGTGTTTTGTTAGGATGCTCCCAGGCACGTTTATGGCTCACAGCATGTTCCCAGGACTGACACATCAAAGCTGGTGTTTCAGAATGAGCCAGGGACTATGCTGGGAAGGAGGATGTGATGTAGTTATCTTGTACAATGCGTAAAAGGGTTTGGCTTGAAATAAAAATTCTCTAAAAATATAAATATAATCTGTGAATTTTAGCATCCAGAATAACTCCAGAGTTGGCAGTTTACATGCCTCCTACACTATAATTTTAATAGGATGCTCAGACAGTTGAGAAATACAGCATCATAATCTGATTAATTTATGCTATGTAGAAAAGACTGAAGGACTCAAGCATGCTACTAAAAATATTATTATTGACTTCAGTAGGGACAGATTCTGGTTTAAAATGGGAAGAACTTTTTATCTCTTGTGAGAATACTACTGACTTATTTAAGGGAAATATATATATATATATTTCTGCTAAACTTGACTTTTATGCAGAATGCACATCTCACAAATCCTGTGGAGGACAGAAATATGTGATATTTTTACTAAAGTTTGAGAATTTTTTAGTGTGCACCCATCAGATTTTATCATCTCCTGCCTGGACATTTTTCTTTGTTCAGTAAGTAAAAACATTTTACATTGTATCTCACCAGAGAGGCTCAGTTAGTTTTCATTACTTTTGAATTCTCATTATTATGGGTTTTGGTCAAACGTTCTTTCCCCGGAAAAGTTATGAACTGGCACTGCAGTGTCACCCCATGTCATCTTTTATTCTGGGTCTGTCCCTATTGTTCACCTACATGGGACATGGGAGGTTGGTTCTGACTCTGACCTGCTTTGGCCAAATGCTCCCACAGCCACAGGATGTTTGGAAGCCGTCACCTTGCAGCACCCTTGTTGTCCATCCACCATCATCCAGTAGGAAATGGTGAGAAAAAGACATTTTGAGCAAAAAGCAGCTGAATTATCTAAATTTGCACTGACAGACAATGGTTGGTGTAGTGTGGTTGGTTGTATTGAAGGTGCTTCTTCTTTCTGTTTTATTTTCATTTTATTTCAATTACCACAAACATGCATGAATATTTGAGTACTAATAAGAGTTATGCAAGGTTTGACCAAACAGGAATCTACCCTCTTCCAGTCCCTACCTATTTTAATTCACGCATATATTCACATAATAGTCACTGTATCACAGGTTTATTTCCAAGTAACCTGACAAGATAACTTTTATTTTCTTAGCACACAGACCAATTTCTGCATCCTGAGTTTAATGGACACCCAAGGAGAGTGCAAAATGAAATGATAAAACCATTCTCCCTCCCCGCCTCCATCCTTGTACCCACTGGTTTGGTATTTCCCAGCTGTCTCTGCAGCTTGGTGACCTCAAAACTCTGCTGTTTTCATGGCTGTTTCTCACATCGTTCCAAAATAAATTATTTAGGAATTAAACTTTGTTCACTTCATGTTTTACTTCCAGTACCATTCAGAAACAAGTTATTTACAAATTAAATTACTGGAAAAAAAAAAAAAAGAAAAAGCCTAGAAGTTAGTAAAATATAATACTAAACAGAATTTCTAATGCAATGCTGTATTTCTACCCAGGGAGATTAAACACTTCACCACTTCTCTTATCACAAATTCTTCCTTGGTGTTCAGAGTCATAAATTGAATGGCATTTTCTGTTTTTCCTGAAATTTAGTTTCTCTAAAACTGTAATTGCCTTTTTACAAATGTAAGCAGAATAGCATTTGGTTGGAATTGAGGGATGTGACATATGAGCAGAGGTTTCTCCAAGCTCTCAAACCTTGCCAAGAAGCTTCTTTTCCTTTTTCCTGAGACTATAATTCCTAAAGAAGTGGAGAGATGACATTCTAGCATGCCTTGGCAATGTCACCTTTTGCAGTTCATTTCTGCATGGGTATGAACTGTTTCAAGGCTTCTATGTGTGTTGCTGCTTTGTTTGGATGAATCCAGGCTTTCAGTGCATTATAGTGGGAAAACTGGAGCAAAGATTACACTGCAATACACAGGGGTCCTGGGATCAGTGATATTATCTGCAACATTTGGGCTTGCCAAGTCTTTTCAGGGATCTGATGGAAACATAGACTCTTATGGAATAAAATCCTAAACATCAAACCTAGTTTTACTGGTGCCATGGCAGATGTTTCACCCTAGCAGACAGTTTGTTTTAGTTTTAGTGGGCGAATATATGTGCTTATATCAAACACTGAAATAAAATCAAAGAAATGCTATTGATTTTATGGGCTTTGTCCCTATTGGGAATAGATCTTTAATTATTAATTGAATTATAGCTAAGGGCCCCTGAGAGGACTGGTTGTCCCACTGTGCCAAGAACTATAAAAACATCTAGGTTATGGTGGATGAATGAAGCTGAAGGTAGGAAAATGAAGATTAATAAGATATTAAAACAGGACCATCACAAGTCTTTACTAAATGTATCTCAAATCACATACATTCTGCTATACGCATGCACAATTATTACAACCTCCTTTCTCCTAGGCTTGAGATAGAAGATGGCCATGTCCTTGTCTGGAGCCATACTTCGTGCAACCAGCCCAGCTGGTGTTCACAGCTTGAAATTTTATCACCTTGAGAACATGCTCCTGGCAGAATTTCAGACTCCATGTTCCCCATTTGTAACCGACTTTGGAAATGCCTCTTTGTCTCACTGTCCGTAAGCACTAGGCATAACTGGAGAATATTTAAGTAGTAATGTTGCTTATTCATGCGTGGTAAGGTGTTAAGAGAATGTTGCAGCAGGGTTACTATTCCTGGGTACCAAAGTCATGTGAGATGCCAGTTCAAGATACAGAGATGCTAAATTAATCTTCTAGTGCTGTTAGGTTTGGAGGGGTTCCAAAACCATTTCATCACAGCGCTCATAAAAATGATAGGAAGTTGTTAAATATCCATTTCTGCAGTACAAAGCAAATAGGAATTCCAGATATTACTGTATTTAGATCTTTTTACAGATTTTTTTTCTCTCTTAATTTAGAAGTAGCACTGGGTTGCACTTGTAGCTGACACAGGCTGGCTTTGCTCCAGTGGAGCCGATGATCTGCATCAGTCAATGCTAGCTGAGGATCTGGTGCCTTCTGCTTTAAAACTGTGGAAGACCCGTCATCTGTTAGAGCTAACAGTTAGGCGTGATGTGCAGATGGCATTCATTTTCTCCTATTGCCTTTGTAATATAAACATGCAAGACTGAAAGCTCTATCAAAGCATAAAACATGCAGGGTTTATTTTTACAAAGGGCTGAGTGTTACAGACACAGCCTTTTCCTTGCTCACCCTCAAACACTCCATTAGTGCCCAGCCTCAGAGTATTTTCTGACGTGCACTTTGCAGCAAATTGTGAGGAGAAGTAGCTACAGGGCCAAAATGAATGGCTTCAGGTAAAAGAGCCTCACATAAATGCAGGGTGGGATAGCATGTTGCATGGGTATAGGGTAGAAGATTTTTCTCGTGGTGCTGTGGAGTAGAGAGCAACAATGTTAACTGTTACAAAGTCATTGTTCCCTATCAATAAAAACATTTTTTTAGCCAGTTCTTCTGGCTGAAGAAAAACGTAATATAGCTGTCTTTCAACACAGCAACACACAGGATGTTTTTATCCCTCTAAATTGTTCTGTTGGACTTTTCTGTGAAAGTCCAGGTGTATCCCATGCCTTGTTTGTAAAAGCAGGCCAAGTTCTTCCTCTTGTTGAGGTCTTTCAAGTGACAACTTTAGCATTTCAACAACTGAGTTTGCTGTAGCCTCAGGTTCTCTGAGCCTATCTGCAAACCGCTTGCTCTTTGGCATCCAGCTTCAACTGGAGTACAGCTCGGGGTGGTCAACAGCAGAAGCTGAGAAGGCAACTGGAGGGGAGAAGGATAAGAAAGAAAACAAAAGTCCAGTAGAGGTACCTCCGTTTGAATTCAGAGATGAGAAAGATGCGGTTACTTGCTTATTATTGTTTACCTGTCTTATGATACTGCCTAAACACTTTAGTGATTGAGGTCTGCACTCTGCCAGGCAGGATACCAAGAATGAGTCCTGCACACAAACAGCTTCCCTCATAAGTTTAAGACATTTAAAATTTAAGCAGAGGATACAGACAGGTGGAGGGGTGTGAGGAGACATAGGGCAGTATCGATCATCAATAATAACCAGTGGTCTCAGCAAACCTCCTATTGTAAACACTGCTACACTGAGTTTGCTGCTGTTATAATTGCAATTAGTATTTCCTTTATGCAACACAAGGTTAATAATCAGTCAGTATGGGGTACTGGCTACTCATCTCATTTTTAATACTATTTAGCTGTTATAATCTGCAGCAATTTTGTATTATAAAGAACTGATTAACAGCAAGATTATTTTTCTGCTGAAGGTCACGGGGACACCAGTGGTCCTGTACCTTAACTGCTGAGCAATGTGTTTATCCTGAGCCATGGCTGGAAATTGGTGAGCTGACTTGCCAGATATATTACATTCATCATGCTCTGTCATCAGGCACAAGGTTTAATTTAGAATAAAGTAGAACAAGATGAAGTAGAATACATATTCCTCAATTAACTATGTGCTGAAAGTCTTGCTGGAAGATTTTTTTGTTTACTGAGTCTCAGTGTAGCACTTCAGGTCATACCCATGTTATTTAGCTCAAAATTAGAAGAAAATCAAAAATTCAGGAAGCAGAGTTTGCAAGAATGGCAGATATAGAAACCATATAAAGGCACTCCTGTAAACCCCTCTTCTGAAGCCAATCAAAGATCTCACACCTGTTTTTGTTTCATACCATTTGTATTTTATTTATTTATTTTTCTTTCTGATTTACACTGTCATAACTGAGAGGAGAGCTCATTTTCCTGTCTGCATGAGTAGCAATGCCACTGGGAGATTTCCAGCAGATGTAGATTGTTTTATGCATCCTGTATAGTCTGTAAGTGTATAATACCAGATAGGATATACACTCAGTCTCCTTTCTTGAAATGTAGAAGTGACGTCTCTGTGTTGAAAAGGACTAAGAGGTGAACCATGGCCTGCCCACTGTTGGTACTTCAGAAATATTGATCTAAGATATATAACTTTTATTAAATAATACCAATGATTGACGATTGATATGTGTATTGTTTTCCTTCCATTTAACTATGTTGACATAACATTAAAAATAAATAAATGACAAACAAAAAAACAGTTTTGAATGAGCTTTTGTTTCAAAAAACTGTTATATTATTGTAATATGGTCACCATGCAGACAGACTTTTTGGCAGGTTTCAAATAAATATGCCAGAAATAAGGTTGTTGACAGCATCTTGGATTGGAGTGTATCCAGCTTTCATCCATAACATGTCAGTGCAGTGATTCTTTCACAGGCAGGAAAATATGTCACCATAGATCCATATTTTAGAGTCTTAAAATACCATAGATGTCTGGATTTATGGCTTCAAAGTCAACTTCACAGGTGGGTAGCGTTATTTTTCAATCATCAATGAAGATGAAAGCGATAACATTTACAGTTTGTAATATGCAACATCAATGAAGGGTGCTTGTTTTAAAACCTGTGGTAACATCTGTTTTACTTTCCTAATCCAGAAACAATTAAGGTTTTATGTAAGAAAGAGAAGGGGGTTGAAAAAAAAATGCAAAAGGAAAAAGGAGAAAAAGGAGGCTGAAGGTCTTTAGCTCCCTTGCAGATATTGTGCAGGCTTTGCGCTAGCTCTTCATGAGAAGCAGAGGGCTTGTGACTCTCACAAACAACTGACTTAATTTTAATGTTCTCTTCTACACTTTTTTTAGTAGAATCATCTCATCAGAGCAGAAACTGTGCATGCTTAGTTTATTTTCATATGTGAAATATGCTCAGATTTTGGTATTAAAGACAAAATAGTATCTTTAGAATTAACAGCCGTGGTTCACAAGGGGTATCTGCTGTTTGGTTCAAATCTCTGTATTTACATCTGCACACTAGGATCTTTCAGGAATGAGCAAATTATGCCTTTGTACTGCACACTGGAAACAAACTCTTTGAGGTGCCACTTCAAGAGTGTTATTTATGTACTTGAATCCGTATCTGACAAGGGCTTAATTAAACACCTTCCTGACTTCTAGAGCCAGCTTTCCTGAGCAATGTGAACAGGCAGCTGACGTCTGTGTGGAGGAATTTATTTTTAAGGGGTGGGAGCTGGGAGCTTGCTGCCAAGGTTATCAGGGATCAGTGACGAGTCTGTAATCTCCTGGAGATGAAGGCTGGTCATAGTGGTGCAGCAGCATCCCTCCGGAATTAACAGAAATACAGGTAGGAAAGACTTAAGCCATGAGTGCTAGTGTATATGATACTGTGTGCATGTGGATTTCCTGCAAGTGATTTCATCAAAAGAGACTTCAAATGACTGAGAACAAAAAAGCTGCTGTCCAAGCCTGTGCTGAATAAAGATGTTTACCTTTCTTTGAAATGCCATTTATCTCTCCTTGCTTTTTATCAAGGAAAACTTTCTGACAGAATTTTGAAAGCAAAATGAATCTTTCCTTTCTGCTTTCTTGCAATGCATTAAAACCCAAAGTATTGTTTTTAAAACTTTTCCTCCTCTTGACATATTAGAAATCCCCAGTCTTTGTTATTGTGAGTTTGTTCCAGTATTGATTGAATGACTAAAGAATTAATGGGGTTATTATACGATAGCAGATTCAATGGAAATATTGATGCACTGAAAGCTTAAGCACATGTGAGCATGGGAAATCTCGCAGAATACAAGGTTTTATTTTTGAACTGGATCTGAAATTGTTGATTCAATTCAAGCTTATTGAAAACCTCCTGAATTATTTTTGTCAATTTTAAAACTTCTGGTTGCATGGGGGGAAGTTTATTTTCAGGAATATGGGTGTTTCCATGAGCCCTGCAGTGCTGCCTGCATCTTACCTCTGCCTGTTTGTCCTTCAGACACTGTCAAGGTTTGGCAGTGGCTGGGCAGATGTACTGTGGCTTTTCAGCTGCTTCTCCCCATTTCTCCTGTCATCCCGTTAGGTCCCTCTGTGCCCTGCTGTGGAAGGAAACATATTTCTGCCACTTACTAACAAGACCTGGATTCTTTTCCTGGCTTTATTTCTGATTTGCATGTGATTCTGGGAAAGCCACATACTTTCTTTTGAGCCTGATTTGCACCACCTGAAAAATAGGGACTGTAATACTTTCCTAATAAAGGTGTCTAAGACTACATTAATTAATATTTGTAAAAGTGTCTAAGTTGAAGATGCTATAAAAATGCAAGTATTTATATTGTTTTCTTGATGGAAAAATTATATTTCTCAAGGCTCCTGACCTACTTTTCATATTTGTTTATAGATTCATTCCTTCTAATTATTTTGCATTTCAAATACAATGCCAAGTACAACTGTGGGGAAAACAAAGATGATGGGATGCTAACCTCTGCATCTCTTTGCTAGAAAGAATGGGCACCATTGTGCTCATTCCAGAACTATAATTATTAATGAACACAAGTACCACCTCAGATGTCTAATGGTTCAAGCCCAGCTCTCCATTGCAGGTTTATAAACTTTGTAATGGATAGATCCCCAAATGCATAGGAAGAGGATTTCAGCATTATATTTTTTTTTCTGTAAAATGGATTCTTAATATTAAAAAAGTTGGAAAATGTCTTCCTGCATCTTCTGAAATCAAACATATGAGGTTTGCCTGACCTCTGTTCAGGTAATTTTGCCACACTACAGAAAATAATAAATAAATAAACATACATTACAGCGAGTTAAATAGTTTCATTGTAATACAGAAGCACTTCCTCTATTATAAGGCTTTATGTCTTCCTAGTTTGTTTGTTTGTTTTTAAAGAAAAAAGGAACAACAACAACAACAAAAAAAAAAAAAAAACACTTTAAAGAAGTATCAGCAGGTCTGCATTAGACCCGCCATCCCTAATAATTTAGTAAATGAAGCAAACCTCCTAAATCAGTGAGGTTAATGTGGAGGAAAAGCATCGATGGCTGTTCTGGCTGTGAGGTTTGATCTCTGGAGGGACGTCATCCTTCCAGGAAAGTGGAGAGCACGGATAATTCATACAGTTCCTGTGTCTGCTTCAATTCATGCATAAATTCACATTTAGTGTACAGTGATAAGGGAAATCCAGAAAAAAAAAAAAAAAAAAAAAAAACATGAAAGGGATAAAATGCAATAAATATTTAAGATCTTGTGAATGTGAACACAGCACTTCATAAAAATCTCTGTCTCAAGAACAGAAGTGCTGTCTACATCCTAGACAGAACGTATGGTTTAAGCATAGTGAAGTCAAAGCTCGTCAATGAGTAGTGATGGAACTTTTATTGTAAAGATTAAAGGCCATGATTAAATATAATGGATATGCTAGACATTAAATCCATCTTCATGTCCTTAGACTTACCAACATGGGAATGAATGCAAGGTGTATTGAGTGGATATGATGTTTTCTGGGAAGGCAAAAAAGGTCACCATGGGAATATCTTCTCTGATATTTTATCTCTTTATATGCCCCTGTGAATTATTTATCTTCCTGTATTCCTCTCTGGTATCTTATTATAAAAGTATCTTGAAAGTTACTGGAAAGCTCTTTAGTCAAACTTAATGAGGGGAGGTAGGAAATTAGCCTTTAAGTGAGCTAAGTGTTGGTGTGGACAGCCAGTGCCAGTATGCAAGGAGGCAGTGGGAAATGCGGGTTACACTGCTGAGCATCCAAGGGGTGCACTGCATTTATCAGTTAATCTAATTTAGGAGGAATTTAATACCATAATGTATTAGAGTGGCATAACTGTACTTGGCTTACCTGCCTGCCCCAACACGGCTGCATGGTGTGATTCTGTAGGAATACTTTGCTGTTTAGATTCTGTTGTTTTTCTCCTTGTCTCAGTGCCTTTTCTAAATGTACGCTTTCCTTTGATATTTCTAGGAGCTGGTGGGGAGTAATCCTCCACAAAGAAACTGGAAAGGAATTGCGATTGCATTACTTGTTATTCTCGTTATCTGCTCCTTGATTGTCACCTCTGTTATACTCCTGACACCAGGTATTTATAACCTTTAAGTCACTTTCATTCTGTTTTTCTTCTGTAATTTTACACTTCCAAGGATAAAGGAATTGCAAGCTGACTGCAAAGTCAGCATCAAAAGAATCATCCTTCCTGCTCTTTAGCTTGATGAGTTGGAGACCATTCTTAAGCAGACTGCTTTAAAGTGTTACATTTTGATTCAAAGGTCAAGATCACTGAGCTGAAGGTACCAGGGTGAAACTTGGTTTCATAAACATAGATGGCAAGTATAATTTTAGATGGACAGGGTAACTGAGACCTGTCCAACCTGCCCATATGGGGCAGCAATCAGGTCATGGGACTTCCTGAAGTCCATGTCCATGTGGAGCTGCAGCTGTTACCTGTTGGGTAATCCTGGAGCATCTATAGTGGTATTAAATGTCTGTGTTTAGGCAACTAAATACCTTCCCATTCAACTATATTGATTTTTATGTCAGACTGCAGTGGTCCAGCTTTACAAAGCAATTCCAGATCGGTATGTGCTGGATAGCACTTAACTACATCAAATGATTAGTCACTTCCTAATAAGAGATTCTTCCAGATAGTCCTGTTTTCAAGCTTCAGCAAAGTTCTGCACATGTAACTTTTGTAATTTACTTCTCTTACAGTAGCTACTGTAGTTCTAGGCTTGAATTTTTGTGTGAGATTACTGTGATTATTGATTATTACATATTTATACAGCCCTCTAAATTTCCATGACTATTTAAACAGAAGAAATAATCTACTTTTGTGGCTCCAAGAAGCTTGTTATTTGAATATGAAAAGACAAGTGAATGAGAGAAAAGACATAGAATTCAATGTCAGAAAGGGTTAGGAGCTACAAAACAGAGAAGGCAGAAGGTCTCCTGTAGGGATGTAAAGAAGAAAAGGGCTTCATTCTTGGATGAGTACATGGAAGCACAGAGAAGAAGAGGGAAGAGGCAATAAGGGAGAAATAAAACCATAGGAAATGGAAGACCACAAGGTGGTGAAGTAGAAAAATGAGATTAGAGTTGTGGGGCAGAAATTTCTAGGAGCTCATAGCATGTGAACTGACATGTAGTTCAGCAGATTTAGCCCATCTTCCCTGACACAATTCTTATTCAACAGTCCTGCTGTAAAATAGACTGAAGAGAGCGATAAATCAAGAAATACAGGACTTCACAAAGTTAACTGGAAAATAAGTGAAACAATCTCTGTGATGTCCTTTTGGTTATTTAAAGTCATGCCATGTTTGGTTTATTTCATGCTATCCTGAATTTTTCAATGCAAATGCAAGTAGTACATGGTCATGCCAGCGTAATTAAGTAATTAAATTAATTAAGGTTAAACTTAATTAAGGCTCATTCTTTAAATTACTTTTGCTAGGGTTCAGATTAACACCTTTGGACATAGCAGTTCATCTCTGAGACATTTTTGGCCATGGTCTGTGGTCTGTATTCATATTAAGCAACACTTATTTGCAGTGATGAAATTGTCCCTTATCCATGAGACATTGAAATGTTACCTCTTTTTTTTTTGAAGTGTATTTACAGTCTTTTCATAAATGAATGCCGAAGCATGAATTCCTAAGCCCATACTTGTGGGTTTCAATAAGTTAACAATGACTCTTATTGCATAGATAAGACTAGGTGTACAGCTTTCACTGAAGAGCAGGAATAGATAAAGGTGGATACATGGGGTGGAGCATGAACATACCTGTGCAGTACTAAAGACAGTCTGAGTCACAAGTTTTTCCTTTTACAAGACCACCTGTAATAAGGATATCATTGTAAGGTTGGTCAGAATATCTGATGAGGATTTAGCATCTCTGGTTTCAGTTCCAAGCTCTTCTACAGACTTCATTTATGACTTCTCCTGAACCTTACTCTCCTTTCTATGTAAAGACACACAAAATCCACTAATGACTGTTATGACTACAGATACTACAATGCTATTGTACAAGTAAAAGCTGAGCCAGAAAAGGTATACTGAACATTGATTCCTTGTAGATAATGTTCTCTTAGGAAAACACAAGTAAATATGTGTTATTATGACATTCTATGTTATGTAGTACAAAATGGGAATGGGAAATGTATGCATTCAGCATTAAGTAAAATTCATATTTGTATTTGTGTGTTTATTTTATTTGTACGTACATACAAAAAATAACATTCTGTGTTTGTGTATGTATTCATAACACATGTATACACATAAATCATCCAGTTATTAGTAAGATTTTAGCAAGAGCTCCAAATAGCACTTTTGAAAGTGTCTCTGTGTTTCTGTGTTTAAAACTTAGGAAAATGCAAAGTCATTTTCTATGCTCAAATTTTATTATATATATTTTTATTTTTTTTATAAATTATTAAAGTGGAATTTGTTTTGTTTTTCTCCCTTAACGGTGTTTCAGAACTGTCCTCTGCATGTAAATACAAAACCTCTGAGCTCAGTACCGTTTTTTTTTTTGTTGTTGTTGTTGTTGTTGTTTTTTCTTTTGTATATATATATATATATATATTATTATGGATCTAGACTGCTTCATGGTGAGACTCGGCCAAGGGTAAAATCAGATAGCTTAGGTTGCTGCTGTGGCTTGGCAGCAGCTGAGCTCAGTCTTCTCTTGGGCCACTGACCCTGGAGCTTGTTACAAGCACATGCAATGGCACAGGGTAATGGAAGGCTCATTTCACAGGCATTGCCCAGCAGTCAGTGCTGAGTGAGACACTGAGAATGACTTGGCAAACATAACATTTTAAATTGCTAATCCTGAATGGGGATAGCACTTCCCAGAGAGGTAGGAGAGGAGTCTGTCCAAAAGGAGAAGCAGAATGTGAACTTACTTGTCATAAAAGAGCTCACTGGAAGAATAAATATTTATCCTTTGGTAATCAAACTGAGAATACAGTGATGGATATTTGAAGCAAGAGCAAAGGAAGGGATAGGAGGACAGAGAAGGAAAGAGGCAAAGCAGTTTTTTGGATGTTTGTGGGGAGCTTCTGCCAAGTATGAGAGTGGTATTGGAAAAAAAATCCTCTACTGAATCTCTCAAGCAGGATGATGTGGTTTGGCATGGTCAGAGCAGAAAGCTGGAGGCTACTTCACATGTTTGTCTTTCTTCTGATGATAAGACTGGAGTGCAACCTGACACTCATGCTAGCACAAATATATATTTGCATTTCATCTCTGCATTTCTCATTTGTAGTTATCTTGTCCCTCTCCCTGGCTGAGAAACCATTCTTCTTTTGGTATTTTTCCAATGATTTGAAGGACTGTTTTACAATGCAACACTAAGGCATGCAATGAAGAGGTGCTGTAAAACCAATGCTGACCATCATGAAATTACTACAGAGAGCAATTTGGGGAATTCCTGGGATATAGTGCAGTATGCACAGACATGCTCAGACATTAATAATGATGATGATGATGATGATGATGATGATAATAATAATAAATAATTATAATAAAGTGGGTATTAGCTAACTGGATCCATAACGTGAATCATCAGAATGACATTTCCCCCATAAACTGAAACTCGGGACAGTCTTTGGAAAATGCAAGAGTGAGTGGTAGAATGGGGAATGGGAATGGCTTGTTTCACAGACCAGATGCTGATTAAGGTTTTTAATGATAAGGAAAAAAGGATTTATGTACCTCTCCAAGATATTTGCAAATCAGTCCAGAGCTTTAAAGAAGGTTTAAACTCTGAATTCAGCTTGAGAAATGCTGAAATTCTGGCTGGTTTGGGTTTCTGAGAAGCAGGTCACTCACCCTGCTGTAAGAGCAGCTTGTAAATTTGGAACAGCATTTACATTCAGTAAACATTGTACTTCCAATAGCAACGTGTTATTGATAGAAAATGCTTAGGTCTTATTTTATAAAATTCTAATAAAACAATATTACTATGATTTATATATCTCTTGATATTCTAGAAAATAATTCTTAAAAGAAGCTGTAGCTGGTGGAAGCTTGCATTTAATTACACTGTAGTACACTACATGCCCACAATTGCCTACGCTGAAGGAGTCTGTTTGTGTGTGTGTGTGTGTGAGTCCTGCCATTCCACCCACCTTTGAAAAATATGAAGCTATTCACTTAAATGATAAAAGCGTGAGACTGAGACTTTCTTAATTGACAGTTGCTCACTTGTTGCAGCATATGGCATCTATATGGGTCTTGTCTTATCAGAGGTGTGTGTGTATTTTTATAAACATGTGCAAATGTTTGTAGGTTTGCATGTGTGCACACATATACATATCAAAGCTGAAAAGAGGACACAATTCTGCAGAAGTTTTGCGTTAAAAAAAAAAAAAAAAATCCCTCCCAAAATGCCATTAGACAATTTGCTTAGGAAAAAGGTGTTTTCTGGGCCCCTCTATTTGGAAAGTGAGATTAAGAAGGACTTTTTGCATATCTGTTCCTGATGTTTAAAGCTTTGTGAATGTGTACATCAAGTTTGTTCCTTTCAAATATAACCTTTTGGTTAAAAAAATGTACACTCAATCCTATGTAAAAATCTTTACAAATTTCATGCGATTTTTTTTTTGGACAGAGATAGTACTGAAGATAGTCATTGTATAGCATCAATTCACAGCACTCTGTCAGACAGCCAAATACATCACCTTGTATACTTAATATGGCTTTTGCTACTCAGCAAGAGCAAAGAAATATCCACTGACCAGTTGTGCAATGCTGTAATTTGTTTGCTTACAACTGTTACATATGAATGTGCATTATTAGTCAATAAAAAAGTAGGATTTTACAAAAGGGAGAGAGACTGCCTGTTTTTCTTGCCTTGGCCACTTGCCTTTTGGGGATGGGAAGCTCTGCTGAGGTAGAACAGGGCTCAGGTCTTCTCAGTGACTGAGCTGGCATGCCAAGGTGGGATGGGAACTTCTAGTATGTTGGATCAGGCCTGCCAAGAGGTGGATATTTAAAAAATAAAAATAAAAATAAAATAAATAAAAATTAAAATTAAAATTAAAAAATCCATGACTTAGCAGCACACAGTAGCCCAAGAGACATGTGAGAAAAGCATCTGACACTGACCTATAGCTGAGTACCAGGGATACTGGAAAGAAAGATGGGCATCCAAAGGTATCTGAGGCTTCCTGACCTGTCAAGCAGCCTCTGAGCATTACTGGAGTTGAGAAGCTTGAAAGAAAGGATTGGTACCACAGAAACAAAACAGGCAAGGAGGTTGGCCAGTCTATAATGGGGCTAGAGGAATGGAGCAGACATTCTTAATGAATGTTCTGACTTGCCTATGTGTTAGATGAGAGGCAGTAAATCTGAATTTTTCACCAAAATGTTATTTACTGATAGCTTATTAATTAATTATTTTTCTCCTCTGCTCTATGACTGAGATTAGCATTATCCACAGTATACTGGAGGAACTATTGCAGCTAATATTATAATATGGTGTTGGACAGTATAAGGGAATCTTATCAAGACATGTCTTATAGAGGCTGATGTGTGTGCATGCTTTATTCACTCCTTCTCCCTTTTACCCTTTTGTCCCTTTTTCCCTTACGAGGAGTTTGAAGGGCTGTGAAGGTGCAGAGGTCACGCAGCCCCTGGACTGGCCATTTGCATCCTCTTCAGAAAGAGGGAATGAGAAGGGCTTCCTGCCCTGCCCCTTCCCAAAGCTCCAGCACGTTTGTGTGTGCCTTTCCTTATGCCTTCATGACGGGGAACAGTGTGTCCTCATTCCCTGAGGTGGCTTTTGGAAAGCAGTGCCTGAACCAGCTACAATATCCCACTCTGCAGTGCCTGATCTCTGCACATGCCTAGTGCTAAGCCCTTGCTCCATGGTAGGAACTAACTGGAACAGTTTCCTGGAGCTCTTCTGACCTATATTTTCCAGGTTAGTAAATAAAATTATGCAGAAAAACTTGGCATAGTGCTGTCACATAGAAGGATTTGGCAGAGGACTTGTATTAATATGTCTTGGCACTTTGAAAGCCAAACTAAACAGTGTGATTGAAATCAATTAGATTTAAAAACAAAAGAAAACAAAAAATGAAAATTGAAGAATTTCTTTTAATTTGGTTAAAAAAAAAAAAAAAAAACACCTTCTGGTGGAACAAAACATTGTTCAGAATTAATTTTCAGTAGTCTCTGGTAACTCAGGAGTTTCAATTTAGTGTAGTAGAGAAGAACTTTTTCTCTCTAACAAATGGCTTCTAAGAGTCTGTTTCCACTGCTTGCAATCACCAGTGCATTCAGTCAAAGTAACAGCTTTAGTTCTAGCCAAAGGTACCAATGGCTGCGTGATATCAACAGACCCCAGGCATCTGGATACTGTAGCGAGGAACAATATTGCTGTGGAAATACTCAGGATGTGGCCTTATGTTTTACTTTTACAAGCAGATGTGCTTAAGGCTGATTGAAAAGTTTGCATTAAAATACTTTTTTCAGGAAAAAAACTTAAGTGTTGGGAACAAACTACTCAAAGTCATTTTTAAATATCTTTAGAAAATGATTGCTTGTCAAACAACAAAAACAACAAAAATCAACAAGAAAACAACAACAACAAAAACAACTGTTGATGGAAAACAAAAATCGAAAAGAAAATTGTGGATTTCAGGTTTTCTCTAAAAAAAAAAAAAAAAATTTGAGGAAATGAAAATCCATTTTCATACTAGGCATACTAAGCACTTCTATTGTTCCGTAAGCTCAATAATCCATCAATTCAACATAAACACTTCAGTCATAGGCCCAAGTGCCTCTGCATTATTTTTATGAGAACTGTTACACAGTGGAGAGGTGCTGGTGGAAATGAGAAGGCACAATTTTTGTAGAGAAGAAGAGGCTACCTGTGGCAAACTTCTTAAATGTATGTCTTAGTTTTACTCAATTCTACTCATATGTGATCAGTCTTGGTGGCATCCTAGATGAGAAAGATTTCCTTGTGATAAGACAAAAATCTGTTTGCAGTCACTGGCTGAAACTTTAGAAGTGGGGTGAGGGAGCACATTACGCCGTATGCTGTGGGAGTAAAATTTCCAGCAGTGCCTAAGAGCACCACTTCTGTGGTGCTCAGGAAAGCAGGACTTGGTGAATTCCATCACATACTCTATCTCAGATCCCTATTGGATGTTATTTATTTAATTACTTGTTCAAGAAAGTTGTCAACCCATATCCTAATTTCCAGTACTGGAGTGTTGTTTTTTTTTGCAATGACACCACACATTTGGTCTTGAAGTTGACATGGAATTGTTCTCTGCAGGTTGGTAGGGGCTCTTGCTGTAATACACAATACTTTATTTTCCTGTATGAAGGACAGGGGGGGAAGCATACAGCAAGGTTTTCTTTTTTGGAAAATTAAATTTGCTACAAAGTAGATCTAGGAAGAGTGAAATAAACAAACAGTGCTGCTCATTAAAGAGGATCTTCCAGAATCTTCAATTGGCAGTCTGGTTCTTCAATTTAAAAGTTGACCACAGTTCCATGTTACAATTGTGTTTGCAAATGAAACCAAATCCTTTCAGTAAAAATGAAAATCAGTATCATCCAGACATGCACCACCAAAGGATTTAGAGGTATTTCTCATAGATTTTTCAAAAATATCTCTTCAGTTAGGTGTTTTATGAATTCTTAAAAATATTCTGTCTAAATCCTTACAAGGCTAAATACATTTGCAAGTGTTGTTCTGCATGACAGTTTTTAAGGAAACAAAAATATCAGTTTTAAGTAAGTCAATTTACATTTTATTTTATTTTACTAAAAAAAAAAAAAAGAAAAAAAAGAAAAAAAAATGGTTTTGGAATAGTGAATGTTGAAAAGTTTTAATATTCTTGAGAGTAGTCAGAATTCTATAGTGCTCTGATATCTGCGTGTTTGCATGCCTTTTTATATCTTTTTTGATCTGTTTCTGTCAAAAAGGTGTGTTTTGGATCATTGGTCCTTTTGTAGTTGTTGAATCTAGGCATAAATAACCAGGAGGTTTCTCTTTGTGAACTATTAGATGGTCCTTTTCTACTGTTGACAATGTGAAGGAGCTTATGAGTGACAGAAGGCTTAATATGGACCATTCCTGAATGAGATATGATATGGCACTACTCAGAGTTGCTGTAGTTTCAGGTACAGTTCAAAGTAGAAGTAATGGCAATTTGTTTTTGTATGCTTCACAGTTGAAGATAACAGCTTGTCTCAGAAGAAGAAGATAACAGTGGAAGATCTATTTAGTGCTGATTTCAAAATCCATGACCCAGAGGCTAAATGGATAACTGGTAAGTGAGGCATGAATGGGCGTCGGCATCTTTCCTTCAATGGCTCACTCCCGGGATACCTGTTTTTATTTTCTTCTTTATTCCCCCTGTTCTTTTCTTTACTCTTCAAATTACAGAATCATGCAGCGGTTGCGCTTGGAAGGGGCCTCAGGAGATTATCTTGTACCAACCCTTGCTTAAGCGGGAGCAGCTAAAAGAGGTTTCCCAAAAATTAAATCCTCGAATTCCTATTCCAGTTTTCCTCCCGATTAATAAGTATGCAAACACCACTGCTCTGTTATTGCCATTTTTTATTTAAGTACCTCCAGTGAGAGAGATCCCATAGAGATATCCCACAGCTAGGCATAATCAAATCTTCTGGTTTATTTTTGTTCATCAGAACACTTTTTTTTTTTTTTTTTTTTTTTTTTTTTTTTTCCAACAGAGAGGTGAAGTGTTGCTAAGCAACTGGCAAACAGTGGTCCAGCAGCAGCTGGGCTGGTGCTTGCACATACCCCATTTGCTCTTTTTGTCCTACCCTGCCGTGCATTTTCTAGTCAGGGGAAAACCAAATAATACTGGAATTAATGCACGTAGTGTTTGCTGGAGTGGAACTGTTTGGGGGACGTAGATTCTAGCTCCCGCTGGAAATTGCTGCAGTCTGAACAATCTTTGGCGGGAATAAAATGATCCGTGGTATGCCATTCATGTAGGTTCCAGTCCAACTCCGATTATCGCTAAAGTTATTAGTCTTTCTTCTGAATTTAATGGGGAACTGGATCAAATCCTTCCTCTTGTTTGGCTTTCATTGTCTGCTGTGCCCATTGGGAACAATTCTAATACCTGTAATGAAAAGAGAGAGAGCTAAAGGGTTGTGCTGAAAGAACGTGCTCCCCAGCCACCCTCAGCACAGCTGTGTCTGCCTTCTTCCTCCAGCTATGGAATTGCAGGAAAGCAATTGCAGACAATACACCTTCACAAACACACCTGCAGTGGGCAGGAACTCTTTTTCAGGCTGCGTACTCTGGTGGAGCAGTGCTCCCCATAGCCACTCTTTGGGAAGAATGTAAATGGAAATGTTAGGAGTGCTCCAGTTCAGAGTTATTTGTCTACTATTCCTTTTTAGCATTGATATCCCTAATGGTCTTAATGAAAGAAGAGTTGTTTTATTGTGACCTTTGCAGCTACTTTTTTTTTCATTATTATTTGCTAGACTATGAAGGAATGATGATGAATTAAACAAACTTTTACAGGAACGGAGAATGGAGTATTGCCATGGAGCTGTGTATAACCTCTCCTGTCTGAGTATATCTTTTCACAGAAATAAGTTTTTTTTGTTTGTTTTGTGTTTTGTTGTTGTTGTTGTTGTTTGTTTGTTTGTTTGTTTGTTTGTTTGTTCCCACAAAACTACAGTCTTCTGTGCAAAAACAGTATTCCCTGTGCTTTTCTGGTTACAATTACATCCTGGTGCCATATGCACTTTAATTGAGAGTCCAATTCTAGCATGTTTTTAACTTTATTTCCCTCTTCCCATGTGCTTTCACTGACTCCAGTGCAATTTAACATAGATCTTGCCTGATCTAAAATTGCTAAAATATCATTTTATACAAGAGAATTATGAAGTTGTATTGTGCAAACCTGCCTGAATATTTTAGAAGGACTTGTTTTGTCGCTGTGTTTCTAATATTGCTGATATTGATTTTAATACAGCTAGAGGCATTTTTTTAAGCCAATAGATATTCTGTAGATTTACCCAAGTAACTTGAGGGTTGAGAGCAGGTTTGCAATCTGCAATGTCATTCATGCAAGTACCCATAGCCATTTTACATTAATTACCTTTCTGAGTTATAGTTTCTTTTCATAGCTCTCTCTACCTGGCTAAATGGCAAAATCTTGGTCAAGGTCCTTCATAAGCAAGATGAAAGACCAATAGTCTGACATCCAAGCACACATTCCTATTGGTTTCATGTTCTCAGTTTAAGAGCAATGAAAATCTGTCTGAAAACACCCAAGCCAAACTAATAAAACCTAGTACAGCAAGAGTGTCGAAATGGCTTTGCAGAAAAATTGCCTATTTAACAGTCACAAAATGAGTGACTTTAGCATAGTTTAGTGGATAATCTGCACAAAACATAAATACCTGTGGTCTATCCTTGCTTCCTTTCTCATCCTGTTAGTTATGTAGCAAAATACCGCAATCATTCAGAGATCTGCAAAATTCAGTCCTCTCAGCTCTTCAAATCTATATTTCCTTCCTTTCCCTTTCCAAAGCAGATAAGTATTTCTCTCCAGGGTGACAATTTAAAATATTCTGAAAACTCACTGGAATTGACGGGATGAACTGATGTTTAAGCATTTTTTTTGATTCACGGTGGGCAAGTGGAAATAACATATTTCAGATCGATAGCTCTGTCATTCCATTGATTTCAAAGGAGCTAGAAAAGTAAAAAGAGAACCAGTTTCAAAGCTGACATAACTACACATCCAATGCAAAGACCACACGCTTTCCCTCAGCTTCCAATTGCAACTTAAGGCTGATTTGCGGATATGGCTGCATCTTTTTTATTAGAATTTCAATTAAATTTACTGGCATGAAGTGAGAGATATGCCAAAGATGGGACTTTGAAACTCTTAGCATTTTTGTGATGCTGCAGTAATTTTTAATTCCAATTTACATCTCTATCCAATGGTTTATGGAGAGGAAAGAATATTTTGTTTAATCAGCTGCTGCATTCACTGTCGTCCACAGCCCCGGACATTGCTCTTACTGAGTCACAAAAAAAAAATCTATAGGGGACCAACCTAATACATAGACCAGAGTCAACTGCTCAAGAGTATATTTCTAGTTCCACATCTTCCATGGATTATTATTGCTTAGATATGTTTTGTAGCATAAGTTAACACTGGCATCATTGTGAAGGTTTCTCTTTTCACAATAACACTGTACATACAGTACAGTATATGGTATATATGGTATAGTACAGTAGATATATGGTATTATAATATAAGAAGTTTGAGATTGTTCTAGTGACCAAATTGCATTCCCATGCCCAGCAATTTAAGTGCAAAGAATCCAAAAAGCATCTCCCTGCCAGACTCATCCATCCCTTTCCTCCCAGTGTGCTCTGGTTGTTGCTCTCCGCATGGCACCCTGCGCCTTTCCATTCTCTTCCTGTAGTGTAAACTTCCCTTAACTGTACAACTATAATTATGTTGTCCATATGCTAAGCATGCATGCGAGCCCCAATTAGCAGCTCATTTCATACTGCGTATCTTAAACACTGTATTTGGACACTTTCTCGTTTGCATATCCTCCTCCGTACAGTGCCACAAGTGTCCCGTGCAGCCTTTTGTTAGCCCACTTGTGGATGACAGATGGCCTAATCGTTAGGCAAGTCTCTAACTGCTTAGCAGTTCTGCTTTCAAGCTCCACATTACTTTGTAATTAGGTTTCACAATTGCTAGGCTTTTTCTGTATTCCCCTTGACATGGGATTTTAGCTCAGGTTTCTGAGAAGCTTGCTGGGATGCTGCAGTGTTCCTGTAATAGTAGACCAAAACTGGGATAAAGGTATTTCATCATGCAGAACTCCTCAGCCACCTGGACAATAACTGATAGTCATTGCCTGGACCCAGCCTGAGAAACTGGTTGGGTTATGAGTGCTGCCACTGTGGTCCAAGGGTGCTGCAGTGATTCCCACCAGCTGTGAATCTGCCCCTGTGTGTCCCAGGAGCTCTCCTCCCTTCTCACAGGAGGCAGAATCATGCCCAATGCCTAAGAAAACAGTAGAAACAGAAGTGTTACACCACTCATGGAGGCTTATGCTCATCTTTTCTTCTTTGTGTGTAATAACAAATAGATTTTGCACACACTGAAAGTACTTGGCTGCTGCTGCTAGGAAAACATAATAGCAGCCTATAATATACAACCCCTGCTTATTGCGATTGATTGGGTGCGGCCTGCCATCGTTACTTATTTCTTGGAAGATGTTTTTCCAGCCTAGCTGTTGGCATTTTGCAAGACAGAGTGTGTATTGTGGTGGCTGTTGTCAGGATTTGGGGCTGAACATTAATGACTGGAAACTCCAACCTGGAGCACATCTCCTTTGTGCCAGACACGGCGAGACAGTCCTTGCGGAGAGGCTGTAACCAAACAAAAAGAATAGAGGATGAGATGAAAAGTGCAATGTACTCAAGCAGCGAGGAGCACAGGAAACCAAAGAATGCCTTCAGGGTTGGAAGAAGTTGACTAATCCAAAAACCTGAAAATTAAGCCCTGCTGTCCAAGTTCCTTGCCCACTTGCTGCAGTTGAAACACTGTCAAAATATTATTTATTCTTATCCGAAGGGGAATAGTGGGTAACTTAGCAAAAGACTCTGAATGGCATTTTCAGAAATGGCTTCGTTATTTGGAAACCTGCCCCTCAGCAAGAGCCAGAAAGGCTGTGTGCCTAGCTTGTATCTGAGAATGGCAGCTGGGCATTTACATCACAGTCCTGAAAAATGCACTAATAACTAATATCTAAATATAATAGAGCAGTTCTTTTATCTTTAATACTGAGTCACATATGTTTTATCGCATGTTTTACTAATAACATTATAGACTCTCTAGGCTCTTTTTAAGTCTAATATTGAATTTAATGACCTAGAACTAATAAGTTTTATTTCCCATGCTGAAAAAAAATTGTCTTGCAGTAACTGAGGTAATTTATTTCAGTTTACCTTTAATAATAATGCTCAGATCAACAATACTTGGATAGCCCAAATGCCTCCAACTCTATTCTGTGCAGTGTAAATTCATTGCACTGTATTGATAAAAGCACTGATGCATTTCAAATGATGCAGATGCACGTGGAGTGAATGAATTATTTATCATTTGCTTTACATAGATATGGAGAACTTTGTAAGTGCTAATACTTTTCATTGTGAAAAAAGGGTTGTGTTAAGATGCTGCTTTGACAGCCCTGGAGACTAAAATAGCATTGTTAGAGAGCTGTAACATGGCTAGCTGGAGTTCAGGCTTCTCTGGCTAGCTCCTCCATGGGCTTGACCACATCAGAGAGACCAAATGAACTGCATGTGAGAAGGAGCCTTGTTCTTAACAGGGTTAGGCTGCTGGCATGAAAGGATAGCTTGTCTTTGTCTTTCTCATCAGAGGAACAGGTTCTGGTCTTGTGTGTGTTCTGCAGGTGCTACAAGATGAGGGCTACATACCCGCCCCAACTCTCATCCTAAATAAATGCAAACTGCCCACAGATGTTTTTGTTAGTGTAAATTTGGTGAAGGCATAAAGAAAATTGGGTTACTCTATTAGAATTTTTGCTTCATTGCCTGCTGTGTTAAACAGAGATATTAGTAAGTTAATTTTAATGTATTTTAATTTTGTGTTAAAATCACTTGAGAGAATGTGTTTGCTGAACATAGTGGTTCAATGAAAACTTGTCACACTCCCAGTTCTGGTGTGCCAAACCTCATATCCTGCCTCACGGCAGTTTGTTTTTGCAATGTTTTTGTGAGCATTCTGGCTTTCTGGTCACTCTTGAAATATTTTCTGAGATGCATAGCAAGCCACATGGAGCACAACACAGCAGTTTGTGGTAAAGTTTTCAGGGAATTTTGAGCCTCACAGCTCTGAGATACATGAATGGTGATCTATGAACATATGTATGCTAGTTAAGTAAGCACACGGTGAACTTTGAGATAGTGTTGGTGTCAGTGGAAGTGTCCACATGCTTTAGTGATGGTTGATTGCTTTTTTTAATCTAAATGTCCTTACAAAATGCTATCTTATATTGCCAAAGAAGAAGAAATAAAGGCTCACACTCTGTCAAGACTGCTACAAGAAGAGAGGAATGTATTAAACATTTTGGACCATAATTTTGATTTTAAGACTCATCCTGGATTATCATCTCCAGGGATTTCATAGAATAAAATATCTACTCTGAGAGCACTGAAAGGAGTTTGCCTTGCTCCCTGCCTTGCAGCTGCTGTGCACTTGCTTAAGTTCAGCAATGACAGTAACCTATTCACTAAAGACAGGAAACCATGGAATTAATGGCTTTTTAACATACTATAATAGGCTGTGGAGGAGAGCATTTCAGCCATGTAGCTATTTTGTTCATTGCTGCTAGAGAGAGTGAAATGAGAAATCAATTTAGTTCTTTTAAAAATTAATACAGTCTGCAGAAGCAGACTGGGGAGCAGCTTTGTAGCTTGGCTATAGAAGTGTCTCTGAGTTCAGCATCTCTGTAGTGCTGGGGTGGTGGTGGGGCACGTGTGGCTGGTAGTAGGGTGAGAAAATCATCCTTTGGCTTCTGAATCTGGAGGGAGAAATATACTGGAGAAAGTCTTGTTTGTGAAAAATATCCCACACTAGAAAAACAGAAGCAACACTGTAATGGCCTTTATTTATTTATTTATTTATTTATTTATTTATTGAGTAGTTTGATATCTTGAAGTGGTCAAGATTTTCATGTAGCTAACCCTGCATTTAGGAGCCTCCATAGGTAACCTAATTGCCCCAACATCTGCTGAATGCTAACCATTCCCCAGGGTGTCATCAACTGCTTTTGTGCATCAGCACCTCTGAGCCACAAGTCCTCTTGAGGTATCAAAATATGTCTCTAGCTAATGAATACCCAAACACCCACGTGAAAAAGCCATATGTGATCTCAGACATTCAGTGCAGTAGCTTTGTGTTTGTGTCCCTGCATTAAGCCAAGTTGAGTGAAGAGGCCAGCATGGGGCCAGGACTGGTGGTGTGAAGGTCACCTTTGAGAAGTGAGATTAAAGGAGGTGAGTGATGGAGAGGGTTTGGCGGGGTGGTGTAGTGGGGAGCACAGGCTGCAAAGTTAATGGGGGTGAATGCATGAGGGGAGGGTCCTGGGGTTATGCAGAGGAGCAGGGGCTGGAGTTGAGGAAACGATGAAAATGAGCCTGCAAGTCAGTAATGTGATCTTGTGTCTTAGGCCATTAAGGCATTCTCACAAAGAGCTGCAGAAGACACTCAGTTGTTTGGGTAACCTTACAGGGACCAATTAAAGAGTAAAAGATGGCTGGAAGATGCCAGGGAAGTCCCTGGATTTTTCCTTCTTGTTTGAGCTCTGCTAACATCCACTCCAGGTAACTGCCTAATTCTGTTCCTATTGACATTATTTTTAAAAGAGCAGGAAAAACAGATTTCTCCCCCACATACAGCTTGATGGTCACACTCTTGCATGTTAGATGAGCAAACATTTCCTAGACTTCTTACATCCATTCACAAAAAGAGATTCCCCATTTTGCATTCATGCCTGGCTCCACTAAAATTAACGTTTTTCTCTCCAAGTAACTCAGAAGCGAGGTGGTGCCTCCTGCCACGACGATGTCTGCCAGCGAGGAGCATCTGTGGGGAACAATCTGAAACTACAACAGGTGTGAAAGCAAGGAGCACCTGGGCTCTTGTGTGTGTTAAATTTCTCTGCAGATTTGAGGTTAAAATCTGTGGAGATTGGATAGAAGCTGCCATGCTTTGTGCCTCCCTGTCATCATTTTTTGTGCTTCACCGAGGTGCATGGCAGCTTTATATGGCTGGGGGTTGAGACAAAACTGTGAAATTCAGTGCTGGCTTTCTCTACCCCTCTAGGCTTCCTGCAGCTGCACTCAGTTCACAGGGGGTAGGCTTTTGATTAAAAAAAAAAAAAAAAAAAAAAGGAGGGAGAGAGAGAACAGCAGGAATGGAAATGGGGAAGAAACAGCACTCTGCCATGGGGAGCTGCTGCACCTGTGGGGGACTTTAGAAGATGCAGCTCACATCAGCAGTGTTTCTGCTGCTGAAAGAAAAGAAATGCATTCGCCAGCTCTGCCTACGTGTTTAACGGTTTGAATCCTGTTAAAAAGGGACCCGGTTTTTCATCTTGTTTAAAGTGGCTCAAAATCAAAACCCACTGCTTTCAGAGATGAGGGAGATGTGCTGGTTTTACAGGGATTTAACTGGGAGAGGGATTAGGTGTTCTCTTGGTGTGTGTTAGTTAAAGCTCCAGGTGAAGAGCCGCAGGTTCAGTGTGACACTAATAAAATACTCTTCCCCAGCTTTTACACCTGCAAAGCGAGCAACCATGAGCTCCCAGTTGTCCCTAGCCCCTGGGGAAAAGGGAACTGCTGTGATGGAAATTGCATTTGATAATCCTGTAAAAGGATGGTCACAACTGCAGCCGGCATAGTTGAATTTGTACCAAAATAAAATTGTTGTGCTGGATTCTTGTTTGTTCATTTTCCTTTGTCTCATCAGATGTGTATAGCACAGAAGGGAAAGAGGAGGGAGAAGAGAAAAGTAGCATGTACCCAGCTCCCAGGTGATAGTGAGATGCAACGAAGGGTGATGGTCTTCTCCCTTGCCCGGACATCTGGCCACGGGTAGGGTTGCCTTGGGAGGAAGTAAGAAATGTATTTCAGTTAGATCTCTCACTACTGAGAAAACCTGGACAGATGGATAGGGAATTCAATTCTGAACCTCAGTTAAGGAAGATTAAGAATGAAGGTTTGCATGGACCTGCTGAAGATTTTCCTAACAATCAGGTGGGTGTAAGGACAGAATGTTTTGGGAAAGGAAAATCTAGGAGAGGAGAATCTAGGAAGAGGGAAAAAAAAAAAAAAAAAAGGTAGAAATGTGTTGTGTAATTGCAGGATATGCTGAGCAAGAAGTACATGAGAGGGAGGGCTGATGAGAAAGGAGAGCTCTTCAAGGTACTTGGGGTCTCTTGTTAATCAGCCCATACTGATTACAACAACACTGCTGGTACCTTCAATAGTGATTTCCAGAGATCTGGAATCCATCCACACAGTTCATCTTAAAAGCTCTCCATTCTGTAGGATGCAACTTGGTGCCAAGAAAAGGCAATTTTCCATTTTTCACACTGCTGTGCCTGACTTTGCTTAGTGCGAAGCATGTTTTCTTAACTCAGGAGCTTTCCCTGAGCTTGCTCCACTGCTCTTGGACACTTGTTGAACATGGAGTGCTCACCAAAAATAGAGTGGTATGTATTTTTCCACTCACCCCTTTTTAATGAACATTAAATGAATATATACCCTGATACAGTAATATCATAAATCAGAGATTAAACTTTACATCAGATATTTGTAATTGAAATTTTAATAGGCAAAGATTTACTTATCTAAGAAAGAAATCCTCTGGTGAGTTTGGATCTCCTGAGTGTATTAAGCTGATGAACATATAAGAAGCAGTATTTTTTTATTATCATTACAAGAAATAGTACTAGGCTTATATATATAATTCATTAAAAGAAATTTAGAGTAAAATAATTATTGTTGATCAAGGGAATATAATTATACTTTAAAATGTAGATATACAAATCTCACATCAGTGAAAATTCAATTAAGAATGGAAGAGACCAAAGGTTTGCCCATCCCCAAATATTGTTTCCATCAGTGGCAATATGTTCATGTGCAGGGGTAAGAAAATGCAGCAAGCTTCACACACTTTTTAGGTCAGGGGAATACCAGTTCCTCTTGTGGTTTGTTTATTTAGTAACTCTAAGTATATTTCTTGTCCGACTAACTTGCCAACTGTCCTCTAGAGACTTCTGCATCCTTCATGTCCTTCATCAAGGAGTTTCACAAGCCTATGACCTACTGCACATGGAACTGCCTCCTTTTGCTCACTTGGGAATTTGCTCCCGTTTGCTTTGTTTGATGGTCCTTATGCTGGTAGTTTGGATCATCTTCATTGTGTCTTGAATGGTTTCCATCCCTAGAGTGTCATTTTTGAGATAATAGGATCGTCACTACACTGAAATATCAGGGGTTGGCTTCTTAAATATGTTCAAATTATTTTAGTTTCATGACATTTTAAGCCAAGTTCATTGGTGTAGCACAACTTGTTTGACCCCAAAGAAAAGGTGGAAACTTTTGTACTGAACTAGGGATAAACTCTACATGACCCGGTGCTGAATTGTACCATGCTGGATGATCACAGTACTGTAAAACTTGGGATATATGTCCCCAGCATGACTTTCACAGGTTTACATGAAGCCAATGCTGTTCCATACACATACCCCAGGGTTTAAAACTGGTTGCTTTGCTGATATCTCTTTCTACTGCCAGCAATGAGGAATAATCTCTGGTAGAAAATGCAGTGATCCTGTAAGTGATGCTGAGGCAGAAGTTGTGCATGCTGTGAAATAATCTCTGATTATAAGAGTGTACCGCCTCTAAAAAGCCACATCTAATATCATGCTTAGCAGGGAAAGAACTCAAGGTAAGACATCAAAGGTGAAGAAATGAACAAAAGAAAGAAAAGAAAATGCAAGGAAAAGGAGACTGGGGAAAAAACTTCTTACAATATATTTCTTTCATAGAGAGAAAGAGGTGATAATGTAATCAGATTTGTGTATGGCCAGACAGGGAGTTTGACTCATAACCCTGCCAGCTTGGTATGGTGCCAAGCTTTCCTGTTGATACTTCACCTGAAGTCCCTCTTTACCTAAAGCTTCTGGGCAATTACAATAATATTTATTTTAGAAGAATATTTACTGGTCAAACAGAAAATATTTTATTTTATTATATATATATATATATAATAGTTTTCAAATATACTATTACAACTGTGCGTGAATGGCCCTCCAAGGCAAAGAATATTTGGAAAGTAAAGGAAAATAATCCAACATTTAATTTCATTTAAAAAGACTTCTGAAAAATATTGGGTTCTTTTGAAGACCTATAACTGATTTGTCAATGTTTAAGGTTTTCAGTAACTCACAAAATCTAGACAGTAAGCTTTAAAGCTTACTTGGTGTGGATGTTAAAAGGAAATGAAGTCTAGTAAAATGACAGTGGGGAATTTCAAAAGCTCAAATCAAGAAGGGAAAACAGTAGTTTCAGCCCAAAACCAATTTGTCCATAAAGGAAAATATTTTGGATTTACTGCTTAAATGATGCTTATTTTGGCATGCAGTGGACCAGCTAAAAAAACAACTTTATGTTACAAGGGTGTTAATTCTGGCAATTCAGAGAGACTTTGAGCTCACTGCAATTATGCAGAGGCAATCAGTCCAGGTGCTGCTGGAAAGTATTGGCCTTATGCACTTTCTGCAGGAATATCTGAACACCATGGTACCTACCAGTGAGATGAGGAGAAACTTGGGTTTGTCCAAGTTTTATTGACTTGGAAAAAAAAAACAAAAACAAAAGTTTTTTTTTGCACCCAGAAATCCTTCCAGTAGTCACATTTATTATCACCCTAATAAATGCTTATTCTCAGCTTATCAGTCTCATTTTCCTATTTCCTAGTGAAATTCCCCAAACCATTCCCTGAACTGGTGGTTCTCCCTGTGACAGTCCCTGCTGTGATGGCATTCGCGTATGTGAGTAGGGACACAAAAAGCTGCTGCTGCTGATGTTTTTTATTGCTTTGGCTGATGGACTGGCTCATTTTACAAGATGTATTTCTTGGAGGACATGCATAAGCCATGGTCCTTATTAATAATTTGGAAGGTTCTTTTACTTTCTTATTCTCCTTCCCAGTGGAGTATGAACTCTGTGACACTAAAAAAAATAATAATAAAAAAAAAGTTCATGCACTCTCAAAACCACTTTTTTTTGCTTTTTTTTTTTTTTTTTTTTAATATTACAAAGAATATATATGTAAATATATATAATTTATTGAGCATTTTCCTTCTTCCAGGTTTTAATTTCATAGGCAGAATTTGAGAGAGTTTACTATTGCCTTTTGCCTTGAAACATTTAGCTGTGTGGTGGTTTTGCACTGGTGGGTAGCTCAGCTTTACCACCCTCCTCTCTCACTCCCTGTCCTAAAAAGGCAGAGAAGGGGAAGGGGAGAGAGAAGTGAGCAGGCCTATACATTAACAGCCCACTTACATATTATGGATATTTACCTTAATGTTAGTTTTGCTAATGATATTGCCAAAGGTCAGGAGCAGGGGTTACCAGTCACACACTTTTATTTTTTTATTTCTTTTATATTTTTTTAACGTCTTACCTAGTGAGATATTTTTATAAGTAGATTTATATACCTATAATTGTAGTATTTCCGACTTTTTCTTAGTGGGCGCAGAATGGCCAGCATGGCTAAATTATCAATTGAAAATAGATCTGAGTATGAAAAATAGGGGACAGTTTGTTAGAATTCCACATTTGGCATTTATTTTTCTTCTTTCCAGGACAGGAAGCTGAGAACATATAATCAATTTTTTTTGTTGTTGCAATCGTTTTTTAAGGGAAATGATATAGGACTATAGTCAGGAGAAAACAGTACTGAAAATAGCCTTTTTTTTGCCAGTTTGAAGGACCTTAATCAACACAGTGAATTTTGGTAGCTCCATCAAGAAATGATAGATTGTAGTGGGAATAGACATTTTCCACAGTAGGATAAAGACCATGAGAGGCTCATGGATATTCAGGATAAAGAGAAGGATTTCCCTGAGTGACAAAGAAATGATGTATTAATAAGGGAAATAAAGGAAAATATGAAGAAGTAAAGACATATTCATTAAATAAGAACAAACAGCATCCTTTGGTTTTGAAGCTGTTGGCTGAAAGTTTTTAACACATTGAGAAACCATTAAGAAGATACTTTTGGACCAAAGATTTTGTAGGATTCAAGAAAGGACCAATCATTATTTTGGTGTAATCTCATTTACTTCATTGCATTTAAATTGGGTGTTTATATCTGCTCTTCTGCTTTGGTATCTGCATCAGCATGTTTGCTCTCTTAGCAGCAAACCACCACTGATTCAAAACTAATATTGGGCAGGGCAGCAGATGATGCATGATACTGGTACCATGGTGAGAATGGGAATAAGAACAAGATGGAATAAGAAATTCAGTGAATCACTTTTGTGATTCACCTTTGTGATTCACTGTGAGGCTGTCTGTGGGAGCTGGACTGGTCACTGCAGGCAAACAGATTTGAGGTGTTCCAGGAAAACTGTATACTTAGCTAAAATTAATTTTATTTCTTCATTGACAGTTAATTTAAAGCTGATTCATTTGGATGTCTAATTGGAAACTGCTACTCCTGGTAGCTGTTCCCTTGCATTTGGAAGTCCATTCAGCTTCAGGTTGTGCTCCTTGCTAGGTTCTCTGCCAATATCACATCCAGAGGTTCATTAACGGCCCGTCACATCTATTCAAGGTGTTTCCATGGGCTCTGTAACACAGTGCCCTCTTGTGACCAGCCCAAATTCCGTAACCGCACACCGGTAACCGGCGTGGGTAGGATGTTGTATTTAATGTCTTTCGTCGACTTTCAAAGGTCTGGCGTGAGTGTGACAGCTGCAGCTCTGTCGCACTCTTTTTGCTCTTGGACTTCCGCATAGTTATAGCATGCTAGACACGTCTGAAATAAGGTGATGTAAAAGGGATCCTGCAATATTGCACGCAAGGAAAATTAAACATTTATCCAGAAATGTGCGCATAGTAAATTTGCTTGTTAATGCACAAAGATCTCCTTCAGCTGGTACTGAAATTTCAAATTTCAGCACTCTGTCTACAATAAAAACAATAATAATAATAATAATAATAATAATAATAATAATAATAAAAAAGGTGTTCTCTCTCTGTCATGGCCACTAACAAGTGTAATTGGGTTGGGTGCAAAGAGAAGGAGCCAAGGAAACGCATGGAGGAATTAAGAAAGCAAGCTGTGGGGTCACATTTTAATGAAAATATATTCATGAATTCTTTTTTTTTTTTTTTTTTTTTTTCTCAGTGTCAAATGCATTATTACATTTATGTGTAACACTCATGGTTATATGCTCCCCTGTGTGAAGGCGACCTAAATGAAGCAGATAAGAGGTGGTGCTTTTGGCAGAGAAGAGAGGGGGTCACCAAGTGATGCTGCAGCTCCAAGGGGTGCATGGAGAAAGGCTGCCTGCACCCTGCTGGCAAGGTGGGGACAGTGGCTGTCACATCAGCTGGTAGCTATAGTGGCAATAGCTCTTGAGGTTTTATATTCCTGATAAAGTCAGTGCCTCAGCATCCCTCACATCACACAAGCTGGGATGAATTGCTATGTTTTATCCATTATTTGCACTTTGTTTTGCTGTTTAGATGCACAGTGAGATTATGAAAAATAGATAATAGATAAATGTGTTCTGGGACTATTTCCTTGGAAATTAGCTCTTTAGGGTTAAATGGCTTCTGGCCTGTACTGAAAGTGGGAAGTTTCAGGCAGGAAATCGAAGTGATGGGTATAATCTGGAATCTCCAGCTGTCCAGTCTCAGTAACCTGGGGTCATTCTCATTTTTCCTGCTGTAACTCCTAGGGTTTGAAGAGCACTTAGTATGAGCACAACTGAACTGAAACAGAAAATGGCAGAGAATTTTTTAGGAAGATTCCTCTACTTTGGAATAGGCCAAAGCCAGTTCAGGGCACTGCAAAGTCCCCATGCTGTTGCCAGTGAAACAGGGCCAGCAGCAATAAGCTGCATATTTTTGCTGTTGTTGGTTTGTTGGTAGGATTTTATTTATTTATTTAAGAGGAATGATTTGCCCTGAATGGAGTCAAAATGGATTTACTTAGAGGATTTCTCTTTTTTTTTTTTTTTTTTTTTTTTTTTTTTTTTTCCTGATTATAGTCTCTGTCTCCTTTTTCCATGCATGCATTAAAAAAGCAGGTAGAGGATGGGAAGAGGAGCTATTTGAAGTTGAAATACATTCTTTGTTTCTTGTATGGACTTCAGTTTTTCATGCCTGTGCCACTGAGTCATGATCTCTACATACAGAGTTGCCAGATTGGGGCTCTTTGAAGCGAAGTTCAGTCTCGCAAATGAGGCACAGCTGCAGAATTGTACCCAGCTTCAAATTTGGGACTGAGATTTCAAAGGTGTTCACAGACAGGGTTTAGGGCTTAGTTCCTAGCCTTCTTTCAATGAGACTGAATAGACCGAATAAGCTTTTTTTTTTTTTTTCTTTTTTCTTTTTTTTCTTTTCCTCTTTTAGTTAGGGTCTTAAAAGGTTTGAGGTTAGTCAAAAAAAAAAAAAAAAAAAAAAGAGAGAGAAACAGAATGGTGTTATGGATTTTTGTAGTTTTAAGTTTTCCCAGGACTCAGCCTTCTTTGAGCTTTTGACAAGTTAATTTACAAGTCTGCTAGAGATGCACCTTGATATGGGAATATTTCTGAGCTATAACTGTGTTTTATTTTACTGGCACTACTGTAAAAGCAATATATTGGTGCACCAAGTACAACTGCATTGAAGTAATGAGCAATTAAAAACACTTCTTGCATAATAAAGCACATTCTCTCATGTTGCACTTACTTAATGTACCAATGCAGTGTGTTATACAGCATTTAGCTAAATTACAGTAAATCACCTGTTTCAAGTTTCCCTTTCTACTTCTCATGTTTAAAAAAAAAAAAAAAAAAAAAAAAAAGTGCTTGAAACAGTAAAAGGATAATGACCCATAATCCCAGGAAGATAAAAATGGGATTTCAGTTGTCTCCTGGAATTAAAGGCTGTAGCGATGTTGTTAAAGCCAAGCTGTTCTTCATCCCCTGTTGTTCCCTTGCATCAGCATCACAAAGAACAACAGGCTGTTGCTTATTTCTGCACTGTGGAATAACAAGACTGAAGAAAAAGGAGTTGCTGGTGGAGAGCAGGTGGATAGAAGACAAAAAGTAGGGTGATAGGGGCTGTAGCGAGTTACACGTGCCTAGTGACTACAGGGGCCATCCCCAAGGCCCAGGGCTCGCTGAGGGTGGGATGAAGCTGTGGGTATGGAGATGGGGTTTTGTTGCCATTCACCACTCGTGCTCCTTCCCTCCCTTCTCTCTGTTCTTCCAAAGCCAGCTTACTGCAACACCAGGGGACAGGAGATGGGAAGCCACTTCTGAATTTTCTCTCTGGGAAGCAGCTCAGTATCAAAACAAGCTTGGTTTGTGCTTTGGGCAGGGAACTTCAGATCCAGGTGTTATGAGTACATGCGATAAATATCAAATAGGTACACTGCAGCATGTCTTGAAAGAACCACAGATTGTAGTATTAAATGAGTCAGCACAACATTCTCCTTTTCTACCTGAATTTGGGATCGAGTCTGTCTGGACACCTGAATGAGCTGAATCTGCTGAGGATTGTCTGTGCTGTTATTTCCCATTAGATTCTCTGCTGTGAGGTTTTACAGCAGTGAGGGAGCATGCATGGCCCTACCATTTGCTGACTGCTTATTCCTGTGAATTTTTCAAGTGCAGGACCGAGGGTGACTTCGGGGGTCATGCAAGGCTGCTGGACTCCCGTTAGGCAGATCATGCCCCAAGTGAGCCAGTCACCCTGCAGACCCACTAAATAAGTTACCATTTCATGAAAACAAAGGCAAGTAAATGTTTCTCTAAGCCTGGCTGTGCTTGTTGTTCTCCCCACTTATATCATGCTCAAGTCTTTTCCTTGTCTGGTATTTTTTGTTACCATTTGCTGCCTCTTTTTGTTGTTGTTGTTGTTTTCCTGACATTTTTTCTCTCCTCTATTTACCCTTTTCTGTAGTTTTTCTTCTTTGCTTCCATTATTTCCCCGAGCCCAAGGCTCTCTCTCTGAACGTAGGGGACTGCAGCTGGCAGGATTAAGGGTTTTTTTAAAGTCTTGGTGCCACACACAGCAGCCTGCTCACCTCTGCTTGCCCTTTTTCCTTCCCCTTGTCACACAGAAAACATTTTTTTTTCTAGGAAAGTCTAAACCTACCACAATTTACCTGCCAAAACAAGACGCTCACATGAGCAGTTCAGATGTCTCTGCACCAAATATAAGCCTGTTGCTTTGCCTGGCACTTATGGGCTGCTTCATCCCCAGGTTTTGCCTCGTGGGCTGGTTTGTGGGTGGGAATGTGCCAGTCCCAGCAGCAAACACCCACCCCTGCCCAGCATTCGTCTGGGTGCTTGCTTTTGTTGTGATGCTGTTCCCGTGGTGATATAGCAAATTTCAACACAAACCAGCAGCCTCCCCCAAGCCTGCAAACACTGGCATCTCTACAAGCTGGCATTTTTCTTCCTGTGTACTGCAGGTCTGCTGTGGATGGTCTGGATTTGCTTTATGCAGCCAGACCCTCCTCTTTGGCCTTGGCATGTGTGTGCAAGGGGTGAAGGCTGTGGGACGCTCAAGCCCACCCATTCCTTTCCCTATTCTAATTTCCATCCTCAGTGTACTGGGTCTCACTGAGAAACTTTTAGGATGCTAAAAAATCATAACTTTTTCTTTTTCTTTTTCTTTTTCTTTTTCTTTTTCTTTTTCTTTTTCTTTTTCTTTTTCTTTTTCTTTTTCTTTTTCTTTTTCTTTTAATTTCATTACCCCATCCTCATGAGTTTTTCTGAGTGAATGTGGTTAAAACACACAGCATTGCCAGCCTGAAAATACCACCTCAGTCTGAAAAAACAACAATATCACTGCTGCATGCCTCCTTCCTATTATCTTCTGCAGCCTGGTCTCTGCTGGGGTGCTGTGCCTGAACAACACCTGCCTGGAAGGGCTCTGAGAAACCCTTGGCTGGTGCAGGCATTTCAACAAGCACCTGCTGCCAAGCAGTGCCCCAGTGTCCTAAAGACTTCACTGCTCTGGGTCATTAGAAACCCCATGACAGTTTTTTTTTGGAAAAAGGGATGAAAACATTGGGCTCTTCACCTGTTTCCAGCTGAAGTAATTGGCCTCATTGGGTGGAACAGGATGCTCTATTTTCACTCACAAAACTCAGAGGACTCTTCCAGGTTTTCTAACCCCACTGAAAAGGGTGGAAAAATATCTTACTACAGCAGAAGGGGTGAGAAATGACTGAATAGTGCCTGGTCCTGTGGCAGTGACAGCCTTGCACATGGCCCATTGCAATGCCACCTCGTTTTCCACAGAGCATGCTACCCTTTGCCCTCTGGTCACAGAGTAATTCATTTGCCAGCCTCACTGGTCACGCCACCATCCAGAGGCTCATTTATCTGATACAGTTCGGAACAACTTCAGGACTTAGGTTTCTCTTATTCACCAATCTCCCTTAATCTTAGGGATTGAGAACAATAATTCCCCTGATGCTGACTTTCATCAGACTGAGACTCACTCAATTATCTTTCATGTCTGCTGATCTGAAGCCACAGCACTTGAGAAGTTGCCTTTTCCTCTAAGTCTGTAGCTCTAAATGACTGGAGCTCTCCTAACAACCCTGATATTGCCTTCTGTTTTTCAATAACTGTTCCTGCTATTTGCTGCACGTGAATTTTAGCACTTTTTTTTTTCCCCTTATTTTTCTTTCATCAGTTGGTAAACTAATAGAAAATTACAATTTTATTAACAGCATGTTCTAGAGCTGGATTTAACTTCTTATTCCCCCCTACCCCAAGTCTTTTATCACAGAATTCTGCTTTCTGCTTTCCATAATCTCTGGCAAATGATGAAAATTGTCCTCAAAAGCAGACCTGCCTTGCTATTATCTTACAAACCAATCTATCTTCCCTAACAGTGTGTGCTTACAGACTCTCACAGGAGCTGTACAGTCATAAATTCTTGAGCATTGACGCCAATGCAAATCTGTGTTCCTGTAGCTGGGTGTAATTCCTTTGGCTTCCTTGCATCTGCCAGAATTCAAACTTACTCCTTCCAGAGGTAAAGTTGTCCATGAACATATTGTGCTCTGTGATGAGCTATTTAGTGTGATGCCCAGATTGCCTCATAGCAAGTGCTCCTCCAGCTCCTCTAACCATGGCAGTGGCTGATGATCCTGCCCCCTTTTAGATATCCATAATATGGCAGCACTGGATTAGGCATGATAAATAATTAGCCTTCCTATTTCCTTTAATATCCGTCAGTTTATCAATAGAAGAATTTTTGTCAATGAATTATTGTACTCCTTTTTTTTTTTTTTTTTTTTTTTTTTTTTTTAATATCATGGCAAATGATGCCTGATCTCTTGCTCTCTTGCTGGTGATCCAGTGTTTTGTTGGCTGCTTGGGCTGCCTTTGCATGTTGAGCTGATAACTCAGGGTTCCCAGATGGAACCTACCAAGTCCCATCACTAAGCCATGTCCCTCAGTGCCACATCCACATGTCTTTTAAATGCCTTCAGGGATGGGGACTCCACTGCTTCCCTGGGCAGCCCATTCCAATGCCTTACTACCCCCTCCATGAAGAAATTCTTCCCAACACCCAATCTAAGCTTCCCCTGGCACAACCTCAGGAAATTAATGCCAGTGTTTTGTCTGGTTTCACCCCAAAGGAGAGGCTGCACAAGCCCAGAAATAGCAGGGGACAGGAGCTCCTGGCTGCTCAGTTTGTTTTCTCTGCATTCACATTTCCTGCCTGAATTTAAAAAAGATGTTTTCAAGGAAGCAAGGAAACTCTGACACTGCTAATACATCATTGGGCTTGGGTTTCCCAATTTCATTTATTTGCTTTATCTTTAAGAAAAAAAATTGCTGAAGCTCCCATTCCTCCACACTGACTGTACAGCACTGAGGCTGCTCTGTTATTTCTAGTAATCACTGCTTTCTGTAATCAGTCACTTTTGCAAGTGTGACTACGTGCCTGTGCCTACACTCTGGGCACATAATGTGTTCCACCAAGCAGACAATTTCCTGGAAGTTGAGAGAGGGGGAGGAGCTGGCGGGGTGAACTCTGCTGTTGAAGAAATCCATTATATAATAGAATAAATGGCTTTAAGCCTGAAAGTTACATTTTTCAGCATCATTTACACTGAACACCAGCCCCAAAGAAAGGCAGGTATAAAAAATGAGATGCAGTGATGACCTTTATCAGCTGTGGTGACAGCTATAAATCAGGCTGCAAATCCTCATCAGCTTGCTGGACAGAATTCATTACAGACAGAGATTGCTGCACTGCTTTTTGTCTTTGATTGAGGTATGTCCCATTTAAATAAATGCTCCTTCACTGGAACAAATCACACATTTCAAAACAGAAGTCCAAGAATATTATTCATTGATTCATTTGAGGACTAAGACAACTTACAGACCAGCTAAATCTCACAGTGTTTTGCTTGAAGTATAATGCAGATCAATTTGTTCTTTTTTTAAGCAGACCAATTTTCTGTTCATTAATTCAGATGCTGTGTTGATGGCTTGTATTGAATATAACAGCAAGATTTACTGCCCTAACGAATCAGTGCTGCTTCGATTATCTTTCCTTATTCATATCAGAAGTACATGCAGCAGATTAGCACCTGATTTTAAGCTCATTACACTTTATGAAATAATGAAAAATTCTTTCACTGTCTACTTCTGACTATACAGAAACTTTTGTGTCTTGAAGTTCTGTACTTTATCAAAGTGTAATTTTTGCAATACATGCAAGCAGGAGCATAGGGAGCAATAATAGTTTAGTATGAATGTCATTGTGAGCAGTAAAATAACTTTCATCAGTTCAGGTGATGTTCATGAAAGATCCATCAAGTATTAACAGGCCACAGACTCATAGTATTAATATTTTTTTTTTTACCTGAGTGTTGAACTTTGAGTTAAGGGTGAACTTTCATTGTCAGTTTTTCCTGTAATTAGAAAACATTCTGAGAGGCTTGCAATTATGCAGATGCTTTGCTAGCTATGTTTAAAATGAGCTTTTTCTACTTAGAGTTTAGAATGTAATTGGGAAAAACAAAACAAAACAAAAATGCTGACATGGGATGATTATTAAAGCAGTAATCTTTTTCAAAATACCTGATAATTAGGTAGTATTCTGTCTCTTAGTTATTCATGTTTTCTGGAATATATAAGAATAAAAATATAGACTGTATATTTTCCTCATACAACAAATGATGCTTCAGTGTTAATGGCTTAAGGATATGTATAAAAGGGAAATGTGTGTAGGGAGTGTTAAGACCTTTTATCACATCACTGCAAAATTGTTGGCACAAAGGCGTTTCTTCAGGACCTGGCGTAGAGGCTGGAGGTTGGAGCTGTAAATAAATTGTGCTGGACCAGACCCCAGACATCGTCTGTTCTGGTGTCTGTGCATGAACAAATGCTTAGCAAAGATTTAAAAAGTTAGCACATTTCTCAAGATGATAGTTTGGGATATTCTTCTGGTGACCAGCAATTGCTGGTTAAAAGACTTTCTAAAAAGTGTCTCCCCCCACGACCCATATTCTTTTCTGCGTTTTTCTTCCAATTTTATAGTTCTTGTTTGGACACCCACTGTACTCGGGGACTGTGAATTCCACACCTTGCTATGTGTGAAGTAAGCCCTTTTCTTTGTGTTGAACCTGCCATTGGCTGGCATTATTTAATGCCTCCTAATATTTATTTTGGAAGAGGCAGGGAACAAGCACTCATTATTTATCTTTGCTGTGCTGCTTATGACTTTTTGGACTTCTGTCCTAGTTCTGTTCAATCAGTACTTTTCTAGGTTGAAAAAAATCTTTGTTTAATCATAAATCATATGAAGCACTATTTTAAAGTCCTGAATATAATCAAGAATGCTTATGAAAATGCCATGCCCTTGAACAACACCACAGAACTAATGACAAAAATGTAATACTGTCATATCTGAACAAGAGCTCTCTTCATTACTCTGGTCTCAAATGCAAGTCTTAATCTAATTCAGATCCTGCAGTTTTTATTCAGTGCTAAAGATATTGATAAAATTTATGCCATAATTAAAAGGAAGAGATGCTTTAAGAACTTTGCCCATGACTCTGAAGTGCTGCTGAGGTGATTTTAAGTCTCAGAGTTTGTTATTTGGAGAGTATCATCCATATTGCATCAACAATTTAGCCTTGAAGAATCTGCTTCACCTCACTCTCAGAAGTGATTTTTTTTCTTCTTGATTTTAGTTGTAAACCAGTGACATGAAAGAGATGACTGTTTTATTATTAATAATATATACAGTGTAAAAACTTTTCATCTGCACATTTGAAGTATTTTACAAAGATGGTTAACAACTGTGATGAGGATGGTCATCTCCTGTCTGGAAAAAAAAAAAAAAAAAAAAAAAGAGACTGAAACATGGGTAAGGAGGGAACATGCCAAAGTTTTAGAAGAACAGGGTCTGTGGACCCAATGTTGTCCTCAGTGGGTTTCGTCAGGATGAGCAGTGGCCAGCTGCTTGAGGTTACAGCAAGCTGGGTCTGTGCTTGTATGAATCCTGTAGGATTTAGACCCACCTTTGACTCATGCCAGGACAACCCATGGTTTATTTTAATCATTCATGTGTCTGTAACTCTCATGGGATACACCATGACCGTCATTTTCAGGTAGTCACAGTGAGGGTAGTCAATGAAGAATTGTTTCCCTAACTGAAACCAGAAGCAGAAGTTGGGTAGAATCCATCAGTTCTCTAACTTAGTCAGGTTGTAAAAAAACAACAACAACAAAAAAAAAAAACTAGTAAGCCTACTCCTGTGTCAAGAAACAGTGCTGAATCTTTTAATGGCAGTGTGCTTGTGACTTTGGTTTTATCTTTTATCTGGGGGGCAGTGCATGCAAGCACTGATCAGACTCAAACTTCAGTTTATGACATCTGACAAAGTCACAGCCCTCTACTGTTGTAGCTTTTTTTCATCCTGAACCTTTGACCTGCCACCCAACTCTCATTTGGAGTCTCTTTCATGCATCTGTCCCAGCTTTTCTCACAAGTAGGTTTTGAGCTTCGAGTGCTGGAGGCTCTCTCCTGCCTGTGCAACACCTGCTGCAGGGCATTCTTGTCTTTGCCCAGATGTCATGAGTGTTGAGATAACCCAAAATGCAGTGTGGGCAAGGTGATTTGTCTTGTTGCATGTGGAAATTGCAATTTCTACTCATGCATCTCCTTCTGCTATTAGTAAGCAGAACAAATGGCAGAGTTGGAAGATCTGTTCAATATAAGGTATATCTGTTCAACATAACATTTGCTGTGTTAATAGAGGAGTTGCCTTTCACTTTCAGGGACTTCCTAGGGAACTGGCCTAATAAACTTCCACTGAGATTAAGGATCTCAGAAACCCTTAAGTGTTAGGATTTTTTTCTTACCTTGATTTATCTGCACTAACAGTAGAATTGTCTGTGAATTCACGGTTAAAACAGAGCACCCGCTTGCATTCAGCTCTGGGAAAGTGTGGCAGATGAAATAGGTGACAAGCTCTAACCATGTTGTTTGATGACTACCCTGGAAGCCACCTTAATGTTACAGAAATGGCTGCATTAAAAATAAAAATAAATAAAAAATCTGTGTTCTTTACAGGAAGTCTCCCAACAGTTCTTTTGGTTCAACTCCATTGTCAGGTTCTACATAAACAGACAATTTCAGACTTCTTTAATGATCTTTTCTTTTCCTCCTTGCAGATAATGAATTCATTTATAGAAACCAGAATGGCACAGTGATTCTGAGGAATGTTGAAACTAACAATTCAACAGTATTAATAGAAAACAAAAAAATTGTAAGTATTTCCTATAATGAGTAGCAGAATTTCAGTTTTCTTTCAGTTGGATCAATAAAGCAGAAAATGACTTAGGTTTTGACTTCATGTATTGTCAAGGAGAAGCAATACGCTGGTAATGCTATGGGCTAAGCAACAAGAGATAACTTGAAATTCAACTCCAGTTCTCATTATTATTTTGCAATCTCAGTTTCTTTCATACTACTGGGAAGTATCATATAGATATTTGAAGCTAGTCTTGCATATCATATAATTGAAAGATATGTAATCCTTGTCTTTGCATGCCTAATACAAAAGACAATTTATATATTTACTGTCAGTTGGTAGTATTCTCCACATTTCTCTATGCAAACACTTATTTCTTTAACATGTGAGTTTGATAGTTTTTCTTTCCTGATGTTTGAAATATGATTTCAATGTTGCTAAAGAATACTGTTAATGAATTGTAGTGGTTTGTATATGATAAGAACTCCCAGGAATTTACTGGGGAAAGAAAATAGTAAGTTGTTACCAAAATGAATGAAAAGAAAATAAAATCACAACTACTATTACAGGGTATTACTTATAATAATGAAAGTTTTCTGATGCATTGTTTTGTTGTTGTTGTTTTGTTTTTCTTTTTTTTTTCTTTGTAGCCAATTAAACCAGCTTTTTGTAAGAAGAAAAAACATTAAATATAAGAGTGTTTTCAATATTTAATTTAAAAAATGATTTCTGAGATAAAATAAACTTATGGTTGCTCCAACAATGAAATATAAATCTTGTCCTGGTAAAATTGCTGCTAATGCAGTGCCCGCTTAAGGTTTTGGTCAACTTGAGAGTTAGTTTGTTTGTTGTTGTGTGTTGTTGTTTTCTGCTTTTTGTTTGTTTGTTTGTTTGTTAATTTGTTTGTGTTTTTTTTGTAGGGTTTTTGTTGTTGTTGTCATTTTGTTTTGGTTTTTGTTTGTTTGTTTGTTTGTTTCATGCAGTATCTTTACAAAACTCCAAAAGTAGGGAATGGCTAATGTGTTTATAGTAACAACCCAAGAACTGCAGAAAACAGCTTTAGAAACAGTAGACCTGACTTAATTTCAAAAAATAAAAAAAATAAAAAAATAAAATTAATTTCAAAAAATAAAAAATCTCTAAGAAAACTTAAAACAAGATTCCAGGTTGACTTTATTTTGCAGTTAAATTGAGTATGCAACTCTTACAAAACTAGAGTGCAGTATTTGTCTTATATACATATATATATATCTTTTATACATATATCTTTTTTAATGAGACAAGGAATTCCTCACTGAATTATTACTGCAAGACCCAACCTTAAACTTCACATGCTGCCATTTAACTTTCATCCTTTGCTACATCACACAAGCAATCTTTTGGTTTTTGTTTGTATGTTTGTTGGTTTACCAGAGCATAACCTATCTCCTTTCAATTCTACTGTTCTTGTTTTGATTTTTTTTTCTTTGTGACTGTGTCAACCTAAAGAGGCATGACTTGAAGCACCATTAACCTAGGGCCAGTAAGGCCAGTGAAGCTGAGTGTTGAAAAATATATCTTCCCTTCATAGATATATAACGAGTCAGTTTCATGTATATATATAACTAGTCAGTGTTATATATTGGCTTGAACCAATCTTGATCTTGACCTGTGGATCTCTCACTTTCCCTGGTTTCACATAATGATTATTCTTATATCTGTTGTGTATAATATTTTCTCTGAGAAGAGTGTTTTCACCACACTATTGGTAAAGGAACAGTCTGGCATCCATTAATGTCAAGGTCTATCCAAGTCAGGCTAATTCTATTTGTTTATTCCCCTGGTCTTTAATTTTTGCCATTCATAAGAAAAGCACAGTGTTATGAGATGATTCTATATATCCTTGCCGTGACCTCCTTGCTGCCTGATCTACACTTGCTCCTTTGTCATCTGGATAAATAAATCTGCAGAACATCACCTTCATGTTCACCCAAAAAGCCCCAGTACAGGAGCTAGCATTACACCTCATTCAGTCACTTTCCCTTTGTCCTCTTCCTTCCCACTCATGGATCAGCATAACTTCTGCCATCTTGGAATATTTTCCTTTCTTCATGTCGGTAACATATCAGAAAACAAAAACTGCCTTCATGCTGACATCTCTCCATCCTGAACCATGGTGACCTCTCTGTCCCCTCTACCTTTGGGTATTGTCCTACTTCATACCACGTCCAGCCCTGCTGAATATCAGGAGGTCTCTCTTCATGGGATCCTGATCCCTGAAGTCCAAATTCTCCTTCCCATTCTGCAACCAGAGAACCTCTCAGTGACTTGCATCCAGTTTGTTAGGTGAGGGGATAAGGCTTAACAGGCAGTGGATGAGTGGTGTGTCAGTGGCACCTCTCTTTGACATTGGTGACACATATATTGGCACTGTGTATTAACGAAGACTGGAAAGGAAAAGGATGTCTGCACTATACAAATATTAAATACGGCAGAGAAAATGAAATTTCTGACAAGTCTGAGACATTTTGTCATCTTTTCTTGATAGCAAGACTCACAGTACAGTTTTTTGCAGAACCCAGATCAGGGTGCACCAGGAAAGCTGATCACCACAGCATCCCAAAGACTTTCTTGACTGGTAAAAATAGGATAGGATTCCACAGGGTCTTAACTGGTACAGGCAATGGTGTCTCTTTACTAATAATTTGCTCCAGCAGGTATTTACTGTTTGTTACCTCCAGCTCTTTGGCCAGTGACTGCAGGGAATGAGAAAGAATGAATAAGTAGTTATCACAATTTCCCACTACTGCTGCCTACCAAACAGTGTGCAACATATTTGTAAGGAAAATTCTGCCTGAGCTAGCTGCCTGGTCTGGGGCACAGTGCAGTTATACCTTTTCTTATGGGAGCATATATTTGCCCAAATAATATTTCTGGTTTTTTGAAAAGAGATGCAAAATGTTAGTTTTCAAGACACTTAGAATGACAATATTCTTCATCTTTAGAAAGATGGTCATAATAATTAGTTCTAGATGTTATTTTAAATGGTATAAAGTTGAAAATGGATTAAAAAATATTAATTTTAATATCTGATTTATTTTCTAGGTCTCCTTAAAGGCTATTCGATATGAAGTGTCACCTGACCGGGAATATGCACTTTTTGCTTTTAATGTTGAACCAGTAAGTAAATAGATTTGATTTCAAAATACACAACTAGTGGTGGACTCTTTCTTTTTCTTTTTCTTTTTCTTTTTCTTTTTCTTTTTCTTTTTCTTTTTCTTTTTCTTTTTCTTTTTCTTTTTCTTTTTCTTTTTCTTTTTCTTTTTCTTTTTCTTTTTCTTTTTCTTTTTCTTTTTCTTTTTCTTTTTCTTTTTCTTTTTCTTTTTTTTCTTTTTCTTTTTCTTTTTTCCAGTTCTATACCAATAAGATAATATTTTAAATTATTTGCTTCCAATGAAACAAAGAAAGAAAACCCCTCACTTGGATATTCTGAAAGCATGTCACACTGCCATCTAGTAGAGAAGAAAGGTATAAATTACAGCATAGAGGAAACAGTGTCATTGACAGAATTTTATAGGCTTTGGGAGGGGGATGTAAGGACATGTCTTTGCTACAAGGATTTCTATTCCTCTTCTGTGTAATTTTTTTTCCATGGTGCCTTTTTCAGTCACACTATAAATTTCTTCCCAAGAACAAAAAGCAACTGTCAGTGTCTCCCACAACTGAAATAATACATTAATTATGGTGTCACTATTCCCAGTGCTGCAGTTAGGGTTGAGCTATCACTTTCATTATAAATCCTTTTCTTCAGAGGTTTTGGTATAAATCATTTGTAAGAAATCACCATTGGATTACTTCTAAGTTTTAGATTAGGGTGATTTTTTTTACCAAACTTCAAAAGAGAAAAGTGTAACCAGTCATTTTTAAATGGCTAAAGAACCAGACACAAGGGAAGCAGATCTTGGGCATGAATAATATTTACTTTCTTTTAAATTCTGCTGGTATAGGATCTGAAAAATTTGAATGATGGCTATGCTGTACTACTTGGATTAACTATAAACCCCATACATTTTGTTCCATAATTTAGGATTGCACCAATTCCTCAAAATGAAAATAATTAATTTACTAGCAACTGCAAGTCTTTTTCCATACAATAAATCTAGTTTGGGCTGCTAACCAAGAGAAATTTTTGGTCCTTGAGGTAAGAGAGGTTGTGGCTCTGTTGCTCATCTGATTTCTGTACTGTCATCTTTGGAGTTATTCCTGACTCACAGTGTAAAAGTCAGGAGAACCATGCCTGCTGCTAGAAAAAGGTCAGATAAAACTGTGTTGGAAACTTTAGGGATAATTCATAAAGGCATTTGTTTGGGAGATCCTTGCTGGTGCAATTTCACTTCCCCAAAGATTAGCAGATTTCTGGAAAGAGTTGGATGTGGAAATATTAAATTAAGTCTAAATACCTCAACCTTTTTCCACTACTGGGGATTTTGCAGCCCAGACTTCACTCTTAACATACAGAGAAATGCCTGAGGCAGGCAGGGGAGGAGGTGGAGGATGGGAATGGAAAGGGCTGGATGCATTTCTTCCACATGTCCCTCACCACATCTCAGTGCTTTCAAATTCATGTTTATGGGATACAGGGTAAACATGGGGTTTGTAGTGCTGAAGGTTCCAAGGAGGAGGGGAGAGGAGCAGCACACAGCTGCCTGTTGCTACTTTCCCCACACCAACTCTTCCTCCAGAAAGGAAAACCCAAGGTGGCAAGCTGGAAATAGAACCTCTGGGAATATTTCAGGACACGACTAGATGCATATTCAGTGTAAGAGAGCACTGCAGATTGCTCAAAGGTTCATATATAAGATTATGATATCAAGAGTTCCTGAAATGGTTTTCTGAAACAAAACTAAACTTAAAAAAAGTCTTTTTTTTATTATTATTTTTTTCTTTAAGATCCATGTTCATATCAACTTTGTTTTTGAAAAAAAAAAAAAAAAAGTATACTAATAGAGTGATAGTAAGATTCACTCCTGAGTATTGCATCCTTAAGCCATGCTGGGTAGCATTTTGTCTATTAAAGTTGCAATAACTGCTAAATTACATATTAAGCTCTCTTCTCCCTTGATATACAGACTGTGGCTACAAATAATTGAGCATTAGTTAGTTTTTCATATTTTCTATCTTTGAAACTGTATTTTTGGCCAAAATTCAAATTACACTGTTTTCAGCAATGCAAGAAATTGATTAGCAAAGCCTTGGGCAGTTGTCCTTGTATCAAAGTCAAAAGGAAATTTCAGGAAATAAGTTGTCAAAGGATGTTTGAATTAAAGTTTAATTCTACACATACTGTCAAAAAAGAAATTTCTTGAACCTATTGTGTATGTTTTTTTAGAGGTGTCAGAATGCATTGCTTTATTTTTTGCCATTTAAAGGTGTAATGTGCTACCTTTTAAAAGTTTGTGTGTATAAATGTTTTCATTATTTTTCCACAATACATTTGTGCTGCATTTACATATGTGTATGGTATCTTAATATATATCATATAAGGTAATCACTTATCTGAATTATAATGTAAATAGATTCAGTCTCCATTCTTAATACCTGTTAGGAGTAAAAATCAAAATAGAAAAGCATCGTATGTCACTAAAATGAGGGGAATTATTTTTAAGAAAAACACTACAAAAAAAGTAATTTTCTGGAAGTAATGGCTTCCTGGTAACATTTTGCTGTTTATTTGCACAGGAACATCTCTGCTCAGTGTTGGGTCTGGGTGAAGGCATTGATGCACACATTGCAATAATACAGCCCTGAACATGCAGATACGTTCTGCAAAGATATTGAGGCAACTGATGTGTGTTTTCCTGTTGTATCACTTCATCACCTTGGAGAATGATGAATTAAAGTGTGCTCCTTATATATATTTCTCCCATGAAGGCTGGCAGGCAGGTATGGGGCTGCTGTGGGTGCAGCATGGCCAGTCAGGCTGCCAGCTTTCCTTCTAAACTCATTTTTGTAGTGCTTGTATTTCCAGAACTTTAATCTTTCAGCCAGCAATATTCTGTGTAAGCCTTGTGCTAATAGGGAGATTTTCCCACCTTAACCACAGAAGATATGTTGTTTATGTTTTTTGTTTGTTTGTTTGTTTGTTTTTTCCCCTCTGGAAAGGTCATAGGGAAGATGCCAGGCTTCTTTATCTTTAAAATATTTTTTGTAACTTTTCTGTTGTTTGCCTGTTTTTATTTCCTCACACGAAAAAAAAAGCTCCAGCCTGCAAGTGAAACAGGGTGAAGTTCTGGGAAAGAACTGGTGGATAAATGACCCTATAGGGAAACTTCAATTTCATATTGTCCTATTGTCCTTCACTGAAACATGCATATAGACCTCTCACCCTCAGACCTCAATAACCCCAAAACTTAGGCAAATCAGGGTTCAGCCACAGCTGACTTTCTATCACTTGAAGAGTCGAGGGGTTACAATAACAAGGATTAAACAAAACCCCATGGGCTTGGGTAGATTGCTGTGGTAGTCAAATAGAGGAGTTTGTGTAATGGTGATAGAAGAAGCAGAGGAAAGCAAATGAGAAGAAAAGTGATTTTCTTGAGTGACGTGGCTAGATGTTAAATAGAGAATATTTAATTGCCTCTATTATGAATAGCTGTCATTGTAATGGAAGAGAGGACATAAAGTGGTCCAATTCTTCTTAAAGCTTTGTTTCTTCTTTTCCAATTTACCAGTTCATTACTGTGTGTGAGCTAGTTAAGAGCAATTACATACAGGAAATCCTGGCTGATTATTACGGACCAAACTGCTAAGTCTTCTGAACAACAATTAGGGCTTAGAGACTTTTATAGCTGATACAACAGACCCTATTACCTATTTTGTAGTTAAATTAATGAATTTTTATAATGTTGAAAGCTGCAAAGAATTAATCATCATTGTAATTAAAGGAGGTCCAAGTACTTTTTTTTTTTTTTTTAAGTAGTTTCTGTGGTGACTTTAGTACTTCTTTCCATCCTGCCTGTTGCCATAGATGTCACGATGTTTTACAAATGGTTGTTGGTGGTGTGTTTTGGTTAATGTTTCAGACAGAGAGCTTGAAAGTTCATTGTGGCCCTCCTGAGCTAAAGGCACCTCAGTGGCTTCTGAGCTAGAAGCATAAAATCCTAACCAGGTGTTAAGCAACAACTGAGCTTTGTTTCATTAAAAAGGCCTTTTCTTGGTCTATGGAATTTGTATGGGTCTGGAGAGAGAAACTGAGGAGCTGGAGAGGTGGCACCAAGGAAGCCTCGCAATGCCCACTCCAAACATTGTACATTGTATTGAGAGCAAGAATGAACTAGAAATGGGTTATATTTCCAAAGCAGACTATCATTATAGTTGTTGTATTTTTTTTACTGTTTGTCCAAGTCTGGTTGTTATTTAGAATGAACAGGTTTTGTGCTTGTGGCTCCAATTACAACCTCATAACTGCTTTAATTAGGCATGTAAAAATTAAGATAATATAACGCTTGTTATCTCCAAAACACTAATGGGTATAAATATTAATGAATTCTCATAACATCCTTTTGAGCTAGGTGAACACTATTATTATGATAAATATGCCTCTGAAAATTAGACACTGTCATAGTTATTATCAGTAATACTGTTAATATTTTAGCTATGATATTTATTACTTAATTGAAACAGATTTACCAGTGTTAGAAATAGTTTTTTATAAACCTGTTTTCTTTCTGTGGCAATAAATATATTTCAAATTTACTATTTTGTATTCCTACACAACTTCGTTTTCAGGAACAATGATAATTTATAGTGCTTGCACTGAGTACAGTGAGAAAAGTTAGGATATTTGTTCCATAAAATCAAGTTACACATTTAAATGATTTGTTTAATTTTTGGCTCTTGCTGTAAACCAATAGAATATTCAAGAGGAGGACTTGAACCACATAGACTCATCAAATCTATTATGATTTGGTAAATCTTGTGTATATTTCCCTAAAATGACATCTTTGATTGCTTCCTATATAATAAATATTCCTAGTACCTTTGAGCAAATAGTTAATATTTCAGTGCAATTCTCATACCTTCTGAAATTGCACAATTTTTATGAGCATGCCTACAGGAGTTGTTAGCCAGTTGATTCTGGGGAGCCAGGAGTGAATGTGAGGTCCTTCTGTTTTCTGAATCACCTTACATTCTTAGGTCCTGTTTTGAGTCACGTTATTTGAATAGCCAAAAATAGCAGAGTAAATATCCTTGTTTAATAATATACTTTTTATCCTGTTTGTTGTGATACTGATAAGAAGTGCTCCAGCTCCATTTACATAACAAAAGCTAAGGCTTGTGTGTCCAGAAGTATTGTATTAACAAGAAAGTACCAAGAACATAGATGAGGTTAATTTTCTGGGTGATAGTTTACTTTGTATTTGAAGCCGAAGTAGTTGCTATTATTTGAGAAAGTCTAGTGGCAATCATTTAATTTAAAAGGCGAATGTGTTTTGATTTTTTTTTCTTTTTAATTGTGAATCCAGTCTTTCTAAAATAACCTTTGTGACAGACTGCTTATCTTTTCAAATCTAAAACCCACCATGAATAAATTCACTAATCTGGCATTTTGAATGTGGGCTGAATAGCAACAAGATAAAAAAGCAGATTTTCAAAGGCATCAGAGAAGGTTGATTCAGGACCACTTTCATTCACTTTTTGGCTCTATCAGACCTAGGCAACTGCAACCTGGGGCACCTACTCTTCACAGTCACCTTGGATTATATAAACCACAGCTGGTAATAAACCAAATCTGAGCAACTGGGAGATTTTCCTAGGTTTGCATCTCTGTTCAGGCAGAAGTAGCAGTATCTCTGTCAGACATAGCAATGTACTGAGTTCTGCAGTATGTTGGTATCAGTAATTGGTTCAGCCTAATTAATATTTGATATCTACTGTGGCAGAAAGAGACAGGGAAGTTTGCCACACAACTCTGGAGGGATTTATGGGTTTTCAGAACTCTATTAGAGAATTACGCAAACAGTGTCTGCTCAGGTGTCCTCATTTGTGCCTTTGACTGCAGAGCCCTTGCAATCAAGAATCTTTTTTTCTGATACACACACTTCAAAAAATAAAAATTCTCACTATGGGAGGGTGCATAGCCATTTTAATTGAGTAAACATGCTATCAGGTGGTGGGAATATTTGTTCTTACTGCTCACTGGTGATCGCTCTTTCCAATTTCTCATATGTGGTGTGTTTGGAATAAAAATCTTTGGATGCAGGCATAGGACAGTAGAGCACCTATTAGTGGCAGGTTTAACCCTTTAACTAAAACATTTCATTTTAGTAACGTTAGCACTAGTTTAGGACTAACACAGAGAAATAATAGGTCAAACCTATTCCTTTTTTAATACATTTTGGAGGAGCTTCATGTTTTGTTACAAATCCCTGCAAACCTCCAACAGAAAATTGCTCCTTTATGTAGGCTAAATGTATTATTTTTTCTCTTAAAAACAATCCTTCTGCCTTGACATGGCTTAGTTTAATTAAAGAAAAAAATCCAGCTAAAACAAATAGGTAGATTGGGATTGGACATTCATATATTAGCTGCAGGAACATTTTTGTAGTTGACTTCCTTGCACAGTCGGCGTAAGTGTATCCCAGTTTAAATTATGAGACTGTAACTGTGAAAGAAAAAATGGGTGGGTGAAGGATTCCTGTGCTTATTATCTGGGGGGGGGGGAGGGGGGCGATTTTCACCGCTTCAATGTAGGCCTGGGTGCTCACCACAGCATCATCTCTTCAGCAAGTGTTGGAGAAGCAGAATCGTCTAAACATTGAAGGTCTTGGTGGGGACCCTGCAATTACTGTGGGTAGCCATTACAGTTACTTGTGGCCTTGCAGCCCTTTCCTGGAGCACACAACTAAGCTGCATTAGGATCCCAATTTTTTAGCTGTGTTGTTCCCCATTATTGAAGGATATTTTCATCAGAAAAGTGCATATGAAATGATCATCTAAATGCTTTCATAAAACACGATACAAAGTGTTTGCCATAAATTACAGGCAAAGATCTGCCCAACAGGTACAATTCCCAGCCCCCACATTCCAGTTTTGCTAATGCATACTACCTGTATAGCAGGGGTTCAGTAAAAATGAACTAAATCTCATTTTCTTACTGTGTCTCTATTCTAGACACCATTGTTTAATGTGACTATTGGAACAATATACTAACTGCAAGAAATGGAGAGCACTAAAACTTGAGTATGCTGACTTCAGCTACTCTGCCATACCTGTAATTAGAGCTCTAACTTTTTTTCTACTAAAAACAAAGGATTAAACTCTTGCTGCTCTTCTAACAATATCCATAAATTGAGCTAGGACTAAATTTTAAGCCTCATGGTTTGTGATGGGAGACTTCAATACAAATTGTACAGATGTGACTGAGTAGAAAATAATACTTCAAACTAAGCCAGACAGTCTTGGTCATGTAGCAGAGGCCAACAAACTGTGTCCTACATTTATCCACAGACATAGATATACATCAGTGAACAGAAAAGCAAATCCACAGTTCCAGGGAAGAGTAGAGTAATATCGAAAGTCAGAAATAATTAGCCTGTCATGCAAGAGGGCATAGGTATATTATGTATCTGTATCAGCTATCAGCAGTCTTCCTCTGTAAATATTTTCTTTAGCAAATGAGATTTTCATCAAACAGAGAAGAGAAAATAAAAAGACTCGAGGCAAAACACTATGATACAAAAACAACTTGCTTTTTTTTTCTTGGATAATATTACATTTTTCATGCTACTTCCTTTTCTGAAAGTATAGATGATCTAACTTTAACAGACAGACTGGCAGAGATTAACATTCTAACAAAATTCACAAAACACCTTTTAAAACAGTCCTGAAATTTATTTTTGAATAAAACATATGTAAGGTAATTGTGCAAGGTCTCCTAGACAGTCAAAAATCAGGGGAACCTTCCTTGCTTTAACAGGAATTAAATAAATGCTGCTATACAGAAATTACAGGGAAAATAAAATAAAAATAAATTATATATATATTATATATATATAAGAACTTAATAAAAAAAAATAGATTCCCTTCAACCTACAGGAGCTTCAGAATTACATGATAGCTGAGTTCCTATTTTTAGTGTAATTTTGCTGCCTAATTTTTCAGAAACAATGAATATCACATTTTATGTTGCAATATAATAAGTATAGACAGCTGTTTTAAAACGCTAAAGAAGGAAATATGTTAAGAATAGGACGCAATATAGGAATATGGCACTGATTCAAAGAACATTTGAAAAAAAAATCAGAAAAGATTTAATTCTGGTGCCTATGCAGAAACAGAGGAAACAGTCCCTGCCTGCAGGAGTTTATAATCTAATTCTGATTTTGACTCTCTTATTTATTTATTTATTTTAACTCACTAGAATATGAAGAAAATATATTTAGTGCCCTCTTCTGGAAAACCAAATCTTTCTATGCAGAGCACCCCAATGAAGTTCCCATACTCAGAAATGCAAATCTTCTGATTCAAATGTTCTTTTTTAGCTGTTACATGCCTCAATCCAGGGAGTGTGCATCTCTGTGTTTCCCCTGACCAAGTGCCTTTTATCTCTTTAACTGCCTGGAGAACTCTGTTTTTGTTTCAGGACTATGTTAAAACCAATAATTATCCTTGGGCAGCTAACAACCCAGATTTGAAACTGGGATCTTCTATTCAATTTTCTTCTATTCTGTACAGGAAAAAAAAAAAAAAAAAAAAAAAAGGAAAACCACAACCTTACACTTTCTTAGAAAGGGAAATGAATCCTAGGGCGTTATTCAAGTCTTTAAAGTCAAAAGCCTTCAGATTTTTGTGTGTAAGTGTGGAAGAGTATCAGTATTGCTGTGAAGGGATGTGCAGCATGAACGGGATGGGGCATGCTCTGTGTTTCTTCCTGCCTGGTTTGCTTTCCCCTCACTTTTCGAAGAGATGCCCACCATCACCACTGTCCATTGACCCCTCAGACCCTCAGAAGATGTCTGCAGAGGCCCAAGGACGACACACAAAATGCCCTGCTGTTAGAGGTCTCTTTTGTGATTTCGCTTGATAATTTCCTTATCTCAGAAAATAGAAATGTTGCCTCCAATGAATTAAATCCACACATGCATCAAGATACAGCTCAGAGTCTTTTGATATCATGTGGAACTGGAAAAGGAATCTTTCCCTGAACAGAGAACATTTTGGGAGCAAGGTGCTTGGCATATATCTGAAGGCTTTCATTCTACTTTCACATCCAATTCCGTGCTCTTTCACTTCTACTCTCTAGCTCCTTTTGAAGGTCTCATCTTTCCTGTCTTGGATTCCTTTCTTTGAGTATTCTAAGACTGCCCTGAGCCTATGAACATCACAAAAGATTTCAGTGACAGTGCTAGCCTCTTTGTAGTATACACCCTCAGAACTGCTATAGTAAAAAAGCAATTTTGGTATGCTAAGGGTAAATTTTAATAGAAAGAACATATGCTGTAGTTCTATAGCTGATTTCTGCTGCTAAAGTGAATTATTTAAAAATGAATAAATTAATTAGATATACTAAACATTCAGCCCATTTTCACGGCTTGGTTCTCATGTAATTGCTACAAAGCTGCACCATTTGAATTGTAAACACCACAGAAAGGAGGATTTTAGAATCCCCCCACAGTCAGCCTGCCCAGCTCAAGAAATATTTCATTTAAAGAAGACAGTATCTAATGCTTCATTATAAGCATTGATTATTAAGCATTGATTTCTCGTGCTGTCCTTTAGCCCTCTGATTTATACTTTCAAAGTCAACCAAGGTGAGAGTCAATCGAGGGAATATAGATGTGAACAACGCAAACTCCTCATCTGTATTTGCTTCCCTGGGCTGCATTTGTAACCAGGGTTCTCTAAGGTGCGGATCTGAGGCTGAAATGGACACCAAGGGCTGATCAGAGGAATCATACCCCATGCATGCTTTCAAGACCATTGTCTGGGAAAGGGATGTTGCTACATGGTGCTTAGGGACTTGGTTTAGTGGGTGATGTTGGTGGTAGGGGGATGGTTGGACGAGTGATGAAGAGTGATGAAGGTTGGAAGATGATCTTGGTGGTCTTTTCCAACATTAATGATTCTATAATTCTTTTATTTTATGATACATGACATTGTAGATGCAAAAATAGTAAATGTAAAGAATGACTGGAGAAATCAATTGCAGAGACATCCGTCAAGGAAGGCAGGTGTGAAGGCAGCAGCTCCAAGCTGCAAACTGCAAGAGCCTGGGAGTGCTTCGGGGAGGGATGACTATATCTATGCTACCCCTAGTCTTCCTTCTGAATCTGCATTGGGCTACTGTCAGAGACACGATGGTGAGCTGGATGGACTCTGGGTCTGACCCAGTACAGCTACTTTTGTATTCATAGTTATTAGGTAATAATAAAAAGTTATTAGTGTCTGTTTTTTTGTTGTTATTGTTTTTATTGATTTTACCTTTTCCTTGGATATATTGTAGGGTACGTCAGAATCACAACATTAACTTTGTACTCAATAATTTTACCCTCAAGTTTCTCAACGGGACTTCAAAATAGGCAAGTGCAGTGTTTGGAGAATTTGCATCCACTCTTACACTAAGGTTACTGTAGAGCAGGAGGGGAACCTGGGAGCTTATACTATGTGATGTGAATACCAACAGAAGTCTAAAAAATAAAAGATCAGTAACATAATGAGCTCATTATTCAACCCTTACTCATGGTTCTTAATAAATTGATTGCAGATGCTCCCCAGTAACCTGGGACAGAGTAGCAATGAGTGCACAAATGCTGGTGCAAAGAAAAAAAAAAAAAAAAAAAAAAAAAAAAAGCTTCAGAGTGCTTTGTAGCTGCCATTTTATTTACGATTAAAAACCAGAACAGTCGTCCTTTAAGCCAGTGACTGCAAGTGCTTGCTCATGCTGCTGGTGCCAGTGGAGTGCTGTGAGGGACAGGTGGCTCGGGAGCAAAAGGAGGCTTTTGTAATTGCTTGGCAGGGCAGAGCTGTATTAGAGTGCAGCAGCAGTTGGCAGATTGGATTAACGTTCTCCTAGGGGCAAGATCTGGCACATGAGCTGTATGTTAATACCTGTAGCCTAAGTTGATTCTGGAGCTGCATTTGTAACAAAAAGAACATCCGCTTTACCTCCACCATGTCACAAAGGCATAAATCCTAACACTGGCATCAAATTTCTCTTTTGACATCATCAGTAGAATAAGGCTCTCAAACGTGTAATTTGGAAACATATCTTTTAATAAAGAATTATTATCATGAAACAACTGAGATAAATAATCAGTTTGTTGAAAATGAAGTAGCAGCACTACCTTACAGCACTCTAGTCCATCTACTACTGTATCGGATGCAGCCATCACACTTTATTTGTGGTTATCTTACCAACTAGAGGCGACATTATTTGCAAAGGAGTAATTCTTTGGTTTAGCTGGTTCAGAGACCTTTGGAATGGTAACTAGAAAATCAGCTTCTAATGCCCACACACCCCGCGGTATATTTGTGGGAGAGATTTACATATTAACTGAGCTTGTTGCCTTCAGCATATGACCCTATTACAAATAGCTTGAGTTTGTGTTACAAATGTTTCTAAAAAGCAAGACCCTATGGCATGAATATGCCATCCTTTCCCAATGTCACCTTGTTGCGAGATTGATTCTGCTCCAAGGAAGCCTCTCCAGCATGGGTGGCAGGAGGGCTGGCCATTCACAGCACCGCCTGACTGGAGAGCTGCTCTGATCGTGCTCTGCACACCAAGGACGAACTTATAGCCTCAGGCTCCTTCAGGCTCATATTGCAATGATTTAATTTTCATTTCAGAGCAAATGGATTGAATTGTTGAAAGATTTAGAAAACAGAGTCATGTAAAGATTTTTCTTCTGTTCTCCCACTCTCCATCCCTTGTACAGACCATTTCATTCTCTTCTTCCAAAGCAATTGCTAAAATTTCTTCCCAGTTCAGGAGATACTCAATTTCTTGTCCTTGATTTTATATGACATTGGGTAGCAGTGGAGGAGTCCTTTATTCGCACTGATATAACTGAAATGAGTTATATGAGACGCTGACCCATTAGGTCTCCCTGAGACATTGGTTGCTTCATGTTACCTGCATCATTTTGCCCAGGAACAAGTATGGCGAATTCTTTGGCTGATGTGTTGGGATCCTTTCCTTTCCAAAATAAAGGGTTTATTCCCTTCTCTCAGTAAAAACACATGCAATCCCCAGGTATAGATCTTGATTCTTTTGCCTAAATGTTAATTTAAGTTGGTTCCTGTGGAACACAGAGACAATTATAACAAAGGCAACCAGTTGCCAAATGCTCTGCATCTTGATTAATCCCTGAGACCCCTTGTTCTAATTGCCCTTCCTGCCTAAAACTATTTTCCCCATCTCTGCCCTTTCCTGAACTTACCAGACTACCCCAGCATGGCACAGCACTACTAATGCACACTGCCCAAGGCTGCAACCACATTGCTTGTGGGGCTGATCATCTGGCTGTGGTAAGAGCATCCTAAATTGGGTGTTTGGGAACAGCTGGGGGTTGTTTGGCTGCCAGCTGAAACGATGCACAGGGAATACTCAATGATAGCATTTCATTATGGTTTTCCTAATTTATTAGAGGCACAAAGAGAAATGGGCAGTGCTCCTCGGAAGGCTGCAGTAACAAGCTGGTACACGGCATGAGACTGCATTAGAGGTACATTACTTGGGAAGGCATAACGTATAAAAGGATAATACAATGTAGAGACAAAAGAGAGTTTGCTGCCTCAGATGAAAACAAAACAGGTCAGTATCACAATGAATTTGAAAGGTGAGAATGTTGAAAAGACTTCAAATTATATGGCTTTATTGATTTGGTTGGTTCTTACAAACAATCAAGCTTAGGGTACAAAATACTGGTATGGATTTTTTTCTCCTTCCTTTTTTTTTTTTTTTCATTACAGTGATACAAAAGAAATAGATATGGTTTTTCAGAGAGTCTAATTCCAGGTTGGTTACTATGGAGTGCCTATTAAGAATAAATGGTGGTAATACTTTGCTAGAATATGGGGCTGGGGAGAATATATATGGCCAACCTGTCTCCACAAACTGAAAATAAATAAATGGAAGACCATTACCTAATTGCCCACAAAATATGCCTCAAAGAGAGGTATCTGCTTGTGCTCTAAATCACAAATATGTAGGAGAATCAAGAAAAAATGTAATTTCACCTAAACATATGTCTGAAAGATGAGAAGTTGGACAAAACATTACCAAGAAGTTAGTGTTCAGCTACAGGACTGGTTTTTTTCATCCTTTTTGGAGGGTCAGTTCAAACTACTATGGGAAATGAAGGATTTCTTCTCAATTGAACAGAATGGTTCATATGTTTTCAGGTTGTACAGACTCAACAAAACTGATAGCGTCATGAGGAATTTTGATGAAGGCAAATGATGACTCACATTTAGTCTTTGATGTTAACTTTCATCAAAAATACAGAAAATTCTCCAAGCAGGTACAGTGACCTGCTTTGATTCTCCACAGAATACCATAACAAAGTATGGCAATGCAATATTTTTAGTCGGACAATTATCCTTGTCTCTAATGGAAAATTTATATGGATGACATCTATTACCCTGGAAAAACAACACAGTATTTTCTCGTTGATGAAAGACTGATAGAAAAATCAGTGTGACAGTGTAGCTCTGACTGTGGGTTATCCTTTACTGAGCATAGTACGTGCATGTAGTAGAAAGAAATGCAACCTGTAGCTAACCTTTGCTTGTGGTTTTCCTGCTGAACATTTTTTTTTTTGTCCCCTGTTCATGCCATCATTAGAAAATGGGGTACCAAGCACTCATGCTGCTTCCAGCATAGACCTGCAACCCCTGCAACCCTCCCGCATTCTGCCATCACTTTATTCTCTTTTCCCTCTTAATTTGTCACCTTCAGAACATGGTGAAACATCACAGATATTAAGGAATAATTCTTCCTTTACCTGCATATTTTACTTCACAGCATGAATTACAGTTTTATGGGGTGCCAAAACCAATATAAAAGGTGTAGCATGTAATTATGTCACATGTTTGGGATCATTCAATTGGACTTCCATATGTGTATTTGGGGGGTTGTCTGCTCATAGCACAAGTAGGAAAATGGACTACAAAATCTCTGTACAGAAAACATTTTTCTGTACAAAAAGTGGGAAACTCTTTTAATGGATCTGGCAGTTCCTGTTTCACCAGCCACTTGCACTTTATTTTTGCTATCTTACTGTAGTGCATGAAAAGGAATATATTATAAAGATAATTTGGGTCTGTTAAAGAAACCTGAGGGGATTGACTATTTGGAGATATACTTTATTGTTACAGAATAAAAAAATGGTTCCTTTTACCCAGATAACTACTGAGGGCTTTATGATTAATTATATTAAAATACTTTCTTGCTGTTCTCACACATCAGCCAACTACTATACAGGGTTTTTTTGATGACTATTTGGAATGATCATTTTTGTTTGGGGATGCTGGGGTGACTTTTTGGATGTAATATCTGATTACTGAATATGAAGAACACACAAAATAGTAGATATTATGTATTAAGCCATTCAAACTGCTTTATAATGCATCTTACAACTTTAACTTACTCTATGCCTGTTCCTTTTCAAGCTCTACATTTTATGGGATTATTTGTGAGTTTTCTAGGTAATAATTTAATCTAAGTAATAACGCAGCATGAAGGACCAGATGGCTCTATGGAGTCATTCAGAAAATGGACACAAAAGATGTTTTATTCCTGTATTTATCAAGTAAGTAATAATCGGGGAGTCATGGCAGACAGTCCATTTGTGTTTAATCTCAGATCAGCAAACTGTTCAATACACTGAGAGATAAGACACTAAATTAGCTTTTTGATTGAACAGCCTATTGGCTGATGAGAAGATTGAGCTGGGTTGGGGAATTTTCTTCTAAACATCCTAAAATAAAGTTTTTACTGCCTGCATGTGCATTGTTTCCATTGATTCAGCACCTTGTTATACAGACATTAAGGGAAGCCATTTGATGAATGCAGATTACTTCAGTTGCTAGCAGGGTATCAGCCCATGAAGTGTGACAGAAACTGGCACAGAAGATGGAACTGTAAACTAAACTCTCTAAACTCTTCCTTTTCTTTTTTTTTTTTTTTTTTCTCTGATGGTAGTGTTATAACCTCAGCAGATATCATATCATTTTCATCACAGCCATATGATGGAAACTATTTCCAAATTTCCTTCTAAAAAAATTCCTAATTTCCATACAAAACATTTTCCTAATTCTTTTTCAGTTGCACAGGCAGTGCCAAGCTGAAAATAATGATGAAAATTTTATACTTTTAATAAGGAGTTAATGTGGGTGAAGGTTCTGTTGTGTCCAGGTTGTGCCCCTGTGACAAACCCAGTGAGATGTGGGGAGGTCACAAGGAGCCTGCCTGTCTTTTTGGACTTATGTCAAGTACTGCTGCAGTTGTCTGGAGGCATGAACAAGAGCTATGCATTCTAATTTAAAGTATATGAATAATCACAATGAATAAATGAGTCTGAATCCATTCCATTTTTCAATAACATACACTTTCTGTTTAATAAGCCCTGCTGCACTAGGATCTGTGTCTTTGGAGATCATATAAGGGCTTTCAAGGAGAAATTGCACTACCATCCACACCACATTTTGCTCTGATGGGGAACAGAAATTGCTTTTTCCAATTAATATCTGTAGCTTGTAAGAATCAAAATTGACTTGCTGTTTTGGAATTTGGTGGCAAGGAAGGAGACACTGCTTTACTGCAACACATGCTGCAAGGTTTGCAGTCCTGTTGTCATATGGTCAGGTCCAGGTTTCTTTGTTGATTACATAAAACAAGGTCAGTGGCTTCACAGCAAAGTCTTGTCATACATAGTTAGCCCTGTGTTTTTCTGAATTTGAGAGAGAGAATTGCCTTTACAAGACTTGGGCGAAGAGATAGCTATGTATATTTCTGCTCCTTTGTGACTTCAGCAAAGCCAGGCACAGGTTGCAGCAAATAACATAGATTAAAAGTAAGCAAGATCTGTGCTGTGACCTGGGATAAGAGACCCAGTGGGACAGTGCTTCTGGCACAGTGGTTTTAGTATAATGACTTTTACAACACTCATTGATTACAGCTGGCGTGGAAGTTTTTGTGACCTGGTTTTGGTCATACCTAAAACCCTTCAGAACAGTCTTAAATCTGTTCTGACCTATGTTGGCAGGAAGACTTGGCAAGCAAGGTTTTACAGATGAAAACAATGCCAAAAACTGCTACCTTTGAAAGCATCTCTTTTCTGAGAGGAGGTGTGTGCCTCTGATATGCAGCCAAAAATTAGGGTTAAGAACATCAAATCAGTGCAATAAACTCTTACTACACCCCTCGGATAGATAGGAGGAATGCAGAGAGTTAACACTGTTATTTTTGTTGAAGAAAATAAAATCAGAGAGGCTACATGAAATGAATATGAACCTTTAAGAACTGTCCAGTCTCTGACACCTTGGGTGTCAGGAGAATGGTGATCTCTTTTCTACACTTTTCCTTGATGTGCAGTTTTCCTAATGACAGGTAAACAATTGAATATGACTCAGTTTTTCAGCTGATATATTAAGCAGACATAGCCTTTATCTCAAAAATTTAAAATAATTTCATGTTGGTTTTTTTTTTTGTGTGTGTGTGTTGTTTTTTTTTTTTTTTTCCATATCTAAGAGGAAATCAGCCATTTCAGTTCTCAGGAAGGCATTAAATGGTGTTTCTTCTGGGTCCCTATCTGAGTAGGGGGGTTGGTCACAGTTTGTTTTCCAAACATGTTTGAAATAGTGAGGATGAGAAGGATTTTTGATCTGCATGGGGTGTTGTGCTAAAGAACTAAAATAATAATATACATCTGATCCTGAAATCTTTTCTCATACAAGTTATAGTTGTTTACGTGAGCAAACCTACTGACTTTAAATCTTTCCTCTTTTTTAAATCTTTAAAAGAGGAAAGATTGCTCCGGTGAATGAACTCTGCAAGCTACAAGCCTTTGAAGTCTACAACCTACAGGCACAGCTAATGTGAGAAAGTTTAGAGTTTGCCCGTAGACCCAAGACAGTATAACAAGTAATGTTCAGAAAGTTAAGAAGTTCTCTAAAACTCCTACAGATCTATTTTTTTTTTCCCCACACACACTCCTAAACTCTCTCTCCAAATAAATAAATAAATTCATAAATAAATAAATATTTACATCAGTCTCCGTTAGTGGCTCTAAGACAGCTCTGAACTCTCCAGTATGACTACAGGGATTCTGTATCTCAAGTGGGAACACCAGCAGATGTATTTCTCAGGCTGTTCCTTTTCCCTCCAACTTTCCACATTTCTACATCTTGTCCTGAAGCCCTTGATGCTTCTCTCTGTTCATACTTATTCTGGGGGCTGATTGGCTGATATGTGCCTCTGCTAAGAGACTATACAATGAATTGTTACCTTGAAGGCCAATCTTTGTGTAGTTCACATTTTTTATATTTACATCATTTTCTATATCTTAGTGCCAGGATACTTGAAGACAAAAGTTGCTCAGTATTTATTAGCATTTATTAGTATTTATTAAATATTAGGAAACCAGTGAGCACAAAACTGTCTTTCCATACTTATAAAACTACTTCGGGTTTAACAAAACTGCTTGTTAAATACATCAGTATTTCACTATATGGCCATGTATGGTTTTCCAGCTCTGTAGACAAAAGTAGTCCTCTACTACATTCTCTTTAAAGAATTTTAGCAGTTTAGGAACCTCAACAATGCTTGAATAAAAAGTAAGGCCATGGGCTTCAGCAAGGTCTGCATTTTCAGTATTTTAAGCTTCAAGAGCTCTTTGGAGTTTTGGTGTGATTGGGGGTAGATGAGATAACTAATTTATTTGATGTCATCTGTAACAGGTGAAGCTGAAAAGGATTTGTACTAAAATAAATGCTATCTTGAAAAGAATTTGTGCTACTAGACCTTCCCTGGCATAATACACCACAGAGATTGACCTTGTCAGGGGAGATTTATGTACCTGTGTGCCTCAAAAGGGGTATGATTTTGGGGTACAACCTGGTGATATCCTTGTAAGAAGATGAATGAATTGCAGAAAGGAGGGATTTCACATCCATATGCCATTCCCTTTCTGCATTTCATAAGGAGAAAACCATTGTTTTCACCTCTATATTGTAGTTGTAGATTTTTATTTTTTTATTTTTTTCCCCCAGGGAGTTTTTTCAGTAATGTAAAGATTTAGTGTTTGGATTCAAACTGTAACAGAGAAGTTTGTTTTGATATCTACAAGATGATGTACCTCATGTTCTCATGTTTCTTTGTCTCTCTACTAAGCCCCAAAAAGATGGGAGCATCTTAGAAACCACTGTGCAGGCTTGCCCACGAGAGTGACTTGCAGGAAGCCATGCTTACTTGTCTTTGATGCTATCAGTGTGCCTGGGATCTGGGATGGTCTCTGCTGAGGCTCGCAGTGCCATGGAGGACATGGTTTCTAAGCATTTAAAAAAAAAAAAAAAAAAAAAAAAGTACCTAGTGGGGGAAAAAATCATTATCAGACAAACTTGATTTGTGAAGCAAGTATTCAAGAAAATTTTTCCTTTTGTTCTCTGGGACAGAATGCTTTTTGAGAGCTACTGGAGGCAAGGAGAATTAAAATTTGAAACAAGTGTCCAAAGGAATGATTTTCATATACCTCTATATATGTATATTGTAACGGGGCATAATTGCAAAAGTGGGTGCCTGTGTATTTATACAGGCATATATTTATACAAATTTGTTCTTATTTAGACTTTCATGCTACTGTCTAGCTTTTTTGTTGCTCAGCATTTCTTACCTTGGACAACCACAGATCCCTATTAGGGAATGCATTGTCACTAGAGGAAAATTGTCCACTAATTCTTAAATCACTGACCTTGACACCAGTATTATTATTATTTACTACTTAGAAAATGTCATAAAGTCTTCCTACTGAGATGACCTGCCATACAAGCTGACAAGCTCCTCCCCAGGGCCCAAAGACTGCAAATTGATATGAAGATGCAACTTAGCAACTTAACAGGTCAAACAAATGTGAGGTCAGCTTTATGCCTGAAGTCAATCAGGTTTCATTTGCTAGCTGACATGGGTCTTACAACCCACTCTGAGATCACGTAGTGTCACTCCCTTTTTATTTATGCAGGAATAAAGCAGAGAAATATGTGTTATATCCCTGTTGTGTCTAGTTATAATGATGGAGAATGTCTCTAGCTGACCAAGGTGTCCTCATTAATGATTGTTCTATATTTAGCCCGTGTGGACAGCATGTGCCCCCAATTTAATCAAAGACCTGGTAGTCATGGTAACGACACTGAGCATCTGGATGTATACGATTTGGCAAACTGTAATAAAGTGCAAGATGAAAAGCACACACAACAGTGCTAGGTGAATCCATGTATTGTGTTTTTCTTTTTTATTTATTTTTGTGTGTGTGTGTTTTGTTTTTTTTTTTTTTTTTTCTACTACAGATTTTGAAGTACTTATTACAGCTCCCTAGCTATAAATACTAGATTTTACATATTTATTTATTTATTCAGAGAAAGATCCCTATTAATGCAGGTGACAACTACTAATCTTTTTTTTTTCTGTTTTGTTTCTTAATTTCATTTTGCAGGTGTATCAGCATTCATATACGGCATATTATGTCCTCAGCAAAATACCTCATGGGTAAGCAATTATTCAATACTTTAATTTTAAAATTCATTCATTAAGAATTCTGCAAAATAATGTGTATCTTGACAAATGGTTTCCCTGTGACAGCCCTTTGCAATGGTCTGGCAATCAGCTGCAGCAACCACTGTGCTGTGTGTTGTACCAAAGATTACATAGTCTGGAAACAGAAGTACTCAGCTTCCCTGGAGAGCCAGACTATGTGAATTTCATATTCCAGTTTTCAAGTTTTTGGACAGAATGTAGATGTGCTAGTGTCTGGCTGAGAGACAGTTGGCCATTCACCAGAGTGCAGTTGGAGGATCTATCCAAGGGAGTTTAGTTCCTTAAATTTAGTCAGAATTGAGGCATCACCCTTCAGCTTTGGGTCTTTCAGCAGTTTCCCTTGACACAAATGCTTTCTCTAGCATCGCAGATGAAAGCAGATAGAGAAATAGTCTGTTTCCAGGATCCCAATGTTTCTTTGATACACACACTCAAAATTATACTGAAGCTATGAGCCTTTGGGTTTATAATTTATCTTTTCAGAGAGTGTGAGGTAAGTGCAGACAAACAATAATGCCACACAGGCTTTACAAAACATTTTTAAACCTAACGATGGCATATTGCTTTACATAAAGCATATAACATACAAGATTACAAGTCATAATATGTAATAAATCACACAGACTCTTCCTTTAAGCCCCTTATCTCCTTTAAGTACAAAGTGTTTAAAAACAATGGTAAAAAATAACAATACATTGTGCTGAAATTTAATTTCAGTATTTATTGTGCTTATTCACTAGGTTATCATTTCTATACATTATGGTTAAACAAGTAGCAGAAGTTTGAGATCCTTGCAACAGCTCACAAAACCAGAAAAAAAAAAAAAAAAAAAAAAAAATCTACTTGGTTTATGTACAAAGCGATCATAGAATCACCAGAAAATTCAGGTTGGAAAGGACCTCATGATGTCCGAACTCCAGCTAAAAACAGTCTGCTCAGAGCTTTATCCAAGGGTTTTCGAAATCTGCAAGGACATGGACTGCACAGCACTGCTGGGCAGCCTGTCCCACTGCCTGATTGTCATCATGGGGAGAAAGTTTCCCCTTTTGTCCAGGTGATATACTAGGATTTGCCTCAGCACACTTGTTTGCACACGTGCAATAAATAAATAAATAAAAATAAAAGCTGAAATAACTTTATTTGGTTTCCACCAAGCAATCAAGAAAAAAATACTTTTTACAAATAAAGCTGTACTAGGGATACTTATTTTGAAATCTGTGAGTCCTGGAGCTCACAAATTCTGCTTCCATATAGCATATTTTGTGATCGACCCACAATAAAAAATCATGAGCTCAAGGTTAAATTTTTTCCATGTACAGGTAGAACACGTGTATTAGGAGATTTTTCACCATCATCCATGTCAATGCTCTGGCATCCCAGTGTGAAACATTCCAGAATTCTTCATTCTCTTTCCTTCCCTGTCTCTGTCTGATCTTCATTTTTTCTTACTGGATTTATTTTACTTTTTAAAACTTCATCCTTATGGCCAATTATATCTGAAATTAGCTTGTGGGTTGAAAGGATGTCAAGCAACAGGCTGAACACACAGCATGAGCACATAAGCTTTATATCTGCTCCAAACGTGGCTAAAAGCAAAAGCTTTTGAGAGACAGCACAGTTTTATCCCAGAAAAACAGTACAGGTGAAGACAGAAGTATCATACATAGTGTATATTAGAAATGCTAAAAATTAACAATGCAGGGATCCAGGCAGTTTGCTACTACTGCCTGACCTTTCTTCATCCCTGACAATGAGTTCCTTGTCAACCCAGCCTGAATTTTATCACACACTCAGCTGTGTTTTACCTTTCTCTTCATGTTGTTTGAGTCATGGTACAGTCAGCTGAAGGAAAAAATATGTCAGAGGAGACAAATCCACTATGAGGGGAAGATTTGGAAAATTAAACAGTGCTGGAAGACATACAGCTGTATCAGGCATTGGGGTCCCCACAGGACGATACAGTGTTGGATCAGGCAGCATCTGACAGGAGGAGAGTTGGAAGTGTGGCTGTGTTTGTGTTGTGGAAGGTATGATTTACAAAGCAGTTTAGGCTGTAGATATGTATATAGGCATTGCAATCCACTTTTCAAAGTAATGATTGCTTTTATCTTTCAGGTGATCATAGCACATGCTAGTGTTGGAAGTCATGGCTTATAAGCATTTTCATGGAATGTGGGCATTTATCATTCTTCTGGAACAATAAATTTTAGATATTTTTTAGGGTAGTGCAAGAAAAGAAAGGGCAGGTGTGGTGGTTGATGTTGGATATAACAGGTGATGCAATGCATCAACTGACCTGGTAGTAGAGTCTCTATTGGATGAAGGTAGGAAAATCTCTTCACATATTTCATATTTAATACAGGATTACTGCTCTGATGGATGGGCGTGGATGAAGATCGTTGAGGTCAGGACCCAACGTGTTAATACAGCACAAGGTGCAGTTCTGTTTGGTGCCCCAGCTCCATCATTGACAACAAAATTTGCAATCCACAGGCAACATCATTGCCTTCCATGAGCTGATAAAATGAGGGATAGCTCTGCTAGGGCTAACTATTAAGGAAGCCAAATAATCTAACCTGTGGCATCACTTTTTAAATAAAGTGACATTAATGTCAGCATAAATTGTTTTTTAAAGGGAAATTTCTAATTCTTTCTTAAATGTTCCATAGACTTTCCAGATTCAGGCTGTGCCTAAAGTCAAAAGGGACTTGTACAAGCATTTTGCAGGTTTCATTCAGAGCTTTCCATAAGTGCAATGTGCCAATTTGGGAACACCATCAGCTGATATGTTGACAAATGATATTTTATAAAGGGTACAGGACTGTAACATTTTTCTATGAGAGCTGCTGTGAAGATGAACTCCCTGTGGAAGGAGGAGTAGTGCAATTTGGCACTCTACAGGACAATTGGTATATGTCGATGACATGTATACCAATGATCTTATTTAAAAATGAAAATTAGGCCGAGGTAAAAGAGAGGGTAAATAAACCTGCAGGGACTCTGCAGAGATTTAATTTCTTCTTCTTTGTAATTTCAGCCTTCTCACAGCTGCCTCTTAGTACATTCAGGCTAGAAGGCCCTACAGCTTTTGCTACGCTTGCTTTCTGTTTTGTTGTTTTTGTTTTTTTGTTTGTTTTGTCTATTTGATTGATTTGTTTGCTTGCTTGTAGCCCGAGATTTTCATTTTTCAGAGGGGAAGCAAGCAAAGATCTGCAGTTCTCATTTTCCTGGGCTGAGCACTTGGGATGTGTAGGGGAGTTGGGTCAGTTCAGCTTTCCTGTACAACGTCCTTTTTTTTCTCCTCCCTATCACCCAAAAACGTGATCCTGGCGCCGGGTGCCATCTAGTGGAACAAACCTCTTTTCTCACTTCTCTTCCCTGACACAAGCAGCTCTCCGTCGACCCCTTCTCTTTTCTCTGAAAGATGCTGCTGTTCAGATACCTGCTGGTAAATGCTTACAGTTGTCTGCATGACAAATATTTTTGCAAAGCTCCTCTCATAACCCCAATGTTGCACTTGCCGCGTTGTAATTGCCAGCTAATTGTAATTTATAGGTATTGTGATTGCATCCCCAGGCTTAGATGTGCAATAGGTAGTTCTCATGTGAGGTGCTGGGAAGAAATGGAACAACAAAACAAAACAACAAAAAATAACCTACAACTATTTCAGAATTATTTTTTTTTACCTAGCTCTGGAAAACAAACATTTAGCTAATACAATGTAGGCACAAACCAACAATCTGGTTTTTTGTTGTTGTTGTTTGTTTGTTTTTAATTATATTGTGGGTTTTAATAATATTCCTCTAACTAAGTCCAATATGGGTTATTTTAGTCTTTCACATGTTTGGTTGGTTTAGGTAAAAGGCTCAGTTTGCACACAGTTCTCAGTCAGTCCATGGGGAACCTGACTGTTCCCCTCACCCTGCTACAGGGTTTCCCTCACCAGTGTTAACGTCATTTCACAGCAGTGCCTGCTGCTGGGCTACTGGTTTGGTCTAGCACTGCAGGTCCTTAGCAAGAACTAACTTTGGATTGCTATCCCATTGGGTTCCTCTATCCTTAAGTTTTTGCTATGGCCAAAAATAATACTTTTTTTTTTTTTTTTTCTCTAAACTTTCTATGTTGTGTTTACATTTCTTAAAATAAAGCCCATCATAAAGCATGGATTTTCTCAGACCTCCTAGCACTCATCTCTTTCTGCACAACCCATTTCCCTCTGAGCACAGCAAGTGGCAGAGGTTAGCGCTGCCCCCCTCCAGTGAAGTCTCAGCATGGTGTTAGCATATCCATCCGGGGCACATCACGGCAGCTTCCAAATCTGCTTATAGGGATCAGAGAGAAGTTAATAGTTATCCCCACTCCTCACTGACTTTGTATACAAGGAGGAGGAAATTGCAAATGCCTACTGCTATGAAGAATTCACAGTTCTTCCCATATTCATATGGTGTAATCAGAAGAACATGGTAAGTAGATAACAGTAGAAATTGTGGGGTTTAGTTCAGTTCTTCCTCCATACAATGCTTTATAAAATATTGCACTACTTCCCCACACTGAACTCCCATTACGTTCAAGAGAAGTTCCATGGGTGGAGTGAATGCAAAATATGCTTTGGAGATCTACTGAAGTGATAATGGGAGGAGAATCTAAGCCCATTCTTCACTGTGAGTAAATTTTCAAAGTGATGGCTGTAGTTCTCTGCAGTGCTCTCACTGATGTTCCTGTCTAATTCATTTATACAGGTATTGGCAGGGAACAGAACTAAAGAAAGCTTAATTAGACTTTGCATACACCTGACCCTATATGACTTTGAAAGACAAACAGGTTTTCCTTGCACATGCTCTCATTTTCATGTTTATAGTAAAAGGCAAAAAAAAAAAAAAAAAAAAAAAATCCGTCAGAGAACTGGTTGCACTGCTGACATCTTCCAGACCAACCAAGTTTCTTCTGTTTTGTTCTGGACTATTATGCCCTTTCACTGCAGCATTCAAACATTTTTGTACAGCAAGAATCTTCCCGTACTTCAGTGTCTCCATCTGTGAAGCAAGGAGAGAAATATTGCTTACCCCACAGAGGCAATATGTGATAATTACTGTGGAGAGTGCTGCACGATTTCACTCTTTCACATTTATAAACTAGAGCCCACATTTTATTTTAGGAGGAAAAAGCACTGTAATTAATAGAGTCTGTTTTCAGCTAATTAAATTTTACTTATAGGAGCTGAGTATTTTCCCCTAACAATGACATAGGGGTTGAAATAAGCCCATATAAGAGGTATGTAAAAACAAATAGTGATGTGAAATTTGTCACCCAAAAAAATAAAAATGTATTGTGCAGTTTCTAAATAATTGACTACTGTGGCATATTCTCCCTCATCCCTCTTTCCCAGGTATCAGTTCATCATTTGTATCATCTTTCTAAGGTGTGTTATGTAGTTAATTCAGGAACCTCTGCTTTGTAATGTCATGGCTCTTGTGCCAGACTCAGTGCCAGTATGCTCTTGTGAGGACACTCATGGTCAGATATGCTTACTCAGTTGTATTTGACTGCAGAACACTGGCCCTTGGAATACACTTAAATTTGGTAGCTAGATTGTGGAGCCTAACCTTAAATCTTCCAAAATGAATTGGAATCTTTAAGTTGAGTTTACTGGAATTTGTCTTAATCTCTCTTGGAACTGTTGGGCTTCTTGCTTTTATAATCATCTGAATTAAACACTCTAAATCACAGTGCTTGAAGAGCAGTTAAATCACACGTGTGTTTATTGCTTGGGAATACATTTTGTACCTCTTTAATAAGAAAGCTCCAGCATTTATTAAGCAAGGCACTCATTTGAGCATCACTCACTTCCAAGTGGTGGCAGGCTGAAAGCAGCTTAGCCTTGGAAGGCAGTTCCAGGCAGGACTCTCAGCTGTGCTGGTGGGAGGAAAGCCACTTCAGCAGCTCAACACCATATCATTTCCACCAGGGATCTGCCATTTGTTCGCCCATGTTGGTCACTGCATAGCATTTGTAATGTGAAATGTTCCTCTTCTGTGTAGGCAAAGCACTTCTTTACCACACACTTCTCTTTTCCAGAGTTAGTTGTGATGTGGGTGGACACCTTAGAAACCATATATAGCAATAATAATAAAGAATGGGCCCCTGATGGGAGGATTGGATATTAAGAATTAAAGTAATGACTGCTGAGACTGAAAAAAAAAAAAAAAAAAAAAACCTTAGGTAATTAATAGTTAGATGCAGATGTTAGCGGCTTAGCAAAGAAAAGCCCAGCAACCAACTTTCTGATGTTACTGAAAAGGTCAACAGCTTATGGCTCATCAGAAAACTGGGGAGGAAAAAAAAATAAAAATGATTTGAAGCAAAGTCTCCCATAACATTTATATGAGGCAGCATGCCCTGAAAATGGAGGTAGGATTCCTATTAAATTCCATTCTTGAATAAAATGTACAAGGTCGCTGAATACATGCACAGCTGGACCATAGAGCGGCCTTCCAGTACCTAAAGGGGGGCTGTACAGGAAAGCTGGGGAGGGATTCTTTGTCAGGGGGTGCAGTGATAGAACAAGGAGGAATGGCTTTAAACTAAAAAAGGGGAGATTTAGATTGGAAATTAGGAAGAAATTCTTTACTGAGGGTGGTGAGGCCCAGTCCCAGGCTGCCCAAAGGAGCTGTGGCTGCCCCATCCCTGGCAGTGCCCAAGGCCAGGCTGGATGGGGCTGGGGGAAGCCTGGGCTGGTGGGAGGGGGCCCTGCCCATGGCAGGAGGGCGGAACTGGATCATCTTTAGGGTCTCTTCCGACCCAAACCATTCTGTAATTTTGTGATTGCTTAAAAGCGATAATATTGCTGTTGATAAGAAATGGAGATAATGGCTCTAGTAAGTGTTTGTCTTGTTTATTTTATCAGATGAGAACATGATCTATGTGGGTAGAGACTCTTTAAAATACTGTGTTTCAATATTTCTGAAAACATCCACACAACTCTCCAAGATGATTTTTATCCCATTGACGTGTTAGAAAATAAGGTTTGTTCAAAGATTCATAGTTTGCAAAACTATATGGAGAATACTGAGTTGTTCTAGTTTTCTCTGAACCCCAGTAACATGAACTGTTAATTAGAATAGAGCACAAGCCCAATATTCAATCTCTTGACCCAATTAAAGGTGTGATCAAATGTCCATTGAGGTCACACTGTAACGAAGCACTTCTGCTGGTCCAGTAGTGGGGAGATCACAGCTGCATCTTATTTTATGTACTAATAATCCCATATTGCTCTCTGCAGGCACCACTTCCTGGTGCTATATTTTCATTAGATTTTCAAAGTCAGACAAGGTCAGCTGGATAGAAAACACTAAGGTTTCATCACAGACGTACTTTCCTGGAAACTGGCAGAGTTGCTCTGAAGAACCATGTGCTTTTATCCTATGTCCATTATTGTTGAGATCTCAACTAGATTGTTGAGATTGCTTACTAGGTTGGTTGTCTTAATTTTTTATTTTTTTCCCTGTCTTTTGGATAACTGGTCTTCCCAGAGCTATTGTGATGGAAAAGCATCTGCTATAATTCTGTCTAACCTTCTTGATAGCATTCAAATATTTGAATTTTCTCTTTCCCACACCTCTGTTGTAATTAATGAGACTTGAAATCCTGATAAATCCAGTGCCTTACCTCATGCTTTGCCTAGCTCTGAGATCAGAGCTGGCTGAGAAATCTCAACAGAGTCAGAGAAAATTACTTTTAAGTGGTTCTGTTTATCACCTCTCATTTTCTCTTTAGGGGACAAAATAATACTCCAAGGCAAAAAGTGTTTTATTGTTGTGCTTTGTTTTGTTTTATGAAGCAAAAATCCCCTCTATAAGTTATGATTTAGAGGGGTCACATAAAAAACACGATAATCTCATCCTTTTAAAAATACTGTTACCAGTATCTAAAGACCATTTCTACTCTTTGCTTACTCAGGGAGACCTAGGGATTTTGATAACAGTTTGCTGTCTTCCAGCCTGGATTACCGTGAGTCCTAGCCATGCATCTGTGTCTGTTACATTTTTTTAATCAGTTTTTGTAGACCTTCACTAGAAAGAAAAGCCTGTGCCTTCACTTTACATAACTCCCAAAGGAAGTTGATGGCTTCTTTTCTGACAAGTGATTGATTTTAAAGTGGTATTAGTATTTTACAAGCTTTTCCAGGTCTAGTATGAAATATCACGTTGATGGATGCTTTACAAACAGAGGCAAACTATAATCAAACAAACTTCTGAGCTCCTATTCTTTGCTAAATCTGACTGAATTTCCAAACTGGGTACAAAGACATTTTAGATCCCATGTGTTGTATTTTTTTTCTTTTATGCTCTAAATAAATGACATTTTATCTTGAACAAAAAGGTTGGTGAGCTCTGTTGTTTTTAAGAACAGCTGAGATGTTTTTAAGAACAGCTAGATGATCGGATGTCTATCTGTAGTTGAAATTAGTAAGTTCAAATTGCTTTTATTACCTCCTCTTACTGGAACACTGAAAAGCACTGTAGAAGAAGTATGTATATGTGTGTGTTTATGCATTAAATATTTAATAGTGGATAAGCGTACCTGAATGGAAAAATTTTCCCTATCTATTTAATCACTTTTATTTGAATTCCGGTTATGTCTTCTGACAGTCTAATTTCTTGTTTAACTTTCTGGAAAGTCTTTGATTCTCATTTGTATTATATTTTATACCATCTCTCTAATATTCTCTATAGGGCTGTGTGTCTCCTGGGAAGCAATTTTCTTAATGACACCTGTCTCTTCTTCTCCTTGGTGAATACTGAAATAAACAAGTCACTTAATTGTTTAAGAATGCTTTCTTGCTCCTTGAGAAATGGCATTCATGCTTCTTGAAAACCTTCCACTCTTTGTCTAAACTTATCTATGATTCTTTGTTCACTTATGAACAGTTATGTTTTACTTTCTTTTATTTCTTTTTGCAAAGTTCCTCCATTTCACTTTTTTCCTCATCATTCATCAAAGCTTTTTTATTATGAAGTTTCTAATTCTTTATAAACCTTCCACATTTCTCCTTTCCATGGTGTTTGCTTTTTTTTTTTTTTAACATTTTTTAATATCTTTCCTTCCTTCTTCCCAAAGAAGAAGAAATCTATCTAAGTTTCTGCGTGATTTTATGCTATTAGAAGTAGATGTGAAGACACCAAGTTCTAGTTCTGAGACTGATAAGTAGGATAGGCAGATAGGTTTTACAGCTAACCATAAAAATGTCTTAGTGAGCTGACGTGTTTAGGGCTGTTATCTTTCAAGATATTCAGTGCTCAATTGATGAAAATAGCAGAAGCAGGTATTCCTTTCTTCCTCACTTATTTTTTTTGTTTGTTTGACTGTTTTAATTGTCTTTATTTCTTTGAGTTATTTGCATATAATACTGCAACCTTAAAATGTGTTCTGTATTTTCCAAAATTATGTCCCAATTAAACACGGGTATTCAAAGTTTTTCTCAGGAACTAATTCCGGCTCATATATTTAGCTCTGGTTATTCTTTCAGAAAATAGACATGTGGAAGTGGTCTTTAGTGAAAATTGTTATATTTTTATTAACATCGGCCATAGGTGCAAAGAATTTCATACAAATGTTGTTGTTTTATATTGGAAATTAAGTTAAAAAGTTATTAAAACAGACCCAAAGAAGAACAGTCCATACCACACCCCAGACCTTGACTGTTTTTGAGTTTCAGACTTTTTCAATCTGGTATTGTGATATATTTTTCTTAGAATATTCTTGGGGTAAAAGGAAACTCACTCAATTACAGTGGAATTTATTTATTTATTTATTGTTAAGCTTCACTTGAAGTACTTACTATAGAACAGTTTGTCATGTTTCTTCTCAAAGGGAGATTCAGTGCCATAAAGTCTCCAGGGCAAACTTCTATTCTTTAGAATAACAAAAATTGTCTGAAGGAACAAATAAATTGGAAAAAAAAAAAAAATTATGCAATCTCTTTAAAACTAGTCCCTCATTAACAACAGTATTTTTTAAAAATTTAAAACAGGCAACCTAATAGGATTGATTAGATTGTTTTATCCTATGTAGACATTTACTATTACAATAATTACAATTAAAATTTATTTGGTAGATGGTTTGCAAGTTGCACCCAGGAATGTTCCTTATTCAAAAATTTTGAAGGGAGATTTTTTGAGTAATGAGTACTCATGTAAAGAAATGAGTAAATTTCTCTATTTACTGGTTCAATAACCTTTTGTGAACTTTGTGCTGAAATCATCTCTGTGTCTGGAACAGTTTAACTGTCACTGCTCCAGACAATATTGTCTTAATGTGGATGAATTTATACAGCACATGCTGTCTTCTGTTTGGCTTTACAGCACATGCTGTCTTCTGTTTGGCTTAAAACAACATACTTTTTTTTTTTTTTTTTTTTTTTCCCCAGACTTTAAAATCAATCATTTTAAGAGATGAAATAAATATCATCAACCCTTTAATAACCCCCTGCCTTGCCATTTCTTTGGCTGGAAATAAAGGTTATAGTCCCTTTCCATAAGGAAACAGTAAAAGTGTTGTAACAGCACAGTGAAGTTAGTTCTTCATGCAAACCCATAATAGGAGATATACAGGCTGCCTTCAGAACAACCCATTTCCAAGTCAGCACCCTGCACAAATGAGCACACAGGGGAAGGCTCAGATCCAAACAAGGCCTGATGATGAGGGTCTGTGAGGAACACTGGCTCTTTGGAGAGGCTGAGATGACCTATAATGTTGATTGATTCAAGAAAAAATACAAAAGAATTTTAAGCAGGATACTTTGAAGGAAAAAGCAAGAGTGGAGCTATGAGAGGTGATAGCTTCTCAGCAATAACACAGCTCCCAGAAGAAGCTGGTTGATGAGACCAGCATGAGGTCACATGTAACATGCAGTGCTTGGACAATGGGCGAGTGCTCCTGAGTTGTTTTTGTTTGTTTGTTTGTTCGTTTTCCAAAAGTCCCTTGTGGCATTTTTACTGAGGAGAACTGCATGTCCAGAATAGTGTGAAGAAATCTGAGGTGTGTTGGATAACAGCTCTCCAAATGTGTGGTTCAGTTTGTGGGCTGCAAAGAGCTTTCCTGGGAAGAGTAGTAGAGGGTTGTTCCCATTCCACACTGGAGACGCGGTGTAGGCACATACTCCTCCTCCCACTATGAAAGACACACTCAGTTTGTGTGGTGGTTTTACCCTGCTGGGCAGCTGAACTCCACTACAACCACTCTCTCATTCCCCATCCTCAAAGGGAAATGGGGAGAGAAGAAAGTATGCTGGAAAGAAGAAGAAAAAAGGTTCACAGGTTGAAATATCCTTGAGATAAAGATAATTTCATTAAAGAAACAAAACAAAACAAACAGACAAAAAAAAAAAAAAAAAAAAAAAAAAAGCTGTATGGAAGTACACAAGGAAGAAAAGCAATTATTTATTCTCTGCTTTCTCTACTTCCCATCAATGAGTGATGTTTGGCCATGTCCTTGGAAGCCAGGTTTCAACAGCTGCTGTAGGAAAAGCTAAATCCATCCCAGCCAGATCCAGAACAGTCTGTAACTGAGGCTGCCAGGGAGGCAATCCATGTTTATTCTAGCACAGACCATGCACCCAACATTGTCCAAGTAAGTGTCTAGGAATCTGCTCTTTCATGGTAGAGTCTACACGTGAACTTCACTTCCATGCCAGCTTCAGGCATCCTGTCAGTCCAGTCTCACCTGGCCACTGCTAACACAGCCTGCGTGCTGATCCTTGCAGCTTCTCTGAAGGCTGCTATATCATGCTGGTCAAGGAGGGTTGCCTTCTCAGATCCCTTGCAGGTGATGCCAAAGTTCTCCACAGGTGATGGAGTGAATGGTTCTACTCCCAGGAAAAGGATTCTCTTCAGTCTATAAGAGATGAGGATCATGTCCATCTCTCAGGAGCATGTTGGGGGGAAAACTCAGATCTTAGATTTCTTTTATATCCCATGGTGAAAAACAATAATTCAGAGCATGAGGATGGCTGCCTGGTTAACACCTCCCTCCAGTGGTCCACATCATGCTCTGAACATGCTTGCTGTGACACATTTGAATTTAGAGACAGTTTATGGTAACTTGGTTTGTAAATCAGGCACCTTCAGACAATATGCAATTCCATCAGTCAGCCAGCCCTCCTATCTGCATATTTATCAAAATGTTTTGAGGCAAACAAACAAGATTATACTACAAGAAAAATTTCCCAGACATTCTGAACAGCATAAGAACTAATTCAGTAGATGCAATGATATTTTTCCTCAGTGAAAGGGAAGATGACTTTGCTTTTATATATGTGTGTGTGTGTGTGTGTATTTGTTTATTTTCAGCAGCAAAGCTCTTTGCTGGTAGCCTGAATTCAGGGCTTTTACCTTCTTCCTTCTCTTTTACCTTTTCAGCTAGCAAAGCTGTTTGGTGCAGCTTTTCTCATTGCATTAGAGTTGTCCTCTTCTAAAAGATGATGCAGTGAGCAGAACTGACAGGACTTGTCTGGGCTCTGGCCTGAATTATTGAATGTAATTGGTACGTCTGTCCCTTAGCTCCGTCTGGTTTATCTGAAGCATTACAAGTTTGAATTCTTACAATTTGTCTAATCTGTTTACTTGGTGATGGTATTTCCTCCCTCTATTTGTAGCATCTTGTTCCTCTTCTTACTATGGGTAAAAACAAACCAACCAACCAACTGACAACAACTAGATAATTAATTTGTCAAATAGTAAAGTACTTTTTTTCTACCATAAGAGGATTTGATTTGATTCACTAGCTTTCTTTTTTTTTCCTGCACTCAGAGTTTACTCTCTGTTGAGATAATCAAGATAGCTAACCAAAGAGATTGAGTCTTAACAAGGAGAGCTAACTTGAAACTTAAGCGGCTAATGAATCCAAGCTCGAAAAGATACAGAATATGATCTGCTATTAGTAGGAGTTCAGCATGACTGTTACCTGTTCTCTTATCCGTATCTTACAAAAGTGACTCTAGGCTTCCAGCAAAGACCATTAATCATGAGAATAAAAGATGTAGCTATATTCCACCAGCAGCAGTCCAGGATGACATATTGCTGGTAGAGTCATGATGTTGGGGCATCCTGCAATACACTTCTACTTGAAGGGTCAATACCTCAGCAAACTACTCGTGCCCCTCCACATCTGCCTCAAACCTGTTGTTGTGAGTACTTTATCGTTCAGTCAGCTCCACAGACCTCTTCCCAGAAACAGTAGGGGTTTATGATTTATAACTACTGACCCTCACCCTCTAGCAGGGGTGTGGAAGTTGCCATTCAAACCACAAAAGTTACAGAAGGGGAACTGTAGGCATTGGAATCCTGCCTTAGCACACCTCGTTTAAGGTCTGCCCTGATGGCATGTAGCTTTGAACAAAGGTTTGCAGGAAAAACACCTTTTTCACATTTGAAAGACCACACAAAATATATTTTTAAACACTTCTCTTGCTGCTCCCTTTGGATGTGTTGTGACAGCCATGGTGCAGTGGGATGATTCAGCCACAGGAAATCTGTCCCAAATGGGCAGAGCTGGAGAGTAGCCATGGTATAGCACAACTCAAAGACCAAGCAACAGAGGGCATTCAGTTAACATCTAGTTATTGCATTGAGTTTTGTTCTGTTTGGAAAATATTATCTGGAAAACATCACCTTTAACAAAGTAATGAACATTGTAGAGATGCCTTTTGCTTAAGGGCTAGGCAGATATTGTCTCATTTCTCTGGTTTTGGATGGTGTTGGCCTCAAATTGCCTTGTTATTCCTTTCTATAGGCTAGTGATGATAATGCCCTTACTTTTTAAAGCTGTTTGAGATCTTCTAGTGAGACATACTGTATACAGGCCTTTTTAGTGCTCTTTTTCATAGAATATTACTATATACAGAGTTGTAGCAATATGACTTCAGAATATGAAATGTAATTATTTGTGCTGAGTATAAATACCATCAAGGCAATGGAGGGGTTTTACTTTCTGTGCTGTGATAAAATGATATTAAGCTACTCTGACATTTACCAAAAAAAAAAAAAAAAAAAAAAACCTTTTTCTATATTGCATTTCCTGTGTCTCACTGATGTTCTGCTACAGAAATGAAGGTAATGGATGAAAGAACAAGAAAAGCATTTTGATTTTATTTTCTAAAAGATTGAGATATTTGGTATTAATAGGAGCTTTTGCCTTCAAAGCCAAACTGTGTATCAGTTCTTATACAGCTGTTAAGCATTCCTGCCATCATGTTCAAAGGAAAGTTATTAGGCAGAAAAGCCATGAGACAAAGAAGACTTTATATTTTTCTTGTGGCAATATGTTTGAAATATATAATTATTATTTATCTTTTGTGGATATCATCAGTGTTGATATATACAATTGCTTTGTTTGCCATCCCTTGACTAATTCGTAAGGCTTAGGCAAGTTGGTGGTGGAACTAATGTGTTTAACTTCATATTAATAAGAAACAGAATTTGGCAGTTAAAAGCTTGATCTTACCAATGCTTGCTAGAAGTATAGTGCTTACCATACAGTAAAATGTCTGCTAAAATCTGGCACCAAATATTAGGTGATTCTTGCTGAAGAATGTCATGTAGAATCACGGTGGTGCCAAAACAGGGTGTGCACCAGCTTAAATGAGGACATTCCTGAAGGTGAAATTTTATTTTTCTCTTTTTGCAGGGATCCCCAGAATTTGTATCCCCCTGAGGTCAGCAATGCAAAGCTTCAGTATGCTGGTTGGGGTCCAAAAGGGCAACAGCTGGTAAGAGAAAGAACAAACATGTAAATGAATTTAGAGAATATTCTGCTAACTAGATTCTTGAAACCTGTGTGTTAGCAACTAACATCTATTGGGAGTTGTTTTATCATGTAAATTATTTATAAAATTGCTAAATATATACATTTACTGCAAAGTAATTGTGGCTAAAAATGCAGGCAAAAGATTTTATGAAAGCTCTTTGAGAGGATGCACCTGCTTCTCCCAGTATTGGACACAGGACAGATTTATAATAGACAGTATGATTTAGTTAGTATATTATTGCTTCACAAGGGTGTCTCCAGATGTGCAAACTTGGCACTAGAAATATTTTAAATCTAGAACAGACTTGCTTTGAATTTGCCCTGTAGTTGTCTGCAAAATGGACAAAAGTAGAAATGTATTATAGAAAGTTTTCAAAGCATACTTTAAGAAACAACCAACCAAACAAACAAACAAAAACAGCTTGTTCGAGATTCATTGTGTTTCAATGGAGCCTTTCATGCTGCAATGGTTTTGAAAGGTCCCATTATGTCTCCTGGATGCTGCCATCTTGGATTTGCCCATTATTTACAGCACAGATTTCCTGGCTGTGTCCCCTGGCTTCATTTCCTGATGCAAACCCAATGTAAAGATATAACATATGCCAAACAATCTCTATTGTAACAAGAAAATTAAACATGTCAACTTCTTTTTATTGATATGGAATTTTAATACCAAAAAAAAAAAAAAAAAAAAAAGAGATTTAATAGTAGCCAAGGAAATCTAGCATCTCTCTCTCCTGTCCCTACTGCTTTCTTCAGGGTTTTCTTGTTTTGTGTTCTTAACTAAATTGTTTTCAAAGTTTGTTATTTAAGAAACTGCAATAGTCATTGCAAGTCTACAAATCAGGTTAGAAGGAAAGTAACGGCTACAAGAAGGTCTCTCCTCTGCTCCATCAGGAAAATCAGGCTTCAGAAATTCATTGACCTCAAATCTGGTAGGAGTGGAGATGCAGCAGCCTTTGCCTCTATGCAAAATGACTTCAGAGAAGCTCATTTTTCCTCATTTCACCCACATATGTGCCCTGGTTCTGTCCTCTAACATGTTCCATTGCAAATTCCTTAGTCTGCTGCCCAACAGATCCCTGCTGAGCAGTTTGTTCCAAATCACAAGAGATTGAGGTCTGATGCTGACCAAACTTTCTTATATTCGTGAAGACCAATGAGTTCACGTCTTTAAGCTTCTGGTTAGCTGATAATGTACAATCAGCTGAAAACACAGCTAGAGACTGCCTCTAGGATATGGCACAGAAAGCAAAAAGAGAGCAGCATATTTTCTTTGCTGTTTGCTAGTGTTTTCTGTTATAAGTCTGACAAACTGAACTTCACAATATATAACGAAAGGTACATCTGTTAATGGAAAGATAATACTGAGTTGCATTAGCAATTTTCTTCTGTTCACAAGGGCATCTCTTTATCATATTTTTTGCTGTGGACTTACATGCTTCAGCACCCTGAGACTCTGCATGTTATTGACTTGCATTTATGTTAGTTCTACCAAGCTGAATGGATGTATTTAATATCCATCTTAGAGAGAAGATTAACTTCTTTCACACCAAAGATAAGACAACCAATCTACTTCCTCTATTGCCTTCTTTCCCAAAGTAACATAACTATGCAGAAAGAAAACATATTCATATCAAAATAGACAAATTATGTATACAAAAAAGCAATACATACAGCTCAGGAGAAGAAAAGGCTTTCTAACTCCCAGCTTGATCTTTTAATACTGAAATAATTGATACCACTTTCCACTGATTTTATTAAAGTTGAAGTAAAATCTTAATTCCCTAAGACATCAAGTTTGGTACACGTTCTTTCTATGGGATGCATGGAAGATTTTTTAAAGTAATTTCAAATATTCCTATTACAATTGAATTCTATATGTATTTTGGAATCGTCTTGCAACAGTGGATTTGTTCTGGATTTATTTTTTTTTTTTGGCTTCTAAGTATGTAAATCTGTTGGCCTGTAATTCAGTCATGTATTTATTCATAGCTAATGATCAGAAGAGAATTGCCAAAGAGAGAGAAGCTTTTCTGAAAAAAAAAAAAAATATATATATATATAATAAAAAAATCTTCAAGCATTATAAATGAGGTAGAGAATACACCATGCTCAGTCTTCTGTATTTCAAGACTAACTGCGTTACTCAGAATATAATTCCCAGTGAAGTCATTGTCTCCTTCTGTGAGGCCAACATTGAGTGCAAATGCAGAGAAAAATCGAAGTCTTTTCAAATCTGATGGTGTGAATATTTGCTAAATGTAGGCTGGGTTGTGTTGCAAGAGAAAGGAGATGTTATTAAGTGGGATGGAATGAAGTAACATGCTGGAAACTAGGTGTTGGCTCCCTTTATCCTGGGTGGGACAAGCACATGTTAGAGTCCCAGAAAAAAGTGGGAGTGAAGGGTGAGTGGGTTTGGGATTGCATCACCTTGAGGTACCCTGGCTTTCAGGAAACAAAAAGGATTACCATTGAAATCTCCATATTCAAAGGAGAGGTAGGACTGGTGAATAGATGGTTTGGTCCTGCAACTTTTTATTTCCATTGTTTCTCCTTCCAAGGGGAATTTTTAGTCACTGTCTGACCTCTTTCCCTCTTGCATGTCTAATCATTCAAAAAAGAATCAAATCTGATACAGAAGAAACTTGAATGATCTGCTTTCCTTGTGGTTTAGAATAAACGGTGGAACCCTTTGTGGTTTAGAATCAACAGTGGAACTTTCTAGAAGCAATTTTCTGTTTATCTTGTTTTCCTTTGTCCTTACTTATTAAATTACATGGCAACTGTTAGATTATGAACTCCTCAGAGCATGGTTCTTGACTTCTAAGTAGCCAGTAGAACGCCACATATGCCAACAGATCTACATAAATAATGGCAGATACTGGAACTGAGCAAATCTATGTCAGGAGATCAGAATGCAGAAAAACCCTCACTTCTGGTATCTCAGGAAAAAGAGAGAAAAAAAAAAAAAAAAAAAAAAAAAGCTTTAACCTTTCTCAGATTTCATCCAAAGATTTAGCAAGTTAAAAGTCTAACAAAACTGGTGGAAGAGTCAGGCCTTTCTTCTGAGTCAATAGAAAAGGAGCCACCAAAAGTACAAGAGCTAAAACATTCCTCAAATGCGGCAATTAATAATTGGCTCCTTCTTTCATCCTATGATATAAACCATATTTTTGGCCTTTGCAGAAAGTGTGGAAAGCTGTATTAAATTGGAATAGCAGTGTGATACATTCACTTTCAGTGGGTGTACATGACTGTGAAAAGGACTGAAAAAAATCCATCTTTTCCATGATGCATCCAACAGCCCAAAGTCCTTCTTAGTATGCAATGGCATCAGCCCAGTGACCTTCAGCATCTTGCTTGGTGGCTTTCAGTGAATAGGCTGTATTTCCCTCAAACAGTATCAAAGCACGATTCTTTTCAGCAACATAAGGATGTTAGTGGCATGATAGAATTGAAAAAAAAAAAAAAAAAAAAGTATTATGCTCTATCTTTGCCCTATTCTGTGTATGCTTGTCTCGGATTTCCTCTCTTTTTCTGGTCTTGCCATTTGTGACTCAACAAAAACATACTTTCCTCTCAATGGATTATCAATTCTACCACAAAACAAACAAACCAACAAACAAGAGAAAAAAATCTCTTAATTGATTTTACTAAATAAAAAAAAATTTAATAAATTTTTGATTTATTTTAAGAGTCTCATGTTTTATATCTTTAGATTTTTGAAGTGGGTTCTGTACATGGGCATGTATGCGAGTTTTCCATAGTATATTTTCCCCAGTATTGTCTGTGCAAAGATTAGTCATTACTATCACACTGATCTGAATTTTCATAGAACTTATGAGAGTAACAGGCTCAGACCTCTCTATATATCTGTAGCTGAAGTGCCCAAAGAATAAAAAAATAAAAATAAAAAATAAATAAAAAAGTTTTCCAGATGTTTTTGTCTAGGTTACTCCAAAATGAGCACATCTAGGTTTAAAATATTTGCTTCAAGGACACACTAGGGATGTGGTTGAGTCCTGTTGTCATAAGGAAGGCACAAGCTGCAGGACAACTTTAATAACATGCAGTGAGTATTCGCATTGCCAACACTAAAGTACAGTTCACAGGAGTTGTTAAATTCCAGTTGTCAGAAGCAGAATAATTTCTGCCATGCTTCTATTTTCCTTTTTTTTTTTTTTAATCAGAACCTGTAACAGTCCTGACAGATATTAATGATAATGATGACACATCAGACGCTGGGGGATGCAGTTCTGCACAACTTTAGAGGCAGCAGTTATAATTCAAAAATCTCTCTCATAGTATTTATTCTTCAGCAAAGAGAAACATTTTTGTAAGGTTCTCCTGGCCAGTCAGTCGTTTACCGTTTCCACTATTTCCTTAAACTACCAAAGTCATGAAGGAAAAGTTTTATAATTGTATTTTGCTGTTGTTTTGACTGCCCTTATATTTACTGCTTACCCACAGACTGGTCAGAAAGTGTTTCTTCTGCATTCAGAGCCAATAAACCATTTTCAGTGTCAACTCTTTTGGAGCAGGAGCTACCTTTTATTCTTGCAGATTATGCAGCAATCAAGTGTATAATTGGTTCTAAAGTAATAAAAGTTATGTTTCACAGCAGGTGCAATAAGAAATCTCAATTTCAGTGAAATGCAAATACCAGGGGAAATGAGGAACAAGTCTCTCAGTCCTTACCATGTTAGGACTTTTCAGGTGCTCTCAAACCATGAATGCTAATGCTGGTAAACAGCTTGTTGTTATAGGTATTGCTGTCAAAAAAAAAGTGCAATACAATTTAGAGAAATATTGGAGTTAATTCCTATATAAAACATTTGAATGATAGATCCTGCTGCACAGGGCCAGAACCAATCCATTTAATTTGTTATCAAATCATTTCAACACTGTAGCATAATGTCTTGCTAACTACGTTATCTAGATGCAAAATGATGTTTAAGTGATGACACTTGGAACTAAACTGGAGTGACTCCTCTAATTAGCAGTTTTTTTCCTTTCCTGAATTTGTGCCTATCATGCCAGTTTAGTTCCAGGCAGAAGGGCTGCACAGATACCAAGTGAGGAGGACAATTTTCATAGGAGGTACTGAATCATCCGTTGTTCCTAATCCAGCAAATACTTTGAACTGCTGTCTATATTGTGGGTCTCTTTGTTTTTACTATTATTTCATAGATGTTTATATCATCATCTTTAAGCTGCTGTTCTCTCACCTTTTCTTTTCACAATGATCTCTGAATTTGTATTTAGCTGTGGTCTGCTGTATGTAATTATTCTGGCTTGGTTATCTTGTTAGTTGCAAAGAATAAGTGGTTCCCTCCTTTCTAAATCGCATATATGCCCTATTTAGAGTTAGAGGACAGCTTTTTGCATGATTTCTGCATTCTGGTAAAAGCATGAGTTTCATAAACCTTCCCTTCATCCCCTTTCCCAGTGTTAGAATACAGTTTTTAGGAAATCCCCAGTGAAATATATTACACTGAAAAAGTAGTGGTTTGTAGTGGGTTTTTTTTTGGTTGTTTGAGGTGTGTTTGTTTGGTTTTTTTGCTTCCCTTTGATGCTCTGCTCTTTGGTTACAGTGGCCTAGGTGCCCTACTTTTTATTTTTGCACATGCTTGTCACTTTCTCTGACATCAGTAGGTTTTATGTGTACAGTCCTCATTCACAAAAGGGAATATCTGGCATGCTCAATGTTGTGAGCTCTGCTGAAAATGGTTGTGTCCTTTCCCATTTCAGCATTCTTGGTGATGTGTTTTCACCAGTGACAAAAGAGTAAGACTTTTAAGGTAAGTAAAGAGGTTTCAATAAATGTTACTGAAAAATGATACAGGTGATTACTATAAATAACTTGTTGCCCTTTCTGTGGACATGAAGGATTTCAAAGAAAAAATTCAATTAATGATTTGCCATAGAAGTTTAAATAAATCAGAGAAAAGTTCATTTCTCTTACATCTGAATAGGAGACAATAAGTTCATATAGCATTTAGGGCATCACCCCTAGAGGATCACCACTGCTATAGATTCTCTCCAGGTCTTTGTAGATGTTACTTTTTTCTGGTTTAGTTACAGCATGAAGATGGCAATATAACCCTACCTCCCAGTGGATGTAAAGTATTAAAACATTCAAAATTATGGATATGCACACACGGAGTATATCCCTACCAGAAATATGTGTACAGATGGTTTTGCTAGCTCAGACAACTTTCTCTCTTTTTGTCACAGAGCATCTTGTTGCACTACAGGGCAAGTACTGAATTCTCTTCCATTATATGTTACAGCAGCTCATTGTGTGCTTCTGAAGTTGCACAAACATGCAAAATTCCTGACAGTGCAACATACCAGCACACAGCCATTTCCACTGAAAATAATTCCCTCCTTGAGATCTAAAATCTTGATATTGTTTTAAATTCGGTTGTGTTAAGGGGATATTAAGCATGTATCTTCTGGTTAGGAGCATTTTCATTTAAAAAATCTAACATCCAGAAGCATATGCTTGGTTCTGTACATAAGTGTTTCTGGCATCTTTTACAGCTGTGGTTTGTAGACATAGTCCATTAAAATAAGTACTTAGGAAGTTACAAGAAAGCTGCTTTTTTTTTTTTTTTTTTTTTTTTTCATGAAAATAGTTTCCTTTTACTTCATAAAGCATCAGTCATTAGTAACAGTATGTTTAAATACTATGTTTTAGGATAGTGCAAGCAGACTAGTAGCACAACCTAAGAGACTGGAGCACAGCTCACCTTTGTTTGCAGAGGTGGTCTTGTGTTCCTCAGACATGAATCAAAGTTATGAGAAAACTTCAAGAACAATACCATTAGGTCTACTGGTATATCCTGTTCAGCTCCTGGAATAAGTGTTTCTGGTTTCTGTTACTAAACAACATATAAAAGAGGAATATTAACTCTGCAAGGACAGTCGTGTACCTGGAGGAAACCAGTTGCCATTTTTTTATGCTGGCAAGTAATCTATGTGCTCCTCTTAGCTAGATATTCATTCTATAACACAATAAAATAGCTAAAATGAAACACTGTATCATCTCACATTAAATAATCTAATTTATAGTGATGCTCTACATAGACATCAGTGATATTAGGTTACAGAATACAAGATAATCCATCAAGTATAACTTAAAAGCAAAATCAGAGCTCCATACTAAATGGTACATTTACTGATACATACTTTAATACAACAAGGCAGTTATAAATTAAAATAACCCCATTAGAATCCAGGGCAAGAAATTCCAAGCAGACATGGTTCTCTTTGTCGATGTGAAATAAACCTTCTTTTCTTCCTCGAAGAACAGAAAATAGGACAGAAAATTTTTCTTAAAACATACCTATTTTTAAATCTTCCAAGTCATTATAATTGCTTATTTGGCTGGACTCCAGTGGATTCTAGGTGTGATTAGAATCTGTACATGATGTTATGGACTAGTATCTTCACAGAACATAAATAGAAATAGAATGTATTTGTAATGATGAAATGACAAAAATATGAAGAAGAATGTTGAAATCTGAGCAGAATATTAATGCAGTTAAGGACTTAGGCTGGGAGAATGAAGACAAAAATCTCTTCTGTGTCTTTTTTTCCTTTTTTTTCCTTTTTTTTTTTTTTTAAAAAAAAGCGGGGGGAGTGAGAGGAGGAGGGGGAAATGTGTCTCTAGATCATAGAATTCAGCTGTTACTCCTATAGGCTATTATATGGGACTTGAGTACCAGTTTAGATTGTTTCTAAAGACCTTAAGAACCAGAGGATCTTGCAAACTCTTCTGTTTTCCAAAGGGAACCTTAATATTTCTTGAGGAAAAAATCACCAAACTTTACTGAATGCTACAGACATAGATAAAATCACAAATGTGATTTTAGTAAGGTTTATATATAAGATTGTCATTCTTAACTGTTCCTAAGGAGGAATTGCAATATATAGGCTTTATATAAAATTCTTAATATATATATATATATATTATTTATTATTCACAGCAGACTTGTATTTTCCCTAGACTTTCCCTAAGCATTCTTGTTGTCCTTCATGTCACTTACAGAAATCACCTTCAAATAGGCTTTGGTTTTCTGAACTCCATCCATACCCAGACAGTGTCTCTATATTCCTTCCAGCTCATCTGTCCACTTTCTTCTACTTTTTGTATGCTTCCTTTTAATGTTTGAGTTGGGTCAGGAGATCAGTGGTCATCCACACAGACTTCCTGCAACCTTTGCTTGGTTTCCTACAATCAGAATTAATCATTCTTAAGCTTGGAGGAGGGAAAACATGAAAATCCAACAGCTTTCATTTATCCCTCTTCTCTCCAGATCCTTGTCTCATGGAATTCTTCCAGGCAGATCCCTGAACAGGCCAAAGACTGTTCTCCTGAAGTCCAGGGCTGTCATCCAGATCCTGAACTACATGGTGTCTGTGGCCAAGGCCGTCCCCAGCTTTCACATTCTGTGCAGTTCCTGCAGTCAGGTCCACCTCTGATGTTTCAGTCTTCTGCCTTTTTCTCACTGCTCACTGGTGAACACGGTCTCCACCCATGCCTAACTCCTGTAGGCATCTACACCAGCACCAATGATAAGCCCCAGCCATCCCTGTAACCCCAGACCTAGAGAGCCAAACCCTTGAGAGCTTCTTCTGGCTCAAGGTCTTCAATATGTGAGGGTAGTTGCTCCAGTCAGTGCTGGATACCAAACCTGAGGTGGTTACAAGCCACAGACTATCAGAGCTATCTTTACCCGGCAGCCACAGGCACCCTGATGTTCTTCAAGCTTTCCAAAAGCCTCCAGTAACTCAAAAGGTCAAAAAGTGAAGCCTGGAACCTGCTGCACAAATTGCTGCATCTCTGGGGCAGCCAGGGCCTAGTCACTGATAGTAGAAATAGAAAAAAACTTCATTTGAAGACATGAAGGAATGTTTTTCCATTCCCTCTGGCTTCTTAGTCTCTTTGTTGTCCATGGACAATGAAAGCAAAATTAAGGTCTTAACATTTATTTCACAAGGCATACTTTTACATACATTTTACAGGTGATAACTCTTCTGTGCTTCATTTGCTAGATGCTGTCACTGCATGCAACAGAGTTTTCATTTGTATTTTACAGTAACTCTGATGGTTTTCCTTTGCAGAATCAATTGCATTTCCTTTCATTGCATTGATCTCCATGCAGTTAATCTCTTACACTACTAATATCAGATGTGTACAAGCCTTCGATCTCCAATGAGGAGTCATTAATACTATTTTTGAAGTGTTTATGGATCAGCACGGTTCTTATATGCATCAATCTGTACTACTGTATTCTCAGATTTTAGTAGTCCCCTGGGGGCAGTTACAGCTTCTTTATGTTGAAAGCCTTCCCACAGAATCATTTTAATACTGGCATAGTCTTTGCTTTGGTCTATAAACACCACCTTTCCCCATTTCTAGATAAAGGGTAAGTAAAGTAAACCTTAGCCCTGCCTAAAGTAAACTTTGTCTGTGTGCTGCATACCTTCAAAAACTGCTATGCCTTCTAAATCCTTGGCTTTGGAAGAAGTCATCTTCTTTCCTTGATTTAAAGCAAAGCTAAATACTTGTATGAAAAACTGAAACTGTAGCCGTCTCTGTCAACAATTTATCAAGATGTGATTCTCTGCAATGTGTTGATCATGTGGAATACTTTCATTGGTTCATCACTAATCAAAATAATGACATTTTGGTTTTGTAAAGAAAAAGTTAACTTAAAAAAATATTTATTTCTTTCCATTGTTATCTCTTTGTTATCTGTCTCATTCCTAAGCTGCAAAAATGAACTGTGTGGTGGGGGAGAATGCAAATACTTTGAAGATTTTTGACTTATTTCTTTATCCCACCTGCTATCAAGTTATATTTAAATGGCAACTATAAAATCCTAATTAAAATACTAGCTGTTATTATGTATTTTCACTGTTGAGGGCCAGTTTATGATTTTAATACCCTTTTGAATAACTGATGAGTTGGTGTAATCATATCATGTGCATTAAGGACAACACTCATGACAGAATGCAAACTTTGATGTTCAACTAGCTTCCATTAATGCATTTTTTGGTATTCAGAAGATCAGCAAAGTATTCATTAAATTGTGCATAGTCAATGAGCAGCAAGCTTTAGAACTGATTTTGAATTGATCACACATTTCTCTGCTGCAGTTGATGTAAGAATGATCATTGCAAAATGCCAAGACCTTTTTGGTACAATGCTTGTCAAATTTCCTTGATATCCCAAAGTGAAAACACAATTATCATATCTCCTTCAAGATTCTGCATGGACATTGATGGGCATGCTAATTCTGTGTAGTAAGGACAAGTTTTAACTTGGGCAAAACAGCAAGGGAATCTTTCCCTGTGCAGCTTTTCATTTTCACAGTCCTCAGCTTCTAAGTTTCATAGGGTACGGGAAAATCAAAACTAGTTCAAGCGGGGCTGTCTCCAAATTACTTTAATGGAATTAGAGAACACTATAAAATGAGGCATTGAGGCATGTGAGGAAGGAAGAGATGCACATTTTGTATGCACATTTTCAGGAAGAGCTTGTTCAAAACTATTTGTGTTTATGATCTGACATGTCCAATCCCCACTTGCATGCCTTGGCTGTTAGATCCCTCAAAAAGTGTACAAGCAAAGAGGTAATTCTTCTCTTGTTCCTGGACACATCATGAGGCTAAAGATGTCCTTTCTTTTTTTTTCTTTTTTTCTTTTTTTTTTCTTTTTTTTTTTTTTTTCCAAGTATTTCAGACCTATGTGATGTGTAACACCATATAAATATCTTTATATCTAATATACAGTTCACTTCACAACATGAAATTTTACCAGCCTTTACTTGAGGGAGGAAGGGAGGAAGGGAGGAAGGAAGGAAGTTATCTCACACTATGAAGTTTAAAATGTCCTTGATTAGTCTGTGAGATTGTTCACATGCACATTTGATTTAAGAAATAATTGATGGAAATAGAATGATTTGGGGTAGTAGAATCCCCGTTTATATCCCAGGGAGTGTTGCAGGCCTACTTCACTCAAGGACTGATTAACCGTGCAGAAGTCTGGATCTACCTCAAGAGATTACATTCATTTACCCATGTGTATTCTCATTGCGCTTGTTTGGAGAAATGAGTGCCTGCTGCTTAAGAAATTTGGTGTGATTGACCTGTAGGTAGAAAAGACCAAAGACTTTGGCATGTCTAATTTTAACAGCATCAAAGCGATAACCACTGAATATATGCTACAGTCCTTCACTTGGGGTTGTTCCTCCCTGCAGCAGGAGAGGGCTTTCAGAGATGATGAAGGGTGTGCATGAGGAAGCCTAGCACTATGGAAATACTGGCTGGGAGCATGCATGTGCTGCCATTGTCATCACAGAGCTAATGGGCCAGATCTTGAGTGGATGAAGGTACCCAATGTTTTCTGTTGGTTGTCTATATTCAGTGGAAGTGGTAGTTACATAACTTATACGGACTGCATTGATTGACTCTATTTGGACTCAGAAGCACACAGACAGCCATCAAAGCTGCTGGAGAAGGAGAATCCCATGGAGCTAGGCATATTTTATCTTCCTTTAGTTCTTCGCTGGCACCTGCATCCCCCTGCTGAGTGTACTTGGCATCTCAGACAGACTGGATCGTGCCTTTGGAACCACATATTTACAAAAGGTGACAAAAACTCATGTACAAGGTGAGGCAGGATTGATTCCAACCAGTGTGTACTGGCAAATGTACAGAGTAGGATACATACGAGAACCATTTTTCTTTGCTATTTCAGCAAAACAAATGTTACAGTGGCTGCAGTTCTGCCTTTGCAGAAGGAAATATGAGTTCAAGTAAGTATCTTGTTGGAGCTGACCATGACTCTGCAAGTAATTTCATCAGCTGAACATGGAGTTCATAACAGGACAAGTAGCATTTTAGATTGCTTCTCTCTCAAGTATTCACAAGCTTATAATAGTCTACCTGATGTGAAATGATAATAATAGTAAGGATGATCTTATGGTTAATTCATTGGAATAGAGATCAAACTGTCCAGGTTTGACTCATGTTTTTTTCCAGTGTTCCTATGTGACATTGAAAACTGGATTTTCCTTCTTATATATAGGAATAGTATTAAATATATGTGGCCTCTAGATGGTCGTCAGGAGAGCACAGGTTTCCTATGTGTCTTGTCTATCTGCAAGATGATTTAGGTAAATGAAGGGGCTTAAAACAGCTCTGGGTACCTGTGTTTGAGCAATTTATTCTTGTCTTCAGTGTCTCTACTTTTTTTCTTCACTTGTTGAATGGACACAACAGTGCTTATCACTAAGATGATATGCTGTTGGGTAGGGACTGTCTTTTCTGTGCATTTGTTCAGCACCTAGGACAATGAAGTCCACAGATAATTACCTTTACAAAAAAAAAAAAATTACTGATCTGCAAAATAAATATAAGTGTTTCTTAGACAGAATTTTAAAATGAATCTTTTATTTTATTTATTTTGCCAGAATACTCCCTCAGTAAACTGGTTTGACAGTTTATTTGCAAACTTCTGTATAGAGGGAAAAACAAAACAATACAAAACAACAATCTGAAAATAAAAGAAGGTTTTAACATTAAAAATAGTAGACAATGAAAAACACCATGTTGGATGGAGAAAGAGTAGCATGTTGATTTATTGAGACTATTAGGAAACTTGGCCAATTTGTAATTTAAAACAGTTTCAAGAGAAATCTTTGTGCTTGTCTGTATATGAAGACCAGGTCTATTGACAAAACTTTCTATGTGAAATAGAAAAACTTTTCATGTTAACTACTCTCTGTGGTTAAATCTTGTGGACTGGCCTGGCAGTGGAAAAGGTCTTCTGACATGTGGAAAACATTCATGCTTCTACAATGTACCAATAAGCTAATAGGCACTGAGCTACTAAGGAGATGCTAAATTTGAGTGATGTTGCCCATTACGTGACAAGTTATATTATGTTAGAAAATATGAGAGAAAGAGAACACCAACTTATAATTCTACCTGAAAGCTGGAGAATAAGTAGAAGCAGTAAAAATACAGATTAATGTGTATTAGCTTATTTTATCTTGGTCTTGAAGAAATATGAACCTTACTCACCTTTTTGGCTGTAAGGAAGCAGGGCGAAATAACTGGAAGAGAATATGTAATATCCTTCTGCTCAAAATAGTTGGCCACTCTGACCTTTGCAGTGGTCTTAAAGAGATTATTTTCATTAGATTCCAGAAAAAAAAAAAAAAAAAAAAAAAAAATTGTAAGTTAAACTGTTGAAAAATAGCAGTATTCTAATTACTGCATCATAATTACTTACTACCACTCTGGATTGGCTTGGTAGAGAACAATACTTAAGAAACCTTTAAGCAGTCATAAGAAAAAGAAAAAACAGTTTGAAATAAGTCCTCCTTAAATCAGTGTTGTTACAGCTCTTGTATGTTTTACATGGATTAAGTTTATTTTGTGTTATTTTAAACATTTATCTTACTGTATAAATTTATTTTACTGGATAAATACTTAATCTTTGGCTTAAAGTTCTCTTACTGGCTTAGGCTGGTGGTTCAACCAGCCTAGTATTTTTTTCTTCAGTATCAGTTGTGTCACATAAGGAAGTCAAATGGCTTGCAGTAATCAGTTCTAATGTAAGTTGCAAACAGGCAGAGGTTTCTTCCCAGCCCTAGTAAATTAGTGCTGTGTTGATACCTGAGGCTAAGGGGGTTGTAAGTTTATGCTGAAAATTTCAGGTGATATCCTGAGCACCATAAAGCTAAGAGCAAAATCCACATTGAAATTATTACCCTGGGAGTCAATGAATACATTAAAAAAAAAAAAAAAATCTGAGTCCCAGAGGACATTCCAGTTATCTTTGTTAAGACATATTTATATCATTTTATATATATATATATATATATATATATATATATATATATATATATAGCTTAGGGATATGGTTTAGTGAGGACTGTTAGCGTTAGGTCAGAGGTTGGACTCGATGATCTTGAGGTCTCTTCCAACCTAGAAATTCTGTGATTCTGTGATTCTGTGATTTATATAATGCTTTTATAGCATCCAGCAGGAAGAGAAGGAAATTCTTTCTTCTATTACATCCAGTGGCAAGGAGTTCCATACATTAATTCTGCTTTCAGTGGGAGAGAAAATATTTTTATCCATTCTTTAAAAAGCTCTCTTTTAGCTTTCATTGGTTTCTGTGTTGTTTTGGTTAATAATAATAATAAAGGGCAAAAACAACATTCTTTTCTGTCCCATCTTCATTTGCTTGTGGAGCTCATGACTTACTTGTTTATTCTACAGAATTAACTATTTTAGCTTCTTCAGTCTATGTAGGGATGTTTCTGTTCTTCTTACTTCTTTCTGAATATCTAATTTTTCCTCTGCATTGAATGTGTCATAACCAAAATGAGCATGGTACTCAACCTGCAGTTATCTCCTTTGACCCATTCTGTTTTCATTTTATGTTATTACAGGACTGATATGTAAAGGAAGCATAAAACAATGTGAAAATGATGTCCATATATTTTTTAAATTATTTTTCTTTATACAGATTTCTTACTCTCTAATTAGCTCAAAGGATTGACTCTCTGATAGAAAGTACTACTTTAATGTAATAAAATCAAAACAGTGGAAAATATTATAAAGGTATTTCATAAAATCATCTGATATCTTTCTAACCCAGGCTGTGAAGTAATCCAAAGACATTTCTTTTTTGATGAATAACTGAAGTTCAAAAGCTTTTTCTTAATTTATAAGATACATTACACAAAAATCTTCCTTGTGCTGCTTCAGTTATCCTTTATCTTGATTATGCTTGACATTTTTAGGGTACAAGACTCTGTAGTTAGGAGGATAATTTTAAATTCTCTATGAGGTGCTGCAGTTTGGCTCTGAATTACACAGGAGACAGTTTGAAGTCAAAGCACTATATTATTTTCCATTGCAGCTACCAGATACTGCATGCAGACTGATTAGTGCAATGAAGCTTTGAAAGACAAAACAGTGAAGACAGGAAACATTTGCAGCGCTTTACAAAGCAAAGGGCAGGAGCAGGTTGTCATTCCACCTTATTTATTTTTCCTGTAGACTCATTTAAAATTTAAGGCAGTACAAAATACTGCAAAACCTTCCTTTGCTGGGCAAGAAATGGTTCACATCACTTGAATAACTCCACCTGATTGTGTGCCTGTTGCAGGAGAGACCCCCAAACACCCACCACGTGGGTAGACTTGGAGGTTTGGGTTTGTCTTACAATAGCATCCTTAAGGTGCAGTAAGAATTGAGAACAGGTTTATTGAGTCCCAGTCTGACCAGGTTTCCCTCGCAGTTTTACCAGTACGTGCCACCAAGGTGTTAGGAACCATTCAAGATGCCTCCCATGGACACTGAACACGTAAAAACAGAGGAGTGCAGACTTTTGCCTGTGGCAGGAGAAGCTGCAGAGCAGGATGGTGTGATGTGGGCTGTCCAAGCAATGTCCTTGTCCCTGCAGCCATCCTATGCTGCCTGCCCCTCTTCAGCCTCCTAGCTGGACTCCTGCTCTTACTATTGGTGTTGCTGCTACTGATGCTCCTTTGTTTATACTGATTTTTATTTTTGACTATGAAAAGCAACCTAGCATTTTTCTCAAAGTGACTTTTCTGCTCAGCCTTCCTGAATTTTATGTGCATTTAAGTTTCAACAACCCTCCCATGCAGGCTGGTTAACACATTAAATTCTTTACTCAGTGTCCCTTCTCTGGATCCTCTGCGTACTAAACATTAAGGTACTAAAGAGAATGTAGTATCTTCTACAATGTATATTTTACTTTCAAAAAATAAAAAATAATAATAATAAAAAAAAAATGTTGCAACTTTTCTTAGTTTAGAAGCCCTAGTAGGCAAAAAAAAGAAAAACAAGTTACGGTTCCAGTCATCCTTTTTAACCATAGGCAAATCCTCAATAACAGCTGGCAAAATTAAGTTAGGACCTAAATTTTCTTCTAGAATCTTTCCAGCTCATCTTTACGTGAAACATATACTGTAATAGGATGTGAAACAGGAGTTGAAAGTAAATATTTTTCCCAATTCTATCCTTTCATGAGAGTAACATGAGAAATTGCATTCTTGTATTGTGGTACAGACACCTAACATTTGTTCCAATATCTCCAAGGCTATAAATCCCCATCTGTAAATGTCTGCTGAACTCTATTAACAGTTTGTCTTATAGTCTGTCTGTGTTTCCTGATGCCCTCTTCAGTACATCTTTGCAGTATGAATGGAATTTAAAAATATTTTAAAAACAAGACTAGGATGCAGTTCTCTTTGAGTGGAGGAGAGGAGAAGATCTGTTTGTTATGGATGACATTAAAGCATCTAAGCAGATGATGAAGACTGATACAATAGACCAATATTATTTTTATTTATTTATTTATTTTTAATGGCTGGCTAAAGTTTTGCTCACTTTGTTTACTCATCAGCTGTTAAATATCCAAATGAACTGCCTGATTCCAAAAAAAATTATCTAGGAAACCTAATAATGCTCACAAAAAATGGGAGACATTTGGGAGACTGATGTTAGCCCCTTGACAATCTTGGGTTGAAATTTTATAATTGATAAAAATTTTATATTGATACATTCTTGCTCAGTTGATCTGAGCAAGAATGGTGATCTTGGAGGTCTCTTCCAACCCCTGCAGTTCTGTGATTCTGTCATCATCCCCAGGAAGAAGAGCTGGGGACTGTGGCTGGGACAGAGGTCTAGGGCATCCCTTTGTGTCCCGCAGTCCCTGGCCAAAACCCCCATCTTCCCATACTTTGTTCCCCATGTGCTGCAGTCCCATAGGCTGCCCCACTCTGGCAGCACATGCTGTCTTGTTGCAGTTCCATTAAAACTGGACACAAAATTGTGTAAGAGGTTGCTGGTCCTGTTTTAAGGAAACAGGAGCAACTGGAAACAAGGAATACACAGTTTCCAATAACCAGTTTAGTCACCATGTAGCAACAAAATCAACTCTGCAAACTGCTGCTGTGTCTTTGCCCACTTCTTGCAAATCCATAGAGATAGTGTTCCTCGTTTCATGCCCTCATTGCACTGTTCGATTTCTGAAATGAAGACAAGAGTAAGAAAAATAAAGCTTATATTGAAGGACCAAGGCTTCATCTTGTTGTAAATTAGCATCCTTCTATTAGTCGATGGCATTGGAGGCAAGCTGTGGAAAACCTTTTTTGACAAAAGACGCTATAAAATGTGCTATGTGATTTTTATACTGCCAATTATTGTAAAAGGAAAATGCAACATTTTATAACAGAGCCACTGCTTAATGCTGTTCTCTTTTTCTTTTTCCCTTCAAATTAGATATTTATCTTTGAGAATAACATCTATTACTGTGCCCATGTGGGGAAACAAGCCATCCGAGTGGTCTCCACAGGAAAGGAAGGTGTTATTTTCAATGGGCTCAGCGACTGGCTATATGAAGGTAGGACACAACATTTAGGGCAGCAGTTAGTTATGAGCTTAAGTTACACTCTAAATCTACAGAACTGTCTAGAATTGGATGTTCAGTACTATATTTCTGGGGACGGGTGGACCACAAGCTGAAAATTTGCTATTCTAACGGTTGTCTGAAGTGCTGGGCTGGAAATAATGTGAAATGATGTCAGAATTCTGTTTTTCAGGCTGTTTTTCTTTCCTTTAGTCCAAAGGTAATAAATCACAAAGCATTAATGAACAGAGCTGCTTCATTATTTAATGGCACCTGCAATCACTCAGAGACGTGCCAGTTGTCAAATCACAGGAAAGGACAGAAGCAGGGAGGAAGAGTGGTTTTATTTTAAGGAAAGAACCTAGGAAACAATTTTACTTGATTGGTTGTTTGCCACAGCCCTAGGTGGGCTCTGGAAGCTGCCCAGATCTTGACAGCTAAAAAATTTCTTAAAACAGACAGGTCCTCACAGTAATTGCCTTTCTTCCCTTAAAAATAGGCTGGATGGGGCAGAGGGTCATTGCTGGAGCACTACTTTCTTTTGGTCCTTTCGGCTGGCAAATGGCTCTTTAGATGTCTGTGAGCAGCTGCTGCAAAATAATCTTGCCTGCTTACTAGCCTAAGAAAAGATTGCAACCACCTCTGTTCTTTCGGGGAACATAATAGCCTTTTACAATAATGCTCAAGCAGAATTAAAATTAAAATATATAACAGACACATACACACAGCACGCTTCCCTCTCTCTTGCTGGCTGATGCTGCCAGCAGTTTCCCCAAGAATCCTGTTTTGGGGACCTGTCAGTGTGACATGGTTTCTCCCTAAAGTTACAAGTCCCAGAACATCCTCCCTCAGGTCCCAAAACTGCCACTCAGAGAAATCTGTCTTACCTCAACAGACAAGCCTATTAACTGAGCCCTGCTGGTTGCTTCTAGTTTCCTTGAGCTCTAATGGAACAGAATAGGTTGCCAAACAGCATTCACCATCAATTGGTTTTTAAAATATGAAGTCCTCCTCAAATTATCGTATATCATAGCTAAGTCAGGGATGTTGGGCTCGAAATGAGGGAATTAAAATCAACTCTTTCATTTATCATGCCCAAGAGAAACTATCAGCATTCAAACTAATCAAACACATTGGTGGAAATCCCTGATACCCATTTAGATTACTTTTGGTATTTAAACGTATGTTGATGTTGTACCACAGAATATTTGCAAGTTAATGTACTCCTTTCAAAGCACTTTGTAAGCAGGGGAGTGGCTAAGAAGTTGCAAAATGCTAATTTTATTTATTTTTTTTCTATTTCTGAATTTGTTGCTGAAGTTTTGGGCTGGCCTATTTGACTGTACATCAAGTGAGCATATTGGTACCCATCTTTTGCTGATAAACATCATTTGGTACATAAGGTCTTATGGAGTCTTGCATGCAGCAGCATATTGACAGGAGAAGTTTGTCACACCAGTGAACTCCAAGCACGCTGGCCAGCCTGTGATGACACTTGTGTTTTGCTGACACGTGTTTTATTCAATTACTGGATTGTTCAGGCAATTTCTTGGCTGACATTGACTTTCAGGTTTGTCCTTTATAATGAACTTACTTGTTAACTGTATGTTAATGTGCTAGGATAATAAATGAACCAAATACTGTCTGCATATAACAGGCCAGGTTCAGTAACCTCTTTGAGCAGCATGTATGGAATAAGACCACTGAACCTGTCATTCCCTGAGAGTTTTGTGGATGTCATGACATAACATCCCTTTGGAAATGGCACTGAGTTTGAGTATATACATTTTATGTTGAAATGAAAACTTGTCTTACTTCACAAGCAATGTAGAGAGAGACCCACAGGAAATGTGAGACGCGTGATGGGTGCAGAACCTGAACTCTAATCCAGAGCTGGACCATGCAGGCTGAGCTCCCTCTCTTGCATGGCATCACTTGTGCAGTCTTCACAGGGGTAAAGCTGGGACTGGAGTCAGGACTGAGGATTTGTGGCAGATGTGTGAACAAGCTGTGGGGATGCAGGATCGGTTCAGTCCACAGCATCCATGTGTGTGCAGTCTGAATGTATGCATGGATGGATAGAGAAGGATCCCAGAAGAAATTAGGTATTACATGGTGGTAGGTGGCAAGGGCCAATGAGAGATGGATGACATCCCTACTGGAGTCTGGGAATTCAGGTGTCACGGTCAGCAAGGCTGAAACTGGGGTGCTCTGCTGACCAGCACCCTTATTTTGCCAAATTGTCTCAAATATTTTGCAACATTGTCTCAAATATTTTGCAAAATTTGTCTCCATTTCTTGGATCCTTCCTCTTCTGGAGGGATAAACCAAACAAAAATGTAAGTTCAAACTCACCTGACTGGGATTGTTTAAGATCTGAGCAAGGATCAAAATTTACCATCCTGGGCCTATCTTTCATCTTCCCCCATCCCCGCTGATGTTTGGAGGTGTTTCCCTTGGGTCTCCTTCACAAAGCTAGGTGGGATGCTCTGCCCCACATTTGCCTGCACCGCTACCATCTCAGTGCACTCTTGGGATGGGTGCTAAGCATATGCAGAAACCTCATTCCATCTGTGCAGCCACCTCCAGCAGATAGTCAGTGAAGGAGCTGCGAGAAACGCTGAAACAAGATCACAGCAAGTTCAGCGCCTAGCTTTCCCCTCGGGTGCTCTTTTAGCTGCTGAAGTTCACCATCACCTGCAGCAGCAGCAGCCGAGCCTCCCCAGAGCGCCTGGAGCTTGCTGTGACGGTGCATGACCTGCTTCTCGCTTTTCCTAAATGCATTGCCAAAAAAATAAAAAGTGAATAAAAATATTTATGTTTTCTATCTGAGGCAGCCAGTTTTAAACATTTTTAGCCATAATCTTTAAGAGCACATCACCACCAGCCCACCCCTGCCTTTTCCCATGCAACCCTCCTGCTGTACCACATGGCTCACAGCCCCAGTGCCGCCTTTCGGGGTACCTCCTGACAGCCCATATGAATAGTGGGCCCAGGGGAAACACTTCTCTTCATAACGTGATTGCTCATGTCAGGACAGAATAGATGCACTGTACTATTAATCATACATTTTTTCCTAAGTCCAGAAGCAGAGCAGAACTAGAGGAGATTTGACAGGCTTTTTTTTTTTTCTTCTTGCCCTGTAAAAATGCAGGAGTTCATTTCAATTCAAGTTAAGCTCTGCTTTTGTAAATCTGCCAAAGGGGAAAAAAAATTCTTCATGGTATTTATGCTGATCTGTAGACTTTTGATAATATAGTGAAAAACATTTCAAATCAATCAGAGCTTAATCTACTTACTGCATTTAGCTGGAAGGCTATAGATTGATGCATAGATTACTTAAACATGAAAGCATAGATTAAACATGGCTTTTATTACTAAAATAAGCATTCACAATGTTTTCATATACTCTCACTTAACGTTTTCAGAGCTGTGCCTGATAGATGCTTATACTAAAATGTAGTTACACCCTATAAGAGAGCTTTTAAAGTTATGTGGCTGAAACCAGCTAAACATTTAAACAAATAGCACCAGCAAAGAGTTCTTTATATTTCACTGTTTGCTATATGACCAATGTTGGTTTGAGCACATATTTCAGGAACAACGAGGCTTAAAGATAACTTTTAAGCTAGTGGTGGCAAGTACAAAGTATTTTCAAAGTGATAAAATAAAAGGTATTTATATATACTTTATATATGTACTATTTTATTAAAAGAATTATGCATTTTAACAAGTACAGTGCAGCTAAAGCCCATTTCATTTAAATGCTCTGTTACATAAATGAATTTGACAGAAATGAATTCTGCTGTGGTGTAATTAAAGGGTCTCCATTGGCTACCAGACACAGGGGGAGGCTGTTGGATGCTGTGTGACAGGGTGGCAGAGGGGCTGTGCTGCAGGTTGCCTGTGTGATGCTGCTCAGTGACACAGAGAGGATGCAGTGTGCCTGTGCTGCAGTTTGGAAGCTCGTCCAGTTCATTTGTGTAGGGGAGGGACTCCATTTCCCTGATGTTGTATCCTGGGAATTGCTGAATCCTGCCAGAGCCTGTTTCAGGCTCTGGCATGCACATAAAGTGGCTCCGCTGAGCAGTACAGGGACCTTTTCTGGGCTGCACTGCTCTAAAGTCCTGGGGTGACCTCCTTTTAGCAAGCCTGCATTCACAGACACGGCTCTACAGTTATGCTCTGCTGCTTGGAAATCACAGAGGAGCAGGACACCAGGCGGGCTCCATCCCTACACTGATGGGAAGGGAAGGATGGATTTTTACCTACAGATGGGCTAATCCTATCCACAGATTGTGAAACTGATTTCCTTTTGTCTTGCTGTTTGTGCCCTCAGATGTAAAAGTAGTCCCTTACGAGCCGTTATGTGACATGATCTTCTGGGCACATTTTGTTTGAGACTGAGAGACTTCAGTTGGAAAAGGAAAAAATGCACGAGTTACTCATTGCCCCATATCCCCTCAGAGTGATCAGAAAGATTTGTCCTGCCAGTCTCTAAAGATCATCTCAGAGCAAGCATTCCCATTCAGACTTGGTCCTGGCCTGGTGGCTGGGACGTCTCCTCTGGACCTCTTCTCATCCTCAAGACAGAGGAGCATGTCTGAGAGGCTCACATGGCATTCATTTAAAACTCTTATGCAATACGAGTTATACGTATCCAACATTTCAAATGTTCTCTGTTCTGTTGAGCTTAATGCATTGTAGTGTTGCTCTGCTTTATTTTTGGCTGGGGAGCAAGAGGAGCAGTGAAAAGAGACTCCTTCAGCCGTGACTCGTATGTCTTATTAATCTTCATTCTGCCTGCATCTTGCTTCATCACCAATAGATCCTCTTATATGACTTTGCAGTGACACCTGGTGGGAGAGGCCAGGATGTCATCATCATTAAGACAATGAAACTGCAAAATTTTTGCTGCAAGATGTAGTGAAAGACTCCTAATTTCCCCTCCCATAAGTTTCCCTGAAACTCTCCTTGAGCTTGTGGGAACAACATACCCAAAGCTACTGGTTGATTCATGCTAATAGTGTTTCTGTTCCTTTTCTAGACAGTGCAAAGAGAGAAAAGAGAATGCAGTAATAAAGAAAAATCTCCCATAACTTAATCAGCATCTCAGAAAAATCAGAGAATATATTTAGAACGTGTATGGCTGGTCTCAGAGGTGCTGTGCCTGGTAACAGCTGCCAAAATAAATAGCATTTCTTTTGAAAAGTATCTTTTATGCTTATAGTATTTCAAGCAACTGAAGTAGATTTATTTCTTAAACTTGGAAGTATTAGTCCTGGGAAGCTGGAAATGGTCTTAATACTCGTTAAGTGCTAGATAAGTCTGCTGAGATAGTGCCCTGCTTAATTTCCTAAGTTGTCTGTGTGCCCAGTTTGTCATTGTATAATTCGAGAACTCTGAACTTCTGCTTGGAAACAGGAACTTTGGTGATCAAATTGAAAAGGGACATTCATAATTAGACTGAAAGCAAGCAAGTCCCCAGATTCCTGTTCAGTGTCACCAGAGGAGATTAGATATTCTTACATCTGGTAGTATAAGCCTAGCCTTTCCCAGTAAGCAGCTCCAAGGCTTTGGGGGGAGGAAGGAAAGAGGGGGGAGTATAAAGAACTAGTCTGAGACATCACTGAATTTTTTAAGAACCTCTGGATAAATTAATCTCTCATCAAAAAGATTCTCAAGCCAGGGCTCCAGACAGACAGAGAGGCCAGTCCTAACGGGACTACTAATGAAGCAGACGACTCCTTTTGGACAAAAGATGTGAAGAATCACTAGGGCAGTGAATGGTGATTCTCGTTTGTTTTTAAGAACTTTCACATTTTCAGGTAAAAAGAATTTTCAATGGAGGTGGGTAAATGTGCAGTCCTAATTATGTTCCATTAAAGAGTAAAGGAGCAAGGACCACAGAGGGTACTTGGAGATGTCTTTAAATAGTGCCACAAATGCACCCTGAGTCCCAAAATCGTTGGCGTGTCCTCAGGAATGTGCTGGTGCTATTTGGGGCTTTTGAGGAAGCTGCATGGAATTTTTTCCCCTTATTTCTGTGCTTGTTCGGGCAGGGTGGGAAGCCCAGTGTAGTGTTTCAGTGAAATTGTCACTGTATTAAAATAGAAAGCTTTCTTCTGTTTTGCATATTGGGCATCATTCAGCATTGCCCATTAAGTACATGCAGCTGTTGTGTAGCACTTGCAGGCACACAGTTCCCAGTTGGCCATTATTTAGCTGTCTATTGAAAATGTAGGTGACTATTTTTTTTTTTTGGTGCACCTTTATTTTCATGCGGATTTCTACCACACATACATAAAATCTGGCCATTTCTTTTGCAACCACATAAGAATGAGGAGTAGTTCTTAACCTCAGCCATGTGTTTGAAGTGGATGCTTCCACTGTAAATAATTCTGTTGCCAGGAAGATCAATTATATACAGCAATATTTTGCCTTATCCATGTTAAAACAGAAGGAAAATGAAGAGCCTTAAATTTCACCTGCTCGTGTAATGAAAGATTTGGTAGAAGTTCCATTATCTTCTAGTTTTGACTGAGGTTCCCTGTCCTGGGGAAGCTTGCAGTGCGGATTGCATCACTGGTGATGGGCTCCTGGCCCTTCTCAGTTGGCTAGGGTCAGAGAAAATTGAACCGTTTACAATGCACATTGTGAATGCCTGCCTTGAAATCAGCAAGCTCCTGAAAACTTTTAAATGTTCTGTTATCTGGACTGGCTTCAAAACCCAGCACCACGCTGCAGTAAGCCATGCCAGCTCCAGCCCAGGCTTTAACCTTTGCTTTCTGTAGAAGGTTGTTTGGAAGGGGGTTGCCAGCCAAACTCAACACCTGTCATCCTCTAATTTTTGGATTGCCATCATTCAGGCTTCAGGATGACTTTTGGAAGGGAAACAGATTATTTACTGTGGTCAGCACTCTCCTCAGGGTGGTGGAAGGAAGCCAGATGTCCATCCTGATATCGCTAGTCAGCCAGCAGCTGCCAATACTCTAAGTCGAGAGGCTTTTGGGGAGTGAGGATGTTGGTGTTTGCACCAAAGACGTCCTTTCCCAGAAGCCCTGCTTAAAAAGTTGTTTCCTCAGGAAGAACTTTGAGCCTCCAGGCTTCCCTTGGCATCATATTCATATGTTGGACACTTCACTGGAAGGAATTCAGAGCTCCTTAAAAGCTGTGGCTAAGCTGAATGTGGGCTGTTCCCTCAATAGCCCCTCCTTGATGGCCACTGATGGTGACAGCTTGGAGGTATCTCGTTCTTGAGGTATCATGCTTATAGATGTCCTGGACACAGTCAGAGAAGAGATTCTAAATAAATCTGATCTGCTCTTATAGTATTTTAGGGAGATTCTTCCAGTTCCTTTCAGTTCTTCCAGTGTCTTTCAATTAATTATTTCAATTGTTCCAGTGTCTTTCAATTCATTCTTTATTGTTGTTTTTTTTTTTTAATTTTATAATTTTGTTTTGTTTTTGTCTTATCATTGGATGATTTCTATATACATGCAGTATTAACAAAATGAAACTGTCATATATTGCTGTTTTCAGAGCTTTAATCTTCTAAGAAAAGGTAATATTGAGTTGCAATTGGTCTGCTTGGCTGTATGATTAAAGAGATTATGAAATTAATTGAATCTCTTTCTGAAAATAGATTTGCTGTCAATATAGAAAACATGAGAGCACAAATTGTGTTCAGTTAGAGCAGTTTAAATCCAGACTAAGTCTTTTGATCTCTGCAAGTTTAGCTGAGATGTTCAGCTTCCCACAAATTTTTACCCAACTGTTGTGGCAGAATTTCTTCCCTTTCATTGCTATTTTACTGTTGGTACTTTATCAGGCATACAGTTAGCTCATATTTACCTTATGTGAAAAAATGAGACCCAGTTTGCAATCAAATTAAACCTGATTAGTTAGCTACTGTTCTGCTTAAGCAAAAGTATGTGAATAAAAATGAAAAATTGACACATAAAATATGTAGATCAGTATAAAAGTATTAAAATAGCACCTGGTAGGTATTGACAAATAAATACAGCATCACTGAGCCTAATATTTCTTTAAAATGGTGTGATAAAAGTTGTATAACACAGCTATTAGAGATTTCTGATTGCATGTGAGTTCTGGTTCTCTGCTCCAAAGTCATTTACAGTAGCCTCGGGTTAAATACTGTATTTCGGATCTGTGTCCCCATTTTCTGATTATGCTGGCATTTTGAGTAACTAATTAGTAAACTAGCGATTTGAATATCGCAAAATAGATTTTGAAGTACACCATGCTAATTTGAAGTCTGGAATAACTGTGGAAGCTCATAGCGGTGCTCCAGATCTGCATCAGAGTGATGAACACAAGGGTTGTGCTGTAATATTCCTGCTGTGTGTCCACTGCCAGAGTTGCAAAAGAAATATCTTAAATTGACGTTATTCTTGGGGAAAAACAAAAACAAACAATCTCGATTTTGAGAGCGTTGGGAGTTTTTGAGCCACTGATATGACTTTTTCTTCCATCAAGTCATATCAGTGGGTTGATATGATAAAACATGGAGAATGCATTTACGTGTTGAGGTTAACTGTGGACAAATCAAAAATGCATCATTTCTGTGTTGGCAGAATTGAGTTTGGTTGCTGAGACAAATATAGCAGTCTTCCCAGCTCTAGAATCCTGTGGAAGATTAAAAGAATTCATGTTAATTTGCACAAAAACATTTCACATAAATACTGGGGGAAAATATATCTGTTAGGGCATGTCACCCAGGGACACTATAGGAATCTCTGTCCTGGGAGGGTTTAAGAATGCTTTGGACACATTTTTGTCGTAGGTTGTAGAGATAAAAGATCACTATTTCAGTGCTGGGTGGGGATTAGAAGATGTCTTTGGGTTTCTTCCAGACCAACAATTATACCTTTTTATGTGTAGTTTTGATGGATCTTTCTGATTTCTTTGCAGTTACACATGTTGACTCTGAGATTACAGAGTCACTGTAAAAGCTTTTGGAACATCCCTTCAGATGGTACAAAATACCTGCATCTATACAAAGTAAAGTAAACACACATAACCACTGCTTATACAACATATGTGTAGCGAGTGGAGCTCTTTGTCACAGCACATCTACATTTGTCTCATTATTCCCTTGAAAACCCTCTTCTTTCTCTGAGGGCCTCCATGATTTTTCTGTTTAAAAAACATATTTCAAAGGAGAGATCCAAGCTTAGTATTTTTAAAGTGCTGCAATCACAAAGTGATTAAAGCAACAGAAAGAAGAACAGCCAAAATTGAAAGCTGCTGTAGAAATATTGTTATTGAATAATTCCATCAATTTGACCTGTAAAGTAAATTTCTGTATCTTTTTCCTTGTTGCATTGATTCTTCTGTGGTTCAGCCTTGCTTATCAAAATTCAGGGGCCAGTGGAAAACCTACAGGCTGTTTAAGTAGTTATCCTCTTTGTCTCACTGATCTTTGGCCTGAGTAAAGACTGTGTGCCAGGAAAAAAGAAAAAAGAAAAAAAAAAAAAAAAGAGAGAGAGAAAAATTTATTCTGTCCAAATTAGAGCTAGTGAAAGCTACATGAAACGGATGAAAATTCTGCTGAGAAATATGAGTCTTACTAGAGGTCTGACCTATCCAGTGTTGTATAAATGTAGCAAAATCAAAAGAAAGTCAGAAATAATGACAGAAGTCAGCTCATATGTTCATAATTTGCACACATCAGGCTTTCTAATGGGGAAAAAAAATAGGAATGCAATAAAGTGTGTAGAAAAATCCTGCAACTCCAGCTCCTAACATGAGCTGGAAACAGCCAGGGGTGGGAGCAGGTCTGTGAGCAGAAGGGCAGAGGAGGCAATGACCCGTGAATGCAAAGGGTGAGCTCCTGCCAAGGGCAGGCAGGGGCTGAGGAGTGCCCCTGCAGAGCTGAACTCAGCAGCTTCCTCCGGCAGAACAGGCAGGAGGTTAAATCTTTGCATGTGAGAAGCAACCTCCAGCACTGCTATCTGTGTTCAACGTTACATGAGGGACAACAACTGAGATGCTCAAGTTCTGGTTCTGGGAAAACAGGATGGGTTTAAGATGTGTGTCAGGATGCCAGCTCTACACCAGGCAGACCTCAGTCACCTTTTGTACATGAGGATATGGGTATTACAGGTCAAAATACAGTATATTTTTCAGATTGGAGTGAATAAGCTCCACATTGACACCTACCAGCATGTGGAGAAAGCCATACCTGGATTTTTGCTCTGGATCAGGAGAACCAAAGAACAAGGGCAGATCTTTAAAGAGTCAGATTGGCATGCCAGCAGTTGCTGGAAGATAAAGCATCCAGGGGTTATATCACCCTCAACACTCTATTAGTTTATGTCACTATAAGTAACTACCATATGGCCTCGCTCCCACACCAGCTGTTTTCCAGCCTTCAGTGGATACAGGTCTACAGGGCAAACTGTGCCAGAGAGTAACCATAATTGGAAAAGTGGAGGAAATAGCATATCTTAAATATCCTCTTAAAACTTAGATGGGTAAGTAGCAGAATGCAGGTGGCCAGCATTGGCTGCTGTGTGCCAGGCTGGGGACAGCAGCTGCCTGCAGACACCCTGCAGCTCTTGGTGCAGAACCATCAGACCTTTCAGCCAGCTTGTGCTACCATCTTGGCTACTGATTGCATGCCAGATAATTCTGCTTATATTCCTTCATTTTTGGGGGGGAAAATGACTGAAAATTTATGTCCTATTTCCCAGTCATAAGGAGTTTTAAGACCATGAAGTTCTTGCCCATCAATCTATGCCAGAAAATTTTAGTTTACGGTTTAGAGTCACATCAAACAGCACAGCAATGCAAAATGCTAAGAGCTCAATATGTTAATTCATTTATAATTATTTAAAATGCTGCTTATTAAGAAAGTCCTCGGTTGTGGATTTTGAAAGAGTCTTTCTTTTAAATGTTTTTTTTTTAGATTTTAATGAGTGTGGAAGCACTCTGTAGTTCTAAAACTACATCAAGCGCTCAGTGTTTTTATTCATAACATTATTTGTGAAGTAGCCAGGACTCCTTGATGGTTGTGCCATGAAAGATTGCCATATGGATATAAGCTACACTACAGAAATATCTCCTGTTTTGTTTTGTTGTTTGTTTTTTTTTTTTTTTCCCCTGGTATTGATTACACAACAAAGGTCAACCACTGCAGTCTGTTGGGCAGAGTTTTTAAATTCCACCCTATTAAAAGAAAATTATTTCCCTTGATTTATGTAGGGAACAAATGTGTCAGAAAAGTGGATGTAAAATTCACACATTACAGTCTCATCTAGTATGTATAACACTCTGATGTACATTTTAGATTCCTTTAGATCCTTGTCCTTTAAATAAGGAAAATTATATGATTACGCAGAAGTTGATACCTCTAAACACTGTACATGTTCCTTAAACTTCTCAGAGTTTTACTCCAAGACTTTGCTTGTTTTTTTGGTGTTTTTTTTTTTTTTTTTTTTTTATTGTTTCTACTGAATTTCATAGCATTATATTTTTGAATATAGATAATTAAGCTTTAAATCTGTGTTGTTTGGGCTTGGCATCAGAAAAACATACCTTCCTGCTGATACCTTCTAGTAGTTATATTCCAGTCTAAGAAGTATTAACAATTCTCAAAAATGCAGAGTAAAAGGTTTACATCATATTTCAGGTCTAGATGTTCTCTGCATAATAATTTTAAAATGAAGTAGTAACAGATAATTTTTTTTCATTTTCTCAATAGTACAATCATTTAAAAAGAAGCATTACTAGTTTATTTCTCACTGTGATTTACAAAGGTCTTGCCTAGAACATCTGTAAATTTCTCATGCATCACATTTTCTTATGCATCTGTAATTCCCTTCCAGGCTGAATCTTTTACTGTTTTTTTTCCTAACTATATATCTTTTTTGTTGTTGTTGTTTGTTTGTTTATGCTTGAGGTATTATTTTTATGCTGGTTTTAAAACATTTGAGGGGTTTTTGTTTGTTTGTTTTTTCAAATCTGTGTGGTAACACAAGCAACAAAGACTGAAGGAAAGAGGCACTGTCTCAGAAAGAAAGAGTTAATACAGAAGGGATGTGAACATGTGTTGGCAAAAAGAAGTAAGTCCAGAGCCGTCTTCAAAACTTCATTATAGATCAGAGAAACAAGCAAGATTGCATTAGCTAAAAGAAAAACCCTTATATAGCAGGGTTTAATCTCCTTGGAAATGTTGCAGAGTTTATTTGAAAAATAAACCTAACAATACTCTATTAAATTTATAGAGGAAATGGAAAGCAGAAACTCAGAGGCCTGTAATTGCCACCTACAAATATAATCATTAGAGTGAGTAAGAAGTAATGAAGGAGGAAATCAGATGCAACTCACCTTCTTAGCCCTTCTCAGGAAGGTGGAAGTCATATTGCCACCGTGTGGTGAGACTACCAAAAGCTAAGAGCAGCTATCCGAGCAGTCTAGAGTGTTGTAAACAGTCACAAATCTGCATGATTTGCTGGAAAAATAAAGTATGCAAATAGCATCCTGATTAGAAAGGAGAAGCAATGCGAGATGAAATCACATTTTGCTTTTGATTAATGTATGCCTTTGGGTTTTTTTGGTGTTTTTTTTTTTTTTTTTTTTAACTTGAATTTTAATTCAAAACTCTAACTGTTGCATAAAAAAATCAGTGGAAAAGTGTGCAGAGAAAAGAATTTTTAAAAATATTCTCTTTTTAAATGAGGTAATTTATAAGCCTTTATGAGTACAAAAATCCATTGTTATGTTGCATCTCTCCTTGAAAATGTCTCCAAAGCCCCTGCATGCATTTTGATTTTTCTCAAGTTTTTATAATAATGCTGGGATACTTCCCAGTGTTATCACATTTATAAATATGAACCTTTCTGTCTCACAAAGAACTTTTTAGAACATGTTGTATACAATAATATATATATATATATATGTGTGTGTGTGTGTGTGTATTAAATGGGAAGTCTTCCAGTTTTCCTTAAAGCAGGATTTGGGATTCATAAAAGTGTGTCAGCTTGTTCCTTCCCCCTGCCCAACTTTAGATCATAATTCCTCCTGGCACGACAGCTGATTGCAGTAGAAATTATTAGGATTCAAGGGCATGATTTCACAGCCTGAGTCGGATGAGCTTTGCACAATCCCCGCTTGGATCAGATTAGTGCTGGCCCCTGAGCTGACACACAGCTGAGGAGAGCCAGGGAGCCTCTCAAGCATCATCCTCCTGGAGCAGGGGCTGCCAGCCACCTCACTCTCTTTCCATCCACAGATGTCTGTCCCCAAAGGTGCAAAGGTGCTCCATGGCAGGACTCATTTCTTATATTTCAGTGACACACGATGCTTTCTCTCATCTCCAATGTGTTTAACATCACTTGCATGTGGTTGTGCAGGTTTCAGCGTAGCCAAGTTCTTAAGCTTCATTTTAACCAGCAGCTGCCTTTGTAAGAACAGCTCTTTTAGCACCCTCATGCTTATAGCTAAAATACAAGAATAGTATGAAATGACCATCGTGGTTAATGTTCAGCTGTATCTCTTGGTACGTGTCTAATTACGACCTTCGCAAAAGCAATTATTCTCTCCTGATCATAATGCCTTTTACAATCATCAATTAATAAAACCTCCCATTATGTCCTGGTAGAACAGGAGTTATCATCTTTTTAGACACAGGCAAACTGAGTCACAATTATTGACCTGGTTTTAGATGAGCCGAGAGAAATTAGGACACAAAACTGAGGTGAGAGTATCACCTTGGCCCCCTAGATGCCAAAGAAAAGGCACAGCATAACACAGAAACCCAGATCTGGCTGTTTTCTGCATGGTCCTGGGCCATACACCAGCCCAGACTCCTAGCAGGTTGTGTGGCAGGACATGAAGGATGCCCAGATGGGAGAGAGATGTGTCTGTGTGGGTCACCATGCAGAAAGACTGCACTGGTCTAAGTGACTTCAACAAGGACAGGAGCCTTTTCAACCCATAGGGCACCCTACAAGCAGGAGGGAAAATGCCTGGTGTTCAAGCTGCCCCAGTTCTGCTGCACTGTTATTTCTGTTTTGCACAGTGGAAGGGCTGAGAGGCTCTCACCTGACTTGCAAATCCCCCAAAAAATAGGAGCAAATCACTTCATGCCTTCCCTTTCTACTGATATGACTCACAAGCATTTGCCTCCTACATTAGTTTTGCTTTTCCTCAAAGTTGAGTCATTGTCTTGTATTTGATTTAACAACAATAGAAAAAAAAATAAAAAAGAAAAAAAATATTAGTTGCTACTGCATCAGGCTAGATCAAAAGCAATTTTTTACAGGAGGCTTTCAAGATAGGCAGATTAAAGATTTGGGAAAATCGTAAGAAACAGAATGGAAGAAAAACAGCTCCTAAAAGCAAAACATTATGCTTTCATGCTATTGTGCTTTTAAAATTGAAGGCAACAGCCTGAAAACAGACAATGAAATAAATCCTACTCGATGGGAATTATCTGGAGATCGTTGTATTTATTGCATTTGTTTTGATTTTCCAGTCTCTGCCTTAGACTTTGCGCACAGAGATGACTTAAAAGATTCAATACATCCTCAGTGTAAAAATTAAAGTTTGCTTGATTATTGAACTGACCTGTACTACCCTGGAGAATGCTACGTATTATTCTGGAGTATCACAAGCAGGCTTGAGACCTTGAGAACAGGACAGGAGGGAAAAGCTGTGTCCTGAATTGCTTCAGGTGCTCTAACCAAGGCTGTGCTGCCTCGCGGAGGCACAGCACAAAGCTGCAGCAGGGTTTTACTGCAGGCTTTTCAGGTGTCTATAAATCCCCATGATTTAGTGCTTCTTGCCCAGATTGTATTATGAATGATGACACGTTGGAGGAATTATTTTTCAGCCAAATGTAGGTATGTTAGAATCCTTTCCTGTTTCTCTGCTCTTTTATTTACTACTTGGCATCTGGAGCAACTGTGGAGGTCTCTTCAGCTATTGAGGAGGATAAAAAAACAGGTGGGATGGGAGGTTCAGGAGGCTCAAGGAGATGATGGAGTTATTGTCAAGAGGTCAATGCTCTAGGGAATTTCCCTGGGAATTTATATAGGTCTGGCAGTGAGGCTGCGGCTCTGGCTCATGGGCACCACTGGTAAGCACCAGACCTGGAGCAACTGTGGGAGGTGTTGGCATCCTTCTGCTTGCACTTCTTGATTGGCAAAGCGCCGAGACAAACAAGAGGTTTACTTCTGCCCAGTCATAGACTCATGGACTCATGGTTCTTTTAAAAGTTCTTGGGAGTGCTGAACTTAGCTAAAACATTGTGGCCTTTGAGTATGTATGGGATGACTCTTGCTTAAGAGACTACCTCCGAATTTTAGCCACCTGATTTTGACCTTGTTGATTTGCACTGCATGCTTGCCTGGCAAATAGTGAACCAGGGAGGTCTGGCATGTGTCAGAATTACTTTTCAGTTTCAGTGGTTTTGTGAGCTCTAAAATTATGCAAGAAAGAATAATAATCCTGAAAAGGAGAAAAAACAACTTTTATGGGGTTGTTCTGGCTCCCTTAGCAGAGAGCCTGTGGTGCCAGATGAGAGGTGGGAGTCGCAAGACAGAAAGGCAGACATAATAACAACTTTCTTCTAGTGTGAGCTGCCATTTGGAAGTGTTGTAGTACAGGATCTACTCATTACAGAGGCCCGAGATTCTCTTTAATGAGGAGATCATGCAGCACAACACTCCAGAATGGCACCTCAGCTTGAAGGGAAGACACAGGAAGAGTGAAGAGTGGGAGGGATGGAGGTAAACATGCCTCCAGACTCCAACTTAGTGAATGCCCCTGAGTCTGCTGGGCAGCTAGGCAAAAGGGGGGAGGTGGTAAGCAACAAATTGTTAGTGGGGACTCAAGGAGTGCCACCAGGTTGTATTTCAACACGGAGTCTTCAAAAGGGCTGCTGCAGATCCCAGCTGGGCCCCAGCCCTGGCCCAGCTCCTTTCCCTGGCAGAGGACAGTGACAATGTGATTAATGATGCTGCTCAGAGCCCAAGTGCTACCCCTAAGGGGGTAAAAGAGCCAGCCAGCCAGCCAACCAACCAACCAGCCAACCAACAAACTAACCTTTCTATTTCTGTCCCAAAACTGATGAATGAGCTATTTGCTTAGGCAGTATAGAAATTGCAAACACAACTTCACCAAGTGTTTGGTAGTAAACAGCAGATCACAAAGTGTTCAACCTTGGTTCCAGCCAAGAGTAACATCTGTGGGGCATCCAGAGATTGTTCCTGACCACCTCAGTACTTTCTTTGATCTGGACTTCTCCTCTAGAAGAAAGTATGCACTTGAAAGCACAACAGAGGTATGATTTGGAGGAGAAACTAGCCCTCTGCCTACAACACAGCATCTTAAACAAGGAGATCAAGAGTCACTTCTGTTCAACTTCATTTTAAGTTTGTAGTTCACTTAGTGGAATCAGTGTGCTCTTTGCTGACCACTTGAAAAGGGAAAGAAAGTATAAAGGAGTTGTTTGGCTGCACAGTTTTCCTGAGTAAATGTCTATTTTTGGTTTGAAGTGGAAAATAATAAATCATGTAGTGCTTTCACAGGTATAAAGGAAGTGGACTTTGCTCCTTTGAACACATAAATACTTGGTGGAAAAGCATAGCACTTTTACATTTCTTCCTATTACAATGAAAACCAAGAAATGGATCATTAGTATATATTACTGGATACATTATTTATACCACCTATGGACTTAGAATTGCTCTAAGCCAGTTCTCTGAGTACACAAGGCAGAGGGAGATAATTTACAGGCAATTAGTCAACAAGATAGTTGTGTTCATGGCAGTATATCATGGCTCTTTTGCCAGTTAGGGAATGTAGATGTGCAAACAAGAAACAAAACTTCCTCTTAACATTTGTCAATGAAATGCTTTTCAAACTGAAAAATAATAAAGATCCTTCCCATGGAGTAACCATGCTTCACGTATGTTCATACACTGGTGGAGTCCTGCTGAGCCTGATGAAGATGGGACCTCACCACCGATGTGCCCAAAACATAGCTGAAATTTATGGCCACTGACTGGAGCACATGGAGGGAAGGACAGAGAAAGATAACTTTGAAGATGCCTGAAGAGTACATCAATCACAGCACCCTTCTGTGATTGATGTTCCCCAAAGTTGGTCTCTGCCCACACGGGAACAGGGCAGGATACTCACCTTGGGGTACCCTGTAGCTCAGAGCCATCAGGGGGAAAGGGATGTTCAGCCAGCCCCAAGCTGATCTGTCTTCCAGGGAAAAGTTATTGTGAGAAGACGAAAGACATCCAAGGAAGCCTCGGAAAGAAGAGGACAGTATATATGAAAATTGCCATCTGTGAGGGTAACCCACATCCAACTATGCCAGGAATAACATGATTTAGAAAATAACTGATTTGGGGGATAGAAGAACAAGGAGTACAGTTCGGCAGTTTTGGTCCTACTCATCAAGGGCAATTGTATTTTACTTGTAGTTTCTTCGCAATTGGATAACGTTCACCATTCAAACATTTTTGAGGCATTTCAAGGTGGATATTTTATAGGCTGGCAGTGAGAAAGTACCTGATAAGCTGTTACCTTCCTGAGGACCCTGAGGACTTCCTATGGCCTTGCTGAGCATGGTGCTAATCAAACACCCCATGAAAACAGTCCCATCCACGAGTACATGCAGGGAGTAATGAGATACCAGTCAGCCATGATCTCAACACAGCAGCACTGCTAACACTGTGGATGACACAGGAAAAAAATACACCAGCAAAGGTGCTGCTATAATGAGGCTTTTCTATGTGGGAATTGTCTTTGATACTAAACAGCAAGTGTTTAAAGGTAAAGGAGGCTACAAAGGGCCTTTGAAATGAAGATTACTCTACACTAGATATAATGAGCTGTTAGGTAGATAAAAATGGAGCCGTCTACCCTGCCAATAAATGCAACAGATAAAGAGGGAAAAGGGAATGGGCTTCTTGTTGTGGGTTTTTGGTTTTTGTTTTTCCAAAGCCACCCTTAATCAGCAAAAAACAGCAGACAAAATTATCTTTGGTAGATGGGGATTTGTGGGGTATGGGCTGCATTTATTATCTGGTAGGTTATAAGCTTTATTATAATTTCCGGTATTTGCCTGATACATTCAAAGGAACAATATGAGCTGGATCTAATGCATGTCATTTATAAATCTGTGCATGTCATTTATATGGTAATGGGGGAGTTTCCCCTCATCCCAAGTGATTTCTTCAAAATTCTACATGCTGGCTCTCACTGTACTTAGCTTACTCCAGTGTAAATTAAAATGCACATTCATGATCTTTGAACAAAGCGGGCAAGGATAATTAGTAATTTGATACTGTTCTGTACAAAGCAGTTCAAAGTAATACTTATAATTTGCAGCTAATTAATCATTTTTCCTTAAAATTCTTAATTGCCTTTCTATGATATTCATTTTTAATAACTTTTTTTTTCCTATCGGTTTTAGATCCAATTATGCAGGCAATTTCTTTCTGTTGTTGCTGTTCTTATACATGACACTGTCTGTGTTTATATGTATATTTCTCTATGCATTTTGATCTGTTTTTCTCAGAAATTTTACATGCTAGTTTATGGATGGGCTTAGTCACCTGAAAATAAAAAAGTTAAAATGATGATTTCATTGTGTAACTATGAGAAGCAAGATACAACAGGGAATGGAAAAATTCAAATCAATACAACAAAATAAAAAATATCTAAACCTCTGGAATTCCATTGCTAGTATAAATAGTTAACCTCATCTGGTATTTAATTCACTATCCAATTAAAATTCTCATTAGGAGACTCTAATTTTTGTATCTTTAAAGGAAACCAGCAGTCATTAGAGACACAAACTTTGGACTTTCTAAGGAAATTAATTTTTTCATAAATTTAAAAATAAAAATGCTGCTGAATAGTGAAACCTATGTTGGCATAGTACCTATAAGGGAAAATGTGGCAAAGCTCCTTTAAAAACATCATGAATGTGTTAAACCTTACACATAAAAAAAAATCAACTGGATTTTGATTCTTTATCTCCATTGGAAAATTGGAAAAAGGTCATTCAGCCCTTGTCACTGACAGTCCAGCCCAGCAATGAGAGGAGCTGGAGATCTCTGCCCATTGGGCTGTCCCCTATGCTGGAGTTAATAATGGAGTCCTATTTATTTTTTGACTAACTTCTACAAAACTATCTCAAAAGCTTGCTGCAGACTTTGTTCAGCTATGCAGCCATGGTGACTGCACAAAATGGGTGGTTCTTGGTCCACAGAGCTCCTACTCGAAGCTGTGATTTATCAGCCTTTGAAAGCTTTCATAACCTTTGTGCTTGGCAGATGTGAAGGTAAACACAATAACTTTCTTTCCACCTCTTCTACCTCATTAGAAGAGAAAGTGTTTCCCTAACCTGTCTTTCATTGTCGAGGCATGTGCTCCCTGTCTTAATATAAAAAGCTGCCAAGTGGTCATTGCAGGAACGTGCTTTGCTGCAGACTGATTTACGTTCTACCAGAATTTCCCTATCGGGCATTCTGCATACAGAGGACATTGGGTTTTATTTACTATTGACTTACTGAAGTAAGTTTTGGGGCTGAAGATGTTGATGAGGGTGACACAGGCCCAGTGCTCTTTCCCTGGGCTGTACCTGGAGCAGGGTACCATGCCCCTTTCCCTCTTATAGTAGAGCAGCTGGGGACATCACCTGTCCCCAAAGCAGCTATGACTACTTTCTGGGTATTAGTTGGGCTTAATCTTAGGTCTGCTACTCCCTGGAGAGAAAAGGACTAATTCTGAGAAGTCCGAGGAAGGGAACCATGCAAGCTTTTGTTGATAGGGTTACAATAGCTACATGGTAGTCTGCAGCTCAGAAAAAATGGAAAAATAAATAAATAAATAAATTTTTCCTTATAATAGAGATAAAATAGGTTTCAGTGGGTTAACATTATCATGCAGATATATTTGTCTTTTCCATTTGCTTACCTTAATCAATAGTAGAGGTCGCCTAAGACTTTCATGTAAGAGGAAGAAAACATACATGTATAGCAAGAGCATGGAATGATTTTGTTAATGTTTTTTCCTTACTTAGAAGGGGTTAATGCTGTTTCTTACAATGCCTATACCTCCTATTTTCTTTTACTTTTCCTTCAGCATTTTTACTGCTTGTTACATGCACAACACTATCATGCAACAGTGCATCTAAATGATTTCTAATTTTCACAGCATCATGAGAGGCTTGTTGGTGGGACTGGGATGTGCCCAAGAAAGAGACCTTGGAGATAAGGATTTTATGGGCCTGGAGAGCTCATGCTGTCAGGATTCCCTGCATATGTAAATTAGGTTCAGCCATAAACCAACCAATATTGACCCTCATAGAGACTGCATAACCACAGATAGTTTCACTGATTTTAGAACTATTCATCTTTTCTGGACTCCCTACTACATTATTATTGGACATGACTACACATGCTGTTGTTACCAAGGAAGAATAAAAGTAAGCATTTTGTCCTTATATAATTGTGTATCAATTATTTTATATGATTTCATTACTTGTTTTGATACAATTTATGCATAGCAACTGGAAAGGGTTTATTTGCTTCTGGTTCTCACTCTTGAAGAGTATTTTTTAGTGTTTTCTGCTTGCACATACAAATACCACAACTCATAAACATAGTCAAACCACACTGATCCATCAGGTTTATAATGTTATTATATGCCATTGCCTTCATTAATAATAAATGTTTCTGTTATTTAATAAGAGTATGGTGTTTTGCTTTGTTTTGTTTTATTTTCTGAAATAATGCTATAAGCTAATTCTGCTTCTGTTTTTATCCTGCACTCATTTTGATTATTCCTGGGTAATTCTATTGATCTCAGTAGTTCCTCTAATTATACAGCACTGTAAAATCGGATTCATCCTCTAAGTCATTATTCAGCTAAATCTCCCAGTTAGCCAGACCCTGAATCACTGCTCAGGTTGAAACCTCTGGGGATTTTTACCATAGTAGGGCAATATAAATTCTGAGTGGGTTGTTAGTGTCTGTAGCAGTTTACACTGGGTAAGAAGTTTGGAGCCAAACTAAGTTCAGTTAATGTGCTACAGTTCCCATTTTATAATGTAGATCCTTATTTTGTAGTATTAACAGGTTTATTAGCCCTCACGTAGGTGACTAGTAGAGTGAATAAATCATGCAAGTAATTCACGTGAAAGACAGCTTGCACAGGTACTGAAAGAAGTCCATAGGGTTGAGGAATCAAGTTTTTTAATAGCAATGTCAGGCTGTTCAGTCTTCTTATCTCTCCTATTTCTTTATGAAACATTAAAAGAGATTGCTTTGGGGCACTTGTGTTCTTGAACTATTGCAATCCTCTAATGAATTTTTGATAGTCAAATTCAGAGGGTTTTGTGATCACTAACTTTCTTGATATGTCCGTAGCTATTGAAATTGATCCCTTGTGTCAAAGTTGGCTGTCCATCTTCTTGCTGTCATAAAACCCACAGATTAGCTGGGAAGAATCTGTAACTTTTAATTTAAAGGAAAGGTGCAGTGGAAGCTGCTTGAGCAGGTTTGAATAGAGTAATATTCAGCATATAATGAAAGCCTTGATTTGTCTCACTGCATTGCACAGATAAGCAAATTGTATTTTCAGCCATAGCAACCTGTTAAGTGGCAGGGAGAAAAAAAAAAAAAAAAAAGAAAAAGAAAAAAGAAAAAAGAAAAAAAAAAAAAGGACTTGACTATAAGGAGCCCGACTACATCCAGTCAATTGGGCAACAAGAATTCTGTCTTGTTGAGGTCCTTACCACTGAGGACGTAAGAAGAGACCTTGCAACAATCACTTACCCACAGCAATGAGTGCAGTGCAAATTACTCAAGACTTTTGCCAGCTAAAGTTACTATAGATTTAGTGCCTCCAGCACTAACAGGCTTTCATGGAGAGCTGACAACAGGCTGTGGGTCTATGCTTATGGCAGGTAGTGGAAAAATACATTATTATGCATTAGTGACATACTGCAGTCTGCCACTGCGGACGTGTTTTCTAGATGCATTTGTTCTTTGGAGTGAGTGTTAGAAATAGGAATATCTGCCTATGTGATCTCTAAGTAATATTTCTACTTTCATAATTCCATCCCCATTTTCATTATCTCTGGGCATCCTGACAGATTACAGACTTGCCTGTTTGGATGAAATGTCTGCATGCTGGTCTAGCCAGAATGGTTCAAAAAGGTTTTGCTGTGGCTGTGACTGACTCATACCAGGGAAGGAGGAAACCTGCTAATTGTTAAGAGCTATTGTAAGCATTAACTTTGGATCCTTTTGAAAGCAAACAGCAAAGGATTGCTAATGATGGTGGACAGGAGAGAAAAACCCAGAAGCATAAAGAAGGAAAAGTTATGAAAACAAAAGTGGGATGTGGAGACAACTCAGTGTTGTTCTACTTTGGTGTACATCTCCCTTTATGTCTTGCAGTGTTTGCTGCAAAACTGGCTCCAAAATATTAATGTGACCTAAAGATGGTATGGCAGTGTGTATGGAGTGTGGTCACCTTGCCTGCCTAGAGGGTCTGGAGTGGGGAGCAGACCTCCCAAGGCACTTGTGTGCATCTATTTTTTTATATTTTTTTGGTGGTTTCATTTTAATTATTTTTCATTAAATCTATTTCTATGAATGAGGGGAACTTTAAACATTCACAATTTCTTAGTTATTACAGCCTGACCATCTTCATGCACTCTGCTGAATGCAAAGAGCTGCAGAGAAGTACCCGAGGAGAGAATCAAGCCTGTAATAGCTGCTGTCAGTGTTCTGAAGTCCCCAAGCTCTTAGCAGCAAAGAAGGTCTGGCAACTACTTATCAATAACCTTGTAAACATCACCTCAGTGCCCTGACTCACACAGGAACTACAGGATCCTTTGGTGAAAGGAACACAACAAATTAGAGGAATCAATGGACCAGGAAAAACAACAAAACATTAAACCAGCAGTTTTGATGTGGTTGAGATGCCCTCCTGAAGTGGCCACAGTCCTTCTCCTTGTCCTAAAACCTGTCCTCAAGGAAACCATGGTGGGCACTGCAGATATTTGGGACTGTGGAAAAGGAGCCTGGATTTGAGTGGTCAAAAATTGGGCAACATCTGAGCACACGGAGGCAGAAAGCATAGGATGAGCCCTCATCCCCTGCAGGTGGAGATGAGCTGCTCCTTCTTCCCAAGGGCACAGCTGAAGGCTCTGCATGTCCTCTGGCATCCTTCCTGCTTACTCAGACTAGGAAGGATGACGCTGCACACCTTGTTCACAGCACTGTGAGTCCCTGAGACCAGACAACAGCCCAAGTCAGGGTGCTGCATAACTGATTAGTAAGATGGTTGGTTTGAGGGCTAGGATGGCAAACAAACCCCTGCTCTGCCTGTTCCTCCTCAACCAGGAGGAGACCAGGGGAAAAGATAGCATCTCACCAGAGTGTTCTGCAAGGAACACAGGGCTGCAAGGCTGCACGAGCAGAAAACAACATGTGTTCAAGCAATTAAGCTGCATGACTAAGGGGAAATTAATGACACTTGCAGCCCACACCTTCCCCGTGCTTGAGGAGATGCAAATCTCCTGGCTGGGCTCCTTCCCCCAAGATGGGGGGCTCCATGTTCCCGCAGCTGCTGAAGAGATGGGAGCACCTCGACTGTATGATGCTGCTGCCATCGGGTGGTGGCTTTTTGGGATCAAGGATTTTATGTTAAAGTGTGTCCTTTAAAGCATGTCCTCAAATACCACAGGGGAAAGTAATAGTTTATCTTTACATAAGCCCATTGCCTGTCATAGCAGAGGAGGATGTGTGTTTTGAGAAGGAATAAGGGGTCAATGGGATGAACACAGCATTCAGTTTTCCTTAAGGATCTCTTTGATGATGGCACAAACAGCTTGAGAACATTTCTTGCCTGCATACAGGAATCATGGGGTTGGGTTGAGACTGGATTTTGGAGTGTTCTCTCAGCTCCTTTTTTTTTGTTGTATTTTCTTTGTTGTTTTTTTTTTGTTTGTTTGTTTGATTTGTAACCTTCACCTGTTTCCAAAAGGGCATAGAGCTGTTTAGTGATCCTGAAAAATGACTTTTTTTTTTTTTATCTGACTCAATTAGAAAACTCTAAAACAGTATTAATACCACTGAAATCAATAGTGCTGCAGGGCTATTGCTGACATCAGCATAAAATATCGTCAACACAGGAAAATGTAGATTGGATATAAAACAGTAATCTAACAAAAATAATACAAAAAAAAAAAAAGTAATATAAAACAGATTTTTATTCTATTTGAATACACATAACTACTTTTACACCCATTTTATATGCATTAAAGTGACTTAATGGAAGTCATTGTGGAGCTGCACTACAGCAACTGAGAGAAAATTTGGCTTACATATGTGCAGAAGATGGTGTTCTTCTGAAGCCACCCCTGAAAAACAAGTCAGGGAAGGCCAATGTGAACAATGTGCTTTCCCTAACCATGTAAAAATACCTGCTTTTAAACTAGACAATAGTAATCAATTTGGATGTGTGGTTGGTGGTTTGAGATGATCTAGTAATTGATTTTAAAACAAGTGGCAGCTGTCAAATAAGCATCTGTATTTATGTGATGTTTCTCTGACAACCCTTGGGGTTTTGCTATCTCAGAACTCTTTGTTTCCTCCGTTCCTACACCCCCTTTTGGTTCTCTGATCTCTCTTCCTCTTATCTTCTTTTGATGCTTCCTACTGATAAATTCTTTTGAGTTTTCTTTCCTAATGTAAGCCTTGGCCTTTGTACTAGGCTTTAATTTCATTTTGCTTAAGATTCCTTTTTATTAACAGTTTTAATAAAATAGTAAAATGCCTTCAGCACACCAAATCCTAAATGATCTGAGCATCATCTACTATACATTGCACAAACAAAACCACTGTTTCTGCTTCCTGGAATCACTGTGCTTTGCCACATCAGCAATAAATAACATATAAATTAGAAGTTCCCTCTGACAGACTAAATCTTATATAGTTCTTTATGTAAAAGTACTCTGAAATTAATGGGTCTATTAACAGCCCGCTAGATGTACTTAAATGTGTGTGTGTCTGTGTGTACATCTACTCAGAGGAGAATCAAACTGTATTCTGTCTTTGTTGTCTTCTGTGGGCACAACATTAAGAATATTGTTTTGATTTCCTACAGAAGAAAAAAGTTCAATGTCTGGAGCAAGAAAATAATTTTAATTGTATGAAAGAAATTGATTTATTTAATAAGTAAATCCTTCTAAGTGTCTCTACACACTATACCCTTTTTTGACCTTTAGAGATGCAGAAAGCCTCTATTTTCTAGATGCAGTTAAGAAAAGCCTTTCTGCTCAGTCTCCAAGGATGCCTCCTCAATAACTGAAGTTACTTTTCTGAAGTTAATGATACTGCAATTGTAACACAAGGGGCTTTGCCAAAGGTGGACACACCATTCAGATTACAAAGTTCACTTGTTTGTCTGCAGCACTGATCTATGGGAAAGCCATTTTTCTCTTTGAAGAGAAAAGGTTAGTTTCTTTCTATTCACTATAATATTTTTCCCTGGCCATTCTTATTGGAAGACGATAGCAGCCAAAGACTGAAAAGGCCTTAGGACCAGTCCTACACTGACTTGCTCCCTCCTGTAGAAAAGCTTTCTGTGGCACTGTTTGTGGGGATGTACATGCACATTTACTGCCACACTTCCCAGGGGAGCTGGATGTGTGGACCTGTACGTATGGGCACATCCAGAAGATGTCTGTGGAGTGACATGCTTAGGTGAGGTCCTGCCTTACACAAAGCAGAAGCATCTGGACAGCCAAAGAAAAGTGTTTGATCAAAGTGGTGTCTTCAGCTGGTTTTGTCTTGCATGGAAATTGGACTGTTGATGCTTGTATAGTCTCAGTGGCTGAATTATACGGCTAATAAACTCAATCTCTGTTGAGTATGAGAACAGAAAAACAAACAAACAAACAAAACACTTTAGAATGATTCCTTTTTTTTTTTTTTCTCTGTTTTTATTTGGAAGTGACAGAAAGGAGTTGCAACAGCAACTGTCAGAGGACTAAGCTAGCCAATCATTCTTGTCTCCTTGTGCAAGTCTCTGTTTCATTTAACTCACAGTTGGAAATTGCAAGTCATTCATAATGACTTTGTAAGTTGGAAGAAAAGTCTAAGCAGCCAATGGATTTCCCATTCAGCTCCTGGTGGAGGCTTCAGGTTTTCACTGACAGCAAGCCAGAACTTGGTCACCTTCAGCAGAATCACAAGTATGACTCAGGACTGGCAGAGGCTGTGGAAATAGATTTTTAGAAACTTGTGAAGAAATGTGTTTCTCGCCCTCCATGGCCATAATGTTTCTGTGCACTTGTTAACAAGATGGAGCTCAGCTGGTTGAGAACTCTGCATAAGCCTGGGAAGCAGATTTATCACAGGAAAAATGTAGAGATAGCTCAATAGCAGATTAGGTTATATAACATTAAAACCACCTGCACAGATTTCCAGATGTCTTTCACAAAACAGGTTTTACCCAGAATCTTCTGGTTGCTACTGAGGTTGCAGAAGATAAAGCCCTGATGCTCTTGTCTCCTCTTCTTTAAGAAATTGGTTGCCTAAAGTAACTACAAGTCTCCAATTTCATTGCTCTTGCGAGTACCGCTGGCATAAATTCAATCTTGAAAGAAGCAGACAGACACTTCCTTTCCTTTTACATGCATGCTGGGTTAGTTTTGGCTGAGACACCTGCTAGAAATATCCATCCAACTGCTCATCTGCTATGCAGTCCATCCAAGGCTTGCCCATAAGGTACCATTGCTAAGTGCTACATCTGAACCCAATTTCATCACGTCTTGTTACTTGCCAGCCAAGAAGCACAGCAAGGGACTGCTGCTCCCTGTTTCCTGGTGATGAGCAGAGAAGCATCTAGTAGGAAATGTGTTCCTCTGAGGAGATGGCATTCCTGACATGGGCAGCCCGACCCACTCTGGATGCTCTTCAGGTCTCCACACCAAAGACTAGCAGCTACGTAATGCAATCTTTAATCCATTTCTATCAAGATTACTCTCTTCACATCTCTGCTGTTGCCTCCATTTTTTATTATTTTTTTTCATCCTTCTTATGCAATGATATTAGAGTCTTGAAAAGGGATACATACCCACCTCCAGCCCAGGACTTTAAATGCTCCTCCTGAGGTCTGTTATCTCATGAAACCCTTTGTTTCACACAGTTTTGAAATGGTCATTCTGTTCAGTCTTATTCAGCTAGAATAGGTGTTAAAATACACATCCTGTAATGCTCTGTAAGCATAAGCTATTGATGGGATCCCATGTGAAGGCCATTTCTAAAGCAGTTTTGATTTTTACCTGAACCAGTATGTCAGTACATGCATTGCTAGGAGAAAACAAAGGATTGACCTCAGCAGTGTGACTTTATATACAAGGCTTGCCCACTTGGACTGCCACCTTCCTCAGCCACAGCCAGAAATGCCCCACGTCAAGCTGTCTCATGACTTTGTGTTTCACTGGATGACCACCTGGACAATATGTGTCTCCCACCAAGGATTCACGACTTCTAACCAAGGTCATTGTGCTGTTTCAGAATGGTTCAATGTTGAATGGGGTAACATAGAATAAGTATTGACTGTGTTTGAACCTGGACAGACAAAGAGCTGGAAAAAAAGGAGCACAGAGCCACCGGCAGCTGATTGAGGAATCTCCACACCTCACATCCTTCCTACATCATGTAGCACCTAGCAACTGAAAGCTGTAAAGAAGAGAGCAAGAGTTGTGTTCAATATATCCTCTTAGCTAGGAGCTTGTAAGGAGTACATGGAGAGGGACGTTTAATGAGAACCGTGTTTCTTACAGATGTGAAGTGGGATCTGAAGTGACATAGAAAGACCCTGGGGTCTTTCTGATTTTCTGATTGTGCGGTAAATACAAGCACAAAGAATAAAGTGTCCCCAAAAATAAATTGTCTGCAAATTATGTTCTGCTTTCAGCTGAAACTTTCTGACACAATTGTATTTCAGAAGAATGCTCGCTGGTTTGCTAAAGCTAACTGATCTCTCTAATAATGGCAAGGTCCTGGCTTTCTTTCAAAGCAAAGGTTCACACTATTAAATCTCATTAACAGAGGACTACAAAACCTGTGCTAAAACCTTTCTTGGCATGTGACCTTCAGCAGAACTGCTTCATTAAGCCTGAGATCCCGGAGAAAATGTTTGCTGAATAAAGTCATTCTTAATTAATGTTAAAATGTCAAGAATTCATCTGCCACCCATTTTTACCTTTTCCGTTATACTTTTAATTATGACCTTAATAAGGTAGCAACATAAAAGTCAAGAACAGCATATTTTAAATGTATACACAACAGGCAGGACAATGCAGCAAAAGAAATATAACAGAGATGTACTTTCCCATGTGGTATTTGCAACTTCCTAGACATTTTCCTAAACCCTCAAGATGTTGCCATTAAGTACTGATTAATTAATTAATTAATTGTAGAAAGCCTAAATTTTGATGATTTTCCCTTGCACCTTTCCTAATGTTACCTTGAATGCTATCTCAAGCCCAGTGTAAATCTGAAGTAACAAAGATTGCCCCATTTGATCTATGACAAATCTCATTGTGTATCTATTCTCCAAGGAGATTCATCCAAGATTTTATATCAAAAATAAAATAAAATAAAATAAAATAAAATAAAATAAAATAAAATAAAATAAAATAAAATAAAATAAAATAAAATAAAATAAAATAAAAATCTTTGGTGAATTTCTACTCTTCAGCCCAGGTGGGCATTTTGGTTGGACCAAGAGGTCATTAGAGAGTGGTGTGCAAACACGGTGGGTCCAAACTCTGAAAATCCACATTCATTTCTCCAATGACCAGTGATGATAACAAAAGTTGGAGCTGCCCAGACCTGTACAGTTGGACGTCAGTGGTGAAAGCTCAGAAACACTCTGCAGCCTCTTTAATTCTTATTTTCACATTAAAGTAACAGCACCTGTCTTCCTGCCCATCAATCTGTACAGCATATGCAAACCCTTCTGCTCTGGTTTAAATAGGAATGACTCATATGATATTAAGCCTCTTAATGAAAATGGATTACATTATTGCCTTTTGCAAAATAGGAGGTTTAAAAAAGCCAAGTTAGTGTCTTCCAAATGTCAGTAACTGGAGACACTTTGGACAAAGAGTAAATTTTATAGCTTTTCTGAATATCTATAAGCTGGTCATCTTTGCAATGAAGCATATTAAACGATAAGAGAAAGTATTAGAAATTAAAAGTCCTTTGAATTTATACTAAATGTGAATTAGTTTCTGCCAGACTTCAAAATTGTTTCTTATGATTGTAAACTTGTTTTCCACTTATATACTTGAACTCTGACATGCTTGTATTGTCATCTTTCCAAGTACTTTGTCAACAACAACCACACCTCTGACCCTGGCTACTTATGGAATATTGCTTTGCAAAAATGACTTTTAAAATGAAATAGGGATAAAATTCAAGACGGCAACCAGGCCACAGACTCTAAGGAAAAGGGTTACAAAGTTCCAACATTGCATAATTTACAGGAAATTGGTATTTTTGTTTATTTCCAACTGGCAACAGAGATTAGGAAGATTCAAATTTCATCTGAACCACTTGTACCTATAAAGGCTGTATAAAGGCTGGTTGAATCCACTGATAGTGTCTAGTATGACTGTAAAGTATTTATGGAGGAGAATTAAACCTCAGCCACTGCAGTATTTCCATGGGGTATAACAGCCCCAAGGGAGCCTTGCTTTTGTTGTTATCAGGCAGGTAGGAACCCAAAACCTGTATGTTCTTATACCCAAGCACAGGACACATAGTAGGAACAGGCGGGCCCTTTGTTCTTTCATTAATAATTTGATGTTTTTTGAGCAATACAATTATGCTTAGTAACCTATATATTCAGAGTAATTGTTATCAGTTGTGTTCATTTGTGCATATGGCATAATTTAATAAACATTTTAATTGATATTCCTGTGGCATCTTCCCTGTGCTGTGATTAGACTGGGATTTTCATATCTACATTATTTTCATTTATTGCTAACTAGTTATTTACATCTAATAGTCTTTTCTTTTCCTCTCTCTCTCTGTCTGTTTTTTTATTTTTATTTTTATTTTTTTTTTATTAGAGGAGATCTTGAAGACACATATTGCTCATTGGTGGTCTCCTGATGGCACCAGGTTAGCATATGCAACAATTAATGCCTCCAGAGTCCCCACCATGGAGATCCCAGTATACACTGGCAGCCTTTACCCTACTGTTAAAATGTATCATTATCCAAAGGTAAGGGAAAAATACAGATAACAGTCCTGCTGTTCTAGTTTGGAAAATAAATAAATAAATAAATAAATAAATAAATAAATAAATAAATATTTTTTTCCTTGGTAGGCTCAGACAGGAGACTGTATAATAGTACATATTCATAAGCAATGAAAATAAACAGATCTAAAAAAAGATCAGCCATTCATCAGTAAATGGTCTTCATTGTTCTTTAGCTGTATTTGTAGAACTGCCATTTTCTGATTCAAGCATTAGTCATTCCAAATGTAATTAAAATATTTTTTTTTCAGTTCTTGCTTTGTACCTGAACAAAAGCAATTGTGCTTCCATGCTAGATAGGAGTTAACAATGTCTAAGAGTTTGCAAGCAAGCCTTACTACACTTAGGTTCATGCCTTATATGTAGGTTTTTTTGGAAAGTAACTGTGACCCAACAGGTCATGTCCTTTCCTACAATACACAATGAATCCATATTTTACTGTGTTTACCATTATCTTGTTAGACAACCTTTTTAACAAACACATAAAAAAAAATGAAATGTTTATAGTCACCAGGAAACAGTATCTTTTACCAAGAATAGATGAATGTTAATTAAAATTTCCCCTTTATTCTCCCTAACAAACTTTGCACACCTCTGTGCTGCACCACTGCCATTCCAGCTTCCCTGAGAATGGCCTCATACAAAAAGAGTGCATTTTATGATCCTTGGGCTTGTCATAAATCAAAACCAAAATGTGTTTTGTTTTGTTTTGTTTTGTTTATATTATCTTATTTTATCTTACCTTACCTTTACTTTACCTTATTTTATCTTATTGAAATCTAGGCTGGAATGGAAAACCCAACTATCTCTTTGCACGTGATTGGTCTGAATGGCCCTACCCACGACCTGGAAATGACTCCACCAGATGATCAGAGAATGAGGTAGGTTCTTCCTGGTGCTGGGATACCAATTCTGTCAGGGGTTTATATCAGACACTTACTGTTTTTTGAGATCATTTTACATTCACTTTCTTTGCCACTGTTAAAGAGTTTCACTTTGGGTAAATCAGATTAAATTTTTTCATATGTTTTTTCTTCTTACATGTATTTTTCTGGAACACTATTAGCTTTTTACTCAAAATTGCTGTGACCCAATCTAACTTCAGAGTAGAGTTATTTCCAGAGTACTCAGCAAAATGTCCCAAAATCCATAAGAGCACTTTCATTTCACATGTAATCACTGGCATTGTAAAGGGATTATTGTCTGCAGCCTGTACAGAAGACCATGAAGCAGAAACAGGGCAGATCTCTAACCCAGCAAACGTGAGCTCATTGCTTCTTGACTTGAGCATAGGAACGAAACCAGAAGGACATTCTGCCAAATACTTCCTAGTATTCACTAAAAATAAATAAATAAGAAAACTTTTGCTGTTTTTAAGGCAAATATATTTGAGAAGTTTGACTGCAATTCAGCCAACTGCTTTGCCACCCGTTTTTAATCAAGCAAGTGCTTTGTCCTTTTTGCATTCAGCAAGAGCTGAAAAGTTTGGCTTGGACTTTGGCTCGTGGTCAAAGCTGGAGGCACATTTATGGGTCAGCGAACACTTGTAAGGAGCATCATGTTGTTCCAGACTGCTCTCAGGAGAGAAACAGCTTTAGTCAAAGCCTGGCACACCTACCTGCAAAGCTCAAGTGTTGGGTCCAAGTCTGGATTTCAGTAACTTTGATTTACACTTGAAATAGGTTTCCAGCACACTGAGAGAAACCAGACTGCTTCTTCATGTAAATTATCCACAGAGGCCCAACCATACAGCACCATAATGCTTTCCATGCATATCCAACGTAACGCTGCAAGGTTTTCATTCCCAGCACATCACTGGTTCACATGGCAGCATCCAAGCATGCTCACCTTTCTGGACTGCTTGCTAAGTTAGGCTGCTGGATCCCTGATTCCAGTGCCAAGAGAGTTACTGGTACAGCACTGAGCTAATGATACAGGGCAAGGGAGAGTGTTGGGTTGATCTTCCTTAGGCATAATAAGTACATAAGGCCTGTGCCTGATAGCTGTGCACAGGCTGGGTAGTCATCTAACAAGATGCTAAACCAGTGGGATCACTTACTGTGGAAATTACCTTTCTTTGCATTAAAGCTAATGCCAACCCCACAACACAATAAGTCTGAAAGGCTCCAATTCAAACCCAATTATGAAACAAAAGATGTCTGCCCTGTGAACAAGCCAAATGGGTAGAACTGCAGTTGCCTTCAGAAAACCAGCTTCAGGTCTGCATGTGGCAGGCAGCAATGCCAGCTCTTCGTACCCAAACCCCAGGATCAGAACAGCAATTCCTTGACAATATCATTTTCCTGCTCGTACCGCACTCCATAAACATAGACCCAGAAATGCTTTAATTAGAGTAATAACTTGAGGTTGCAGGATCCATGTTGTTAATAAATTTGTGCTATGTGGCTATGGGTGGCTGTAATTTCTTTGGTAGCAATCAATACTGTAAAATGATGCAAAATATATCATAATTAATTAGTCTCTTTATATTTCATCAAAAACATGGCAATTTCCATCCCTGGGGCATGATATAAGTAGAGCTGCTAGAGCAATAGGGGTATTTTCATTATGCATATGTTTTCCAAAATGAGAGGATTAGTGTGATAATGTTTCATTAAATAGACAAGAGAGATGCACCAAAGAGCTAGTTACAGAAAGGAGTACCAAAGGTTCAGGGGAAGCTGAAAATAAGGCTCTGCAAGCAGAGTGGACCTATATGGAGCATTTCAGTGTGCCCAATCTGTTTACACAGAGGATATATGGGCAGAGCAACCAGATATATGATACATGATATATGGACAGAGCTTGGTGCTTCTTTTATCTGCAGCAAAGTGCTTTAGTATAATTGATCATTTTAAGAATAAAGTGGAAATATACCATTTTTTTTTCTTTTCTTTTAGATTTAAAGAAATACAAATTTTCCACAAATTTGGGATAATTATAAAAAAAAAAAAAATGATGATGGGAAGCAAATTTGGGGATAAAAGGGCACCCTTACAAAATTATTTTCATTTTTAAAAATCTGTCATTATATTCATTTTTTCCAAATTTTCTGTAATGTCATTCTTTGCTGTGAGAAAAAGAAAGTGGAGGGAGGGTAAAAAAATGCAGTAAAATAAAATATTCTGACATGTCATGTCTGAGAGGCATTTTTATTTTGATGAAAAACACTGGACTCATAACAATAAATTGCTACGTCAGCAGGTGGTGGGAATTAGACCATGGTCCAACTTATTCTTCACGTCACATTTGCATCTCAGATGGCAAATGAAGGAAAGATGCTATCTCTCTGAGTGCAGAATTCATCCCTGGTCCTTCCGCAGACCATGACCATAAGTAATGGAGGAACTCGGACAACTGTGTGTTCTTTGTCATGCTTAGGTCTTACTTGCTACTATTGCAGTGCAAATATTAATAGTTTAGCTTCATACCTCCAAAAAGCAGCCAAGCAGCATTAGGGCACAAACAAGGGCACTACACAATAACCATGCTCAGGTGTCTGTGAATCCAACCAGTAACGTCTTTACCAGGATGGGCAAATCCCCTGCAAACCTCACAAATTTCCTGGCAGGGCTCAGACAGGCAGTTCCTTTCCCCTGGGAAGGGTAACCACCTCTGATGAAGACGTCTACAAATGAAGCAGTTGGGTATGGTTTAGACTTCACTCTGTGAGAACTAAGTCCTCCTTCAATCAGCTCCCATAAAACCAGGGCTAGGTCAGAGGAGCAATGCTTGGGAAATGCCCTGGCCCCCCACTCCTCTCCGCTGGCTGCTCAGCCTCTCAGAGCTGCAGATGTTTGCAGTTAGCTCAGATGAATCACACCATATTGTCTTGTTTTCCTCTTTTAAATGGGAAGCATAAAACCTGGTTGTCCTACAGAAGAGATGTAAGAAGTAAATTAAAGACTTGGTGCCACTCTGAGGCCAGAATAATAAGTACTGTACAAGTACCTACAGTTACCTCCTGTCTGCGGTGTCCATGGGTTTCACAGCCGAGAGAGGCTTTGGAGAGAAATTGCAATTCTGCACGCATCTCCAGGGTGATAGGGAAGATAATATATAACCTAAAATAATAATTAAAAGTTCTCCAGCAAGAACTGTGGCTCCAGTGTTCAAGCAGTGAGAGGGATGTAAAAATTTAGTACATCTTTCAAACATGAAATTGGATTTATGGAAAAAAAAATGCTCCAAGCCACAAAGTGTACTAAATACACCTTCTTTTTCTTTGGAGACTGAATTTTCTCAATTCATTGTAAAAAAGGAAGGTGAGGTGGTTGTACGGTTTAATTTTGCTACATTGTTTTTTTCCTCTTAGGGAAAAAATTGCTAAGCTCTTGCTGATAAAAAGTAAAATTATAATTTTATTTCAAGCATTGAATTTTCAGACTGCTGTTGTCTCACCTGGAAGTATCCTTCCTCCCAGTGTGGTGGATGCAATTGTTGAGGTCTTTTGTTATTTTTCCTCAGCCAAATCCAGGAACTAAATATTACTGAAAACTACAAAATCAATTTCCAACTTGTTATTTTGCTAGACAAACGAGTCTTTGTTACTTTTGCCCTTTCTCTTCAATATATACAGGAGTGCTTGCCAGAACACGGAGTACTTTCCAGTGACACGGCACATTAATTCCAAGGGTAGCAACAATTCCTTATACATATTTTATAGCAAACAAATGAACTAATAAATTTTTTATAGACTGTATGTTGTGAGGAGTTGTATTATGATTTAAAGGTGTCTTTGGCCCACATAGCCCACTGGTATATTAGACCATCAGTAGCTTTGTCAGCTCAGCAGGAGCTTTATCCTGCAGAAGGGGTGGTGAAGCCCTGAACTGCTGCAGAGGTGGACATCTGTGAGCACCTCCTAAGAGGGTGACCATCAGAGTATTTATTTGTGAGCCTGGATTTTCCAGCCCAGCCCAGCCTAAGCAGTTGCACTGCTCAATATCGCACATTGCTCAATTTTCCTATGCTTCCTAGGGCAAGATATTGCTTACAGGACTGTGCAGCCCACACTGGCATTTTACTCTGGGTGTTATCACAACCTGAATATGTCCAGCAGCAGAGAACAGCACAGGGAGCGTGGGATGGCAATTTTGCCCATGCAAACTGTCACATCTCTGCTGACTTCTTTATGACAACCAGCTGTGACTGTTTTGCAGACACCCTGTGCCTCTCTAAACAATATCCTTCCTGCTCTTTCCCTTCTGATGCAACACTTGGGGATATTTTGGTGTGTAGCAGGGATATTTAGAGACCATTAACTCTTCATAAGCATAAAGAATCTGACCACTGGCAGTGATGGGTTTGAGTCAGCCAGTTAGTCTTCTCAGAATGAAAATTGTTTGCAATTCCTTTTCCACCTGTGCATAAATATGTAGCTCCAGGCATTTCAGTCCTTCGTGGAAGACTGAATAGCTTGAAAGGTTCTTTATCTCTACATGTGGCTTTTCTTTGAAAACGACTTTCAGAAGAGGAAGATAAAACACCTGAACAGCCCTAAAAATGCCATTTTTAGGGGTTGAAATCCACACGTAAGGAAGACTTAGGACGGAAGAAACATCAAGACACAGCATTCACAATTGTCAGAGGTGTCCCTGAGCTGCCTCCAACTGCTCAGCCGATTCCTTGGGATGTCAGTAGCGTGCCATTTTTCCCGTTTCATGTTTTTCTGTGTTTTCAGGGACTATTACATAACCATGGTGAAGTGGGCCACCAGCACCAAGGTGGCAGTGAACTGGCTGAACAGGGCCCAGAATGTCTCCATCCTGACGCTGTGTGACGCCACCACAGGCGTCTGCACGAAGGTAGGCAATGAGCCTGGTGGTTACTGGTGTCCTACATGAGGGGGGATTATTTCAGCCACCTTGCCTGGGGACACATCAGCTGCTGCATATTTGTTTAGGCAGACAGAGAATGTAAAAACTGCTTGCCATATTTGCTGTGTAAGGGTGGTTTTTTGTTTGTTTGTTTGTTTGTTTTGTTTGTTTTTATATCTTGTGAAAAGGCAGGAGAATTATAGTCATGAACATACTGTGTGTGTATGCACATATGCGTACAAGATTGCTTGTCTTGAAATACCTGTGTACAGGCACAGGCACACATACATCAACAAAACATAACCTGAAAATATTTGTGACATTCTACTTCAATGGCATTATGCCCTTGCTTCTCTATCCACACTATAACTTAAGTTAATTAATACCTCCAACAGATATGCTAATGTAAATGCATTTATATTGATATTACCTTTGTAAATATTAGATGATCTTTTAAACTGGCATAGATATTTATGTAGTAGAATAGTGTTCTGATACACCTTTCCCTTGAAAAAAAATGATGCAATGCTGTGCATAGATCACAGTGCAGTCTTTTCTTAACAACCTTGCTTTCAACTTTTATTTATTTTTTACCTACCTTTATTTATTTGGGAAATAATATGCCATGTGGATTTTTTTGTCTGTATGATTAGAATGTTTCATTGAATGAAAAGAATGAAATGAATGAAGCATGCTGATCCATCAGAGCTGAAATACAGGGCAAGCAGTCACTGGATTACACAGTGATCCCAAAGCACAGGCTTGAACAGTTTGGAGGTTTTTTTGTGCTTCTACACAGATTTTCAAATTCACTCCAACTGCTCTCTGCACTGATAAGCAACATGTAATACATGCAAGTTATGTTATTTAACAATCTTCTTTTGTTTTAGAAACATGAAGATGAAAGTGAAGGTTGGCTGCACAGACAGGTAATAGTTATCTTCTCTTTGTGGTCAAATTATTGGTATTTTTTTTCTTTTCTTTCTTTTTATTTTTTCTACCAAGAAGAAAAAAAAAAAAAAAAAAAAAAACTAAAACTAAGAAAGGTAAAGGAGTGTGATTTGTGTTACAGAAAACAGTGATTTAAAACCCCTCAGAGGTTTTTGATTTATGTGATTTTTCTATTCTTTTATCTTTTCTTTTTCAAAGAAGAGTGAGGGTTGTTTTTTTCAACATCTTCCTATATTAAACCTGTAGATTTCCAGCATGTAAATCTCTGAAAGATCATTTATAACACTTCCCCAGCAGTCAGTTTGTAAAGTGATCTCAGATTTGATTAAGCTGTTCTTTATAGAAAAGCTGCTGATACCAATTCAACCACAACATTGAACTGTTTTTCATGGGATATGTGACTGCCAGACAGGGAGGAGCGTATCAGATAAAGTACTTGCACTATATTTTCCCAATTCCAGTTTTAAAGTATTTCACATTTTTGTCACAGCTTGCTCAAAGCATCCAAGAACCTATAGAAACTGCAATACATCAGTTCACAGCAAGAACAATGATCTCCTCTCTTCCAGTGGCTGTCCTACAGCAATGGGCTATGTCTGATCCAGATAAAAATCGATTCTACAGAGGAAATAGATTTTGTGCTCCAAACATTTCAAATAATCTTTTACTCTACTTAGGTATAGAGTAAAAATATTCTGCCAAAGTATTCTTTGCATTTACAACACCAGTGTTGGCTTGAAGAGAGAACAAAAGCTTCCAAAATAAGCCAAGTCAAGAAAAAATTGAATTGTCCATATTTTGTGTCTTACAAAAGGAAAAATAAAAAAAGAAAGAAAAAAAAAAAAAAAAAAAAAAAAAAAAAGTACTTGTCCTGAACAACTAGTAGGTGATCTGCAAGTTTCTAATGGGCTTCCTTCAGGGAAAAAGAGTTTATTTTAGTGCATCTCCAAATATCATATATTTAGTTTGAGTTTGGAGAAGGATGTTATAAACAAATGGGTCAGACATCTTACTGCTTACTAAGGTAAGCTAACACTTGGTATGGACTTTGGAGACATTTATATTACTTTTCAAAACCATCTGTAAGAGTCTGAAGAATTACAGAGCTCTTTTTGCCTGTATTTCTGACAAGAAAAGTACTTAAAATTTTAGTTTTGACTGAATATATGATTACTAGAATAATTACATTTTCTGTATTTACCCTTAATTCTGTGACACATTGATCTAAAAATCTGGAAAGCCATTTTCATGCCATGTGCATCTATCTGCATATGAGAATGATGTGAAAATGTTGAATGTTAGTGCAATTCCTCTAACCTCTTTAAGGAGATGAATCATACATTAGGCGGCCTCTGAAGGAGCACAGGAGTGTGACTCAGTTCTGAAAAAAATTCCTTGGTTGAGACATCTTAATATAGGTGTATGCATATAAGCCAAGGACCCAATTCCCCGCTGTAGTCAGCTGGTACCATCAACAGTGTTGTCAGACAATTAATGGACCTTGAGCATGATTCAGCCCACCCTGCTGAAGACACCAACTGTCTGGTTGGCCATCTTCTGTATGTTCCATTGGCCAGACCTTCTTTTGAGAAGTACATCAAAATTAAATCAATAAGACTAAGAATCTGTATGCCTCAATCTTTAAAATACTGCCTCATAGTACTCCAGACACACGGTTTCACAAGTGTTCAAGAGCTTTACATTTTTCTTGGGTGTTTAAGTACATCTGATCTTCCTGGGGTAGGGGCAAACTTCACAGTAGGCTGGGAATAGGAGACAAGGAGAAAAAAACATCAGTGAAATAGCAGAAGACACTCTAAAGAGACATGAGGGAGTCTCCAAGGATGACAGAGTTCATATTTTTCAGCTGTCTGAAATACTGGGAGTTTTGAGATATGGCATATGGCCCATGAATTTGATTTTGTTGTTGTTGTTGCAGTGGTTTGGTAACACAGTGAGATTTAATAGTCCGTGTATAGAAGGTCATAGTAAATGATCTTGCATTCCTTTCTGGGCTTCAGTTCATGAGTGAATTTTATTCAAGCCTTGCAACTTTGGAGAGCCTCTCTCCAACACAGGCCAAGAGAGAGACTGGTGTCACTGTCTGGATGACTGAAAAATGGGATTAATTACTCAAAGTGTAATGAGAAATATACACAATTTTCTAGAAAGTGCCTGTCACTCTGAGTCAGATGATATGGCCAGGATTTTCAAACCTTTAGCACAAATAAGAATTTGCACGTGTTTACCAAAGCTGCCAAGGAATTTTGGAAGTTTTTGCTGCTTTTATTTACATGCCTTCCCATGCTCTTCTGAGTATAAAAAACAGACTGACCTTCGTTCATACATTTGATTAAATGTACAAATTCTCTGGGAAAAAAAAAAAAAAAAAAAAAAAAAAAAAAAAAAAAAAAGATTATAACTGTAAACAGTTCTGTTTCAGTTTTTGTGAAGCAGCCATTTCCAGATGGTGATGGAGACGGTAGAAAGCGATGAAGTCTTTGTTGGCAACATTTTGGTTCCAAGTAAGAAACAGGTTGCTGGAAATGGAGTTGTAGCTGCTTTTTTACTGATGGTGTTCAGGTTGGTCAGTCCCACCAATTCATTCTCCAGCCACAGGGTCATCCTTTCTTTAATGATTATTACTTCAGCTGGAGGATGATGAGGGCTCTGGGTACTCAGCTCCAAGCACTTTTCTCCTTCCTCCTCACCCCTCACAGCAGCAGCTCTGTGTACATCGGCTCCCTGAGCAAGACCACTAAAGGCAAATGGGATCAGGGAGCTACATGTGGTTAGATGTAAGCTTCAAATTAAACTGCTATGGAATTATGCAAAGGTTACCTTCCTTTTATTTTTACTTTTTTTCCTGTAAACGTGAGTCTGAGAGCTCTGAGTTACTGCTATGTGTTGCTGATATAAGGACAGCTTAGTCCTCCATCTGCACAAAGCAAAGGGTTTCTGGAAACTGCCCTTGACAATTTGGGTAAAATTCATTTGTCTAAATACAGAGATCTAGCTGAGCAAAAAGACCACAAGAGCCACAAGGACTTAAGAAGTGCCCTACTGAGCCAGACCACTGCTTCCCCAGCTCCATCATTCTCTCTTTAAGTCACAGCAGCTGAGGATATTTAAGAATTGGTGTCAGCTGGCTGCTTTCTGCAGTCCAATCCTCTCGTATTTCACCACCACCTACAATAAAAATATTAGAAATGCTTGAAACTCTGTCTGTGCCTATTTCCTTTAGTGTCTGTTGATGAGTCATGAATTTGTTCAATTGTTTTTTGCACCTTCTGATACCAGCTGTTTTCAGAAGCCTCTTGTGGCAAAAACTTTCAGAAATTCCCTATCTGCTGCAGAGCAAAAGTACTAACTTCTACCAGCATTAAATTGATCTCTCATTATTTTCAAGGACTGCTATTCTGTCCTAGTGTTTTGGGATTCAGTGAGTAATAGTCAGACAAAGGCTCAGTTTGTGTCATGCAGAGAAGCAATAAAAAATTAAATAAAAATGAAATGAAATGAAATGAAATGAAATGAAATAAAATAAAATAAAATAAAATAAAATAAAATAAAATAAAATAAAAAATAAAAACGCCATGTACTGCTTGAGGCCTATACACACACACATGTAGGTATGTTCCTGAGGTTTTGGAGTGATTCCAGCATGAAGAGCAGGGGTTTTGTTTGTTTAAATACCACCATTTTAAATGTTGTTAAGCTGCTCGTGTTTATCAGCTGAACCACAGCTCAAGCCAAGTTCACTTCCAGATGCCCAGTGTCACTCTACATTCTAGTTAAAAATACCTGTTCCAAAAGTCTGCATGGTGACACCCCACCTTGCCATCCAGGATAAGTGACCATCTCTGTCACGACCTTAAAAGAGGTTCTGGTTGAATTAATGCATTGTCTTTCCAGCAACAAAAACATGCAAACAGACTGTCTCCTAACATGAGGCAAGTGCTGAAGCTTGTGTCTGTCCTTCGTGCCCTGCACCTCCTTCCCCTGTAGCACTGAGCGAACATCAGACTAATCTGCATAAAGCCTGGCAGAGACGTATTGCTGGAATACATAATGCAGGAGGCACAGATATAGAAAAGTAGGGTGAGCTCACTGCTATTTACCTCTGTAAAGGAAAGCTTGTGGAGCAGCAGTTTTGCTCATGTTATCAGAGTTATTTTTCAAGTTCTCCTGTCATGAATGACATTTGGAAATAATGTAGAGTTTTGTGTTTCGAGTTTCCAAACAATGTCATAAACAAATGAAACCATTATTTCATGCAACTGCAACAACCTGTAAATGGGAATAATTTAAAATATACTGAAAACCTAAACAAGAAAAAAATAAAAGGAAAAACAAATAGTTTGAACACCTAGCTTAGTGTTGATAAAAAACAATAAGGAGTGGAAAAGAATTAATCAGTGAAGAAATGGTAGCAAAGGAAAACACAGTAAGAATAATGTGCTAGTTTATGAGAAATAAAAATGTTTCTCCTTTTGCTGTGTGCATTTGCATTAGCCATAAGTCTCCCTGTGCAGGGAAGTTCTTGCTGGCTCAGTGTGGTACCTGAACCTGTGTCTAGCAGAAAGTGGGGGTGTTGGATAAATATTGAACCAGAGAAGGACCCAGAAGAGATTCAGCTAGTGTCCCTGTTGCCTTCCCTTGGAGAAGAAGGAGACATAAAGCTGGGCCAGGGCACGCAGGGCTCAGCTGGTCCCCAGGAAAGCCTGGTATCAAAGGAACATTCAGCAGAGGTTCACTCGTGTTTTTGTCCCAGCCATTGAACATACAGAGGACATTCAGCTAGCCAGTTCCTTTTACACAGACCTACTGTGTCACACCATATGGACCATCCTTCTGCTTCCCCTTGTAATCTATTGTTCAACCATCTCCTGCAGAGGAGACTTCCCATATGCCTTGGGGGTTCCTGTACAAAAAGAAAAACAAAGACACTTCCATGCAGCAATTGCTTGCCGTATGTGTTGTTTGATTGCCTTGCACTGAGTCCCTTCTATCTCTGATTGAATGTACCAGTAACCAAATAAAGGCCATTCACCGCATTCACCTCGGAGCTCTGAGTCAGAGACGGTTTTGCAAGATATCCTCCTTCTCATAAATAATTTGGTGAAATAAAGGTTTGTAAGAGGGCAGGATAAGACAGCAGTGAGATTCTGAAGGATGTTGCTAGTTGGGTTTCTTTGAGGACAGGAATAGATTGGTTCTTCCAGCAGAGTACACAGGGTTTGTCATGCTCATGCCAACAAGCTTCAAGTCATTTATAAAGGCTCAATTCCAACTGCCCCAAGCAGTCGGCTGTAGGTGTGTGTGCATTTTTTGCTTTACAAATGGGAGGTGACCTTATAGCAAAGGGACCCTCCTTACTGCCTGACTCCTTGACTTCCCCAGATGAAAGGTGTTGGCTTCCCCAGCAGCTCAGAAGCACTATTTATCAAAACTTTCTCCAGTTTTTAGTCGGCTTTTTGCTCACCTCAGGTTGCTGTTAAAGGGCACTCTGTACTTTGTTGTAAATTAATTTCACAGGGTTTTGCAGCACAGATCAATTTTACATACTGTAATTTAATGGGAACGCAATGCTTAATTTTGCTGTTTGCAGAACGAAGAGCCGATTTTCTCCAAGGATGGTCGGAAGTTTTTCTTTGTGCGAGCCATTCCTCAGGGAGGACGTGGAAAGTTCTACCACATCGCTATGTCATCGTCACAGGTAGGGAAGGTGCAAGCATAGAATCTTGTGAATAAAGGAAAGCATTCAGTGGTGGTTTACCAGGCATAAGATAACATGAATTTCTGAATCGGATACTTAGAAGGAAAAAGTCTATCAACTATCTCTTTTCAAACAATATTGTTTCATTGGTTTTTGTTTGTTTGTTTTGTTGTGTTTGTGTGTTTTTTTTAATACCTTCTTAGTTGTACATAAATAAGTAAATCCCTACACTGCCTGAAAGGATTAATCTGAAACTTGTGGACACACTGGATTAGAGAAATGGGTTTGAAGCTGCTCTGTATTGAATTTATCCCATTATCTTCAGTGGAGCTAAGATGATTTTCACTGTGTTATTTCTACACCTGTCTATTCACAGAAATATGAGAGGGAGGTAGAGTGTGGAAATTGCAGGTGCATGGTTTGTTTTGAACAGGTAATGGAGTTTAGAGAGTTCCCTTTCTCAGAACAGAAATACAAAGAGAAGCTTTGCTCAGATGTCTTCTTCTAAGAATAAAGAAATCAAATTCTCTTTTATTTTTGGCAGCCCAACAGCAGCAGTGATAACTTACAGTCTATTACATCTGGTGACTGGGATGTGACAAAGATATTGGCATATGATGAAAAGAGGCATAAAATGTAAGTAAACTTTGGTCTGACAGATCAGTCATCCACTGCTTAGCACTGGGCTATGGGGTTAGTTACAATAATGTTGTGTATGCACCTGACATGTATGAGCTCAAGGAGATGGGGATAAGACAGACACCTCTGTTTCTGCCTCTGTTTTAGTTTAACTTCCTACACCATTCCATATAGCTTGTCTTTGTTTGATTTTCTATATACAATTCAAACCTGCCTTTCTGTGACTATAAATGCAGCATATATTTCTATAGTAAAATGTTTTCTCCTGCAGTGACTTCAGATGTTAAACTCTGAAGGAAAGATGACTATCTTCATTGACTTCCTAGATAGTCAGTTTTATAAAGAATCTTTTATTGACCTTCAAAAATAGCAATGTAATAGAAAAAAAAATGCAAAAAAAGGTCACATTATGTGTGTTTTTTTGTTTGTTTTTGTTTGTTTATTTGTTTGTTTGTTTGTTTAAACAAAAATTAAGCCAGATTTCATGAAAATACATTAAAATGTTTGAAGTTTTTCTGGAATCAAACATCATATAGGGTCCTTTGTATGCAAATACCCATTAGATGCAAGATTGAACTCCCAGTTTCTTAAGGTCGCTGAAATGTCTAAGTCTCTGGAATATGATAAACTTTGAATGATCAGAGCATAATGCTCCTTCAGGGTGCTGAATACCCTCAATTAGCAATAACTTCAATAAGAGCAAAAGGTTATTAGCACTTGGAAGAGATGAGAAGCAAACTAGCACCAAAGCTCTTGCTTGTATTTTCACTTACCAGTCAAACAGAAAATACCATGCACTATTTGTGCAACCCAACCAAAATTTACGTTTAGGTGAATGCAGCTTATTGGAAAGAGGACAGCAGGGCTGAATACCTGTCTGACATGCTATTCACCCCACAGACACTATGTCCACTATGTCTGCTCCTGTGGTCTGTCACTATTCACATGAAATGCATCTGAGGCATCATTCTGGACCCTGAGGTTGTTCACCTCCAGCAGTATCAGGAGGTTCAAGGTCAAGAAAAACTGCCTCACTAATACTGCAGTGTTACTGGGCTTTCACTCTTTAGCTGGGAGAACAGATCACCACAGTCTCAGCATAAAACTTGGGCAATGAAGCATTCTTCATTTATGCTGCCTTCCCTGCAAGTTCAACTCCCTTTTTCAAAGGGGACATTTCCATATGTTTCATGTAAGCCCCCAGTTAGCTAAACATGCAAAGAATTAAAAATGAAGTAAAAATGGTTCTAGAGAAAAAGAAAAGCTGTTAAAAGGTAATTCTGCACCATAGAGCTTGATGTGAAAATGTGAAGGTCGTTATCTTCAAGCACTTGAACTTTTTTGACCCACTGGTATGCATAGTCCAGGACCCAAACTTTTTCACATCTGTTTTAATTGCATCCCACCAAGTACTTGTTTGAGCTGGCACAGTGACATGTTCCTCTGTATGTTTTTCTAATTTCAGTTTAAAATTTCCTTGCTTTTACAAGATCAAGCAAATAGCTACGTGAATTAAGATGTTATTGTATAAGATATTTGTAAGTGTCCTCCTAAGAATTCAATTATCTTTTTTTTTTTTTTTTTTTTTTCTTTCTTAGTTATTTCCACAGCACAGAAGATTTGCCAAGAAGGAGACATTTGTACAGGTCTGTACTTTACTAATGTCAAATGCAGAATTTCTCTTTTCAGTCTTACATGAATCATTACATAAGAGATTGCAGTAAAAACAATTACTTATCTGTTTCTTTTAATGACATTGTAACACCTAGACAGACAAGCATAACACTAGCGAACAAAATGTGGGAGATTTGGAAATGTTTGAAATTAAGCAATTTTTTCATTTTATTGCAAATTTCAAATTAATCCCAAAATTGATAACCTGTTACAAAACTTTCCAACAAAACTACTTAGTGTTTGAAAGAATTCAGAGTTATGTAAACTAAGAGTATAAACTGTTTCTATACTTCCAGACTTTTCTTCAAAGTTCAACAGCACTTCACCTGCTCAGGAGATTGAAAAGAAAAAGCAATATGTTATGTTTACAAATGTGTTTTCTTTCAGTAATTCTAGGTAACTTTAGTATTCTCAGTAACTGTACAATGAATAAAAGGTTAGTTTATAGTAAGCTATTGTAATGTAGCTATCACAAAGTATTGTGGGAATAGATTACAAAAAGGAGGAAAACCAAAGTCTGAAATAACCATTCTGGAATCATTATTTTCTTCTATTTTTCTTCTCAGTGTTTGTAATGAAGGGCAGGGCTGGTGATAGCATCATTTTATAAAAGACTGCCAGTACATTTTCATTCTCTAACATGATTTCATAACTTTTTTCCCTTAGTGGGGAGAAAACTAGAGTGAACTATATTATCTACAATTTAATCATGTTTTTCTTTTTAATTATGTTTTCCTGTTTGCTGCATTACATATTTTTAAGAGTAGTTCAGGTCAGTATTTATTTTCTTGAAGAATAGAAAATGGGGAAGAAAAAAATCAAAGCCATATTGACTATTAATTTTTATCAGCAGATGGGAAAAAAAATAAAAGTCACTTAAAAGCTGAGTCCAGGCACAGTTGCTCAGAAAACCTCACTAACCTCACCTCCCCATACTGATAACAGGGAAAAAGATGCCCAAAATGTGAATGTCCTCAACTTTATGTTGATTACACAGTGACATTGGCCTCATTTGATTTCCTGAATTGGGTAGTCTGAAACATAATCTCAGCCTAAACAAGATCCCAAGGGCTGCTCAGTTGAGTCTTTAGTGGCCCTAAATAGGTTGCTCAGCCTCATCTCTTTTCACCTTGAAATGCTAGCAAAACCACTCATCTACTTCACTGCAATACTTGGAAGATATATTAATTAATATTCTTGAAGTACCATGAAGCTGCAAGATGCCATAGCACTGCAAAATTTCATTTATTAATATGTGTTAATAATCAGTAATTCATTCTTCAATCTACAGTAGGTTCTTACAAAATGCTTCTGAAAATATGGACAAACCATATTATCTTCTTCAAAATAGACCCCTAAACACAATCTTTTCTTTCTATTTGGACATTGTAACATCAATTGTTCAAATTCCTGAAAATACCTTTAGCCTCAGAGACAGCTGTTACCAAATCAAACCAGTGAGACAACCAGTTAGAAACTTAAAGAAAGCAATTCCAGTCCTTTATTGTCTCCTATAATATAAATTGGTATAGAAACACTACTCCTTTATTTCATGCTTTCATTCACTAAATCATAACTTCCTCTTGTGGAATTGCAACTATGATTTTATTTTAAAAACTGTAACTTCCTACATAACCATCTGACCTTGCAAAGAAATATATCAGTATCTGCTTATATATTGTCCATTCAGGAAAAAAAAAAAAAAAAAAAAAAAAAAAAGCCATTACTGCTGTTTAAACTCAACCAAATGGAAATGCTTTGTCTCTTGCTAATGTTGAGCACATTATATTTATGTTCTTGTTCCACAGTGAGGTTCAAATAATGTTGCTTCCAGATAACATTTGCTCAGTGACCTTCATGGACTTGTATTAACTTTTTCAGCGCAAGCACAAATGGGAACTTCAACAGGCAGTGTCTGTCTTGTGATCTGATTGAAAACTGTACATACTTCAGCGCATCATTCAGTCACAACCTGGAATACTTTTTACTGACATGTGAAGGTATGTTGGTTTTGTTTTTGTGACTATTGTGTCTAAGGGTAGGATTTAGGCATGGATGTCTTAGATATCCTACGAACCTGTGGGCAGTTTTGAAAGATAGGCCCTAAATATCTGTGTCACTTCACTTTTAAAGCTTTACTCTTTTTATTTTTTTCTTTTGTGTGTTGTTTTTGGTGGTGGTTGGTTGATTGGCTTGGGTTTTTGAACTATAAAACATGTGTGCAACCTGCTTCTGTGCACATCTTACTACTGAATACAGAGACAAGTTCCTTTAGCCAGTCAAAGCATCCTCAAGTTAAAATAGGAGCAAAACCTAGGGGAGATAAACATCAGTAAATTTATGAGAGAAAAAAACAGCAAGGTGGGATTAACCATGGATGACTGGAACTAAGTTCCAAATGCATTAACTCTGCTGATTTGATTGTAAGGATTTTCTTACACCAGTACTGTGAACTGGGGGATTTCAAAGTTGATAGGTTGCCGTCAAAAGACAGTTTGCCAATAAAACTCAGCTTGCAGAAAAGTATCTAATGGACAATGTGCTTGGTGGGTGAGTACAGAGTATCTGTTGTTTCGCTGCTCATTCATCTTGCATTTCCCTTAGCTTGAAATAATCTACAGGCCCAACAGAGGCTTCCTGATTTGAAAACACCTTACAGGACATTTCTGCAGAAGAGTTTTAAAAGCCAGCTTTCTCCAGCTCTGTTAAGAATCAATGAAGAACTCCGTAACATTTGATCCTATGTGATTTAATTCTGCTTAGTTATCCTAAATTACCCGCACTGTGCATACACACAGAACTGGATTGCAGCTCCCATGCCTGTATGGGTAAGCATTGTTTTTACTGGTTGCCCAATGCCATGAATGAAGTATCTCAAATGGCTGTATACCCCTACAAAAGTCTGGCAAAGCAGCATGCCAGCAAGAAAGGTCTGATTTTCAGCAGCTCAGGAAAAAGTAAGTATGTATATAATATAAAGAACAGTAGCTGTTGTGTATGCTGTTGTAGAGCAGTCAGGTGGTGCATTTGCTATTCACCTGCTTTGAATAGCAAATATTCACTGGTGTCAGCAACTGTGGAGCACACCAATGATAAAGAAGAGGTATATGAGATGGCAACATGGGAAACAACCAGGATAATCATGATAAACAGCCAGACCCCCTGCTCCTGCGTGGGCTTCTCTCCCTGGGCCGCAGCCTCCTCCAGGCCACACCTACCTGCTCCACCGGGGGCTCCTCCACAGGCTGCAGCATGGAGATCTGCTCCATGTGGGACCACGTGCACCATGTGGGTGCACGGGGACAGCCTGCTCCACCAGGGGCCTCTCCACAGGCCGCAGGGGAACTGCTGCTGCCTGCCTGGAGCACCTCCTGCCCTCCTGCTGCTCTCACCTTGGGGGCTGCAGGGCTGGCTCTCTCACTTCTCACTCTTCTCTCTCAGCTGCTGTAGCACAGCAGGTTTTTTTTTTTCTTAAATCTGCTCTCCCAGAGGCCCAACAAGCATCAGTCGTGGCTTGGCTCAGGCCAGATGGAGCTGGCTCTGATCTGCCATGGGGCAGCTGCTGGGCTCTCCTCATACCCTGCAGGCCCCCTGCTACCAGAATCTGGCCACATAAACCCAGTACATACCAACCAAAAAGTCTATACATTTCTTAGAATGTGTTTTGTCCCAAGAAGGAAAGATAGACTGTATTTTTGAAGACATTTATAAGTAGACTAAAAAATACATGGCAATACAATGTAGTGAAGTAACACTGGCAGTACAATGGGTAATTATCTTAATGGACTATCTGCAAATCTATGACCGTATGTGGCAGACATATGCAGAAAGTGTAATTTCCCACTAAGTATTCAGTAATGTAGTGAACGTTACTGTATTTATGACGTTTGTCTCTTGACAAGAAAAGCCCTGTGTATTGTTATTCTTGTACTCATTTCAAGAAAAACTGTCAATAGCTCATAGAAACAGATCTCCATCACACCAAGATAATTGCTTTGCCATAAATTGAAGTATTTGCGAATACCAATATTAAATTTTCTAAAGGATCTTATTGACCATTGGGGATATGTTTGTATTGTATTATATCTCATTTACAAAAAAAAATGAAGTGTTACCTGAAGAGATTAATGAAATTTATTAGAGTGTACATTAATCCAGATACACAAGATAATCATTTTGCATAACAAACTGTGGGCCAGATCCTCAGATGCTGTAAACAATACCTCCATTATCAGGTCATTAGTGTTAGATCTGTTTACATCTGCTGAACATATCTTTGTCTGAATTTTAATTATACAGGACTAAATTGTCAAACTCTACTCTCCACACACTGCAAATAGGTCACAGCTTGAACCTTGAAACTACTGTCAATATCTCCATTCAAATACCTTTGCAAAATGTGTGTGCATGAGAAATACAGAGATCCTGGCAAGATTTCCTTTTTCAATTATTTTATAAAAGTACACTAAATTTGGTAGTTTCCTTTCTTACATAAATGAGAGTTGTACTTTTTAAAGTTCTTTACTTTCAAGAAGTTTGCTGGTATGTTTCTTTTTAGAACATTTTGTGCAGGATCCATTTAACATCAGGTGTCTGTTGTGTTCACATCTACAGCAGAGTCAACTCTCTTTGGCTCCTGTTATAGCCAAAGTGGGTATGGAAAGGGGAATCATTGCTTCTGTGTGAAACGCAGAGTTCTGGACAAAATAATCATTCCCTCAGACTTTGGTGGCTGTGCTGAATATGCAGGGAATGGAGGGTGGATGTCTTAATGTATCATGTGCATCAGGCTCTTGGAGTCGGAGAATTTTGAACACCCTGACATAGGCTGAATTCATATTTAGATGCTTCCCAGGAAGTTTGGCTCATGTTTATAAGATACAAAAACTTATTATACAGATGTTGCAGTTTGATGGAGTCACTTGGATCCACTAACAGGAGGCTTCCTTCTCCATTGCTTCTTAGGCTGCTCACACCTGAAGTCAGTGTTAATATCCAAGCAGTGGCAAACCATACCTAATGCGGTTTGGTGCTTTCTCCTCCATCTAAACTATAAAAAAGCACCCACAGCATGGATCTTGATGTATACATGTACTCTGTAACTGGCTACACAAATGTGTTTTTGTAGCAGTAACCATGCTAGTGTCAGATTTATATGTACCTTTGAACTTAGCTAAACTTAATATTTTTATTTTGACCAACCCTGTAATATTTTGAGAATTCATATTTTCTCAGATGTCCATAGGACAATTTAATGGCCAAATATTTATATGAAGTTTTCAATGGCTTGAAAACCATTTCTGCATTGACTGTTAGAGACTAACCTCCGCCATACCTCAGTTTCTCTCTAACCCTTTTAAGAACTCACTTTGCAATCTTCAGTTGCCAACTTCACTGTGTTTAGAGATGCAGACACAACTGTGGCTCAGAGTAACCTCTCTAAAATGGATGTCAAGCTTTGTAAGGTTTGATTAAGTGAAAGGCACTGGAAAGGGAAAACATATAGCTATTAAGAAAAAGAAAAAAAAAAAAAAAAAGTCTGGCAAGAAGTCTGGCATTGCTCATTTGAACCCAAAGGTAAAGAGCTGGAAGATTTTTACTCACAACTTCAGTACCTTAGAGGCAGGATATAATTGTCTTAAAGGACTTTTTGCTGTCCTTAACAGCAGTGCTATGCAGCACAGGCTGAAATGAGAGAAGTTCGCTATAATAAACGGTAACCTCTCTTTCAAGAGGACAATGTAATGCTTACTGTCAATAGGCAACATTTATTGCAATCACTCAGTCCCAGAAGGCTAGTTACCTTATTTTTCATCTAATTTTATATGCTCATGATTGAATTACTGTGGTAGGATCTAAGGAAGCATGATGCTTTGCAGACTGCTCTTAGATTATCTTGTTGAGACACTGTGGAAAAAGCAATATGTACTGGAGCAAGGTCACTCCTACTGTCACCTTCATCACAAAATATGGGCTTACACTTCTGTCTCCTATCATAAACCAGCATAGGCTCTGCCACTGATTCCCTTTAAGATAAAGAGAATGAAAATCTGGATGGAAGTGTTTTGCTACCTTATACTTAAATTTAATTGAGGATGGATTTTTCTCATCTGGAATACAATGTAAAATTCAATTGTATAGACAAAAAGGTAAGAAATGACAAGTTTTGGCTGTGGAAAGCAACATTTTCCTGTTTATTTAGTGGTGTTCAGATATATAAAGTGCAGAGCTGAAAGACACTGAGACGGTAATGCACTAAAAAACATTTTTAGGTGATTGCTCCTCCTTTGCAAGAATGAAACCTTATCAAGACAATAACTGTAGTCAGTTCTGTAATGTTTTAGTGTTTCCATTTTAAATAGATGTTCTTCATCTTCAGTGACTCCTTCCCTTGCTCCCCAGAGTTACTTACCAACACTATTAAAACCTGAGTGTTAACAAAGTCATTCATGGAGGAAGAAAGGATGGACAACCGCTTTTATTGCAGGCTACCTTGTACTCTGACACTCTGTGTAGCAGGTTTGGTTCCAGTGTCTTTGCTCTCATAAAAAGTGTGTTTGAAGTCATTGAGATGTTGCTTGAACACATGGAATTGACAAAGATTTTCCAGATCCTGGAGTTCAAGTCCCTGCTATTGCAGGCAGCTGCATCATATCTTCCTCTGAGTCAGCTGGTCAGTCGCCATCAACTCACCCTAGCCTTAAGCTAATCTTGGCCAGCTCTATGCCTTTGGGGAGCATACAAAGGGTTCCCCACAAAGGGTTAATGCCTGCTAGCTTTGAGATGAGAGGAATGGTGAGGAAGTCTTCTAACCCATGCATACATTACTGCAATTAATGCCATTTAATATGTGATGAAAATGATAGGGTGTGTGCTGTTCATGGAATGCCTACCAGCCTGCTAATTAAAGTTCTCCATAATCATGCATTATCAGGAAGGGATTAATCATTTTTTTTAAGGATGACACAAAGAAAATTAGTAGTTATGCAGAGGGGAGGGGACTATAATAAGGACTAAGAGGAAACTATTGCCTCATGCTCAGCATGGTTGCTGGTGATACAGAAGTGCCTTTGCCACTGCACTGTGTGTTATCATTTTGTCTATTGACCAATTTGGAAAAAAAAAATAATCTTTCACTTTGAAAAGAGAGGACAGTGTATCTTAGAACAGGGAAAGCTATTTTTTCTTATAGGTCTCAAGTCCTTTCTATTTCTCCAGAAATAGTAAGATTGTTCTGGTTCAAAACAAAATCACTATAGTTTATCCAAGCTCTTTGAAAATTCTTTTTTGTTGGATTCTTTTTGTTTGTAGTTGACTGGTGTGTACAGGTGAAATGTTGTTAAAGCTGTCTGTCTCTTTGGAGAAACGAAAGTAGGCTTTTCTAACAAAAATGTTGAAGTATTATCACCTGATTTCAAAGTCCTCTCTAGTAATGCAGTTATCAGTAGCTCAGCCCAGATGCTGTAGATCAGTAATCACAGGTAGCAGGAACAAAGTCATTTCTGCCTTTTCTATAAGTCAGTTTTGTAGCTGTAGAGAAAAATGATATGTTGTAACTGAGCTGTGTTTGATAATATGCCTAAAGAACCAACGGGAAAGAGATTTATCTGGGTATAAGTCTGCTTTTCCCCAGGTATGTCCTCTGAGCCAGCAGCCACTATGCCAATAGCACTGTAAGTACACTCCTGGTCCTGCAGTGCTGAATGATGCCTGTAGGCTGGGTTAATCATAAAAAATGAGATTTATAGCTCTTTGGTTCTGCCAGATAACATCCTGGTTCAGTCCCATAAACAGAGCAAGGAGTACAAAAGCACTGTATAGGAAAACGTTGTAAAGGATCTCCTTTGAGAGAGTGATTCACACTAATAAAGAAGCAATGCAACCAATTTAATGATAATCTGAGTCAAATTCCTCATATTATTGTACATATAACTTGTCCTGTCATTGTAGCTTCGAATTTTAAAGATGAGTGCTGCAAGTTTATTATTTACAGAGGCAGCACGTAGCTATAAACTTCTCGTCTCCTTAAAATGTTTCTTGAGAACTGAATTATCTTCTTTCTTCCACTTGGAGGGATATGGAAACATCATCTGAACATGTGAGCACTTGGTAGCATTACCTGCTACTTCCACCTATTAAGTTTATCCTGAGCATTAAAATGTGCATTTATTGTTCTTATATTTTCCTAATTATTTTTGTAGTCAAAAAGACTTTCACTACTAAGTTGCATCAAATCATCTAACTCTGCTTTGTGGAAGGCTGTCCTCATATCAGTTTTAATCACATTTTAACCCTGAAGAATCCAGACAATGTTTTAGCAAGGCTTGGCCTTCCAGTATGAAGAGGTCTAAAACCATGTTGTGGAACCATTTTACAAATCCCTTTTTCTGTCTTCTCATGTGGTCACAGCACAAGGTCCTGCCCACATGGATGGCACAAGTCCAAAATGTTATATTTCTGGACAACACCATACACACAGAAACCTTTTTAAGGTAAAAAGGGGCTAAGTTAAAAAAAGACATTCAGTGAAAGCATTAATTTGCAATGAGGGCTGCTTAAAAAGAATTCATCAGCGTAGCTTTTATGTTTGTCAGGGCCAGGATTTGGAAGGGGGTTCACACCCTTGATTTGTACAATCATGTTAAAACTAGTAACTACCACTATCACCTCTCCTGCATTAATAATGTGGCTCTTTACTAAAACCCAGCACTCCCATGGAAAACAACTTTTAAAGGAGGATGGAGGTGGCAAGAAAAGTGGGAAAACTGGATAATGGATGCTGCCTTGTGTGCTGCATAGCCGAGCGCTGTGCAGTGTGAGATAAGCTCAGCCAGCAGCCAGCTGGGTGGGAACATCCTCTGAAATGCCAGCATCCAGCACTCTTACCACTTCTATAGTTCAGTCCAAGGATTTAAAAAACGGGATTTTTTTTAAATGTGAGTAAACATAAAATCCTGTGTGCTGTTTCTAGTATTGTGCCTATTCTTAGATGTCATCTCTGCGTAAACACATTGTCTTTTTTGAGTACATTTATTTTGGAAAATCTTGTAGTATTTTATTTTCTCACGGGATTACCAGCTGATTCAGCCAGGATTGAGTGTGCCCCAAAGAGAAGCTAAATTAAATCGATAAAGCACTTGGATTTATTGATGAATTTCACTCCAACAAAATAACATTTTATTTTCCACATCTTCTTATCAATTCAGCCAGTTTCATCTGTACTTTTTTTAATGTTGAGTTTATAATGCTGAGTTTTGGGAATGTGTTTGCCCTGAAAACTCCATAAAAACCTGGATATATGATGTTTAACTATCAAACATCTTCACAAAATTTGCTAGTTTTGGCATTTCACTCCTGAGAAATTTCCTTCTGTAATATTCATTGCAAAATCATGGGGACTTCTACTGCTAGTGACTTGCTTTCTGAATAAAAGTGTCTGAATTCTTTTTGCTATAGTAAGGAAGCTCATGACCTTTGTCTTTCATAATGAGTGAATCAAATCACATTTTGCTTCAGTTTCTTTATTAATATGAGGGGTTGATGGGATCATCACAGGGACATTTTGGCAGCAATTTGTATAGCTCTGTCATTTTGAACATGGAAAGCTTAATATTTAATGTCTCCAGATAATTCTATATTGAGATTTATCAGGATACAGGGAAGAGGCAATAGAAATTTTATTGTTGGTAAAATAAATACAGTGCTGAGTGTTTAATTTGAGTTATGGAAAGACGCATAAAGCCCTTTGCAACCTTTCCCCAGATGATCATTTTCATGCTTTTACCAGGTGGGGAGCAGAGGTACAGTGAGAATTAGTGACTTGCCTATGGCCACATCTCAAGCCAAGTATCATGACCCCCATTTCCTTCCTCATATTGCAAGACAGCACTCTAAGGAAAAGCACCGTTGGCTACTGGAACAGACCAGAAGTGGGTCTAGCTCCACAGCCTGTCTCCATCAATGGAGGCTGCATAATTACCCTCTTCAGGATTTTTGCAATAATGTACCCATCAGGGACATATCTACCCAGCTCTCGCAATAAGAGGTTGGCTCATGCCTTGAGGCAGGAGAATAATGAACCTCTTTCTACATTTTTCTCAGCTCCTTCATTTAATCAGACCTTTTAACCTGTGCTGTGTGGGCCAGACCCACCATCCCTTCAAATCAATGGAAAACCTGGAAATGGGGATTTTTGTAGTAGCTGTGGACAAGCAGATGACAGGAGAGCCCTAAATCAACATAAGATGTCTACCATTCCACAAAGCAAGTTCACAAATTAATGTCTGGTTTATAAAACCTAGTTATATTGCTAATGCATTGCCTTACATATCACACAGAAATCTGGCATATAAGGGTCTCATCAATAATGTTCCTAGAACCAGACTGATCTTAGTATTCATTATTCTCATGTAAAGAAAAATAAAAATAAAAATATGTGCAATAATAATCAAAGTACATAGCATAGCTCTTCCTTGGATACTTTTGGCTGTTTATGGACTATAAAATAACTGAATATTTAGACAAATATATCTGCAAGTGAAGTAGGTGGATTGCTTTCTCTGTTCCCTAAAAAAGCAATCATTTTAATTGCAGAGTACTGCTGGATTCTTTAAATCCTGTGTTGAATGTGAACACCTATGATTTCTATACTTTGAAACAGGTTTTTATAATATTTGTTTTAATTTGCTGGTCCTTATCTATACCTGGAGAGTTGATAACTGTGGGCTGAAAAGTTAAGCTGCAAAATGCTAGTTAGGAGACACAGGTTTGATTTTCTCCTCTGCCACAAGCTCCTTTCAACTCAAGAAAGTATTGTAATTCAAACTTCCTAGAGATGTTGTGAAAATAAAATCCATTACTAACTGTGGTGCTCAGACGTGCAGTGACAATAAGGGCACAGAGGCTCCTGGAAGGATAAAATACCAGAGTGGTTTTAAAAGATTCAGTGAATCTTCAATCCCTTCACTGCAGAGCAACCTTCGTAGCAGAAACTCAGCTATTAGCATGCAGGAGAGCACTCCCATAACAAAAACAGCATGTAAAATGATTAAATCATACCAGAGTGAAGAGCTAACAAGGCATGGTTGCACACAGTTGCTGTTAGCTCACAGCACCGTGCAACATTTCATCTCAATAGCAATTCAATAACCGGTCTGTAATTACATCACAGCCCTTAATAAGCACAGGCCCAATCCTCCCAGGTGCTGAGTGTTCTGAAATCCCACCAGCCGTGGTGGGAGCTGGAGAAGCCTGGTGCAGTAGAGGAGCCCCTCGGCACGTTGCGGTGTGGGACTCCTGCCAGACCAGCTCCTGTGTCACTACAATGACACTCGGTGCCTTTGGAGACAGGTCTGGCATTCAACGGTCTCTTGAATAAAGGACTGAATTTTGTTTTATAGAAGAAGTAAAGTAGCTACAAAATAAATAAATAAATAAATAAATAACCCAGTATGGGTTTAAAGCACGTAATTTTGTATTATATGTTTTTATAGAGCTCCAAGTGTTAGGAGCTGGAAGACCCAACACAGCCACAAGGAGGGCATGCAGGTGGCAGCAGGAATACCATCCTGTGGCTTATTTTATTTGGAGGGTCCTAGGGTGTGTATGTGTGTGCAGTTTGCTCCTTGTAGTTGGTATGGAAGGAGGGCCAGGAGGGACAACTCTACCCTGGGGTGCATCAGGCATGGTACTGCTAGCTGGGCAAGGGAAGGGATTGTCCCAGTGTGCTCTGTGCTGGTGTGGCCTCACCTCAAATACTGTGTGCAGTTTGGGGTGCTACCGTATAAGAAAGATATAATGCTATTAGAGAGTGTCCAAAGGAGGGCTAGAAAGATGGTGGAGGGTCTGGAGGGGTGTACTCAGCACGAGCAGAGCAGGCTGAGGGGAGGCCTCATGACAGCCTGCAGCTCCCTCACGAGGGGAGCAGAGGGGCAGGCGCTGAGCTCTGCTCTCTGGGGACAGCGACAGGACCCGAGGGGACGGCATGGAGCTGGGACAGGGCAGGGTCAGGCTGGGGGTTAGGGAAAGGTTCTGCACCCAGAGGTGGTCGGGCACTGGGACAGCCTGCCCAGGGCAGTGGGCACAGCACCGAGCTGCAGGAGTTCAAGAGCATTTGGACACCGCTCTCAGACACAGGCCCTATTTGTTTGTTTGTTTTTTTGGGTTGTCCTCTGGGGACCCAGGTGCTGGACTCGATGATCCTTGGGGGTCCCTTCCAACTCAGATATTCAATGAATCTATAAGTCTATGACTGATCTTTTAGGAAGAATGTGAACAGAGAAAAAGTGGATGCCTGTCAAAAATACAGGGGGAGTGCTTAGTTAATGTTGTTTTATGATAAAACACCTTGTTCTTTCTTTTGAAAGAAGAGCCAAAGTTCCTATTTAACCTCCCCAGGTAACCAACATTAAATGCACAGAAGGAAAATGCCTGTATATAATGCCCTCTGAAACTAAGTTATGTTGAAAGCCTGCTGCTTGGCAGTATTTGTGAAGCATGTGGGTTGACTGTCGACTAATAGTATCATAAAACTGCCCATCGTGGTAATGACAAAACATCTCCGAAGCACTTCTTGCTGAAATTCAAGTAAAAGCTTTCTAAGTGCTGAGGTCCTGCTAAGAGGGCCAGCACTTGGCATTTCAGGTGACCTTTGGCGAAGACTGTAATAAATGATGTCGTCGAGGTAGTCTAAAGAGACTTAATTAGATGCTGAAATAACTACTAGTGCTGAGACAGAAGTTTTATTAACTAAGTCAAGAGCCTATGGACAGAGAAGCACAGTAGGCACGTCCCGGTTTAAGCAGATATGGAAGGTTGATACTCAGATTTTACCAATGAGGTAGCACCAGCTGCCAGCACACTTCAGCATAGCCATGCTCTGCAGACCCCAGCCAAGACTGAGAGCCAGTTTTAGATATTTTCCATACTGCAGGTGCAATAAGCAAGAGCTGCCAGGCTCTGGGGAAGGTGGTTTCTACCTGCAGTCCTGACCGATTGTGCCTCTCTGTGCCCCATCTTGCCTTGCTGGGAAGCACAATGCTTTATAAAGCACCCTGTAGTAATTTTCATCTGGACCATTAACACTTAATGTCCACAAAGTCTGGAAGACAAAGTCAGTGCTGCTGCTGAAAGAGGCACCCCATCTTATGTCCACCTTTAGGGCTTTTCCCACTGATCTACCACCAGTGCCTCAATTCAGTATGGGTCCAGGATCCGATCTGAATGTAAATTTAATATTAATTAAATATATGTACCTATACATATTTTTTCTTCTGTGATCAGTTCTCGAAGCTGTTGTGCTCTTTTACTGGATGGTTGAACAAGCGTTTGTGATCATCCAAGGGAGTGGGAAATGCTGGAATGGGACCAAGTATCCAAGGAGGGTGGAAGCAGGCAACATTGGTTTAAATTGTTTATGGAAATACAGAGCAAGGATCTGGGAGTGTTTTGTGGCCATCAGATGAGTGCAGCTTGTTACTGCTGCACCCCAGAGTAGACTGCTATCTATGGTATCTATTATTCATGACCAAAGTATGGTTTTCATCTGCTGGCCCAGAGTTACCTCATTTTCCAGCACACTAAATGTTGTGATATGCATCAACAGAATGCTTTGCTACTTGCTGCCTTACCTGCAGCTCATGGAGGGTCAGATTTTCTGGACCATTTGAGGTGTCCTTGGCCTGATCTGGGGTATACGGTAAGGGGTGCAGAGCCATTGTTAGACACCCTGTGTTATGAAGGGCTGAATGTCGTGGTGTCTTTCTAGGTGGAGCAGGACAGGCAGCCTCCAGGAGTGCGCTATCCCTGTGCTGCTCCACACCCAAGGCTTCCTGGCCAAAATATCTGAAAACTGGAGGTAAATCTGAAGTGTATCTGACCACCATGATGTGACAACAGCCTCCAGGAGCTGCGAAGGACCCAACAGCATGAGTGTGGGTTTTCCACCCCACCAAAGGAGCCCTGCGGCTGTGGCTGATGCTCACAAATTGTGTCACGGGATGACCGTTATCTGCTGTGACCAGAGAGGTTTCCCATACAGGGATGATTGCAATGACGCTTGGCTTTTTGTATACCCAGTAGTGGGAGGCTGTAATTAGTGCTTCGAGGCAAACTGTGACCTCTTGGAACTTTTCCTGAGGGTTATGAAGCTTAAATTAGTTTCTGCTGTTTGAAAGCATGCACAGACTTAATCTGAGGGTCCCATTTATATTATAATTACTATATAATTCACATTTGCATTCACTTGACTTCCTTTCTTACTTAACAGCTAAGGTTGGCTCTCATGTCTCAGTGCCTTTGTGTGTAGTTCAGGGGTCAGAAGTCCCAGGGGTGAAGCACGGCTGGGGATGTTCTCCCTCGCTCGCATGCCTGTACGACTTTCAAAAAGCAGGCTGATAAGAAAAATCCCTTTTGCACAAGCAGAAGCTATCACAAGAGCTTTTTCTCCAGGAAAAGATAGGACGTTATTAGTAGTTTGGAATTTAAAGGAGAACTTATTTTCTGTTGGCTGTTAACAACATAGTTATTAAAGGAGTCTGAGATTAATTAAATAAAATGCTGGCTTTTCTACATGTTCCAGTCACATTGTCTTCCTTTTAGTAGACCATTCATTTATGCTATAATATTTTCTCGTATTATTATGTATCCTTAATGCTGTGTAAAGTATAGAAATACCCATAAATGGTGACATAGAGTAAGTGAAAAGAAATATGCATGAATAATTAACAAAAAAATATATATATATTAACTAAAAACACCTGTAATTTCCAATGCATGAAAAAAAATAAAAGGATTGTGGAATGAAAGTGAAACTCCTATGACCTTTAAAATTATTAAATTATTTTATTCTGCAAAGCATTACTCATTCCTTGCTTTTACCTGCTCTGTTCCTGTTTAGATTTTGACTCTTGCTTGTAAATATGAGCTGTCTGGCATTGCCCAGAAGCAGGTGATCCATCATCTGCTTACAGCCAGGGTTCCTGTCATTTGGTCACTCCATATGTACAAAATTTTATTTGAACTCCACTCGTAGGAGATAAATGACCATGACAACAGGCTTCCTCTCATGCTTCATATAATGAAGCTTCACAAATCAGGCAGTGGCCTCCTGCACGCTGAGACCAGGGTGCATGTGCGTTATTTCCAGCTATATGAGCGACCTTGGTTGAACTCATTATTCTGTAGTGGATAGTACAGATGTTACCATCCCGCAAGATCTAAGGCTTCCTCCAAGGAAAACTGCTTCTTTCACCTTGTTTGCCAGCTGGACCAGCTGTACGGTTTATTGCAGGCTTTTGTTTCCTGTTTGCATGACAGTTATTTAGTGCTTTATTAATGCAGTCAGTACATTAAGGATATATTAAAGCCTGAGAACTCATGAGACGAAAACAGCTTAATAACTAGGCAATGAGAAGCAATGTTATTTGTGTTTTCTTTTAAATAGCCAATATCAAGTGTCAATTATTACTTAACTAGCTAAGATACCATTATTTATTTGCAAGAAAATTTTACTTACAGGAAAGAATAAATTAAGGTTATCTAAATCAAATTATAATATATACAAAATCCACAAATACAAAATCAGCAATGAGGCTTTACTTTGTCAGTGTTCATGGGCTGTAAACAGCACTAAGAAGAGAATATTTTTTCTCGTGCTGTAATTACAAGGAGATATACTGTTCCTTTGAATTTGTCAACAAGAGGTTTATTAGAGGAGCTGGGAGGATCGACAGGGACTGCAAGGTTCTTTCTACCTTTCCACCACTCCACCAGGGATGCAGCTTTGGGTGATCTGGTGAGCACATGGCTGCACAGTCTCTCCATCTTGACAGCACTGCCATTTGTAATATTTTTTAATCACAGAACCACAGGACTATAGGAAAATTCAGATTGGAAGGGACCTTAGGAGGTCTCTAGTCCAACTTCCCGGTCAAAGCAGTGTCAGAAAAGAGGTCAGACCAGGTTGTTCAGGGATTTACCCAGTCTTGTCTTGAAAGTCTCCAAGAAAGTAGAGTGCACAACCTTCCTGGGCATCCTGAGGTATCCAGAGACTTTCCGAGGTAGGCAGGGAGTACAAACAACGGTCCTCTACATGTGATTTTTCTCTCAGGATTAACTTATATTAATCCTATAAGAAAGTTAAGTATATTTAAAACACAGGGTTTTAAAGGTTGAATCTTTGCTTTCATCTCTCTTCAAAGCTTGGAGAAGGCCTGAATTCAAATTGAATAGAAGGTTAAATTAATGAGGGATTCAATTAGAAAGTGCAGGAGGTAGGAAAGAAATTGGGAAAAAAAAAAAAAAAAAAAAAGGAAGAAAATTATGTATGGGGATTTCTCTGGTCAGATCCATTCTCTCAGCTGAAGGTCTGAACCAGCATACTGGAACAAAACACCATCGCCTTTGGGAATGACAGTGATCCCCATGTGAACTGGAGTGGTTGCTTCCTGGTATTTCCATCTTCAGGTAAGCACACTATCAGGTTTAGGAATACTGCAAGCAAATTCTCCTAACATTTTTATAGCTCCTTATTTTTACAGCAAATTCTTCTCTTTTTCACAGCTCATCTGGTCACTACAATGGATGAGTGTACTTGCAATGTTTCTTGAACCATGTAGGTTTTCCAAGTTCCTACTTGGAACCATACACATGTGTTGTTAATTTCTGTCTTTTGAAAAACCTGGCCACAAGGAAGGAAAAACTTTCACTCATCCCCCTGGATGTGATGCCTCATTGGATGATATTAATTAAGAGGGAGAGAATGAGGATTAGCTTGAGAACTGTAAGGGAAGGTTAAGGACTGGCTAAATGAAAAAAGGCAGTAGATTATGATGAAGAGAAACACAAGGCTAATTGGGGATCAGCAGCAGGGTTCATTAGGGGCTGGTCTTGGGAATGACCTTAGATTTTTCCATGACAGCCTGGGAACCCAAAGCTGGACTCAGCTAATGAAATTTGTGAAGGCGACAAAGCTGATAAGTATCGTTAGAAGGCAGAGAGAAACAGTGGAGAAGCCGTCTGTCTTGCAGGCCTAGAATGGGGAAATTAATAGCACAAAGAGCAAGATTAAGCACGCGGTGACAAAGGGCAAGAATTTGTCTTGTATGTTTGAAGCTCCAAAGAGCGGGTGGGTGTCTGGGCCTGCAGTGTTCACCACTGGGTGTCTGCAAACCGCCTACCAGCTGGGGCCACGGAGAAGGAAAATGCGATTTTGGCATGGATCAGGCAAGCAATTTTCCGTAGAATCAGGCAAATGGCCCTTTTGCTGTATAAGGACTAGTTAAGACATCCTCTACAGTGGGGGATAGAGTCCCGGTCATTTGTGTTTAGGAAGGATGAACTGAGAGTGAAACGCTCTTGCAATAAAGGATAAGAGGAAAAGAGAATTTGTCTTACAAAAAGGAGCTAAAACAATCTCGTTTACCTAGCTGGATAAGGGCTCTGGGGAGACATGACTGTTCTGACTGCAGAGGGAACACTCATGGTTAGTAGAAAACAGCTTTTTGGCACAAAACCAAAAAGGTCTAAATTGAAGTGACAGCCAGCAGAGTTTGAATTAAGAGGGCAGCTTCTCTTGGAAGAGTGAGGCACCAGTAGCAATTGCCTTGGGGAAAATATATTTAGAGGGCATTTGTCAATATTTTTATAACACACTATTGCCTGAAGAAGCAAGATTTCTCAGAGCTGGAGGTCTCCCGTCCCTCTGTCTTCCAATGACTACAGGAGAGACACTGGGCTGGAGCTGCTTAGTGTCCTTCCAGCTTCCCACACTGCTATTTGCAGGTGCCTCAAAATCCTAGGGAACAGACCCTGGTCCTGACCACACTTACTCACTCGAGCAATCTTTTGAAGAACTCATCAGAGCTATTTTGTGCAATGTAATTAACCTCTTGCTCACTTGCCCTCTAGACACAGCTAACTGAAGCCATCTCAGCACAAGCAGCTTTATTTCTGCTCTATGCAAAGCAAGCATGAAATCTATTACCAGTAAGAGACGGGGCAGACATGAGCGGTACCATCAAGGCGGCTTGTGCAGTTCTGCGTGTTGCCTGACAACTAGACAGTATTGATTATTTTACAAGACAAGTTACATTCGAGGAAGTAAAGATTAGATTAAAAAATTAAATGCCTTGGGGAGGGTGAATAGCAGCACAAATCTGTTTGATGTTTGTGTCAACAAGGTTGCCAAAGCAAACAGCACGAACATCTGTCTGTAGCGCCAACTGGAAAATATTGTAAATGGGAAAATATTTTAATTATAAGCAGTGGCTCACAGAACTTCCCATGTCTTTATTTATTAGGATGATATTATCACCCCAACATATGAACTTTATGCAGCGCATATAAATAATTCATGGATTAGCAAATAAAGAGATCTGGAATCTGTACACAGAGATGGCTGTTGCCAATTATCTCACTTGTGCAGAGCCAGACCCTCTCAGCTCCCATCGCTTGCAGCTGCTCTTTTAAATCATTCATCAGTGCTTAAGAGATACGCTGGTGGCACTGGCAGAGAGTATTTGAATTTTCATTGTTTACACACTGTGAATTTAGCTTCTGGTTTGAAATTATCTGCCACATTGAAGCCTTTGAGAATATGAATGAAGAGAATAAGACAATTCCTCTTTTTTCCCGTTTTTTAACACATACAGTTTTGATTCCCCTTTTTTTTTTTTTTTTCAGTTTTACGTAATATTCTTTTTATAATGACTGCTTCCTTTGTGAAGTTGTAGCTGATATAATTCACTGTGTTGTTTAACCCATGAAAATATCAGAAATATTTTGGGATACTCTCTTACAAGAGTTACAGAAATAATGTCTTGTGAATATTTTCTATATGACCTTCAGTTTTTATTCTAGAAATCTACGCCTTGCTACCTAAATATCTACAGAGCTGCTTATTTCTAATAATGTTCAAGCAGAACCCTCTTGAAAATAATAGTGAAAACTGTTTAAAAATTGATGCTAAGCTGTGGGCAATGCTTTTTCTTGTAAAATTACAGAAGCACTGGCTTTGTGTGCACTTTGGGAAAGCAGGTAGTACCTCCTTGATGATACATTTGCCCTTGTCACTACAGTTCTATGGCTTAATTTACTTCAAGCATGGATAATGAGAGTAACATTTTTAAAGGCAAAGACTTTATGATAGAGACAAATTTTTAGCTATGCTAGTTGAAAACTGAAAATTCCCATGAGGAGACTTTTACACAGCATTACTGACTCTGCATATGGGGAGGTATAGGTTATGTCTGTTCACACAGAAGCTCTCCCATCGACAGTGTTGGTCCTTTCTCTTAGGGTAAGAATAAAGCAGCAGTGTTAAGGTGGCCATTGAGCTGCTGGAGCAGGTTGGTGCAAAGCTGGAGATGAGGTGGTGGAAACACCCACGTGCCATGGAGAGGGAGGATGGGGACAGAGCCCCTAGAGCACCAAGAAGCAAGGGACAAAGAAAGCACCACCAAGTTCCCAAGGAGAAGTGGGCACAAACACTCATCAGAAGTGCTGGATGAAGGACCAGAAGCAGCAGGATGTGCCAGGGCTCAGGAGTCCCCATCAGGATGGTTTGGAAGGGCTCAGAAGAGAGGAACAGTGGTGCAGGAGGTGGCCTCACACCACTTCTGTCAGCTGCGAGCCTCCCATCGACCAGACAAGGTTCCACTCTCGGATCTGCAAATGAGAGTGGATGGCACTTACCAGATGGCATGTGTAATGGGACTGTCACACCGTTACAGGTTTTAAAAATAAAGTACGGGAGGCAGCTAATGAATATACACTTTCTAATTTCAAGAGTTCTGTGCTTTCCCTGTCAGGTGTTAGGCACTCAACATGCATGTGTTATAAGACTCTTGGTGTTTGTGCATCAAAAGGCACAGTATGGCAAGTAACTAGGATAGTTTAGTTTAAAAATTGGCATTGAAATTAGGAGTTTACATCATTCCAAAAAAAAAATAAAATTCTCGATGACCTTCAACCTCCACACAAGGCTAAACTGACACAAACCTGATGATTACACTCTACATTTGTCTGTATCATTTTTCCTCATTTGTTGAAAAATAAAAACTGAGCAACTCTAAAGTCTACTTTTTCAAGGATATTTATGTATATTTAAAAATATTTTGATTTGATATTTATATTGTTTCAAAATGAATATCTTTGTGTGGAACCTCACTTGAAAATATTAATCTTAGGAGATGACAGTGAGGTAGTGAGAGACTAACTAAACACAATATATAATACATGGAGTTTTCTAAACGGCACACTGGCTTTTTTCTTTATTTATTATTTTCTAACAGCTTTCCCGGTGCTAACAAGAAAAAAAAAGAAATTAGAAAATAAAAGAATTATATCATTATATTTCTCTCTTTATTCCTTTCTTTTTATTAGGCATTCTTGTGTTAATTAAAGGACTGCGGTAGCTCTGATGAAGACATTTGGGAGGTTTCCTTTCATTTTCAGTGATGATTTTATCATGCCCATGATGAATTGTTTATTAGGTTTGTTATATTTCCAGCAGGCTTGTTTCTGGGACTGCAGAGAAAAAGCAGGGCAGATTGATATATAAATATGGTCAACATATCAATGTATATCAGCAGTAGAAAGGTAAATTTAGCTAAATCTTGGCGATTAAAGCACTCAGTGTTTCTCTCTGTGATTTATACTGACTTGGCTGCAGTTGTAAGAAGGTGAGGTAAATACAAGAATCTGATTGTTGCTGAAGAAAATTCACAATGGCTAGAAACCAAAGTCAGGGCTGGAATCCCAATGAGTATCAGGCCCCTTTAAACTGTCTTAATTTTGAAGTATAGAAAAGGCCTTTTCTTTTTGATATTCAGCCCAGTCCAGCTGCAGGGTCCCCAGATCACCAGAATGCCAGAGCCCCAAGAAAGTCAGAACCACCATTTCCAACAACCTTTTCCCCAGGAGCCGTTGTATAGCCAGCTCCAGATTCTGCCCTCCCTCATCACAAAGCCAGACTGACCCCAAAATGCTGACAGGAGGTACAAGAGGAGCCCTACCACTAGGATGCACAGTGGCAGATGTCCCAGGTGTTGGCATCTGCTGGGTGTAGGGATGAGTTTCCCACCATGTGCCAGTCAGTCCCATACAGCTCAGCCTTTGCATCATGTTTTTGGGAGAAGGAAAGGAAAACCAGATAACCACTATCTCTGAGGTTATCATCGTGATCATTGAGGTGTGCCTTCCACCTTCCTGAGCCGTACAAACCTGTTGGAAAAGCTATGAGCAGGCATGATAGTAACCTGAGAGTAGCTGTTCAGGGTCAGACCAAAGCTCCTTTTGGCCCGACGTGCTGTCTTTAAGAGCAACTGGCAGTTGACTGTTGGAAAAATAAATAAATAAATAAATAAATAAATAAAAGCTGAGCAGAGCAGCTACAAAATTAACTTAATCTCAGCTATCATCCCATTTGTCTAACAGTCAGCCACTTGATGACTTTCTGAATTGGAATTTGAATCCAGACTACTGTGCTAAAGACTATAGCATCATACAGCAGTCTGTGCTAAAGACCACAGCATCCTAGAATCTGTCGCATCCCATGACAATGAATTCTGTTGTTCATCCGTGTGCATTGCATAGTAATGATAATCCTCTTTTTATCATACTAACTGATTTCAGTACCCAAATGCTGCATTTTTCAGACAGCATATGTGGTCTTTTTCAGTGTAAGAGCCAAACTGGTGTTTAATTCATTAAAAAAAAAAAAAAAAAAAAAAAGCTTACAAAATGGCAACAGTTATCCGTGGCATATAAAATGTAAATGCTTTGTGCTGTGATGTTTGTGTGTCATTAGAATAATTTAAAAAGCAAGTGATTTAATTGTGTTTGTGCTAATTATAATGTTTACAAATTAGGGAAAGATGCATTTAGTGGTCCGTTGGGAAAGGGCTTTGAAACCTCACATGTCTTCAAGTCTACAGCACTGTCATTTATTCATGGAATCTTTCTAATACCTGGGTGATTTGGTTTTTAGATTACTCTTGCATGGAAAGCAATTCTCGGGAGGCTTCAGCTGCGTGGAATTCAAAACCGGGTTCACGTGGGGATGTGTGCACGTCAGTAGTTATTTAACTGTGCTGTTTTCTTCTTCTTTTCAAGGTCCCCGGGTTCCGATGGTGACTGTTCACAACACAACCGACACACAGAGTAAGAATGGGCTTGTGTCTTGTATTTTTCAGAGAAAGGTAGCCAGGCAGGACACTGAGGCATAGCTGCTCTTTGGTAAATTTGCATCGGGGGGAGCCTGGACTCTGCCTAAATGTAAGTCTTCTGCAAGTCAGAGGCAGCCAGACCCTAGTTTCAAGCTGTGGACTCTCTCAGGCCCCTGGCTGCAATTTAAATTGTCCATTTGGATTCCCGTGGGTATAGGTGTGTGTCTCTGAAAAGCTTCTGTAGAAAAAAAAAGTTGTTCTTAAAATATTAGAACCACAACATCTTGCTGTTATGCATAAAAGGGTGGTGATTTGTGAATGTCATTTGTTATCAGCTTTCTCAAAAAATGTACACTCCAGGTCTCTCTCTTCTTTTTGTCAGTCTCACATTTTTTCTTTCATGTTCTCCCCAAAATAAAGAAATATTTAGTTCAATCTCTGATTTTGAAAAGCCACCCTGATATGAATTACCAGGTTGAGGGAAAGAACGAGCAGGAGTGTGAGCCCCTCAATTTGTAGTACCCCTGCCAGTTTTCCTTTCTGATCATGGGTGTTGTGGCATTTATTTGGACATACTTTTTTTATGCTCGTGATTCTCACCTATACCAGCGTGAAGATGGATTTATTCCAAATACAGGTTTCTACCCCAAAATCTTTGTACGGTCTTTTGCCAGACTTACTGGGACTCCCCGCAAAACCCAGAGAGCCACGAAGGTGCTGGGGCTCCTCCTTCTTGCCTGTACCAATTCAAATTAACCAGAAAGATCTGTTTTTACCCAAAATCAGCATAGCAGGGACATCCAGCTAGTCAGGTCTCTCATGACCCTCAGAGACTTCATAGCAGGAGGTGGGACTGAGTCTCACCTGAAACCACCATTTGTCTGCCCCTCTCATTTTGGTAGGAAACTCTTTCCTGTCATTTTAATGTAGCATTTAGCTCAGCATTAACCTGCAATTAAGGCCTTTGGGCATTGCTGTGATAGAAATAATAAGTAACAGCTTTATTCTAGCTGCTCGGTATGTGGCCGTATCTGTTTATCAGGTATCAGTTTAGCTTAGCTGGATTTACAGCAACACCCTGCTGCTGTATCTGCAAAGGAGCAGAGCAAGCCAGGGAATTTCACCCCCAAACTAAATGTTTTCTGTGAAATGCTGAGCTGATTCATTCCCATTGAAGGTGAAAAGAAAGAATCCTCTGACACCAGGACATGTAGGGAAAAAAAAGCATGAGCTCCACCTGCTTTACACAGTTTCTGTGCATGACATTATTGCTTCTTTTCTCAATTCCTGTTGGCAACATCCATTTCAAGCCCTTACTACACCTAGAAAAGTTTGGCTTGTAAACAGGATATGTAGAGTCCAATCCCAAATTCTAATTGATTTTTTTTTTAATCAATTTTAAAATCAGATTTGCAGCATACTGTATTCTTGCTGTTCAAATAGAAATACTCAATAGTGTTCCATGTAGTGTCAACAGCGTCTGACGCAGTTAAGGAGATGTTTTGCACATTTAACTTTAATTTGTTCAAACTGAAGTGTTCCTTTGCAAAGAATGGCATGCACAAAAATTAGCAGCGTCCTGGAACGAGTCAGGTTAAAGCAGTATCTTGCTGGACCATCCTGTAGGGGAGGCAACAGGTATCTATTCTGCCCAAGCAAAGTAGTGAAGGACCATGGCTTAAGCTATCTGCTGTTACCTTATTTATCGGGTGACAGGGATCTATTTCCTTGTGCCTCAGTTTCCCCTCTGGTCTGCAATTTTAAGGGTCAAAGTGCCTTGACAAAGCTGAGTGTGGTGCCAGGGCTTGTTCGTGTTATTGCTGCTGGTGGGAGTGGGGCAGGGGACAGCTCAGAGTACCCCTGTACCCAGAGCCCACCAGGAAAAAGAACCAGAACAGAGGCAGAGCCAATTGTGGAGGGATTATTATTATTATTATCACAGTTTTGTTCCCTTCTTAAACTACTTCTGCTATAAATAGCAAAAATTGGCATGTACAGTTGTTCTAGTCAACAAAAATACAAAAATTGCTTTTTTAAGTAACACTGAGAGCAAATTGCAAACTCCTAATGTTTTAATCTCTACGCGGGTGGCTGTTCATATCTCAGTCTCTGTACAGGGACGTAGCAGCAGGATTTCTGAGCTCTGTCTTGCAACCACGCAAGCTCCTTGCTAATGACTGACTCACTACCTCTGACGCAACCTTCGTGCCTTGTGGGCCATTCAGAAGTCATTCATCCAATACTGCTTG